>NC_047576.1:26588340-27239181 GCF_011004845.1 Esox lucius | reverse complement strand
CGTGTGAAACCTGTGGACTCCCCTGCACCTGAGGTCCGCGGTTTTAAAGCCTTCGCTGAGGGTTCCTGGTCCGCTCCAGCATCTGCCAGGGCACCTGTCAAATCTTACTCCACCTTCACCAGGGTCCACGGTAGGCTGGCTCCCATCAGCTAGGCCACCCCTCCTTTGGAACCCGAGCTGGCCACGCATTTCCTGCCCTCCTGGGGCTGGTCTGGGAAGAAGCCCGCCCTGCCATCCACCAAGGACCGCTACTCGGGACAGCTGTGGAATAAGGTTTACGTTTTGGGATCACAGGCCCTGGCCGTGGCGAACAACGTTGCTCTTCTCGCGTCAGCGGCCTCCCATATTTTAGACCGTTCTACTACTCCGTCGTCACGTGACGTCGAAGAGGTGGCGGCTAATCTAAAAGCTATTCTGCACCTTAACCAGGCCCAGACGGTCTGCGCCAGGCGCTCGGTGGCGTCTGCCGTGGTCGGACACCGTCATTTGTGGCTGTCTCTCTCCTCCCTGCGTGAGCCTGATCGCGCACCCCTCCTGAATGCACCTCTCTCCCAGGAGGGCTTATTCGGCGACTCTGTCCACATGGCCATAGCGTCTTTCAAGAAGACAGATGAGGGACGGAAGGAGTTGTTATTCCCGCTCTTCTCATCGCCAGGGCTCTTCTGCCAAACGTCGCCAGCGCCGTCAGGTCTCTGCCGCCGCTTCTGCTGCTGCCTCTGCTCCTCCTCCTGCTGCCATGACTCCTGCTCCTCCTCAAGTGCGTCGCAGACAACCCGCTCCCAGACTCGACGTTCCATGGCCATCTAAGAAGCCCATACCATCCTGACTAGGCGTGGAGCGGGCTTTGATTAGCAACATTGCCCTCACAGCCCTCGCCTCTTCCTCCATTAACAGAGCACGGGCCGAGTCTGACGGCGTCGCAGACTCTGCCCGACAATCCTTTCGTTTTAATAAACAAGCCAAACGTTACTCGGGCGTAAGTTGTGCTTTTGTGCAGACTCAGGCGGTATCTGAGCCTGTTAAGTCACTTGTGAATTCCACATGCCCTAGTTTACTTCCATCGGTGGCTAATAGAGACTCAGTGAACGCTCTTTCTGTCTCTATGCCTGCCCCGTTGGATATAAGCAGTGGCGCAAATGAGCGGCTTATCCCTCATTCTCGCCTGCAGCTGGTAGGTTTTCTAATGTGTTTGCTTGTGCACGCTCTATTCCTTTCCCTAGGCAGTGTAAGGATAAGAGCTCTGTTAGTAACGTTCAGGGTAATGAGTGTTTTCGGAGGGTTATAGGTATAACTTCTCTCGCCTCTCTACCCGCCACCTCTAACAGACATAAACGCCGGCTAGCGGTTTCGGAGGCGTCTCCTGTTCCGCTACCCGCCAGTCAGGAGTGTGTTCGCTCTCAGAGTTTTGCTCGGCAGGATTGTGTTTACATTCACTCGCCATCAGGGAAACGTTTGCGTATGCAAATGCCGGTTTCCTCTCTCTCCCGCCACTCGCGGGTTTCCGAGGGTCCTGAGCTTTCACCTGTTGTTACAGACGTAACCGTGGTGGATTCTCATTCCGCTCGCTGTGACGAGATCAAACGGCAGGTAAAGCCGCCGGCTTTCGCCTCCGTCTCGCTACCTGTCCTCCCTGATCATCCCAGTCCTGTCTGCCCTACTCGGCGTCTCCTTGGCAATGCATCCCCACTCAGGGTGCAACGTCTGCGTATGCAAATGCTGGATTCCGCTCTCACTCAGGTTCTTATGGGTGAGAGCGCAGTGTCATCTGTACAGCAGGATGGCTCAGTGGCTAACATGCTCGGCTCTCGATCGGTAGACCCGGGTTTGCCTCCTGAGGATGCACTCCTGTTTTTTCTCATCCCTTTCTCTCCCTGCCCTCCTTGAGCCGTGACTCTTCCTCTCGGGTCGAGCTCGGCGGCGGTAAAGACAGAGACGGAATTCAAACTTTTCCTCAACAACGCCCCCCAACTCCTTGCTCTTCCTCTCTCAGAGCATTATTGGGAGTGGCGGTCGCATTGTACCATGTCAGCCTGGCTCAGTCGAACGGTCGAGCGGGGTTATCTGGTCCAGTTTAGCTCGGTTCCACCTCCCTTCTCTGGGATAGTGGAGACGGCGATGTCATCACCCGACAGAGCGTCCGCTCTACTGTCAGAAGTGACGGAATTGCTGAGCAAAGGAGTGATCTCCGAGGTCCCGGAGGATCTCAGGCAGGACGGCTTTTACTCCCGTTACTTCCTAGTTCCCAAGAGGACAGGAGGAGTGAGGCCGATCTTGGATTTGCGCAATCTGAATGCGCACGTAGCCAAATGACCGTTCTGCATGCTCACCACCAGTCGCCTGCTGGAAGCCTTCCTGCCAGGGGACTTCTGTTCGAGCATAGACATCAAGGACGCTTACTTCCATGTCCCGATCGTTCGCAGGCACAGGAAGTTTTTCCGATTTGCCTTTCAGGGCACGGTATACGAATATACGAGGATTCCATTCGGTTACGCTCTAGCCCCACGCACCTTCTCCAAATGTCTGGAGGCGGTGCTGGAGCCCCTACGCAGAGAGGGCATCAGGATTCTGGCCTATCTAGACGACCTCCTGATTCTAGCGTCGTCCCTGGAATTGGCCAGGACACACACTGTCCTAGTGGTGTCCCTTCTCACACGACTGGGTCTCGCGGTGAATTGGAAGAAGAGCTCGCCGAGGCCAGCCCAGCAGGTTTCTTACCTGGGCTTGGTCATAGACACACTCACTATGAGAGCGCGCATTTCGGACACGCGGGCTCTCGATCTGCTCAATGCCCTCAACCTGTGCCGCCCACTCTGCAGGCGCTCGGTTCGGGCCATCATGTCCCTGCTGGGCATGATGGCTGCAGCGCATAGAGTAGTTCCCCTGGGCCTGCTGCACATGCGCAGCCTACAGGCCTGGTTTGCCAGCGGGTCGACCCGGTGCGCATTGCAACCAGACTTTGTCTTTGCCAGCTCACCTACAAGGGGACCTGAACTATTGGAGGGACCCCTTGGTTCAAGCGGTCAGGGGCGTGTGGCCTCCCGGCCGGCGCCACATCAACCTGCTCGAACTGGACACGGTCTTATTGGTGCTGATGCATCTCTCAGACCTAGTCGAGGGCCGCGATGTCCTGATTCGCTCAGACAATCGGACCACGGTCGCGTACATCAATCACCAAGGGGGGGTCAGGTCTCCTGCTCTCCACCGGTCGGCGACGCAGCTTTGGCTGTGGGCTCATGCCCATCTCCGCTCCCTGACTGCGTCTCACATTCCGGGCCATCTGAATGTGGGCGCGGACACGATGTCTCAGGCGGCCTCCATCACGACGAATGACGTCTCCACCCAGATATCGTCTCCCTCATCTGGCAGAGGTTTGGGGAAGCTCAGGTGGACCTTTTTGCGTCCAGACGGAACGCACACTGTCGCCTGTGGTTCTCCCTGTCCCAGACGGATCGCCCCCCTCTGGGTGTCCTGGATGTCCGCCGCCGTCGTGCGCACCATCCAGGGCTCTAGGGCAGCGTCTACATCCAATTTGTATTCCTCTCGCTGGAATATGTTTGTGTCGTGGTGCACACAGAGGTCCTCAGACCCTTCGTGTTGTCCTGTGGAGGAGATTCTGTAATTTCTGCGGTATCTCTTTGATATGGATAGGTCTCCTTCGACCATCCGCGGATATGCATCAGCCATCTCTGCGTGTCATGAGGGTTTTGGTGGAAACACGGTTTTCAGCCACCCTCTCCTTCGCCGTTTTCTTTCGGGTACGCGCCGTCTGCGCCCGACGGCCAGACTGGGTGCTCCTCAATGGGACCTTGCTAAGGTGCTGGGCGCTCTCTGCAAACCTCCGATTGAGCCCTTGCAGCAGTGTTCTCTCAAGTTGCTCCCCCTTAAGACAGCTTTGCTCATCGCTCTGTGCTCTGCTAAGCGAGTGAGTGATCTCCGTGTGCTCTGTGCGCCCGGGGTGCCTGGCCATCAGAGCTACGTTGAGACCGAATCCGTCCTTCGTACCTAAAGTTATCACCAGTTCCTTTCTGTCGAGGACTATCGACTTACAGGCCTTCTTCTCTCCTCCGCACGTCCGCGAGGAGAATGAGAGGCTTCACTGTCTGTGCCCGGTGCGCGCTCTCACCCTTTACGTAGAGCGCACCAGGTCTATCAGACTGACTCCCCAGCTGTTTGTTTGCTATTCGGATTCCCAGCTGGGTCGTCCGCTTTCCAAACAGCGTCTTTCCCACTGGCTTTGTGACTGTATCACTTTGGCCTATGGCGCATCGGGTTCTGTGGTTCCGGGGGGTCTCCGTGCGGACTCCACACGAGGTGTTGCCGCCTCCTCTGCCCTTTTCCACGGGGTCAGATGAGACAACTGATGTCTCCTGTAAATCACAAATGGTGGTTGTGTTGCGATGCATGTTGCCTGACAATACAGTGACAGAGAGGTTTTTGGAGTTTGTGGAAGTCAAAGATAAAACTGGACTTGGCCTCTCTAATAGCATCAATGGTGTGCTGGAACCACTCAAGCTGTGAGAAAAGCTGATCGCTCAGACTGATGGTGATGGTGCGGCTGTAATGAGTGGAAATGTCTGAGGGGTCCCGACGCTAAGTGACATCATCAGTTCCTCCGGTAGAATATTCTACTTAAGTCAAAGCAAATCAACACATGATTGGTTAACTGGGAGTATAAATCAGTGGCGAAAATCCATTCTAATTGTTTGAAATTAAAATGGAATGCAAGCGTTCAGAGCTGAATATATCAGTGTTCTTCTTGACGAGGTAGAGGCACAAGAGCCTATCCATCAAAGACAGTACCAGTACAAAGCGGCGTTTCAGACTCATGAACAGTTAGTTTTGAGCACTTTTTCTTCATTATTTTTTGTTTTACGTGCGTTTTTCTTTTTCCTCAGTTTATCAATTGCATTCAATTATATTTACATCCACTCACGCGCTTGTTATATAATTTTTCATAATAAATTGGTCTAAATCAAAACTATTTTGTTACTTTTTATTCGTTCTATTGCCTTTATACACAGACAATACTAGAGCACTCAAGCAAGCCTCCAGAAAATTAGAGCGAAAGTGGTACTCCACCACTCCACTAGCCTTGATAGACAGTACACTACAATACCGAAAATCACTCACATTTGCTCGATCAGCTTATTTCTCCAACCTGATTGAGGCGAACAAAAACAATCCAAAATGTTTCTTCGATACAGTTGCAAAGTTAACAAAAAAGCAACGCTCAACAAGTAAAGTGGGTCTTCACTTTAGCTGTAATGAATACATGAACTACTTTGATGAAAAGATCATCACCATTAGAAAACAAATAACTGACTTCTCCTTAAATAGTTACAGTCCCCAAAATCTCAATTGTCCTGAACCTCCCTGACCAGGTGTCAGTGGGGACACTTAAATTTTTTGAGACCATATCGCTCGACACATTCACTAAATTTCTAAACCCACAATGTGTCAGCTAGACCCGATTCCAACAAAATTACTTAAGGAGCTATATCCGTGCTAGTTCTGCCAATGTTGAACATAATAAATTGCTCCCTTTCCTCTGGATGTGTACAAAACTCACTAAAAATTGCGGAAATTAAGCCTCTACTAAAAAATAATAATCTGGATCACGACAAATTAAACAATTATAGGCCAATAACGAACCTCCTGTTCCTCTCAAAAATCTTAGAAAATGTGTTTCCCAACATCTGAATGCCTTCCTGATGACAAATAACATTTATGAAATGCTCCAGACCCCATCATAGTACTGAGACTGCACTCGTAAAGGTAACAAATGACCTTCTAATGGCTTCAGACAATGGTTCCGCATCCGTTCTGTTGCTTCTTGATCTTAGTACTTTTGAAGAACATATAAAAACTTTCTCAAGAGTTGCTTATTTTAATCTGCGAAACATTGCAAAAATCTAAAACTTTTTTTCAAAAACTGATGCAGAAAAACAAATCCAAACTTTTGTAACTTCAAGACTAGACACTTCATGGACTTGCTCCTACATACCTTGCTGAAATGATCCAGCCATACATACCTTCACGTAACCTACGATTGCAAGATGCAGGCCTTTTAATTGTACCTAGAATCTCTAAACAAACAGCCGGAGGCAGGGCCTTTTGTCATAGAGCTCCACTACTGTGGAATGATTTGCCAATTAAGGTTAGAAATGCAAACTCAGTGCAAACTTTCAAGTGTATACTAAAGACTCATCTCTACAACACGGTCTATGATTAGGTGTAGCCTGGCCCAGGGGCGTGAAGGTGACCAGAAAGGCTTGATACTGTCCACCCTGGCAGTCTTGCCAGGTGGGCTCTCATCGCCACTGGGATGCCCTCCCTACAATGCCTCTCGGAGGCGGAGTCACTGGCTTGTTGTTGTCTCTCTGTTGCGCACTTGTTCAATTGGGCTGTACTCTGCTAGCAATCCTCGGCTCTCATTCAGGGTGTTTGCTGTTGGTGGGTGTCCCTTTGGTTGATGCTTGGCAATGTGGGTGGATTGATTTCCTGCCTGTTGGGCCCTGTCCGGGGCCTCCCCCAGATAGGGCCACAGTGTCGCCGGACCCCCATGTCTCAGTCCCAAGGTCTTACTCTGCTATATTATTAAGCTGGGGGAGTAGGGTCAGTTCTCCTTCTCCACTATAAATCCATGCTTTTTCGGCATTTTCCCTGTCTTCTCCCATTTTGAACTTAGGAGGGCATGAGTTCCCGGCCCATATCTGCGGAGTACTTGGCTTGGGGGACCGTTGCTGTCACTGTGCAGAGTCCTCCTGGTTGTGTTACAGTTTAAATAGACTCTAGATTCAGCCCACATACATATATTAATTATTACAATTGTAATCTTTATATGTTCACCTGGCACAGCCAGAAGAGGACTGGTCACCCCTCTGAACCTGGGTGCTCTCTAGGTTTCTTCCTACATTTTGGCATTCTTAGGGAGTTTTTCCTAGCCTAACTGAAATTCAACACTACTGTTGTAGGCTCCTTGGGGTTTAAGGGCAGGTGTTTTGTAAAAGCACTTGGTGACATCTGCTGATGTAAAAAGGGCTTTATAAATACATTTCATTGATTGATTAATATTAACTCTTCGTGATCACTCCTCGCATGTTGAGGGAGGCACTATTTCACAAAAACAGTAAAGTGCCTGTTACGATGGACTAACGAGTTGTCCGGAGCACTCGTTAATTAACGAGCGATGTTATGTGCCACTTCAGTAACAATGCTTTCGTGAAACGCACTGATTAAATAGCGTGGCACTTACGTGCATCTTATGATCATCATCTTAGTGCTTTGGGAAACTGAGCCCTGGTCTGAATACTTTCCAAACTGTATTTCTATTAGCCTGGTACCATTGTGAAACAGTATCATTCATAGGTTAGCTTCCTATACAATACACAACAACCAGGTTACATGAGTATATACACTCACCTAAAGGATTATTAGGAACACCTTACTAATACTGTGTTTGACCCCCTTTCGCCTTCAGAACTGCCTTAATTCTACGTGGCATTGATTCAACAAGGTGCTGAAAGCATTCTTTAGAAATGTTGACCCATATTGATAGGATAGCATCTTGCAGTTGATGGAGATTTGTAGGATGCACATCCAGGGCACAAAGCTCCCGTTCCACCACATCCCTAAGATGCTCTATTGGATTGAGATCTGGTGACTGTGGGGGCCATTCCAGTACAGTGAACTCATTGTCATGTTCAAGAAACCAATTTGAAATGATTCGAGCTTTGTGACATGGTGCATTATCCTGCTGGAAGTAGCCATCAGAGGATGGGTACATGGTGGTCATGAAGGGATGGACATGGTCAGAAACAATGCTCAGGTAGGCCGTGGCATTTAAACGATGCCCATTTGGCACTAAGGGGCCTAAAGTGTGCCAAGATAATATCCCCCACACCATTACACCACCAGCCTGCACAGTGGTAACAAGGCATGATGGATCCATGTTCTCATTCTGTTTACGCCAAATTCTGACTCTACCATCTGAATGTCTCAACAGAAATTGAGACTCATCAGACCAGGCAACATTCTTCCAGTCTTCAACTGTCCAATTTTGGTGAGCTCGTGCAAATTGTAGCCTCTTTTTCCTATTTGTAGTGGAGATGAGTGGTACCCGGTGGGGTCTTCTGCTGTTGTAGCCCATCCGCCTCAAGGTTGTGTGTGTTGTGGCTTTTCTATCAGTCAAAGTTGCTTTTCTATCAGCTTGAATCAGTTGGCCCATTCTCCTCTGACCTCTAGCATCAACAAGGCATTTTCGCCCACAGGACTGCCGCATACTGGATGTTTTTCCCTTTTCACACCATTCTTTGTAAACCCTAGAAATGGTTGTGCGTGAAAATCCCAGTATATATATATATATATATATATATATATATATATATATATATATATATATATATATATATATATATATATATATATATGAATGGGTAGGCATACGAGAAAGCAGTAGTCACTAATCGCTGACTTCATACAGAATGATGCGCGCACATGATGTTTTAAAGTGTAGGCACTCCATAAAACCGTTCAAATCTTTAAGCATCCCTAGGTTATGTGAGCTGTGTAAGAATATGAAAACACCTAGTGGAGAGAAGGAAAATAGTCTTAAACAATTGGAGAGGGAAAATCAGGGGAGTTTCACCCTCTTTGAAACAATCTCTTCAGCACTGAACAGCTGCCTAGCATGGTCCAAAGGACTTAACGGTAAACTAGGATATAGTGTCATTGCTGGCATAGTGCAGCGTTTCCAGTGCAACATCACGACAAGACTTAAAGGCTACTTTGTATTGTACCGACCGGTGATTAACCATTTTGGTAGAAGAACAGGGGGAGTGAGGCTATCTGATACGTGACGCCGTGACTTTCTCCAGTCCTTTATACACAATTCATTTCACACGTATTTTTTTTCCTGTGAGGAAGGTAGTTGAGACATTCTGAAAACGCTATCTCTGTATGGCACTCATCCACCTGATCATGAAAACGCATCTTGTTAATTCGTCATTCAAGCAGTTATAAATTATTTGCAAACCGAGCGAAGATGCCTGAAAGGAATGTGTATTTTTTGTATTGAGCGTTTTCACTACTCCAAGTACAGTCAAATGAATATGAGCTGCGTTTTCAATTGGATCTGAAAACCAACAATCAATTTCATAGACTTACGGGTTTAACAGAATTGTTTGGTTTGGTCTGTATCATTCTCTTGAATTCCAGTCGACTCGTCCTCTAACTGTGACTCTCGTGATTCGTGACTAAGAATGGAATCCTGTGTCCATGTGTCCCTCATTACTGATACGTCTGAAGAAGGTAACGTTACATTTTTTGTTTTTTCATTATTAGCTTAAAACAACCACACCGGTATTTATTAAAAACAACAAGTTTGGGCAGCAATTTATTTCGTTCATGACACTTTTACGCATTGGTCTTGGATGTCATTATGCGATACACCTTTTGATGTAGGGGACACACTGGTTGTTGCTGTCGGAGCCCCTGCAGTGATATTCACCAAACATCATGTTTCTCTGCAACACAAGTGCAATCAAAGACTGGAGCTATTTCCTCTCACAGATTTTGCCTCTGATCAACAAAACATCCGGCTTGGTCAATCAGGGCATTATCGACAAAGCTGAAGCGGCGACCACCACCATGGTGACGGTTCTGGAGCCGGACCTGAGCGCGATGAGCGCCAGTCACGCTCCACTGAATTCGAATCACACCTCCGGCATGGAACATGTTTTTCAGTACTCTTATTCGGAGAGTGACCTTCTGTATACAGACAATCGTCCGCCAGCACGAGACTCTCTCCCGCTACCCAAGGCGGTGCTGTACCTGGTTTGCGCGGCACTAGTTGTGGTAGCGTTGGCGTACGCTATAGTAGGACACCTGGTCAAGGATCTGATCACTGAGTGTGTGGGTATGTGTCAACAGTTAATGCTCTGAGAAAAACTTGTGTATTTGTCAGCATAAGAGGCATTTGGGGATTTAATTTGGTTGCAATGTTTTGATTGCAGTTTTAGTGCTTTGACCAAATGCGTTTAAACTAATACACGGGAGTAAAATGTGATGTTTCTTATTGTGCAGAATTACACTTAGCTCTTGAAGGTAATTTTGTTATGTTGGTCAATGAGAACTTAAACGTTCCCTTTTAAACAGACATGTCCACATAAAAACAGACGTGTCCACACATGGCTTATAACAATTAAATCAGATTCCAGTGATCTCTGGGAATATGGATTTAATGTGGGTCTTTGTCATGGATATGTGCAGCCATCACTGGCTCAGACCTTACCTCAGATAATGGGGATTTCGACCTTGGTGAAATAATGTGTTCCCTCATAGATAAAGTATTTGATTCTGAAAAGCAATTTTGAGTAGTTAGACATCATGTTCATCCCTTATGGAAGAAATATGGACCACCATACAGACATAAACATAATAATATATACTCTAGAGGTAACATACATTATGTCCGCAGTTTTTGTATATATACAGTTAGGTCCGGAAGTAATTGGACACTGACACAAGTTTTGTTATTTCTAGCTGTTTTCCTAAATGTATTCAAGTTACAGTTAAATAATGAATATGGGCTTAAAGTGCAGTTTCTCAGCTTTAATTTATTTAAGGGTATTTACATCCCAATTGGAGTAAGGGTTTAGGAGTTACAGCTCTTTAATATGTAGCCCCCTCTTCTTCAAGGGCCCAAAAGTAATTGGACAATTGACTCAAAAGCAGTTTCATGGAAAGGTGTGGGCTATTCCTTCATTATTTCTTCAATTAAGCAAGTGAAAGGTCTGAAGCAGTGGGGATGAGAATCAGTACCTCCAAATCCGAGGCCTTGGTCCTCAATTGGAAAAGGGTGGCTTGCCCACTTCAGGTTGGTGGAGAGTGCCTGCCTCAAGTGGAGGAGTTTAAGTATCTAGGGGTCTTCTAGGATGGAACTGGAGATTGACAGACGGATCGGTGCAGCTTCTGCAGTAATGCGGTCGATGTATCGGTCTGTTGTGGTGAAGAAAGAGCTGAGCCACAAGGCGAAGCTCTCGATTTACCTGTCAATCTACGTTCCTACTCTCATCTATGGTCATGAGCTTTGGGTCATGACCGAAAGGATAAGATCCCGGATACAGGCGGCCGAAATGAGCTTTCTCCGCAGGGTCGCTGGGCGATCCCTTAGGGTGAGAAGCTTGGTCACCCGGGAGGAGCTCAGAGTAGAGCCGCTGCTCCTCCACATCGAGAGGGGTCAGCTGAGGTGGCTTGGGCATCTTTTCCGGATGCCTCCTGAACGCCTTGCCGGGAAGACCTAGGACACGCTGGAGGGACTGTCTCCCGGCTGGCCTGGGAACGCCTCGGTGTCCCCCCGGAAGAGCTGGAGGAAGTGTCTAGGGAGAGGGAAGTCTGGGCATCTCTGCTTAGACTGCTGCCCCCGCGACCCGGCCCCGGATAAGCGGAAGATGATGATGATGAAGGTCTGAAGTTGATTCCATGTGTGGCATTCACATTTGGGAGCTGAAACCACAACATGCAGTCAAAGGAGATCTCAATGCAAGTGAAACAGGTCATCTTTCGGCTGCATCTATCAGAGAGACATCAGGAACATTAGGGTGGCCAAATCAGTTTATTACATTCTGAGAAAAAATAGAACGCACTGGTGAACGCTGCAACACAAAAAGGCCTGGACGTCCACGGAAGACACCAGTGGTGGATGATCGTAAGATCCTTTCCTTGGTAAAAAGAAACCCCTTCACAACATCCAGCCAAGTGAAGGACGTTATCTAGGAGGTAGGCATGTCATTATTAAAGTCTACCACAAAGAAAATACTTCACGAGAGCAAATACAGAGGATTCACCACAAGATGCAAACCATTCGTAAGCCTCAAGAATAGAAAGGCCAGATAATAATTTGTCAAAAAACAACTTAAAAATACAGCCAATTTTTTGGACAGATGAAACTATGATCAACCTGTACCAGAATGATGGGAAGAAAAAAGTATGGCGAAAGTTTGTAACAGCTCATGATCCGAATCATACCACATCATCTGTAAAGCACGGTGGAGGCAGTGTGATGGCATGGGCATGCATGGCTTCCAATGGCATTGGCTCATTAGGGTTTATTGATGATGTGACAGAAGACAGAAGCAGCTGGATGAATTCTGAAGTATATAAGGATATATAGTCTGCTCAGATTCAGCCAAAATCTACAAAGTTGATTGGAGGGCGCTTCACTTTACAGATGGACAATGACCCAAAACATACTGTGAAAGCAACCCAGGAGTTTTTTAAAGCAATGAAGTGGAAAATTCTGCAATGGCTTAGTCAGTCATCTGATCTCAACCTGATCAAGCATGCATTTCACTTTCTGAAGACAGAACTTAGGGCAGAAAGACCCACGAACAAACAACAACTGAAGACAGCTGCAGAAAAAGGCCTGGCAAAGCATCACAAAGGAGGAAAGCCAGCGTTTGATGATGTTCATACGTTCCAGACTTCAGTTATTGCCTGCAAAGGATTCTTGACAAAGTATTTTATTTATGATTGTGTTAATTTGTCCAATAATGTTTGAAATAAGGGGACAGTGTATGAAATTGGGTGCAATTCCTAAACGTTTCATACAATATTTTTATTCAACCCCTTGAATTAAAGCTGAAAGTGTGCACTTCAATTGTATCTCGGTTGTTTCTTTTTAAATCCATTGTGGTGGCGTACAGAGCCAAAATTATGAAAATGTTGTCAAGTGTCCAAATATTTCCGGACCTAACTGTATCTACTCAAATACTGCGGACATAATGTATGTTACCTCTAGAGTTGTGCAAAGTTTTTGAAGAAATGAGTAGTGCTGGAACCAGTGACAGTACCTCTGGGCTGGGGAAACATATGCAAGCAAGAAACTATTAGGATATGTTTTATCACAGATTAGAATGGTGTTTTTCTTTGGAAATGTGGTTCTTATGAAGGTTAAACAGTGATATAATATTTTTATTTGTAAAAAAATAATATTTGCAAACCTGTAATTACTTTTGTAGTTGTATTAAAATGTGCATACTTGATATTTGGAATCATGCAACTCATTAATAACACTTGCCAAAATAAAATACGGACGCTCAGAGTTTTGTCACAAAAATTTCGCTTGAACTGTGACAAAAGGATTTTTATTTGTAAATCACGGTCACAGCGTTTGAAAGCGTTTCTCAGGCTTGATCGGCTTCTCATACCCACTCGTACCTCAGTTGTTGATATACCAAACCTTTTATCCACATGACAATGCATTTGAAAAGTCCGAAAAACAGTTTTGAATGAAACCATATAAAGGTTATAGGAATAATAACCTGCTAAATTACTACAGTAGAAAAATGGTAATTAGGTAGTAATTGACATGGCTATACCATTTTGCATATGATTTTACATACTGAAACTGTACCCTGTTCTCTGGAGAGGAAATTCCTATTAAGTAAGATTATTTTTTTCAATTTGAACCTTTTGCCAAAAAGTGATGACAGCTCTAGCAGATTACACAAATGTGTTGAACAAATGCAAATGATAAACAAAAAATACACGTTATGATGTGAAACTTATTAAACTGGTACATATACGCCCAAACTAGTCTAATATCAGTGAATTTCGATTATTCTCGTTGTAAATGCATGTCCATTTCAAAGGCAAAACGGTAAGTAGCCATGTAAAGTCCTTGCTAGTTGCTAGTTATATGTTTGAGTAATTTAGATATTAGACTCCAGTAAACCTTTGTGCATTGATCTAGCTAGTTGGAAAAATAATCTAAAATGTTTGTTATCCTATCAAAACCTGAGGTACGACAAATCAACCATGTTTTACTTCCTCGGCATCACTTTGAAACGCTGGCGCTGTGTTCCAGAATCTACTCAGATTGGTTAAAATGTGAAAACGTGTTGGGTTCACGATGCATTTAGTTCATTGGTCAGAAAAAGCTATGGCCTCCTAATCAGAGTCCTCATGGGTATCTCCGCTTGCAAACGCTGTGAAACGTACTACAGCAGACTGATTTACAAATAAAAATAATCTTGTCACCGTTCTAGCGAAATTTGAGTTACATATTTTACGTTGACAAGACAGTGACAGTGGTATCGTTTTTCTAACTACAAAATAAATTCAAAATTTGCAAAGTGTGCAAATATTATCACAAATAAAAAACGTATGACGCTGTTTTACCTTCATAGCTTCTGAATAGGTTAACTTAGCAAGGGGTGTGCAGACCTCCACTATCCATTCTGTCTCCCCAAAACACGTCATCATCTATTGAATAATTTATTCATTCTAAGGTATTTTCTCGTTTTGTTGAAACAATAGGTAGATGACAACAAGGTGAAGTGAGAGGTTTGTGTTTAAGAAAGGTAGGCTACATCACTACTGCTAGTCCAGCCAGGCAGCTGTCACATTAAGTAGATATTAGGAGAGATAGTAGGAGTATAACATAGATGCCTGTTGTGGAGTCTGCATGACACCTGTGTCCATATGAAGTCAAAAGCTCTTTACCTTCCCTCTCACACGTCCACCACTGGACACACTCTAAAAATGACAACGTGAAACAGTGAGTGTCTTTAGGGAACCACTTACCATGCCCCGGAGATTTACCCTGTGGCTCACCTGATGGAAGATTTACCCTGTGGCTTCCCACTCTCTTCATTTCCCCCTGTCCCCTCTCTCTCCATTTCCCCCTGTCCCCTCTCTCTCCATTTCCCCCTGTCCCCTCTCTCTCCATTTCCCCTGTCCCCTCTCTCTCCATCTCCCCTGTCCCCGCTCTCTCCATCTCCCCTGTCCCCGCTCTCTCCATCTCCCCTGTCCCCACTCTCTCCATCTCCCCTGTCCCCACTCTCTCCATCTTCCCATCCCCTCTTTCTCCATCTCCCCTGTCCCCGCTCTCTCCATCTCCCCTGTCCCTGCTCTCTCCATCTTCCCATCCCCTCTCTCTACATTTCCCCCTGTCCTCTTCAACTTCCCCTGCCTCCTCTCAAGGTGTGAAGATTGTACGGTGACATAGCTGTCATGCTAGCGGTTTCTATCATCCCCAGAGCAGAAACTCTGTTCTTTGGTTTCTGGGAAGTGAGATTATTCAGAGAAAAAAATACAAAGTAGGTCAAATGAAATGTAAACATTATTTTGTAATTGTTCAACTTAAATATTTAATAGGTTAAAGAGGTTGATTGCATCTGTGCACATTCTTTTCTGGATATCCTTTTTTTATTTGTAATTATTTAGACACTGACATAAGTTTAGTTGTTTCTGCTTTATACTTGATCACTTTGGATTTTAAATGAATATGGTGTTAAAATACTGTCTGCCATATTTAATTTGATGGTATTTGTTATCCATAGATTAACCATTTAGAAATAACATCACATTTTGTGATGGCAAACTCTACAGTGAATGAGCAAAGAATGCTCACAGGAAATGAGGGGAAAAAAACAACAAAGAACTGTCTGGTAGATCACAAACACTCTACAGGAGGTAACATTCACGGAAGACTTCACCATCCGAACTACAGAGGCTGAACTGCAAGGTGCAAAAACAATTTAACAAAGTTAGCCTTATAAAAGAATAGCCTAAATATACCAAATAAATAAATATGCCTGCAGATTTCTGGAGAAAAAAGGAAATGGAGACCATGCATAGCAGCTTATTTGTGAAATAAGGTAGATTGGGTGTTATGCTCACTTGTCTTCGTTGATGATTTAAATACTGACGACTGCAGTGGGATGAATTCTGAAGTGTAAAGAAACACCTTGTCTGCTTAGATAAATGACTCAAAACTCATTGGACAGCACTTCAAATATGCAGGATGTGACGTGTAACACTGCTAAAATAACCAAGTAGTTTATCAGTGTCAAAAGGTTCTTGACTAGTCAATTAAGCACATGTTTCACTAACTGTAGGCCAGAATGAAGGCAACATATCCTGAAACAAACAAGTAACTGAACACTGCTGCAGTACAGTCCTAGAAGAGTATCACCTGGGAAGACACCCATTGTGGGTTGAGGACATCAGGGACTAACTGACTGCAATGGACTTGAAACCATGTAGTAAATATGATGACTTCATTTATGATTATGTTGTTTGTACAATTTATTTGGTCCCCCAAATTGGGGGAGGTTGGGACTACCTATTAATAGGAATTTAATTCCTAAACGGTTCATGGTTTATGGATGTAAATTCCCTTATATTGAAATTGAGAGTCTGGACTTTATCCCTTTAGTCAATGTTTCATTAAAAACCCAATGGAGTACAGAGCCAAAACAATAAAACCTCTGCCACTGTCAAGATATATACAGTGGGGAGAACAAGTATTTGATACACTGCAGATTTTCCAGGTTTTCCTACTTACAAAGCATGTAGAGGTCTGTCATTTTTGTCATTGGTACACTTCAACTGTGTGAGATGGAATCTAAAAATAAAATCCATAAAGTCACATTTTATGATTTTTTAATAATTTATTTGCATTTTATTGCATGAAATATGTATTTGATCACCTACCAACCAGTAAGAATTCCGGCTCTCACAGACATGTTAGTTTTTCTTTAAGAAGCCCTCCTGTTCTCCACTCATTACCTGTATTAACTGCACCTGTTTAAACTCGTTACCTTTATAAAAGACACCTGTCCACACACTCAATCAAACAGACTCCAACCTCTCCACAATGGCCAAGACTAAAGAGCTGTGTAAGGACATCAGGGATAAAATTGTGGACCTGCACAAGGCTGGGATGGGCTACAGGACAAAAGGCAAGCAGCTTGGTGAGAAGGCAACAACTGTTGGCGCAATTATTATAAAATGGAAGAAGTTCAAGATGACGGTCTATCTCCCTCGGTCTGTGGCTCCATGCAAATCTCACCTCATGGGGCAGGACCTGTTCAATGACCTGAAGAGAGCTGGGACGACAGTCTCAAAGAAAACCATTAATAACACACTATGCCGTCATGGATTAAAATCCTGCAGCGCACGCAATGTCCCCCTTCTCAAGCCAGCGCATGTCCAGGCCCGTCTGAAGTTTGCCTATGAACATCTGGATGATCCAGAGGAGGAATGGGAGAAGGTCATATGGTATGATGAGACAAAAATAGAGCTTTTTGGTCTAAACTCCACTCGCCATGTTTGGAGGAAGAAGAAGGATGAGTACAACCCCAAGAACACCATCCCAACTGTGAAGTGTGGAGATGGAAACATCATTCTTTGGGGATGCTTTTCTGCAAAGGGGACAGGACGTCTGCACCGTATTGAGGGGAGGATGGATGGGGCCATGTATTGCGAGATCTTGACCAACAACCTCCTTCCCTCAGTAAGAGCATTGAAGGTGGGTCATGGCTGGGTCTTCCAGCATGACAACTGCCTGAAACACACAGCCAGGGCAACTAAGGAGCGGCTCCATAAGTAGCATCGCAAGGTCCTGGAGTGGCCTAGCCAGTCTCCAGACCTGAACCCAATAGAAAATATTTGGAGGGAGCTGAAAGTCTGTATTGCCCAGCTACAGTTCCGAAACCTGAAGGATCTGGAGAAGGTCTGTATGGAGGAGTGGGCCAAAATCCCTGCTGCAGTGTGTGCAAATCTGGTCAAGAACTACAGAGGAAACATATAATCTCTGTAATTGCAAACAACAGTTTCTGTCCCAAATATTAAGTTCTGCTTTTCTGATGTATCAAATACTTATGTCATGCAATAAAATGCTAATTAATTACTTAAAAATCATACAATGTGATTTTCTGGATTTTTTTCACAGTTGAAGAGTACCTATGATAAAAAATTACAGACTTCTACATGCTTTGCAAGTGGGAAAACCTGCAAAATCGGCAGTATATCAAATACTTGTTCTCCCAACTGTATATAATGTACAAATACAGTATACACTCACCTAAAAGATTATTAGGAACACCAGTTCAATTTCTCATTAGTGCAATTATCTAATCAACCAATCACATGGCAGTTGCTTCAATGCATTTAGGGATGTGGTCCTGGTCAAGACAATCTCCTGAACTCCAAACTGAATGTCAGAATGGGAAAGAAAGGTGATTTAATCAATTTTGAGCGTGGCATGGTTGTTGGTGCCAGACGGGCCGGTCTGAGTATTTCACAATCTGCTCAGTTACTGGGATTTTCAAGCACAACCATTTCTAGGGTTTACAAAGAATGGTGTGAAAAGGGAAAAACATCCAGTATGCGGCAGTCCTGTGGGCGAAAATGCCTTGTTGATGCTAGAGGTCAGAGGAGAATGGGCCGACTGATTCAAGCTGATCGAAGAGCAACTTTGACTGAAATAACCACTCGTTACAACCGAGGTATGCAGCAAAGCATTTGTGAAGCCACAACACACACAACCTTGAGGCGGATTGGCTACAACAGCAGAAGACCCCACCGGATACCACTCATCTCCACTACTAATAGGAAAAAGAGGCTACAATTTGCACAAGCTCACCAAAATTGGACAGTTGAAGACTGGAAGAATGTTTGCCTGGTCTGATGAGTCTCGATTTCTGTTGAGACATTCAGATGGTAGAGTCAGAATTTGGCGTAAACAGAATGAGAACATGGATCCATCATGCCTTGTTACCACTGTGCAGGCTAGTGGTGGTGGTGTAATGGTGTGGGGGATGTGCCAATTAGTGCCAATTGGGCATCGTTTAAATGCCACGGCCTACCTGAGCATTGTTTCTGACCCTGTCCATCCCTTTATGACCACCATGTACCCATCCTCTGATGGCTACTTCCAGCAGGATAATGCACCATGTCACAAAGCTCGAATCATTTCAAATTGGTTTCTTGAACATGAGTTCACTGTACTGAAATGGCCCCCACAGTCACCAGATCTCAACCCAATTGAGCATCTTTGGGATGTGGTGGAACGGGAGCTTCGTGCCCTGGATGTGCATCCCACAAATCTCCATCAACTGCAAGATTCTATCCTAACAATATGGGCCAACATTTCTAAAGAATGCTTCCAGCACCTTGTTGAATCAATGCCACGTAGAATTAAGGCAGTTCTGAAGGCGAAAGGGGGTCATACACAGTATTAGTATGGTGTTCCTAATAATCCTTTAGGTGAGTGTATATTCATATTGTGACTAAACCCAAGTATTTGCTAAATATGCAGTTGATGTTGTTTGAGTACATTTTCCATCATTTGAAATATGAAATATATGGCTTTGTCTAGGTTAGGTTAGGATAAAAAGTGTGACAATTGGGGTTAGCATCAGGAATTGTGTTAGATTTTTGTGTTTGGTTTATACATAATTACTAGGTTATTAGTGTGTGTGTGTGTGTGTGTGTGTATGTGTGTTGGTGTGTACATAGATGCATGCCCTATTGTGTGACCACGTTGAGAAACACAATATAACCATACAGTCATCTCTGCTCTCTCCATGGCTGTCAGCCTTAATTTCAGCTCCCTAAATGACACCCCAATGATGGATGTCTCCCAGTCCCCAGTGGCTGGGGTGGGGCAGGCGGGGAAGGCGTCAGTCCAGAAAGAAATCTTTGTTCTGTGTCCCAAATGACACCTAATTTCCTAAAACAAAATGCACTGGTATTAGAACTTAGGAAAAGGGGGCCATTTGGGTCTTAACCAGTTTAATGGTAAATGGGATGGAATTACGAATGCTGAACCCATCACCACTCTGTCAGATTAAGTTTGCAGACGTGTTCTGATGAATGTCATAAATATAAGACTTTTTTAAATTCACATTCAGCTGCAGGCATGTCATATTTTCCTGTCTTCCTCCTCATCTAGGCAATTGCAGAACATAATTCATGAATGGTTTGGTGTGTGTGTGTATGTGTGTGTTCTAGAAGTGAGGATGTTTTTGTCCGCCACTCACTTCTAGAAAGGCTATTTTTGTTTTAGGGTTTAGATCTAGGGTTTGAATTGGGATATGGTGTTAGGGTTTATGATTCATTTTTTTTGTTAAGGTTATGGGATTTCAGGGTTGGGATGGGATTTCAGGGTTTGTGTTAAATTTGGGTTCAGGGCTTTGGGAAAATTTTATTTTTAATGACATTCTATTGTTACATCTTAAAATTACCTCAGCAAGGCTGAGGTAGCAAACATTAACATGCTCTAAACAGTATGTCTCTGTTCTAGGTAAAATGTTTCTTATACAGATGAGCCCGGCATTACCAAATTAAAATACCCAATACTGTATGCTCTATATATTTATACACAAATGAACTGACAATACACAATACGTAGTATACTATATACTGAATAAACAAAGGGAAATTGAAGAAACAAACACATTTTTTGATTAAAAGATTCTCTAACTTCCATTTGAAATGCCCTAGGGACACTGATACATCTGTTTTTAAAATAGATGGAAGATGAAAAGTGAAAAGTTTCAAGGGATCTCCAGTTAGCAATTTCCGAGCTTCATTAGCTTTAACTTCAGTATATCATCAGTAGTTTATGCATGATAACTTTATAAATATTAAACAGGGTGTTGGGTTCAATTCACCAAACTTCTATATAGTCTATTTTGTCTAATGAGAAAGAACCACACCAAGAGTCAGAAAGACGTTTTAGAAGTCACTTCTGCAGAAGGGAGAGAGCCGTTGATCTCCACTGAGCCAGGAACGAGCCTGCATGTAGGATTCAACTCAGCCACTCACACTTCTCCATGGGTGGACTCGTTTTTATTTAGAAGCACAGCGTTCAGTAGTCATAACACACATGTATCTCTAGTTGTTATTGCATACTGGAACATCTTGTTATTACTCAAAGGTTGTACTGTCTCTGAGCGTTATAGGTAGGAAGCATGTGGACAGTAATGAAAACCACATAACTGTTTCAATTGGAACATGTTATTCTAGGCTTATACTGAATGTAATTTGGATAGACTGGTGAAAGCTTTCACAATGATTGAGACAGATCCTATATGAAACATTAACTTCTTACATTTCCCTCCTGTTGTTCCCATTGAAATCAGATGATGCACCTCTCCGGGTTAAGGTTTTCAGTGCAACCTTCATAAAAGGAAAACAGGATAGAAATGCACCAGACAGCACTCTGGGGGAGGCGAAAACCCGAAAGCATATGGGCAAAAATTCCTCCTCCGGCCCTCGGAAGGAGCGACCACCCTAATTTTGGTCAGGCACCATCTGGTTATTTACATTTTTACACAGTCTGAACAACGTCCTACGGTCTGTCATACATTTCTGGTCCATTGAGTTGTTGGTAATGTATCTCTGCATACTGGATCATAGACCCAGTCATAGTGCGCTTAACCATAACTTGAATGATGGGAATACAGCAGCAGAAAACAAACATACAAACAACCAGCATAATCCCTAACGGGGCCAAACATTTTAACAATACCATAGCCCATGACCCTGACGTGAACCAGTCCAACCAACCCTCAGGAGGGTGGTTTTTCCCTGTGGCTGGTGAGTGAGTGTCTGTTGGTTTCTTCGGCGGACAAGGGTTTTGATACCGTCCGTCTTCCCACTTACTCAAGGGCAGCGTCTGGTGTCAACTTCTTGCACTGAGACTGATGTATCCAGGTGCTTCGTTCTGCGATTTTTACCGCAGTTGGGGTGGTAATGAGTACTCGGAACGGTCCTTCCCACTTGGGTGTCGCCCAGGACTTTCTTTTGATGACCTTTATCAGGATTTCGTCACCCGGTTTCAGGAGAGCCTGTGGAAGAGGAGACAAGGAGACTGGCAAGTTACTGGCATTTTGCACACTCTTTTCTCTAAACATTTTGCACATCCATTCTGTCAATGGGTCCAATTCCCCCTCATTCTCCTGCCATGGTTCCCCCTCCCACAACGGTAATCTGAAAGGTCTCCCATATACTATCTCGAAAGGTGTCAGGCCCATTGTGTTTGGTACTATTCTCATGTACATTTTGACTAACGGCAGACATTCCGGCCATGTTTTATTTGTTTGTTCCATGGTTTTCCTAAGCCTTAGCTTGATAGTCCCGTTCGTACGCTCGACTAACCCTGCACTTTGGGGGTGGTATGAACAGTGATTTTTTAATGTAATTCCTAAATGTTGACTCATGTTCTGTATGATTTCGTTTACAAAATGAGTCCCATTATCAGTCCAGATTACTCTCGGGATACCATGATTTGGAACAATTTCTTTGCAGTTGGCTTTGGCTACTGTCAATGCGTCTGCTTTTTTAGCTGGTACTATCTCTACCCATTTGGAGAACGTATCTATTAACACTAGACAGTATGTGTATGATTTCAAAAGGGTAAGTACCGCTAGGACATCTGCCCCGTTTTGGCCTTATGTTACCTTGAGGGTTGTGCTTACAGCAAATCAAACACTGTCTACAATTTTTTTTTAAATAAGAGTTTAGTCCTGGAGATGCGTGGAACGCATCCCTTATTATTAGTTCCATCCCTCCTGTTGAGACATGGCAGGGACCGTGGCTCAATCTTGCAGCCAGAGCGAATCAAACACTTTATATGAAAAAAAAAAAAGGAACCAAAAGGTTATTAATAATGTAGAAATTGCTGATAATTTCCATATTTCTAAGAAGCATATCATTAAAGAGTATGTTCTTACAGTGTAGGTTTAGACTCCCTTGTATTCAATCCACTTTCTGTGTCTGCAACACCTTTCAAAGTGACATATACCGACTTAATTTATACCTTCATTAGGTGACATTCTCCACTTCCACACATACCCTCCCACAGAGTAAACCATGCACACACACAAACACACACAAATGGAACCAATCACTGAGCTCTCCCTCTCACTCACTCACACACACATACTCCAAAATCTAAAATAATAAATGTATTTTTATTTTGAAATGCAATTTAATGTCTTAATTTCCAATATATTTTTGCGCCCTGATAATCCTCTTTGTCAAAAATATTTTCTGTATGTAGTCCCCCAAATAGGGAATCTCGTTCTATTCTTTCTTTGTCTATATTTTTTTTCTGTCCTCTTCAATGCACATGTTCCAGGTGGTTAACTTCAAAATAATGGCCCATGCTCATCGCATTACTGTCAATAGGAACATTGTGTTCCACAGCACAATGCAATTGTTATTATCCTGCTTATTTTTTGTACGGCAGGATCTCTGGTGGGGTTTTCTTGATTTGTTTAAAGGACATAGTACAGATTGAGGACTCCAGCTTCTGTGCGCGGTCAACTATTGACGTGCATGTGTGCCTGTATGCCTATGTGAATGGTGAAACATGCTTGGCAAATCTGGAAAAGGCACTTTTCTACCTTTAATCAAATCTAACTCCATAGCTTGAGTTCTGGACGCATTTAATTCTGATTAGATTCCACCGATTTCTTCAGAGGCCATTATGTATACTTTTTTTTACCAATGTATTTAATACCTCAACCAATATTCCCTGTATTGTTCCCTCTTCTTTGCTTGTTCTATCCACACAGCTATCGCCGTTGATTGGGCTTGGATTTATTTATTTTTTTTCCTTTTCATCCCTTGCTTAAAACTTCCTTACTTTGCAAACTTCGCCTAATGAACTGCAGTTCTTCTAATTTAAAGTTGCCTGAAAAATCAAAATGTTTTTTCCATCCTCCTATGTACGTTATGGCACCCGGGTGATTATTGCGCATGTATTTTTCATCTGTGGTTAACGTTTTCTCATTACATTGCCCCATTTTGTAATACTATAATTGCATTTACTTACCTGGGACGTCCCCTCTAATTTTAACTTTAATTCAATAAAAGGTTCTTATCTTGTTTATAGTGAATCCTATCGAATCCACCATTTACTGTCTCTCCACGAAAATCCCAGATCTCAGCGTTTAGGTTGGTTGGAAATCCCCGATTCCCCACCAGGTCCCAGACCTAGACAACGTATCCCTGACACGTTTTTAATCTAACCCACGACTGTCGTTTAGGTTGGCTGGAAATCCCTGATTTCTCCACCAGGTCCCAGACCTAGACAACGTATCCCTGACACATTTTTAATCTAACCCACGACCGTAGAGAGCGTTTAGGTTGGCTAGAAATCCCTGATTTCCCCACCAGGTCCCAGACCTAGACAACGTATCCCAGACACGCTTTTTATCTAACCCACGAATACAGTTTCTTAGTGGTTTCCACACGACTCACTACAATTTTCTAAAAGATAACGAAAACTTTTACCGTTTTTCCGGCTCCCGGTGAGGTCCTGGTTCGACGGGATCCTTCACTGTCCCTCGGGACGGCCGCGGACCAACACCTAGGTGGTCCCCCTCCGTGAAGGTCGGCGGGGCTGCCGGCAGGTTTAATGACCTGTTGTTCCTCCGTCGCCCCGACGGGCAGGTATCGGATCCCGGGTTTCGGCACCAATTAATGTTGGGTTCAATTCACCAAACTTCTATATAGTCTATTTTGTCTAATGAGAAAGAACCACACCAAGAGTCAGAAAGACGTTTTAGAAGTCACTTCTGCAGAAGGGAGAGAGCCGTTGATCTCCACTGAGCCAGGAACGAGCCTGCATGTAGGATTCAACTCAGCCACTCACACTTCTCCATGGGTGGACTCGTTTTTATTTAGAAGCACAGCGTTCAGTAGTCATAACACACATGTATCTCTAGTTGTTATTGCATACTGGAACATCTTGTTATTACTCAAAGGTTGTACTGTCTCTGAGCGTTATAGGTAGGAAGCATGTGGACAGTAATGAAAACCACATAACTGTTTCAATTGGAACATGTTATTCTAGGCTTATACTGAATGTAATTTGGATAGACTGGTGAAAGCTTTCACAATGATTGAGACAGATCCTATATGAAACATTAACTTCTTACACAGGGCCAGCATGCTTTCTCCTGCAGAGATAAGTAATTAACCCGTAATGCGTGATGATAGATACAATGTAATGTTTATTACAGTAGAAAATAGATTTCTTTCCCCAGAACTCTGCCAGTCTTTTAGGTCCTTCATAGCTAACTAATCTGGCCATCTTGCTTTTGGGGCAATGAAGTAATGGTAATTCTGTTGTTTTCTTTTATTATTGGGAGCATTATTCAATCATCCACTGTAAATGTCTTCCTATGCCTATCAAGTCGTTTGTGATTGCTGAGCTCAGTGATTTCATTCTGTTTAATAGTGTTTGGTAAGCCCAAGGTTTTGGCCGTTTATGAAAGACATTCAAACAATTTTGGTCTCATAATGCCTTCCTTGACTTCCATTGACACCTTTTTAGTCCTCATGTTGACAGCAATATTGACACGTCAGATACCAATAGCAGACTCCAGATGCAAAGCCAAGCATCAAGACTAGACATTTAATGCTTGCACAAATAAAACTATCAAAAACGAATACCGTAATTTTTATGGACAGAATTTCTAGGCGCAGCCAGGGGCCGGAGGGTGTCAGGTTTGGGGACCACACAATTTCATCTCTGCTCTTTGCAGATGATGTTGTCGTGTTGGCCCCTTCTAACCAGGACCTTCAGCATGCACTGGGACGGTTTGCAGCCGAGTGTGAAGCGGTGGGGATGAGAATCAGCACCTCCAAATCCGAGGCCATGGTCCTCAGTCGGAAAAGGGTGGCTTGCCCACTTCAGGTTGGTGGAGAGTGCCTGCCTCAAGTGGAGGAGTTTAAGTATCTAGGCGTCTTGTTCACGAGTGAGGGAAGGATGGAACGGGAGATTGACAGACGGATCGGTGCAGCTTCTGCAGTAATGCAGTCGATGTATCGGTCTGTCGTGGTGAAGAAAGAGCTGAGCCGCAAGGCGAAGCTCTCGATTTACCAGTCAATCTACGTTCCTACTCTCACCTATGGTCATGAGCTTTGGGTCATGACCGAAAGGACAAGATCCCGGATACAGGCGGCCGAAATGAGCTTTCTCCGCAGGGTGGCTGGGCGATCCCTTAGAGATAGGGTGAGAAGCTCGGTCACCCGGGAGGAGCTCAGAGTAGAGCCGCTGCTCCTCCACATCGAGAGGGGTCAGCTGAGGTGGCTTGGGCATCTGTTTCGGATGCCTCCGGAACGCCTTCCTGGGAAGGTGTTCCGGTCCCGTCCCACCGGGAAGAGACCCCGGGGAAGACCTAGGACACGCTGGAGGGACTATGTCTCCCGGCTGGCCTGGGAACGCCTCGGTGTCCCCCCGGAAGAGCTAGAGGAAGTGTCTGGGGAGAGGGAAGTCTGGGCATCCCTGCTTAGACTGCTGCCCCCGCGACCCGGCCCCGGATAAAGCGGAAGAAGATGGATGGATGGAAAAACGAATACCCAGGGGCGGTGCCAGGACTTATTGACTGCGATCGCTTAACAAAACCTTTTAACACTACTTTGACTGCAACAATACTGTACATTTAGCCTGAAAAACATAATCAATAATTTAACATCTTAGGAATTATTCTATTTTAAACCCAAACTTGAGTTAGTTTAGTATAGAGTTTAGTAGCTATCCTATAGGATAGAGTTTATTAGGGCTATTTAGTAGGCAATTATTAAACATTCCAAAATCATGTTTCCAATCGGAATAAGGGAGTTTTACGCCAATGCTAGAAACGTCTCATCAAATACCTTGTAATTATGGCAATTTTCTGTACAATTATGTCCATTTCAATCAGTTAAGGTGTCTATAGCCCAGGGGTGCATCAGAGCATTTGATAGTTCCGCGGAAACGTATAGGTTCAGATAATTTACTGAAAGTTATTTGCTTTATTTAATATGTTTTAACCCATTTTAGAATTGTTTTGCAACTCAACGTTATAATTTTGCTGCCTTATTTGTTCATTTACAAACATGTTTTTCACCCGTTTTTCTACGTTAGGAATACCTACAGTACATAATTGGTTTAGAATGAGGCATTTCAAATAACTGATAATGTGCGGCATAGCGAAAGGTGAAATGTTAGGATGCGCAGGAAAATTCTATTATTGTTTTGCGGTTGCATTATGTGTAGAACAATCGTTAACAACATGGATTTAGTGGTAGCTCCAAAGCCAAATACTGTACCGCACTGGGCGCATTTAAATTGTAAGCCGAATTAAGCAATTATTTGGAGGAGCTGAATTGTCGGATATCCTGTAGAAAGGTGACGATCAAAAGCGTGAACTCAAATCTGAAGAACATTCTCCGGATCACCTGGTGTATTTTTAAGATGTTATTAGCCTTACATTATAATAGTGGTTTAAATTACAAATATAGACAATTGAATTGTTAATCTCAATTATTTGTATGACAATAAATCGTCAACTAAAATGTCATAATCGTGACAGCGCTAGAGTTTAGTTTGGACCCAAAACAAGATTTATATTTGCTGTCCCAATTATTATAGAGGGCAATAAGGGCAATGTATTATTTAACATATTTTAAGTAACAGTTTAAGCAATAAAGACATTTATAAATGTCAGCTACAAATAAGCTGGTCAGCCATGGGAACAATTGCAAACATAACATGCAAATAGATTAACCTAAAAAAATCCACACTTTGATGTGAGCATGCTGTCTCCCATATCAGCAAAGGACCTGCTAAGATGGGGGTCTTGAATACAGCTCAGCCACTACCCCCACTGATGCACCTGTCTTTAATCAGACCAGGAGTAAGTAAAGTTGGAGGAAAAGTGTTATGTGTGATCAAACTGCCTGTGTTACAGAACTGTTTCTGGGACTCAGGGACTACAAAATACCTAATATAATTAGAAGAGTGCTGAGACCGCCGACGCTTTGACCATCCACACCATTATCTCCAGAATCGCCACTATGGGAAGCCCAGGACCAAGCAGTCTCAATTTCCTCAGCAGTTCTGCATTTGTTTTCAAGGTTCCATTTCTGCTTAGTTAATGAACGCCCTTTATGGCCCAAACCTGTTTCCCTTCCTGTGTTCTCTCCCCATGAAAGGATTGATCCTTCTAGGAAACCTGTTGTGATGCTGAGGAAATTATTCAAAATAATTAGTGAGTGTACACTCTGTCCATTATATAATTGTTAAAGCTGCTACACATTAAGACAATGGAGAAATTGTATAATTCATGAAAGTTGATATTATAATAAGTGATGCACTATGTTGAAGGCCTTACACAGACCTTTAAAAGGAATGCATGTCCTTCTTTTACAGTACAGTTAATAACTTCCAAATCATAGCAGAGGTTGTGTTATGACCAGGTCTAAAACCCAATTCATTTATATTTAGAATATAATGAGTTAATAAGGATTTGAGTTGAGGATTCCCATTGTTTAGGTAGACAGAAGTGTAGAAATGGGGTTCTAATGATTTATCACTTTTGTGGCGCGGGTGCACATCGGCCACGTTCCAGACCCTGGGGAAGGTGCCGGAAGAAATCATAGGTTTAATCCTGCAATGGGACGTACTGTACAGAAAGTTACGACAAGGTAGCTGTTGAAATGAAAACAAAAAGCAACAGGGTCCAACTGCAATTTCCATTTTTATTAAAAAGATTAAGCGCATCGCTTATCTCATTGCATACATACACTATGAAATGTTCTCTTTCTCTCTAGACTGCAGGTTTTTTGGTGGCTGCAGAGCAACCGACAGGAATAAGAGTGACATCAACTGCATCACCAAGAGAGTGGATGACATACATGAGATGAGTGAAAGGCTACGGTTTATGGAAATGAGCATTACCCATAATCACAGTAACCACTTGGGGGCAACGGCCAAACCAGAAGAACTCATACTGACAATAGAAGAGACGTTACAGGTACCTTGTGATATGTACAATGGGACTTAAACCTTGAAGAAAATGGTTGTCTGATGTTGGATTCTTCCCCAAGAGAAACAAAGGAGCCAGTTTGCTTATGTTTCCTTGCACAAATGGGGCAACCTAGTCTATCACAAACCGATATCCACTGTCTATCACATTCAGTAAAGCAATGGAGTCGACTGATGTTTGGCAGAGGAGAGGTTGTTATAATTAAAACAGAGTGATTAAATATTTTGCAGCATTGGATGCATATGCTTGACATCAATCATAACTGTGAGCTGAAAAACTCATTTTCTTAAAGGAATAATTAACAGTTAAAATGGCAAAAATGTGCATTGATGATTTTACAGAATGTCCCCAGATTTTGTGGCTTGTTGGTATGCTCTACACTGTACAAAGGGTACACTGTACACAAGTTTTTAAACGTGATCGAAATGTATGACTGTGACACACGTGCACACACTACTCAATAACTATCATTAACCTAACCTTTATGTCTGAACTTAACCTAATGCTAAACTTAACCGTTGCGTAAACCAAAATCTAAACCAAACTATTAAACTAAACCCCAGTTATCCTCTTTATTCTCCTCTTTTGTTCAAGATCTCATCTTAGCCATCTCAAAACAATTATACATTTATACATTGTAGTGTTTCTTTGGTCAATTGACACTGTAACTTTTGATTTGTGAAACCTGTTAATTTGTTGTATGGTGGAGTTTGTATTCAACAATTTATACTACACAATGTGCATATGCATTTCACACACATTTATATTGATTATTTCACTTGGGAAATATTTCAAAGTCTTAGCTTTTACTTTCACTGTCATTTATGTTCCCTTAGGCTTCACTCTTCAATCTCAACAAGATTTAACCGTTCTGATCCAGTTTTATTAGCCTTTATTATGTAAAGCAATGGGAGCTTTCCAAATAGCACTCAATGATCTTTGAAGCCTTTCATTCTGTATTACCTCACTACTAAGGGCTAAAAGCTTCTGCTATTGTATGTGTGGACTGTACCACTCAGCCATGGTGACTTCAAAGGGGCTACTCTCTCCTATTGTACTGCTTTACATTGGGTGAAATGGTAGAACTTTATATTATATCAGTGTAATAAAGCATGCATGATGGATTTGTAAATAATTCACTCATTTTATTAGGAATGGCTGTAGATAGTGTTTCTCTGAACTTAAGAGAATATGTATCTTTCTCTCTTAAGGCTGAACTTCTGTGCAGGACTTTCCCTGTTGAATACATAGGATTGCTTGGAAGTTGAATGGGGTGCTTGTAAATGATGAAGGACATATAAGCCCAAGCGTCTACACACACGACATGCCTGTAAAATGAATTGATGTTGACCTATACAACTGCATAATCAACACATTGAACAATAAAAATGAAAATGCAGACCAGGATTGACAGTAAAGCACCATTAAACACTAAACTACCTTCCCTTAGTCCAATGGCAAATGAGCTAAACCAGCAATCCTGATCTACCCAATTCTGATGACAGTGTGACATATTCAGTATGGAAGCCAGCACAATGTGACAAATTACTAGAATGCAGACTACCAAATTCAAGCTCTACTTGCTGTAATAAAGCTAGCTGTATTGTATAATAGTGCACTAGAAGGTCAAAGAGAACTTCAATCGCTAGCAAACTCTAAACCCCCACTTATTCTCTGATGTCTCAGCTGGTAATGTGTATACCAAAAGGAAAATGAGTTGTATTCCAGCTTGTTGTTTAATATTTCACAGCTAGACACATGGGCTAAATGAATGAGCACAGTTAACATTAACTGCAAAACTAGGTTGAAGCTTACCCACTGGGTTTGCATGTTTGCATGCCAAATACAGTACACTTATAATATTTTTTCACCAGAGAAGATTCTCCTTTCAAGCTATGTTAGGTACAAGGTTCTTAATAGGTAGATTCCATAATATAAATTGGGTGGTTTGAATCCTGAATGCTGATAGTCGTTGTGTATGAGACCTTATACCATGAGTATGACATTATACGGGCTCCACCATATTTACAAATGCGGTAGTAAGCTTAAGATTTGGATCTTTGGCAATTATTTTTAACTCCACAGACTCTTGTCATCACTCTGGTATGTTAATCTGACTTGAAATAGGGAAAAACGAAAATCTATGTTTCTTTGCAGTCTGAGAGGAGGACATCGTGGAGTTGTTTCCTGTTGAAGGCAGCAGACTGATCTAGGAGATGAGAATAGAGGAGACTCAGCTTGTGCAGTGAGATGAACCTTTCTTTCTGACTCAGATGAAAGCCTCAGTTGAGTCGCAGAAGAGTCTCATATGACTGAAAAGGGGGACGAGTTGGGATTAGAGGAAGGAGCTTTATATGTGGGGAGATAGAAAGGGTATTTTGCAGTAGATGTAAAGGAAGAGAAGGTTGAGAAGGTCAGAAGTGTTGTTTTCCATCTTTGCTAGGCTGGAGAGCTTGCATTGAGTCAAAAGGGAGAAGGTTTTAGCAGATGGGAAAGATGATCAAATAGAGGAGGAGAGCTTGCATTGAGTCATTTAAGCATGGAGCCGGAGAGGAGGGCTGATCCATATGGGAGTAAAGGGGTGAGAGTCAAAGGAGAGGGAAAGGGATGATAATGCTGGAAAAAGCAGAAATACGTGACAAAAGGGAGAAGGTTTTAGCAGATGGGAAAGATGATAGAATAGAGGCGGAGAGATTGGTTGGGGAGAGAACAAAATTGCAACGTTGCATGACCATCTGGGAAGTAGCTGAGGGGGAGGTGTTGGAGGTAAGAGGAAGAGAGGAGGAGGTCAAGCAGTGACCTGGAGGTGGTTACTGGAAGACTCAACAGAGCAGTGATGATTAGGTCAAGCACATTGCTGTCCTTTTGAGTGGCAGGGAATTTAACAAGGCTGCGGATATAACACTTGAACAATTACCCAGGAAGAATCAAAGACTCTGAAAGCCTATTACATTCTAAAAAAAAAAAAAGTGTCCCTCACTTTTGAACTGTGGGTTAACTCTTCAAGTTCTTCAAGGACAACATTTCCTAAGGAATTGTAAAGAACTATAGGCCTACATACTTATCACTTAAAGATCCACATGAAGAACCTACCTGCTCAAAAGTCTAAAATCTTCCCCAAAATGTTCTTCAAATGGTTCTTTGAGGGACCATTAAATGTAATTTGAAGAATCCTTTTAAATAGTTATCTAAAAAATGAATAGGGATTCTCCAGCGGTTTCAATGTGAAGAACCCTTAAAAGATAAAAACATGTTGAGAACATTACGTTTTTTGCTTGGTGCAAATTTCTATGAGGAAGTATAAGCTGTCACTGCTATCAAGTACAGCAAATCATTTGAACCATTTGGTACTTAGCTGCTTCTGTTTATCAATAACTAGGATGATACAAATAACGGGCACAGACCCTATAAATATTTAGAGCATCTTGTTAAATGAAATGAGCAAATACATTTCATTTGAGCTACACGATACTCAGGTTGGACCACATATAGCATATTAGAAGATGTTTTGCCTCCACCCAGCTAACGTTATAGATGTTGTATTAAAAGGAGAATTTAGTGTCCATAATGAGACCATAATAATGTCCTGAACATAATTGTAGATGCAAACGGTGTATTTTTAGTTTATCAAAAGGTATTGGAAGCTCGCTATGCAGGATTTTGCATATGGCTGAAGTCATTTCTGTTACTTGTTGAAATGTACAGTAACCCTTCACCTTTATAGTTGCATGTAACAAAGTTCAAACAAATGAGCTCAAATACAAAGTTAGCAAATATCCATGTCAAGTAACGTTTGCTACCTAGAACAAGCTAACAAAGCTATAAAGTCAGTTGTGTGGACCACACAGGTAACTACATTTTTTATAATTTGATGACCGCAAACATAGGCTACTGTAGATAGCTAGCTTTCTGTAGCCAGATTTGATAGCCTTTTTGATTTGCTCGGGGTTATGTCATACATTTTTCAGATCTTCAACCAAAGCCTAATAATAATTGGGATATATTGGTATATTATCAATAAAGCTCTTTATCTACTTTACATCAGCTCCCAAAACTGCTTGTAACATCTTTGAAACTGAATGCTCATACATAAAAAAATCCACAAGTTCATCTGATCCTGGAGATCCCATCCTTTGAAGGTGGGTCACTATCTTGCGTTGTTTTGTTCCTAGTTAACCCGCCTCATATTTTGGCATAGACGCATCGAGCAAATGTGTTCCTTAACATGGAGAAGGTTCTATATGAAGTACACTCCTTTCTAGATATGGGCTTTCTAGATACTGCCTTGACACCTCCCTATAAAAGCTGGTGACGATGAATCAATATGACTGTGGGAGTTGGAGAGGTTTAAAGAGGAAATATCTGTCATCCGGTCCGTGACCAAGGCAGTTAACCTAGGTCATTTCTTAAAATGAGAATATGTTCTCAGTAGTAATAGTAAAGAAAACAACTTTAAACCTGGTAGGGAATGTATTATTCTATACAATAAAATATGACATTGCTGCCAAAAATGTGTATCTTGCATTTCGTTGGATGATTACGCCCCTAACAGAGGGCATCAAGGTTCATCCTGGGTGAGAAACCAGACTGACCAACAACGTCCTGTTGAAAGTTGCCCATTGCCTAAACCCTGGGGGTGGATTGCACTTGGATGTGTACTGGAAGGCATGCAATTACACATACACGGTTTGCTGCTCCTTTTTAGATATAAGTACATAAATAATGCATCATTTATATTTCCAGAGCCAATCTGAATTTTCGATGAAAATGTCCCATCTATCTAAAATTCTGCTTGGAAAGTTTATCTGCATGTTTGTCTGCATGATATTTAAATACTTTTTAAGTCCCTGCATCACTCACTATGGACTTAAGACAGTCTTTGGGCACTGACAGGAGAATATCTCATTCATGACTAGTGAAAGAATACACACAGACACAAACACGTATTTGCCGGGTCTCAGATGATGTAGAGAGCAGTAAGACTGTTATTCCTATTATACTGTAAATCCCCTTACTTCCAGGGTGGTCTTTTCTCTGGATGACTATTCAGTCATTGATGAGCTGCTGAGGGAGGAGGAGGATCTACATTCATCGCTTGTGATTTTCCCCAGAATAAGTTTACAGGGTAGTTTTCCTTTGAGCTTTGCATTCGAAGACAGTTAGTTAGTTATGTAAAGAAATGCAGACACACTTCCAAATAAACACAAAATCTCTTTTGAAGTGTCTTTCTCTCACTCCATCTCTCTCTTTCTCTATCTATCTCTCACTCACACACACACACACACACTCTTCTCTCGCCCCTTTTGTTGCCCCCTCCATCAACCCCAACCAAACTCAGTATGGGATCATTATGTCCTCTGTGTTTAAAACTATTACCGACCCCAGTGAACATGTTTGTTTTTGAGAAAGTTACAGTTAGCTTAGAATTTTGTGTAATAAACACCAAGGCTGACATGTTCGTGTGAGAAGCTGAACTTTACATGAAGCCATATCTGTCACCCACCCTTCTTCTATCTCTGATCTAACTACCCTCCTGTATACAACCCCTTGACCTCAAACCTCTTACTCCCCATCATTTTGCAGCACTGAGACAGTTTGCACTACCCTCTAATGGAACCCCTGGCACCACCAAAACAAGGGAAATGTCATGGCAACGCATGGGGGGAGATGACGTGGCTTGAAACTTGTGAATCTCCCCATTGACCCCAGGCTAAATTAGCCTACACCTAGGCAATTTTTTGTTTACCTATTTCACCCATTATTGGGATGTAATCATACGTAAAAATGATGCTTATATGGATTTCAATCCCAATATATGTTCATGTCATGGTTAGACATTTCTAAATGTTAAGCAGCCAAAACAACCAAATATATTAAAATCAAACTTATATAATTACTTTGTGAGGAAGCATGTTATATTAAATAACAATTTTGATCTTGTGTTTATTCAAGTATCGGTTTTATTTTGGTGGGGTTGGGGAATTTAATTTAAACGAGTTTAATAAACAATTTTCAGTCACAGCAACAGTCATCTCTGTTGTGTTACAGTTTAATATTTAGAATAGAGCAGACCATTACATTATTTCTATACAGTATACAATACAGTATTCCAAACTCTTTTAAAAATAGATATAGAAGCAGGGAGGTGAGCACAATCAGCTCACATTGCACACACCTATACATGTATTTATATACAGAATACATCAGCGTTGAATCAGTGTCACACCAACACTCCAAGTGTCAAACCCGGCAGGTTCCGGAATCATCCGTTGGAAGCCAGCAGAACCAGCCTGGCCCCTGCAGAGCCCTTCGGGACCCCGTCAGGATCAGTATATGAAGGCCCATGTGGAGCCGCTCTGTGCCAAAGCCGAAGAAGAAGCAACAGAAGAGGCAGAAGATGGAGCAACTTTGCTCATCACAAAATTAAGTTAAAGACATTAAGACGAAGTTAGAACCCATTTGTACACTTTGCACCTGCTCCTACCTCTAAACAGAACAACATTCATCAAGAATTTCTGGGTAAGCACTGCAGCTCATACAGTTTTGTCATAGAGGTTTGTATGTCAGTTGCTTTTGAAACAGAGGCAAGCGCAAACTCCACAACAGTGGGGTATACTCCGTTTTAAACTAATCCATTAATATTAATTCCCATCACCTGTGTGCTACTGTCATAACAACTCACAGATCATCCCCCTTTGTAAAGTAATTTTTTTCTCTCCCTAGAAAACCAATAACATAATTACTATGCCTTCCTCACATAGCCTCTATGCCAACATCGCTTAACTGATGATTAAATACATTTTAGCTGTAAAAGTAATTTGTTATGTTACTTCATCTTTACCCATAACTTATATACTTTTCTTATCTTTAGTAGAATGAGTGATGGAGGTGGCAGTTTTTTTTTACATAAACTTTAGAATTAGATGTTTTACAAATGATGCGCGATGGAAATGGTAATACTCAACAGACTTTAATACTGTAGTAAGATACTGCTCCCTAGTGGTGGAAAAGTATAGCTTCTGTTCATCTTATGGTCTTCTGTATACTAACCCTATTATTCGGTGTCATTACACTGTCAGTGCTTTTTTGGCAAGCTAAGACATCAACATCACTAATTTATGATCAGTAGCACTGTAGCTATCACCATCATAATCAGCATTTGCATCATTATAATCAGCATGCTTCATGTTAGAAGAACGACAGGATGGAATTGAGTCAATGTCTCAACCTCTGACTGGTGGCCGTTAATGATGGTCCAGGTCAGGGACAGTGCTTTCTTATGTGACTGTTGAAGTGTGTGTTTCAGATATGCAAGTATTGCAGAATGCGTCGTGTTTCTCCATCCGTTTGGGTACACAATATCAACGGAGTGGTGGGAAACCGTGGTTCCAACTTCCACCGGACCATAACTGGTGAGACATGACACTGCTGTCCTGAAACCATTCAAAAAAAGGATTGCAATTGCACTGTGGAAAACTGCGACCAACTCGAGTCGGCATTACTACGATGTGTCACTGTACACAATTTCTGCAAATGTTGAGAACGCTTCTGGCGGTTGGGAGGTGCTTGTAAAAACGAAATGACTGCAACATACACAAGGTCAAATCCATGGTGATAGCATGTTGTGTTCTGCATAACTTCTGAAATAAATGATGAGTACAGAGAAGAAAGGGTTGTCACTGCATTAAACCAGCCTGTAGAGGCCAATGGGCTAGACACACGTACAGGTTGGTCTGAAGTACATCATTAGACCAGTACGTGCGTCTAGGCCCTTGGCCTCTGCAGTACACCAGGTTTTCCATTTTGTTCTTTATCTGTTGTGATCTAATAAATGTTTCAGCAGTGAGCAAGACAGTGTGTGGGAGTTTTTCTGTTTTCAGTTTTACACAAACCGGCACTATACATACATTTGGTTCCACAACTATTTGTCTATCTGCAAAAATGTAGGTGCAAAATACAAAGAGGACTGTAAACTAGCAGCAATCTGGGTTGTATTATTGAATATTATAGATACATGAGTAAAATGCTTATGAATGGTGGCACAACAAACTTAAACTACGTAGTGAGAATTAAAAAAATATAGCAGGAAGATAAAGCAATATTGTCAAAGAGGCCGTTTCGCATGCTCACGACAAAACGTCTCCTGGAGTGTGTACACCCCGGGGATTTTTGCGTCAGCACCGACCTAAAGGACGCCTACTTCCATGTTCCTATACTGCCACGCCACAGGAAGTTCCTGCGGTTTGCTTTTCAGGGCTGGGAATACGAGTACACGCAGATTCTGTTCGGGTACACGTTGGCCCCCCACACTTTCACAAAGTGTGTGGAGGCAGCGTTGGGACCGCTGAGGTGTCAGGGGGTCAGGGTTCTGGCCTACCTGGACGACCTTTTGGTTCTGGCGCACTCGGTGGAACAGGCACGGGTTCACACGTTCCGGTTGGTGACTCAGCTCACTCGCCTGGGCTTTGCGGTGAACTGGAAGAAGAGTGCTCCTCAACCCAGTCAACTGGTGGTATTTCTGGGGCTCCAGCTATCCACAGTTTTTTTTGATGGCTCGAGTGTCCGATGTGCGGAGAGAGGCCACTCTGTGGGCCTTGGCTCACGTCCTTGATTTCGTCAGCCCACACGGTGGTCCCGCCTTGGCCTGCTACACATGAGAGGCCTTCAACGCTGGTTCGCCCGTCTCCGTCTCTGGAGTCGGACCTGGCGTTCTGGAGAGACCTGTGCGCTCTGCTGCGTGGGGTTCCCATGGGCAGAGTGTCGGTTCGGCTCCCTGTGTTTACGGATGCGTCCCTGACGGGCCTGGGGCGGGACGTGCCGGTCGCGTTTGGTCAGAGGTGTGTGGCCCCCTTCGGAGCACCACATCAACTGGCTGGAGTTGGACACGATCAGGTGCGTGTTGCTGCACTTTGCGCCGACCCTAAGGGGTCGGAACGTGTTGGTGTGGTCAGACAACCGCACAGTGGTCGCTTATGTGAACAGGCAGGGCGGGGTCAGGTCTGTGCCCCTCCACCTGTTGGCGGTGCAGATTTGGGAATGGGCGCACATGCACCTCAGGTCTCTGTGGTTTGCAGAGGCGGCCCAGATGGCGGTGGGGAAACCGTGGCCGATCCCTTACCGCCACGGGACGTTGTCACAGGCGAACGGCTCGATCGGGGCATTCCCTGTGCTGGGTCAGCCACTGCGGGCCTGGCTCCTGAGAGGGCCAGGCTACTGCACCGGGGACTGACTGAGGAGGAATGGTCGCGAGGGCGGACTCCACGTCAGCTAGGTACACTAGCCGTTGGGGCATCTTTGCCCGCTGGTGTTGAGGACACGGGGGTTGACACCCTCTGTTGTTCCTGCAGAGTCTATTTGAGCAGCAAAGGTCCCCTGGCACGCTCAAGGTGTACGCATGTGCGATCTCAGCGTGTCATGAGGGTTTCAGTGGAGTGTCTGTGTTTAGTCACCCCTTGGTTAAACGGTTTCTGGCCGGGTGTCGCCGTCTCCGGCCGGTTGCCCGGCGGACGTTGCCTCAGTGGGATTTGGCTTTGGTTCTGCAGGCGCTGTGTGACGTGCCGTTCGAACCGATTGATCAGATACCATTGAAGATGCTGTCCCATAAAACGGTGCTTTTCTTGGCTCTGACCTCTGCTAAGAGGGTCAGTGACCTTTGTGCCCTGTCGACGCAGCCTGGCTGTTTTACCATCAACGGCAATGGTAGCAGGGCCGTGTTTCTCCCTAACCAGGCCTTTCTGCCCAAGGTGATCAAGGCGACTTTTCGTTCCATGAAGATGGTGTTGTGGGCCTTTTCTCCTCCTCCCCTTGCGGGTGTGAGGGAGGAGAGGTTGCATCGATTGTGTCCGGTGTGCGCTTTGGCACAGTATGAGCAGTGCATGGCCGCGGTGCGGACCGCGCCCCAGCTTTTTTGTGGCACGTTGGCCCCAAGGTGGGCCAGCCTTTGTCGAAACAGCGTCTGTCTCACTGGTTGTGTGAGGCGATTGATCTGGCCTACAAGTCACGTGGCACTCCTACACCTAGGGGGTTTGGGACCCAATCCATTCATGGAGTGGCAGCCTCGGCCGCTCTGTTTAGGGGCGTGGGGGTGGAGTACATTTGTGCTGCCGCGTCTTGGGGGACGCCGGCGCCTTTTGTCCGGTTTTAGTTGTGTGACATGGCTGCGGGCACGCTGGCTCTCTCTGTGCTCAGTGTGGCTGAGTCTGGGGTGTGAGTTGGGTCCGTTGAGCTGCTGGGACGGTGCATTTGACATGGGTCAGTCCGTTGCTCCGGTGTGCCGGGGCGATTTTGTGTATTACGCTCGCCTTGTGTGTTTGAGCGTCTACTTCTGCTTCACTGTGGGTATGGTGTTCTTTGGGTGAGGTGCAGTGTTGTTTTTGCGCCAAACATACCTTTTGGAATTATGGCCAAAAAGTTCAACCTTGGTTTCATCAGACCATAACACATTTTCCCACATGCTTTTGGGGGACTTGATGTTTGTTTTTGCAAACTTCAGCCGAGCTTGGATGTTTTTCTTTGTAATAAAAGGCTTCCGTCTTGGCACCCTACCCCCATAGCCCATTCATATGAAGAATACTGGAGATTGTTGTCACATGTAGCACACAGCCAGTACTTGCAAGAAATTCATGCAGTTCCTTTAATGTTGCTGTAGGCTTCTTGGAAGTGTGGATACACTGAATGAATAAGCTGTTGAACTGTTGTGAGCAATGAAGCAAAATATTAAGTGTCTGTAGCATGAGCTGAAACTGAAAGTTGCAAGTAGAAGAACAGGAAATCTTATTTAGGCTGTTGCTGGGCAGAGAAAGATTTAGCATGTCTGTCTTTGACAAACAGGAAACAGATTAATAACGCACACACATTCTGGACAGGGCTGAATTAAGAATAGACAAGACAGAAACCACAAACGGCAAGATGACGCTTGTGCTGCATTTACACATATAAGGTATAGAACATAAATTGGACCAATGGCCCACATGCTTGGCATATTCAATCCCCCCACTTTTAGGCGTGTTTGAAGTATAAATAATGCTGATGTGACTGTTGAATTTCAGACATTGTGCGACGACACTTGTCTCGAAAAGCTTTTGTAATAAACGGAATGTGCGGTGCGGTAATTGACCTGACTCCTGGTGTGTTATTCTCCTTTCCAATAAACCAACTCGGGAAGTGTTAGACTTCAACAGAAGCCTCCCTGACCAGTTTTCGTCTCGTCTTTTCATCAATTTTGGAGGGATGTCTAGTTCTTGGTAATGTCTCTGTTGTGCCATATTTTCTCCACTTGATGATGACTGTCTTCAGTGTGTTCCATGGTATATCTAATGCTTTGGAAATTATTTTGTACCCTTCTCCTGACTGATATCTTTCAACAATGAGATCCTTCTTATGCTTTGGAAGCTCTCTGCGGACAATGGCTTTTGCTCTGAGATGCAAATAAGAAAATGTCAGGAAAATCCTACTAAAACACCTGAACTTTATTTGAGATTTAACAGGATCACTTTAAATGATGGGAGGTGTGTAATGACTTCTATTTAACATGAGTTTGAATGTGATTGGTTAATTCTGGACACAGCCACATCCCCAGTTATAAGAGGGTGTGTACACTTATGCAACCAGTTTATTGTAAGGTTTTCCCCCTCGAAGAAAAAACAGTTTGTTTTTCAATTGAATTGTTCACGTTATAGGTCACATTAAAAGTGGAGAAAGTTCTGACATTTATCTTTGTTTCATTCTTTTACATCACAAAAACTGGGTGTGTAGACTTTTTACATCCTCTGTATATTCTACTGTATGAAGTTAGTATCAGAAATAACCTCATACAAAGTTTAATTCTACCAAAAGGAGTATAGTTTTCCTTTTTTTCACATTATTTAAAACTGTAACATTACATTATTTTAAAAGTGCCTTGAAATGATTTCCATTGCTCTAGTACACAATATATTCTGCTCTTGGTAATTAGAATGATGTGCCCTTGGTAGAAAGATGAGCAAACGGTGACATGCAAGTCAAAGAAATATGCTAATCTAGGCCTAGCTGACATCAAGGAGAAGCAAAGGAAGAACTACAAGCTTCCTTGTCTGCTTGGTTGTCCCAACATTCACATTGTGTGTCAGTGTGGGAAGGCCACCGGTAACAGTTGGCAGTGGTTGCAGGAGTGTATGGTCAGACAACCATCACTGGGCCCCTGAGAAAGAACACACCTACTCTCTTTGTGATGTACAGTATGAAGATGCAGATGGATGGAGAGTTGTTGCTGTGTCGTGACTCTATCAGCCCACCCAGAGATTTGGTTTACATCACTTAACACCAGGGGTGTCTGGTTACATGAACAACAGTGACTGCACTAATTTCTTTTCAGAGCAAAAGTTTTTTGACGCTGTAAAATATGTGTCTAAGAGGAGCAAATTAAATAACTGGTGTGATCCGCCATTTTGACTGCACTGTAGTTAGTGTAATTACAAAGATCAGCCAGCAGATGATGCCACCTGTTTATTAGGGTCTCTCCTTGATCAGTGTTTTTCTGATTTGTCTCCAGTTGATGAACCGCCCTAACATAATGGCAAGTGTTCCCCATTACGGTGATCAGTGGAACTTCTCGTCCTGCATTGTTTCTCATTGAAGTAGTAAGCACCTGTGGCACCACAAGTGGGGTGTTAGATTCTCCATGAAATTAGCATTTGCTGTGCTACAGGAAAACAGGTAACCGGTAACCGGTAAGTTTCTTCATTTATTTCAATACCTGATGTTATCAGGAACTCTTGGCTATGTATGCTTCTCATGGGGTTACAAACGTACACACCAGGGGTCCTTAGTAGCCTCTTGGGGTTATTTATAGGATACAGGATTATTCCACAATGTTTTCAAACTCAGGCACACTGTCAGAGAAGCAAATCTTCTAGAAACTTCAAACCTGTGATTACGTCACACAGTTACTCTATGTCCACATGTATTAAGGTCTTATAAAGTTTGACATACAGTATGGTTATAGATGTTTTGTAACAAATTCATGAAAAGCGTTTGAAGACATTACAAAGATATTATGATGTATTTATAGGCTGAACTGAATTTTAACCAGAACTACGGAATCCCAGCTATACGCTGTATGATCAATCTGTTTACTAGAGTCTTAATCTACAGAATCAACTGGAAAAATAATTTATTCATGTATAGGGATAGTACAGGTATACAGAACACTTCTTCTTCAAGGCCGGCTGTTTTGTAAAAGCACTTGCTGCTGATGTAAAAAGGGCTTCATTAATACATTTGATTGATTGATTGATTGATTCTTGGTTGCAACATTTTCCATTTAGAAAAATGCATCCATTTAGTGATTGAAGTAACAGGAGGATATAGATGCTTAAAACCTACATTTGTATTTGTACTTTTAATTTCCTAGCTGGAATGCTGTTACTGTTATGATCTTAGGCAAGACCGTTGACCCTAATTGCTTCCAGGCCATTGCTGTAATTACCTTCTTAGTTTGGAATGTGTTCTTAGCATACTGACGTGGTAAGATAATGTGTAGTATATAAATAATCCTCACGTCCTCCACCTCCCCGAACCTCTTCCTCACCTTTCTTCTTCCACCTCCACAACAACGTGAGAAATATTAAGTCCCCCTTATATTTTGATAATGTAAAAGAGAATATGCAAATGTCTCTATATGCTATTCTCATCTATGTAACTATTTTAACCTTTAATCCAGAATTTCAGCTACACTACACTCACCTAAAGGATTATTAGGAACACCATACTAATACTGTGTATGACCCCCTTTCGCCTTCCCGTGGGCTCACCACCCATGGGAGGGACCATAAGGGGCCGGTGCAAAGAGGATCGGGCGGCAGTCGAAGGCAGGGGCCTAGACAACCCGATCTCTGGACACGGAAACTAGCTCTAGGGACGTGGAATGTCACCTCGCTGGCGGGGAAGGAGCCTGAGATCGTGCGTGAGGTTGAGAGGTTCCGATTAGAGGTAGTCGGGATCACCTCTACACACGGCTTGGGCTCTGGAACCACACTCCTTGAGAGAGGATGGACTCTTCACCACTCTGGAGTTGCCCATGGTGAGAGGCGGCGGGCTGGTGTGGGTTTGCTTATAGCTCCCCAGCTCTGCCGCCATGTGTTGGAGTTTACCCCGGTGAACGAGAGGGTCGTTTCCCTGCGCCTACGGGTCGGGGATAGGTCTCTCACTGTTGTTTGTGCCTACGGGCCGAACGGCAGTGCAGAGTACCCGACCTTCTTGGAGTCTCTGGGAGGGGTGCTGGAAAGTGCTCCGACTGGGGACTCTATCGTTCTACTGGGGGACTTCAACGCCCACGTGGGCAACGACAGTGACACCTGGAGGGGCGTGATTGGGAGGAACGGCCCCCCTGATCTGAACCCGAGTGGTGTTCAGTTATTGGACTTCTGTGCTAGTCACAGTTTGTCCATAACGAACACCATGTTCATGCATAAGGGTGTCCATCAGTGCACGTGGCACCAGGACACCCTAGGCCGCAGGTCGATGATCAACTTTGTTGTCATCTCATCTGACCTGCGGCTGTATGTCTTGGACACTCGGGTGAAGAGAGGGGCGGAGCTGTCAACTGATCACCAGCTGGTGGTGAGTTGGATCCGATGGCGGGGGAGGAAGCTGGACAGACTTGGCAGGCCCAAGCGTACTGTAAGGGTCTGCTGGGAACGTCTGGCCGAGTCTCCTGTCAGAGAGATCTTTAACTCCCACCTCCGGCAGAGCTTCGACTGGATCCTGAGGGAGGCTGGAGATATTGAGTCTGAGTGGACCATGTTCTCCACCGCCATTGTCGACGCAGCTGCTCGGAGCTGTGGCCGTAAGGTCTCCGGTGCCTGTCGAGGCGGCAATCCCCGAACCCGGTGGTGGACACCGGAAGTAAGGGATGCCGTCAAGCTGAAGAAGGAGTCCTATCAGGCCTGGTTGGCTTGTGGGACTCCTGAGGCAGCTGACGGGTACCGACAGGCCAAGCGGGCTGCAGCCCGGGTGGTTGTGGCGGCAAAAACTCGGGCCTGGGAGGAGTTCGGTGAGTCCATGGAGAAGGACTATCGGCTGGCCTCGACGAGATTCTGGCAAACCATCCGGCGCCTCAGGAGAGGGAAACAGTGCCCTACCAACACTGATTACAGTGGAGGTGGGCAGCTGTTGACCTCAACTGAGGATGTTGTCGGGCGGTGGAAGGACTACTTCGAGGATCTCCTCAATCCCGCTGTCACGTCTTCCAACAAAATCGCGTGGCGGTCGGGGACAGTGCCTCTGGGATGGCAGACCGGGGAGGTGGTCCCTCTTTTTAAGAAGGGGGACCGGAGGGTGTGTTGCAACTATAGGGGGATCACACTTCTCAGCCTCCCCGGGAAAGTCTATGCCAGGGTTCTGGAGAGGAGAATACGGCCGATAGTAGAACCTTAGATTCAGGAGGAGCAGTGTGGTTTTCGTGCGGGCCGTGGAACACTGGACCAGCTCTCTACAGGGTGTTGGAGGGTTCATGGGAGTTTGCCCAACCAATCCACATGTGTTTTATGGATTTGGAGAAGGCATTCGACTGTGTCCCTCGCGGCATCTTGTGTCCCCCCGGAAGAGCTAGAGGAAGTGTCTGGGGAGAGGGAAGTCTGGGCATCCCTGCTTAGACTGCTGCCACCGCGACCCGGCCCCGGGCCGTGGAACACTGGACCAGCTCTATACCCTCTACGGGGTGTTGGAGGGTTCATGGGAGTTTGCCCAACCAATCCACATGTGTTTTATGGATTTGGAGAAGGCATTCGACTGTGTCCCTCGCGGCATCTTGTGTCCCCCCGGAAGAGCTAGAGGAAGTGTCTGGGGAGAGGGAAGTCTGGGCATCCCTGCTTAGACTGCTGCCACCGCGACCCGGCCCCGGGCCGTGGAACACTGGACCAGCTCTATACCCTCTACGGGGTGTTGGAGGGTTCATGGGAGTTTGCCCAACCAATCCACATGTGTTTTATGGATTTGGAGAAGGCATTCGACTGTGTCCCTCGCGGCATCTTGTGGAGGGTGCTTCGGGGATATGGGGTCCTGGGTCCTTTGCTAAGGGCTGTCGGGTCCCTGTACAACCGAAGCAGGAGCTTGGTCCGCATTGCCGGCAGTAAGTCAGACTTGTTCCCAGTGCATGTTGGACTCCGGCAGGGCTGCCCTTTGTCGCCGGTTCTGTTCGTAATTTTTATGGACAGAATTTCTAGGCGCAGCCAGGGGCCGGAGGGTGTCAGGTTTGGGGACCACACAATTTCATCTCTGCTCTTTGCAGATGATGTTGTGTTGGCCCCTTCTAACCAGGACCTTCAGCATGCACTGGGACGGTTTGCTGCCGAGTGTGAAGCGGTGGGGATGAGAATCAGCACCTCCAAATCCGAGGCCATGGTCCTCAGTCGGGAAAAGGGTGGCTTGCCCACTTCAGGTTGGTGGAGAGTGCTTGCCTCAAGTGGAGGAGTTTAAGTATCTAGGGGTCTTGTTCACGAGTGAGGGAAGGATGGAACGGGAGATTGACAGACGGATCGGTGCATCTTCTGCAGTAATGCAGTCGATGTATCGGTCTGTCGTGGTGAAGAAAGAGCTGAGCCGCAAGGCGAAGCTCTCGATTTACCAGTCAATCTACGTTCCTACTCTCACCTGTGGTCATGAGCTTTGGGTCATGACCGAAAGGACAAGATCCCGGATACAGGCGGCCGAAATGAGCTTTCTCCGCAGGGTGGCTGGGCGATCCCTTAGAAATAGGGTGAGAAGCTCGGTCACCCGGGAGGAGTAGAGCTGCTGCTCCTCCACATCGAGAGGGGTCAGCTGAGGTGGCTTGGGCATCTGTTTCGGATGCCTCCGGAACGCCTTCCTGGGAGGGTGTTCCGGTCCCGTCCCACCGGGAGGAGACCCCGGGGAAGATCTAGGACACGCTGGAGGGACTATGTCTCCCGGCTGGCCTGGGAACGCCTCGGTGTCCCCCCGGAAGAGCTAGAGGAAGTGTCTGGGGAGAGGGAAGTCTGGGCATCCCTGCTTAGACTGCTGCCACCGCGACCCGGCCCCGGATAAGTGGAAGCATTGTGGTTTTCGTCCGGGCCGTGGAACACTGGACCAGCTCTATACCCTCTACGGGGTGTTGGAGGGTTCATGGGAGTTTGCCCAACCAATCCACATGTGTTTTATGGATTTGGAGAAGGCATTCGACTGTGTCCCTCGCGGCATCTTGTGTCCCCCCGGAAGAGCTAGAGGAAGTGTCTGGGGAGAGGGAAGTCTGGGCATCCCTGCTTAGACTGCTGCCACCGCGACCCGGCCCCGGATAAGTGGAAGAAGATGGATGGATGGACCCCCTTTCGCCTTCAGAACTGCCTTAATTCTACGTGGCATTGATTCAACAAGGTGCTGAAAGCATTCTTTAGAAATGTTGGCCCATATTGATAGAATAGCATCTTGCAGTTGATGGAGATTTGTGGGATACACATCCAGGTCACGAAGCTCCCGTTCCACCACATCCCAAAGATGCTCTATTGGGTTGAGATCTGGTGACTGTGGGGGCCATTTCAGTACAGTGAACTCATTGTCATGTTCAAGAAACCAATTTGAAATGATTCGAGCTTTGTGACATGGTGCATTATCCTGCTGGAAGTAGCCATCAGAGGATGGGTACATGGTGGTCATAAAGGGATGGACATGGTCAGAAACAATGCTCAGGTAGGCCGTGGCATTTAAACGATGCCCAATTGGCACTAAGGGGCCTAAAGTGTGCCAGGAAAACATCCCCCACAACATTACACCACCACCACCAGCCTGCACAGTGGTAACAAGGCATGATGGATCCATGTTCTCATTCTGTTTACGCCAAATTCTGACTCTACCATCTGAATGTCTCAACAGAAATCGAGGCTCATCAGACCAGGCAACATTCTTCCAGTCTTCAACTGTCCAATTTTGGTGAGCTTGTGCAAATTGTAGCCTCTTTTTCCTATTTGTAGTGGAGATGAGTGGTACCCGGTGGGGTCTTCAGCTGTTGTAGCCCATCCGCCTCAAGGTTGTGCGTGTTGTGGCTTCACAAATGCTTTGCTGCATACCTCGGTTGTAACAAGTGGTTATTTAAGTCAAAGTTGCTCTTCTATCAGCTTGAATCAGTCGGCCCATTCTCCTCTGACCTCTAGCATCAACAAGGCATTTTCGCCCACAGGACTGCCGCATACTGGATGTTTTTCCCTTTTCACACCATTCTTTGTAAACCCTAGAAATGGTTGTGCGTGAAAATCCCAGTAACTGAGCAGATTGTGAAATAATCAGACCGGCCCGTCTGGCACCAACAACCATGCCACGCTCAAAATTGCTTAAATCACCTTTCTTTCCCATTCTGACATTCAGTTTGGAGTTCAGGAGATTGTCTTGACCAGGACCACACCCCTAAATGCATTGAAGCAACTGCCATGTGATTGGTTGATTAGATAATTGCATTAATGAGAAATTGAACAGGTGTTCCTAATAATCCTTTAGGTGAGTGTATGTTTGACCTGTTTGGTACCTTCTCTGGCTAATGAATCGATTGGAATAATGGAATTTGCTATGAACATCACTTAAAATTTGCTTAGAATATCTGGAATCTATTACTTTGTTTTACCATTCATAAACTAAAGTATTTATGATGAACCTGGATCTTATTTTATCAATTAAATCTAAATCGCAATAGTAGCTCTCAGATGCCACAGTCAGAAATATCTTGCCACAGAAATGATATCACAGACTGTGGAATAAAGCCATGCCCTGCTTAGATTGTTGTGAATAGAAGATTGCGAATTGCGAATATTGGCGTTGCTTTGAATAAAATTGGAACAGTGCAGAACACAATGCCCTTCTCGCTGTGGCTTTGTGTGTGGTCGTTTAATGGACCCATGGACATACTGTAGATGTGGAATGCATATTTAAGCCTTGACACCGTGGAACCTTGTTCATGGTGTAATTGCCGTAAAGATTGGCTTTTTATGCAGAATTGAAGGCTTTGCATTAGAACTTTGTTAAATCAATATGAAGATTGGCATCATTCGTTAAATTACTTTATTGGAATGCGTTACATACAGGAATGAGTGCCTTTTATGTGTAAGCCTCCACTCGATTGTTAAATGCTTTAAGTGCTGTAAATAATTGACTTGTTGAATTTTCAACATTGCATGTGGTACCACAAATGCACCTGCACCCCATGAATCAGCCAAGCACCAACACCCCTAAGAGAGAAAGCCGGTAGCTTCCGGAATTGTATTTACGGCTCCCAGGCAGCAGCTTGGGCCCGAAGCACCATGCATGTGGAGGGAGACAGATAGGTCCGTCAGCACCCTTTCCTTCCAAACCCACACCAGGACTCCACCCTAGAGGTGACGTGCCTCTCCAAAAAGGGGCTTTGATTACTGGTTTGGTTTCTCCCTCACCTCCTCCCCTCACCCTTAGGTGTTTGTTAATAAAACGCCCTCCAGGGCCCAGTGTCTGGGCTGTGTCCGTTCCCTGTGTCTTACCGTTACAATACGGAATTGTGGAAATTACAGGGCAGATTGGGATTTAATTGTATTGAAGACCTTTCTTTTGCTCGCGCAACTGTTAACTGTGTTGATGCAAACCCAAATTAAAGTAGATATTTGTTTGTGGAACAAAAAAATAAGATTGTTGCCAAAGAAGTGTGCCCTTCCATTCCTGCTGTACTGCTCTACTGTGTTGAAATCTGTGGTCAGCACACAATCAAATAGACTGAAACGCTCCACTTGTGGGGTTAAAAGTGTGACGTAACTGAATCACATGTATTCATCATTTATACGGCTGTCGTCTGGTCTATTCTATTCATAGCTGTCCAGTTGAATGGGTTTTCATACAGTACGTTAAGATCAGTCCTGTTCATTATGTCACAGGAAGGACAACAGGAACGAGCCCAAACGTGTCAGCATTTGCAGGCAAAGTCTGGGAAGAATGATTCGCACTCATACACGCAAACACACACTTTTGCCCCATGGGACACTTTCTGTTCTAAGTTCGCAACGTGGGTGTGTCTGGCACTGTTGTTTCTTGCTTGTTATCCAGACAGATAAATGTATTGCTGAATGGGGAAGAGGAAAGTGGTGGAGAGTATGTCTGATGAGTCAGTATGACCAGTATGTGTTTATGTAAAATGAATTTACCTCAGAATCTGCTGTGCTATAGCAGGAGGACACAGACACACATAAAGAAGTGGCCAATAATGCTCAGGCTACTAAAACCAACAGCCTCTGACCTATCGACTCTCAAATAACAGCCAGAAACACAAGGGGTGTGACGGAAAACATGCATTCAATCATACAACACACACACACACACACACACATTCCCTAAAAGCAACCCAGCACGCTCACAAACATGATGATCGAAACTGATCATTGCTCAAAAAAGGGAGAGAAATGATCATGTATTTGCTTTGATTCCATCTGACGTGATTGACGGGCCCTGCTGTGCAATGACTGAATGACTTGGCTTCAGAGTACCGGCCGTTGGCTCTCTGCTCATTACTGGCTGATACATTCTGTGTCCCAAATGCCACCCTATTCCCTGCATCAACCAGAGACACACAAGCCTTGTGTAAAGGGCACTACGCAGGGAATTGGGTGCCACTGGGGATGTTGACACTGAGTCCTCACTGTAAATAACGTGATAGCCTTTTCTACACGAGTGACAATTACAAATTTCCCAGCAGGGCTTGGCCGAGGAAACCAGCGAATGCCATCCTTCATTTCTCCATTTGCCACTATTTTCACATTCCCTTTCCCCCACTGTCTTTTTGTCTTGCACTCTCTCACTCTTTAATGTTTCTGCCTACTCCTTGTATCTCTGTCGTGTTTTGCTTGTAACTCTCCATCTCTGTCCTTCTACTTCAGTCTGTTGCTCTTGGTTTCTCTCTCTTTCTTTCTCTTCACAGTAAGTAAGGGAACATTTTGTGCAAGTGGTTTTTGATAACTACAGCCATGAAGCCCAAAAGTGGGGCTCATCCTTCAAGAGCATACCCCCCCCCCCACCCATATCCACCCACCCCCTTCCCAGTTGTATGCTGTTTATTAAATGGAGAGGGTCTACGGAAGACATGAAGTGGCCCCTTACCCCCAGCATTCATAGGAAACACTTGAGGTTCTGTCAGTGTGGAAGGTAGTCTCTTCCTAGGAGAAGAGAGGAGTGACTGACTTATTTGACCCTGGTTGTCTAATGAAGGAGAAGCAAGCGAGTTTATTTCTATAGCACAATTCATACGTAGAAGCAATACAAAGAAGCTTTACAAAGAAAAAGAAAAATAGAAAAGAATAAAGACAAATAGCAGAATAAAAACATCAGGAAAACAAGGGGGGACTCAAACATCCTTAATAAAAAACATGGGGGACTCTAACCACCTTAATAATAAAACAAGGGGGACTCTGACCACCTTAATAATAAAGAAAGGGGGACTCTAACCACCGTAATAATAAAACAAGGGGGACTCTAACCACCTTAATAATAAAACAAGGGGGACTCTGACCACCTTAATAATAAAGCAAGGGGGACTCTAACCACCGTAATAATAAAACAAGGGGGACTCTAACCACCTTAATAATAAAACAAAGGGGACTCTGACCACCTTAATAATAAAACAAGGGGGACAACATCATAATCATGATCATAAAACATACAAAAAAAATAGAAATGAAATAAAGAATGCAATAAAAATGTAACTGGTTGATTATGTTGTATATTCCATGAGTAGGCTATAAAATCTTTAAGGCTGAACAGTGTGGTTAAGTTTAAGTGCTCAGTCATAGGCACGTGAAAAGAGAAGTGATTTTAACCTGGATTTAAAAGTTGATACGTTTTGGGCACGTTTAAGATCTTCTGGTAGTTTATTCCAGTTGTGTGAAGCATAACTGCTAAATGCAGCTTCGTCATGTTTACTTTGGACTCTGGCCATGAAGGTCCATTAACCCTAATAATAAAAGCAGTGGGTAGAGCATGGTGTTTTCAGTGCCATGGTTGTGGATTTGTGTTTCATGCTTTAAAGAAGAGGGTTTTGGAGGTGGTTAAGGAAACTCTCCACTTGAAAACTGATTTCAAATAGAATTATATATCGAACAAGCTAGCTACATATTTCAATTTGAGACCCTTTCCATTGCAGGAAATTCAGCTACTGGTTCCTATATAACTCATCAAATTTCTTTAACCATATTCGTTTGGACTGTGTCCCAACACATCAGTTGGAGTTTAAATTATCTTAAGGAAAATAATGTGTTGAACAGGTATGAGTTGAAACAGTATTTATTGACTTTTTGCTACTTCCTGTGCATGCATTTGTTTGATTGAATTGGATTGATTGTGATCAATGCAGTATCTCCAAAATTGCAAACTCTGCCCACTCACACAGGCTATGAAAGGGTAAATGTGTCTTGCAGTCCAGGCAGCCAAGCAGAATAACTAGATGCAACATTTTTTGTATTATAGTTATGCCTTATTATTTAGCCGGAAATGGGCAGAAAGACAATTTCTTTTTGAAGTAAATGTATTTCTCCAGAAGAATCAAGGTTAATTCCCATTCATGATTTGGCATTATGGAACTGGTTAGCCTAACTATGATTACACATTGGACAACAAGTCCTATCAACACTCTAAATTGAAAAATATTGAGCTATTTACTTTATGGTGGGAATGCAGTCTAGGAGCCTTTTATCAGATTCTATTGATTGAGACACCACAACAATTAACAAGTCCCCTAGAAACACTTCTAGCTATATTGCTATGCAGCTTTGATAACAGGAAAACAAGTATTCCGAACTGGGCTGCCACTTTATTTTGAGATTCCCAGAAGTGTCTTTAGATTCTCAACGGATTATCTATGACTATCAGTATTTTTTTAAAACCCCTATTAACTGTAACCTTTGATCTTAATCGTAACCCCTTACCTCAAACCTTCTAAACCTAACCCAAATGCTAAACTTACTTGTAAATCTACAGGTGGAAATTGGCACTCTCAAAATAAATTGTAATGGATAGTGCATCTTGTTAGATACAGATGTATTGTTTAAGAGATCCCATCTGTCTAATTTCTACACCTGTGGCAGTTGCCATTATGACACTGACTTACTATTTCATTAGAAGTTAATTGCAACTTGCTTTTTAACACCATCTATGGAGTCCCTGGTGTATAGTGAGCCAGATAATAATTCAAATGCCCCAAAGTGGTCCATTAACATTGTACTGTCATGTAATAAAATCACCATGATCTTCACCCAAACCCCAATGCTTCAATTGTAAGTAACTAATACAGCTTGTTTTGAGCAATACTCAATACCAGTAAATAGTCTGGACACACTTATTCAGGGTAAGTGTGTCCAAACTTTTGACTGATACTGTATATCTTCTGTAAAAGTTTTTAACATAATCCGTGCTCACATGAGAAATCACTGTACCTGCATAATTGACTCCTTGTAGCAAGTCTGTAAGATAATGTTCAGCGGTAAACACAAACAGGCCTAAGCACAAGCACATGCAACTCTAGAAATGGTCCAATGTACTACTATGAGGATATGCACACCTGATGTCATGTCACTCTCTTTGATGGGAATTATGTAGAATCTATGCATTGTAATAAATGAAAAAAAACTGTAATATAACCACAGCGATGCTGGAATGACAGTGTTTCACGACAATTACTATTGGTCACCTGAAGGCTTCTGTTGTCAAATGGGAAAGCGGCCCATCCTCTCTTTCATCAGCGTCACTAAGACATACAATTATTTATCCTCAAATGAACAATGGCGACAGGGCAGGTGAAGTCTTTCTGTCATTTCTTGGTTATTAAAATTCGAACAGTTCAATCAATTTCTGTTTATTTGAAAAAACAAGCTGTATAGTGAATAGTGATGTCATGGTGCGGTGAGCAGCAGCGCCACCGTGCCATATTTTCACAAGTTCCCATATTCTCACGAACACATCCCGGACTGTCACATGTTTTCAATCCTTCACACCAGGTCCCAATTTGAATCGTTTGTATGTGTATATATGTTTCCCCTCTGCTCCCCACATTGTGGCTCATTGTTCTTGTCGTGTTTGGATGTCGTGTGTGTTGCCGGTATTTGTAAGTAGTTGTGTCATTTCTTATTGTCGTTTTTGCTGCTTTAGTCAGCCCTTTGCTTTGTGTGTTTTGTGCTCGGTGTTTTGTTTATTTCTTATAAATTAAAGTGTCAACACCGACTACCCCTGCCTGCACCTGGTTCCTTGTCCATGCAACACTGCACTACACCACTGCTTGTGACAGAATGAGCCACCTAATCTGGAACCCGCAGGCTATGACGGAGGAGGACCACCTATGGAATCGCCGCCTCCTCTCATGCATGCTCGGCACGTTCCTCTACCGAGACATGGAGCGGGAAGCTCCCTTTACGGTGGAGCGTGTCGAGCGTGTACTCGCGGAGGCGTGCAGACAACGGGCCATCACCAGCACGAAGGAGCTGCTGGCCCGGTACCCATTCCGTCTGCGGAGGGACATCTTCCCTTCGTCTGGGAAAGCACAGAAGAGGGCAAGGTGCCCAACGCTCAGCCCGAGGTCCCCCCAGGAAAATTTTAGGGGGGGGCTGAGTGGGTGCCCGAGGGAAGCCCCGACGGCGCCCCCTCTATGTCCGGGGCCTCCTCGACCCCGTGCAGGCTGGCCAGGCTGTAGGCTGGCAATTAGGCGCACACCGCTTCCTGCTCCGCGGCCTTCCGCCGCCCCTGTCCCTGCGCAACGGCGCCGATTGCCCCCTGCTGCATTGGAGCAGCAGCCAGCGCCTCCTACCTGCCAGCAGCGGCAGTCAGCGCCCCCTGCTGCATTGGAGCAGCAGCCAGCGCCTCCATCCTGCCAGTGGCAGCAGCCTGCACCGCCTGAGGCCGAGGAGGAGTGGCCTGCACCGCCTGAGGCCGAGGAGGAGTGGCCTGCACCGCCTGAGGCCGAGGAGGAGTGGCCTGCACCGCCTGAGGCCGAGGAGGAGTGGCCTGCACCGCCTGAGGCCGAGGAGGAGTGGCCTGCACCGCCTGAGGCCGAGGAGGAGTGGCCTGCACCGCCTGAGGCCGAGGAGGAGTGGCCTGCACCGCCTGAGGCCGAGGAGGAGTGGCCTGCACCGCCTGAGCTTGCCGGGGTTAGGCTGCCACCGCCCTCTCCTGTCCCGGCCGCCCCGGCGCCTCCTTCGGCTCTTCCGGCTACCGACCCTCCTTCGGCTCTTCCGGCTACCGACCCTCCTTCGGCTCTTCCGGCTACCGACCCTCCTTCGGCTCTTCCGGCTACCGACCCTCCGTCGGCTCTTCCGGCTACCGACCCTCCGTCGGCTCTTCCGGCTACCGACCCTCCGTCGGCTCTTCCGGCTACCGACCCTCCGTCGGCTCTTCCGGCTACCGACCCTCCGTCGGCTCTTCCGGCTACCGACCCTCCGTCGGCTCTTCCGGCTACCGACCCTCCGTCGGCTCTTCCGGCTACCGACCCTCCGTCGGCTCTTCCGGCTACCGACCCTCCGTCGGCTCTTCCGGCTACCGACCCTCCGTCGGCTCTTCCGGCTACCGACCCTCCGTCGGCTCTTCCGGCTACCGACCCTCCGTCGGCTCTTCCGGCTACCGACCCTCCGTCGGCTCTTCCGGCTACCGACCCTCCGTCGGCTCTTCCGGCTACCGACCCTCCGTCGGCTCTTCCGGCTACCGACCCTCCGTCGGCTCTTCCGGCTACCGACCCTCCGTCGGCTCTTCCGGCTACCGACCCTCCGTCGGCTCTTCCGGCTACCGACCCTCCGTCGGCTCTGCCGGCTACCGACCCTCCGTCGGCTCTCCCGGCCTCTGACCCTCCGCCGGCTACCGACCCTCCGTCGGCTCTCCCGGCCTCTGACCCTCCGCCGGCTACCGACCCTCCGTCGGCTCTCCCGGCCTCTGACCCTCCGCCGGCTACCGACCCTCCGTCGGCTCTCCCGGCCCCTGACCCTCCGCCGGCTCCTGATCTTCGGCCGGTTCTGCCTCCCCGGCCTGTCCCGACGGCTCCGCCACCCTGGCTAGTCTCGGCTGTTCCGCCCCCTCGGCGGGTTTGTGCTGATGGGGGTACTGCGCTGCCCCGCCCCCCCTCCCTTGGGCTGGGGTTCGTCTTGGCCCGTCCGGTGGCCGGGCCTTTGGGGGGGGGTACTGTCATGATGCGGTGAGCAGCAGCGCCACCGTGCCATATTTTCACAAGTTCCCATATTCTCACGAACACATCCCGGACTGTCACATGTTTTCAATCCTTCACACCAGGTCCCAATTTGAATCGTTTGTATGTGTATATATGTTTCCCCTCTGCTCCCCACACTGTGGCTCATTGTTCTTGTTGTGTTTGGATGTCGTGTGTGTTGCCGGTATTTGTAAGTAGTTGTGTCATTTCTTATTGTCGTTTTTGCTGCTTTAGTCAGCCCTTTGCTTTGTGTGTTTTGTGCTCGGTGTTTTGTTTATTTCTTATAAATTAAAGTGTCAACACCGACTACCCCTGCCTGCACCTGGTTCCTTGTCCATGCAACACTGCACTACACCACTGCTTGTGACAAGTGAAGGAAATCATTGCGCTATCTTAATGTCTTAATGTCTCAATTATTTTTGGAATGTTACAATTTTCTATTGTAACATTCCAAAAATAATGTCTTGTAAAGACATGTGGTGCACAAAACTAAAGCTAAAAATCCATGAAGTAAAGATCTATTGATCTGTCTTCATGTCTCTTTGTGCCCTGGCTTTATTGTATCTACCCGCCAGTCCATCTGTCTGTCTGTATTTATATCTGTCTGTCTTTCTGTATCTACCTGCCATTCTGTCCGTCCGTCCATCTGTCTGTCTATCTGTCTGCATTTGTGTCTTTATATCTGTCTTTCTGTATCTAACTGCCAGTCCGTCCATCTGTCTGTCTGTCTATCTGTTTATGTGTCTGTATTTATGTCTGTCTGTCTTTCTGTATCAACTTGCCAGTCCGTCCATCTATCTGCCAGCATACAGTAAGGGATTTTTTTTGTTTGTTTGCCCACTGACAAAAAATGTGTTTGCCCACTGACGAAGAAATTATCAGTCTATAATTTTAATGGTAGGTTTATTTAAACATTGAGAGACAGAATAACAACAAAAAAACGCATGTCAAAAATGTTATAAATTGATTTGCATTTTAATAAGTGAAATAAGTATTCAACACCTCTCAATCAGAAAATTCAAAAAAAGAAGATTGTAGACCTACACAAGACTGTAATGGGCTACAAGACCATCGCCAAGCAGCTTGGTGAGAAGGTGACAACAGTTGGTGCGATTATTCGCAAATGGTAGAAACACAAAAGAACAGTCAATCTCCCTCGACCTGGGGCTCCATGCAAGATTTCACCTTGTGGAGTTGCAATGATCAAGAGAACGGTGAGGAATCAGCCCAGAACTACTTGTCAATGATCTCAAGGCAGCTGGGACCATAGTCACAAAGAAAACAATTGGTAACACACTATGCTGTGAAGGACTGAAATCCTGCAGTGCCCGCAAGGTCCCCCTGGTCAAGAAAGGACATGTACAGGCCCGTCTGAAGTTTGCCAATGAACATCTGAATGATTCAGAGGAGAACTGGGTGAAAGTGTTGTGGTCAGATAAGACCAAAATCGAGCTCTTTGGTATAAACTCAACTTGCCGTGTTTGGAGGAGAAGGAATGCTGCCTATGACCCAAAGAACACCATCCCCACCATCAAACATGGAGGTGGAATCATTATGCTCTGGGGGTGTTTTTCTGCTAAGGGGACAGGACAACTTCACCTCATCAAAGGGACGATGGACAGGGCCATGTACCGTCAAATCTTGGGTGAGAACCTCCTTCCCTCAGCCAGAGCATTGAAAATGGGTTGTGGATGGATATAATAGCATGACAATGACCCAAAACACATGGCCAAAGCAACACAGGCTCAAGAAGAAGCAGAATAAGATCCTGGAGTGGCCTAGACAGTCTCCAGACCTTAATCCCATAGAAAATCTGTGGAGGGAGCTGAAGGTTCGAGTTGCCAAACGTCAGCCTCGAAACCTTAATGACTTGGAGAAGATCTGCAAAGAGGAGTGGGACAAAATCCCTCCTGTGATTGCCAACAAGGGTTTTGCCACCAAGTACTAGGTCATGTTTTGCAGAGGGGTCGAATACTTATTTCACTCATTAAAATGCAACTCAATTTATAACATTTTTGACATGCTTTTTTCTGGAATTTCTTGTTGTATTTCTGTCTCTTACTGTTCAAATAAACCTACCATTGAAATGATAGACTGATCATTTTTTTGTCAGTGGGCAAACGTACAAAATCAGCAGGGGATTAAAAAAAAATGTCCCTCACTATATATTGTGCATATATTTCTTTTTGTTTGTTTCTGTCTGTCTGTATCTGTTTCTGTCAGTTTCTGTGTCTTTTTCTGTTTGTCACTGTGTCTGTCTGTTTTTGTCTGTCAGTTTCCATATCAGTGTCTTGTCTGTGGCGGTCTGTATATTCCGTCTTAGTCTATGTAGTCCATCACTGGAGAAAACAGTCTAAAACACCACTATTCATAACCTGCCAAACTTGGTCCTGAGCCGGAATTATGTACATGTATGGATAATTGGCATGCACAGCTCACTGCTTTCCCACAAGTGATGCTTGGCATGGCAACATGTTTCCATGGAGACCAGCTCTGTTCTGGAACGTTTTGTTTTCTCCATTCCTTCTCCCTTCTCTTTCCGCTCCCTGCATGCATCAATACCTCCCATTGATAAAGACATGAACATAACATTATATATACGATAATATTGCCTTCATGTATATCCTGTTCATGCATAAAGTATGTATAGTTAGCCAGTGGGAAACCCCATCGTTAGCAAGGAACAGTTCATCAGGTTTGTTGCCATCTTGTTTCCCTTTTAATTTCCTTTTTGCTGTATGCAATGTAGTCGGTTCCTTCCCTTTTCCTTTTTCTCTTTTGTGTGGTGGTTCAGTTGCCTACAGTGGAGGGCAAGACGTGTTGCGGATGGGTGGGGGGATCCTGATTTAGGTTCCCTCATAGCTTTGGGACTGATGGGGCAGGTACTGCAGTCCTCCTTTTCCTCCTCCTCCCTAGATTTCTTCCTTCTTTCTCTGAAGACGGTAGGTGTTTGCTGTCCAATGAAAAGTCAGCATTCTAGAATGCGTTTTTGTATGTGCCCCTAAATAAATCAAAGCTATGAACAAATACTAAACACATACGAAACAGTTTCATCACCTTAGTACTGTATATATGGATTTCTTTAAATTAGCCCCTAAGGTAAGGGCTAAAGTTTTGTGGCATAGTTAAAATCGAAAAATTCCAACCGTTTAATTTAGGCATTCATTCCGTTTGGTTAAGGTAAATGCTACAGTTTGGGGAAGTTTAAAAAAACTATGTATGCTTACATTGTTGGGTAATTGTGGGCAGTGGTGGGCAGTGGTGTACAGCAAGCCAAACCACAAGCTCATGCTCCCAGGAGTTCCTAGTATTCACCACTAGTGGTTGGTTTTGAAGTAAGATACCAACTGGTGTCTATATGGTGTGGCCTGCTCTCTGACTCCCTCTGTCCCCTCTGTCTTTATCAATCTCTTTCCATCTGTCCCTCCCATATAACTTTTAGTGAGAAAGTAGCAGCTTGGAGTAGGGTCAGATTGTTACTGGGTTTTAGTGAGGCGATGTAAAACATTTAGTTATTAGTGTCAGAAGAGGGGAGGGGGCTCCTCAATGGAACCCTAGCTAGGCCAGGGTTGGGAAAATGTAAACCACTAGTCAGTGATATTCAACAACTACTTTAAGTTCATACAGGATGCCAGTGAATACTGGGGACTGCTGTTGTTGTCAATATCAATGCTGACAGTTGGTTTATCTCTATGAACTATGTGTCTATGTCACTATGATGTTCATCCTCTCCCCATATTCTGTCCCTTTCCCTCCTACCACCTCACTCTTCTATTTTCTCTGCTGCCCTAAGTGGCCCCTTCCCTCCACTCTCTGATCCATCGACTCTCTCCAGCTCTCTGTCCTTGGGTGCTCTTTCCCCCCTCTATCCTTTCTCCCCGGTCTCCCTCTCATCCTGTCTTTGTAGAGTTGAGGTGTCTCTTTCACATAAGCAGTCCCTGGAGTTGTTTTAGACTTCCTACATTTCCACTTCATTTCATTTGCCTGCCCGGGGAGCACCGACTGGAGATGTGAGTCTGATGGTGTGTGTGTGTGTGTGTGTGTGTGTGTGTGTGTGTGTGTGTGTGTGTGTGTGTGTGTGTGTGTGTGTGTGTGTGTGTGTGTGTGTGTGTGTGTGTGTGTGTGTGTGTGTGTGTGTGTGTGTGTGTGTGTGTGTGTGTGTGTGTGTGTGTGTGTGTGTGCTACACACATATAAACGGGGACCGAAATGTCCTCAAGCTGGTAAAACCAATAATATTTTATTTTCAATAACCTTACACGTGTAAGCCAAAATATTGTCCTTTGTTAAATAGGGATATATCTTAAGTGTAAGGTTGAATGTAGCCTCTTAGACAAGGCGTGATGCCCTAGGCATGGCAAATTGACATTGAACAAATGTGTTTAACAGGGGCAGACCACCGGTGATGCCTTGGAACACATCAACCCAATTAAATGGCTTGCTTGGGCAGAGCTCCAAAGGTTGCTCACTAGATTGTATTTAATTGCAACGTTGCATGAGAATGGCAGGAAAGTCACATTAAAACGAGAAAAAAAATATAGATGTCTTTTTGTTGCTTGAAATTGTTTATTTCTGTCTTCGAGCTTACATTTCTGAAAAAAAACGTACAGTTGGGCAAAGTTTTAAAATGTGGTTACTTTGGCAGTGACTCAGGTATCCGCTGTTAATTTACTGGGAATCAGGTAATTGCTGACTTTTAAATACCACACATCACATCCTCCCACAATAGGAGATTTATAATTACGGGAAAGCTGGAGTCATTGTGAATCTTTCCCTTATAAAACATATCCTTTATGGGTGATCGTTTCATTGCACTGAGCATCACAGAGTAGACATGGGTTTAAGTACTATTTTGAATAATATGAAGTATTTTAAGGTTACCTGTTGTAGAGTTCGATGGACAGGGTTTGCAGTCCTGGGACTTGTATGTAATGTATTTGGAAATGTTTGAATAGTGCTTGAACCTCAGTCTGAAGCAGCAGGCTGGATGATGAGTGACAGAATAATAAATGCATCTGCCTATTAAGAGCAAGCTTAAAGGTCATTAGCTCTTTGTTGTCCTGTTTTTGCTGTCATAATTCCATGACTGATATGAAGTTAGGTTTGCTGTAAATAATTAAACAGTTATTCATTATTTATATTTATTTTATTAATATAACCAGGTGGTGATGTTTGCTTTAATTTTGAAGTCAGCTATGGGCTGTCTTTAACGGCCATTTATGGTAATGTGGATGAAATGTTGTGGAGGTTTTAGTGTTGCGACAGCCTCTCAAAGTGGGATTGGAGGGGAATAAAATGAACCATGACAGCAGAGCTGTAGTTTTGTGCAATTTTATTACAACAAACTGGGTTGTCCAGGTTTGACTTTTCTCGTGTTCCCAAAAACAGAGTGCATCATGGATACAGCTGGTAATCTTTAAACAAAAATACAATATTTAGTTTGCTATCAGGAATGTGTTACTAAAACAAAAATTGAAAATGTACAATAAGATTAGATTCAACTTGATTGTCATTGAACAGCACGAGTACAATACAACGAAAAGCAGTTAGCATCAAACCAGAAGTGCAAATTGAAGAGGGCAGGACATTTTACAAGTATTAGGTTTTGTGTATGTTACAAGTGTAATGTACAGTGAGGGAAAAAGGTATTTGATCCCCTGCTGATTTTCTACATTTGCCCACTGACAAAGAAATTATCAGTCTATAATTTTAATGGTATGTTTATTTGAACAGTGAGAGACAGAATAACAACAAATAAATCCAGAAAAACGCATGTCAAAAATGTTATAAATTGATTTGCATTTTAATGAGTGAAATAAGTATTTGATCCCCTCTCAATCAGAAAGATTTCTGGCTCCCAGGTATTTTTTATACAGGTAACTTGCTGAGATTAAGAGCACACTCTTAAAGGGAGTGCTCCTAATCTCAGTTTGTTACCTGTATAAAAAACACCTGTGATTGCCAACAAGGGTTTTGCCACCAAGTACTAGGTCATGTTTTGCAGAGGGGTTGAATACTTATTTCACGCAGATACAAATACATTGCAAATTGCAATTCTAAATGAGCAATGAAGACCAATAGGGGAGGGCAGAAAATGTACAAGTATTAAGTATAATGTATGTACAAGTAGGAAATGAATAGTTGCGCAATGAGGCAAATGCAAGTACAATGGCTACTCAAAATTGTACAGTGCAGGCAATTTCAGGGTGCAAGGTGGCATGTGAAACTCAAATGCAGGTATAGCAGCTATAAGGTTCCCAAGGTAGACAAATGCATGTAACACTGAGAACTTATCATCATTTGCAAGGCAATGTCAGAATCCAGTAGTACAAGGGAATAGTGCAACAAGGTCCGTGAGAGGCAGTACAAAGTGGTGGGTGGGTGGGTATTGTTAGTGTTGGGTACAAAGTTCAGCAGGTTTGCAGTAGATGACAAGAAACTGGTCCCAAGCCTGCTGGTGCAGGCTAAATGAGGTTTCTATACTTACGGAGGAGGACTAAACCACAGAAGTATGTTACAATATTTGTATTATACTAGGAGCTACACAAACATTTAACAACACATGGAGGGCAAACTGAAGGAAGCCTGTCTAAATGCCTCATCTTGGCACTCAGTGTAACAGGTGATTGATAACTGATGCCCTCCTCTAACAGAGACTGGGTAATGAGAGAGATTACCGGGACAGCTCCCTCAAGTTGTTTCCACAGCCTTTACTCACTCGCTAGGTGGGGCCATCTTAAAATAATTCCATGTTAATATAGTACAAATTGCAATTTAGGGGAAAATGAGAAGCAATGACCTCACAGAGGGAATTTGTGATTTGCACTCCTGACGGTGTTAAATGTTTTTCATGAAGCAAAAGACAAATATCTACACTACACAAGAATGTTTTTCTAATCATCCAGTGTTCTGTATCACTCCCATGGGAGTAATCATTAGCCGGTGACGGCTGTGGTTATGTCATGGTTACAGCAGGCTGTTTGATGGTTAGTCGAAGGAGAGAACTGCTCCAGTATTCTACGTTTCACAGCAGCTTGTCTGGGCTGAGCTCCTCCTAAGAGCTTATCAAAGAACAATAGAAGCTCATAGCCCCACGATGGATGGCTTAATGACCTCCTATAATTAAAAGAGCCAATTTCCTTGTGGGGAGGGGGAGGAAAAAGAGGACCAGCTTCAGATCGATCTCTCTCTCTGGGTTTCCACCTCCCGATTTCCCTTACTCAATCTCTCAATTTCTCTGTCAATTTCTCTCTCGATCCATCAATGTCTCTTTCTCGACCTCTCAGTATCTCGCTCAATCTCTCAATACCTCTTTCTCAATATCTCGCGGTCTCTCTTGACTTCTTGCGATCACTCCCTCTCTTGAACTCTCGACCTCTCATTCACTCACTCATCAGTTAGAATCCCACGGAAACAGCCACACATAATTACTTTTGCAATTAAGAAACGTTGAGAGCTTTTTCCTTTCTCACTCCCTCTCACCTTCCTTTTACCTCAGCCTTACTAAATCCTAGAACTTACTTTCTCTCCCTGCCTTAATTTAAGATTTATCTTTTAAACTCTATCAGTCATGTCCCTGTTTATTATTACCAACCATCAGTCTCCTGACCACCAAAAAACTACTCTGCAACTTATTTTTATCAAATGAATTGTACCTCCATTTCATTTTCACCAGTCCCATCCCATAGTAACAGTTTTATTCCTGGGCCTTTTGCTCCCCTTACTGTGTCATTACAGCACATGGCCCAAAAATGGCACCGCCGGGAGGAGTCAAATGGAAATGAAATAAAAACAACATAAGTACATAAAAACATAAAATAAACAACTAGTACTCTGTGGTACAGAACAAAGGAGCTAAAATAGTGGTCCATCTTGCCCACATCCCATTTCATCCCCGGTCAATGGCTGTTATTCATATAGTCTCCATCTTCATATCAAAGAGGAAAGCCGATGTCCATGAACAATCACTGACCCAGAATGGACACGCACCAACACTCTCTGTGGAGGGGAACAGAAAATAGGGACTGTAGAGAGGAATGGCTGGGTGACAGAAGGACAGGAAAGAGAAGACAGGAGGAATGGGTGATTGGAGAGAAGACCCGGTAGATAAAGACATGAGAGGAAGAGAGGAAAGGGGGGAGTGTTGAACAGGGAAGGACAGGGGAGGGTGACAGGGAGAGTGGGATAGGGACAGGCAAGCGGAACCGGTAAGGGGACAGGGAAAAGGGAAGGGGACTGGAGGATTTAGGGGAGAGGGAATTGGACAGGGAGGGAAAAAACAGGACAGTAGAGGAAAGAGGACAAGAGAGCAAAGGGACAGAGAGGGATAAAGACTGGAGGAATGGGAAGGGGACAGGAGGAAAGGGAAGGGGACAGGAAAAGGAAGGGAACAGAAGAGAAAAAGGGACAGGAGGAAAGAAAAAGGGACAGGAGGAGGGAAGGGGACAGGAGGGGGAAGGAAACACAAGACGAAAAGGGACAGGAGGTGGGGGAAGGGGGCAGGAAATGAATGGGACAAGATAGGAAAGGACACAGAAAAGGGAAAGGTGAAGATAGTGGGCGGGGTCAGAAAAAGATTGGGACTCCTCCATTACTCCTCCAGTCTTCAACGCATCTTTTCTCTAGAGTTAATGTGCTGTGTGAGAGAGGAACGGGGGACTCTGGGACTTAACTGATTAGAAATAATCATCATCACACAGCTTTGTAATTGGTTTTGGAGGCATGAAGGGAGATGGAGAGATAGAAACAAAAAGAGTGATGGAGAGGAGAGAGAAAGAGAGGGAATGTTGACAAATACAACACCATGAAAGGATAGAGGGCAGAGAGCTTCCAGTTGATAATGAACTGTTAATAGTGTGGAATTGGGGCATAGGACATATTCCAAGAATGAGAGACAGCAAAGAAACAAAGTGAAACTGTGAAAATGAAAATGTAAGACAGTGAGACAGACAGAGAGTTGACAGGCCAGCAGACAGACACAGACAGCGAGAGATACAGACAGAATCGTGTCTAATCTGTGTAGTTTGCACCGTGCCTGGGCTCATGTTCATCATTTGTGTGTGTGGGTACACTATGCGAATGATTGAATCCGTTTTTAAGTTGGTGTATGTCTATGTGCATTGACAGAGTCTGTGTATTCAGCACTTCAACAGTAATGATACTGATCTATTTATCTGTTTCTTTCTCTTTCCATGTCACTGATCTTTTCACTCTCTTTTTGTCACACTTCACTTTCTGTCTCTCTGTCAGGGGAGCTGGATACAGTGCCTCTTAAACACCTGATTGAAACCAGGGAAAAAGAACGGGCTATCATTATGATTTTTCATGTTAATTATAAATGTAAATTGGCTAGTAAGCTAGCTCAATACCTTTTTATGGTTTAAGTGCTCATATTAAAACCCTGTTTCCCAATAAGTTGGATGCTGCATAAAATGCAAATAAAAACAGAATGCAATGAAGTGCAAATCATTTATCCCTATATTTAATTGAAAATTGTACAAAGACAACATATAAAATGTTGAAACTAAAATGTTATTGTTTATGGAAAAAGACATGCCCATTTTCAATTTGAGGCCTGCAACACGTTTCAAAAAAGTTGGGACAGGGGCACGTTTACCACTGTATTGCATCACCTTTGCTTTTTACAATACTCTGTAAGAGTTTGGGAATGGAGGAAACCAATTGCAAATGTATTCCGGTGATTTCTTGATATAGGATTTCAGCTGCTCAACAGTATCCTTTGTTGTTTTTCATGTAATAATGCACCAAATATTTTCAATGGGTGACAGATCTGGACTGCAGGCAGGCCAGTTTAGCACATGGACTCTTTAACTACGGAGCCATGCTGTTGTAATATGTGCAAAATGTGGTTTGACATTGTTTTGCTGAAATGAGTAAGGCCTTCCCTGAAGAAGACAGCCTCTAAATGGCAGCATATGTTGCTCCAAAACCTGTATACATAGTTCAGCATTAATGGTGCCTTCACAGATGTGCAAGTCACCCATGTCATGTGCACTAATGCACCCCCATACCATTATGAATGCTAGCTTTTGAACTGTGCGCTTATAACAAGCTGGATGGTCCCTCTCCTTTTTAGTCCGGAGGACACAGCGTCGATGATTCCCACAAATTATTTCAAATTTTGAATTGTTAGACCACAGGACAGTTTTCCACTTCGTCTCAGTCCATCATAAATGAGCTCGGGCCCAGAGAAGGCAGCTGCATTTCTGGATCTTGTTTATATCTGATTTCTTCTTTGCATGGAGTTTTAACTTGCATTTATGGATTCAGCGACGTACTGTGTTCACAGACAATGGTTTATGGAAGTGTTCCTGAGCTCAGGCAAAGATTTCCACTACAAAATCGTGTCTGTTTTTAATGCAGTGCCGCTTGAAGGCCCAAAGATCATGGTCATCCAATATTGGTTTTCGGCCTTGCCCCTTGCATACAGAGATCTCTCCAGATTCTCTGAATCTTTTAAGGTTATTATGTTCTATAGCTGATGATATCCAAAACTTTGCAATTTTACATTAAGAAACGTTATTCTTACATTGTTGTTCTCTTTCACAGAGTGGTGAACCCCTCCCCATCTTTTCTTCTAAAAGACTCATCCTCTCTGGGATGTTCTTTTTATACCCAATCATGTTAGGAAATTGTTGCCAATTAGTGTCATTAGTTATGAGATGTTTCACCAAGTTTTTTTTTGCATTTCACAACCTTTCCAGTCTTTTGTTGCCCCTGTCCCAGCTTTTTTGAAACATGTTGCTGGCATCAAATTCAAAATGGGCATATATTTTTCAAGAAACAATGGCCCAATCCCAATGTCCCCCCAAGTAATCCGTTACATGTACAAAAATACTGTAACTGTAATCCGTTATGTTACCAACTAAAATATTGTAATCAGATTACAGATACTTTTGAAAAAAAATATGATTACTTTTGGATGACTTCAGCTGAATAAGAATAGATACGCAAAATAATTATGACACGGTGCATGCTTTATTTAATATTTTAAAAACATTGTTATTTGAACCAAAATAACAATTGAGCGCCTCTGTTGTTGTGTATGTGATCATCATGCGCACAAAGGAGCAAACACATAACCAGTTTTGCGAATGATGAAGCATTAGTTTAATTGGTAAAAACAGAGTGTATCTAAGATAATATAACCAACCTATTTAAATGTGATTTAGTTATCTAATTGACGCATCTTTCTCAAACAATGATAGGAGATAGGCCTACCTCGTGTGATATATATGTATTTCAAGTTTCAAGGTATATTTGTCAAAGGCACCAAACAAAACAGTCAAGAAGAGTTGCACTGAACAACTGACAGGAAATGTTTTGGAAAATTAGGCAACTATTTATTAGACAGCTGTAACATGGGTCTGTCTACAAAATAAAACATTATATGGAATTAATCACGATATTTAAGGAGAAAAGGTGTTTTGGTAAGCACTCTGTTGAAGGTTGATGATTTGCATTTGACACAACCACCTCCACTCCGTCCATACATGTAGGTCATGTGGTTCTGCTTGCTTTGCATCTCAGAATATTGGGTTCATTGGTTATCATTGGCTGCTGACGACATTGACTTTAAGCTAAGAGTGCAGGTGTGTGATCACAGTTTATTTCTTTCATTTGCGTTTTGAAAATCCATCGCTGGTGGCCATAATAATCACAGGTTACATTTGCGCGGGTAAAACATATTTTTGTGTGGATGCAAATGTGACAGACTGCTGAACAAATTCAAAGTGGTTTATGATTTTATTTTCACTTTTTTGAGAGGATTAGTGGCAAAACTCCTGATTGAATCTATTTAAATTTTGTGTTGGAAGACAATAAAATGCGGCCAAGGGGAGTGAGTAACAGCCATGAAGACCAATTTGATGCCGTGTGCAGCGTATGGTCTGAGCACTGACAGGCTGAGCCCCCACCCCTTCAACCTCTGCAGCAATGCTGGCAGCACTCATACGTCTATTTCCCAAAGACAACCTCTGGATATGACGCTGAGCATGTGCACTCAATGTCTTTGAGTGGAACCTGTCCTGTTAAACTGCTGTATGGTATTGGCCGCTGTGCTGCAGCTCAGTTGCAGGGTCTTGGCAATCTTCTTATAGCCTAGGCCATCTTTATCTTTAGAGCAACAATTATTTTTTTCAGGTCCTCAGAGAGTTCTTTGCCATGAGTTGTCATGTTGAACTTCCAGTGACCAGTATGAGGGAGTGTGAGAGTGATAACACCAAATTTAACACACCTGCTCCCCATTCACACCTGAGACCTTGAAACACTGACGAGTCACATGATACCGGGCAGGGAAAATGGCTGATTGGGCTCAATTTGGACATTTTCACTTAGGGGTGTACTCACTTATGTTGCTAGCGGTTTAGACATTAATGGCTGTGTGTTGAGTTATTTTGAGGGGACACTGTTATACAAGCTGTACACTCACTACTTTACATTTTAGCAAAGTGTCATTTGTTGTGTTGTCACATGAATAGATATAATCAAATATTTGCAAAAATGTGAGGGGTGTACTCACTTTTGTGAGATACTGTACATCCTGAAGTGATTTGGGCTTGTGTGTGTGACGACTCACGTGGCAAGGACAGCCTTACAAACAGAATTACCCCACAGGGCACAGACAGAGAGCAGACAGAGAGCAGTAATGTCTGCCACACGGTCACATTACTTCTTCAGCTGTCAGGTGCTGTGTTGTCTTCTCAACCCCTGTCTCTCTTGCTCTTGGAAGCAGCTTGCTTTATAGGCGTATGTGATCTGAATTTTAACATCTTTGTCTGTCTACTGCATAGGCTCCCGGGAGTTCTTTATCCCTCATCCCAGACAAGCCAGAGTTGTTATTTTCCTAGCCTTTTTTGCTTCTCTCTCACCATTTTTGTTTCCCCCCCATCTTCTGACTGATCTATACTTTCTATTGTTACTTTACCCATCATCTCTAAGTTGGAAGTGCCCTCACAGAGCTGCCAATGATTTACTAAAAATTAAACAGTATTGTGGCCCAGAGGGCTCCAGCTGTCTATGCTGCTGCCTCTGGCACAAATATACTGCCTCAGCATTAGTTTAAATCTGACCCATTGCTCTTTCAGCTTGAACAATCTCTTCTATTTTTCCAAATTTTCTTGTCAATTAAAACAGGAAAATATCCACCCAAAGCAAACTGAACCACAACTTATCAACAAAGAATAAATACTTCTTTTAACTCTGGAAGCAGACAGTATATTTATATAATGCAGCAATGTTTTATTTTATTTTGATGGTGCCAGATTATATTCAGAATTCACAGAGCATGAGCACAATAGGTGGTGGCATTAACCATTAACCTTTATTTGCGGCCAGTATTAATACTATAGATGTATATAGATGTATAAAAACAGTGTCATTTGGCGCCACCTACCAAGTTTGCGGTTCACCTTCCCGCAGTTCATTTAGCATTGCTGCAAGGGCAGCGCAGCTACAGCTAGACAACAATTCCCTCGCTGTGTTGTTGTCAGACCTGTGAAGATACAATATTCCATACGCCAGGCCAAAGGATATCTATGGTGTAAATTCTCCTCAACAACCATGTGGATCGTTATCTTCAAACACATAAAAGCGAGCTGTCAATCTTTTTCTACTACTCTTTTTTTTTTTGTTCTGTGTATCTGTGTACACATAACCTTATTTTAAGAATTTATTTGAATCGTCTTTGTTGTCTCCCTCCATTCAGTGGGGAAAGAAATACTGTTCACCAGGGAGAATTCCAATATAAATTGTTTTCAATTTTCTCAAAGTTGCCTGAATGACGCATATTCTACTTACTAATCACTATGCTCTTAAGAACATACGCATTACTAAACCTCTATTCGATGAAATACGCCTCAGATTTAGCAAACATGACAGTGTGACCCTATGAGCTAGTGAAGGGAATGAAGGAGTTGAACTAATTCCGAAATAACATGTCATGGCAAACTGGAAAGTTAAGAAAATGTAATTTCCTGCACACAACACAACACAACACAAATGTAATTTCAAAAAATTTCTTTATTGTTTATCCTCTTGATATTTCATTCAAAATATTAACAAGAATCTAACCTTTTATTAAATTATTTTCTCAAATATATGTGTGCCACAATTATTGGCACCCTTTCAAAAATATATTTTTTGTCAGAAGCAGTCAGATTTTGATTTAAAATATTGCGGTACTTGATGGATTCCATGTTACCATGTATCCTAACACATATTCCAGGGCTTTTGGAAGAAAGACAGCATCACAGCATCACACAAATCCACCATAGTGGGGATGAGGTATCATTCTACATGGCTATATTTCTGTCTATGCTAGAACCACCTCTTGAGTTTGTTTCCAAAAAGCAACATTTTGGTTCATAGAACCCGGGCCTACTGAAAGTTTCAGTATGTTTCGCAATATGTCAGAGCTTGAGTTTGTGGTTTGATGACGGCTAAGGCTTATGGGTATGCTGTTTGATGGGTCTGATCATTGTTCTGGAGATTTTCTGACCCAAAGACCCAACTAAAATCGGCAATTTTCCTGCTGTGATCCTTGGAGATTCTTTAGCCACTCAAACCATTCTCGTCACTGTGAGTGGGGTCAATCTAGATATGTCCCCTTACAGGCCAATTGTTAGCATCTCCAGTTGCTTTGAAGTTCTAAATTAATGAAAATGGGCATTTTCAACTGTTGCTATTTTCTTATAGTAATTTCCTAATTTGTACATCTCCACATCCTTTGGTCCCACGTAAGTACTGTATTCTCATAGCGATGAATGACTATGGGGATTTGGTCTGTCTGTCACCTCATATTTTTACCCCAGTGAACAAATATGCTATGCCTAACATAAAATATGAATGGGAAAATACAGTTAGATTGTCATATATGAAGTAAAAAGGGTCAGCATCACTGGAGTGGGCCTAATCTTAATAGCATACCTTAAAATACTGTACACCTGTTACAACCACCTGTGAGCTTTAAATCCTGGTTTATTCTACCATATTCCACAGCAGTTGTCATGTGAATGAAGAAACCTTCATGAATAGCTGTGTGGGATTCTCTTCATAAAAATAATATCCAGCTTCCATTATCTGTTTATGTACAGAGTGTGTATATTCTTCGCTTGTTTTTTAACTACATCTACTGTAACCTGCTAGCGTGTACTGCCTATACTGTCTATGGGCTTGTTCAAAAATAGCTGGCCAGATATCCCCACTGTTCTTCTCTCACCTCCAAAAAAAGTATTTAACTTGGTAACCAATTAAAGCAGCACTAAGGCTATTGTTACTGTGGTAACATGTTGTCCACAGTAACAGCCAAGGCACACTTGGCAGCGTGTCAAACTCGGCAACCTGTCTCTCATAGCAACACAGTGCTCTTAGCAGAGGGAGTGCTTGAGTCATTGACAGTAGGCAACAGTAGGCTTACGTGCCCCTTTGTAGAAGTCCATCTGGGTGACCCTTGGGGTGTTGTCAAAATCAAAGTCATTTACCCACTACTGCTACTGATGTTGTTGACCTACGGTGGTTTTCAAATATCAATTAAAATGAAGCTACCTAACACACAAAATATTGGAGTATTGTTAAAGTTGGCCGAAGCAGTACCATAGTTGTTTATGATGTGTGTCTACACTGACCCGTCAACTCACCTAGGGCTTCATGCACCATGGCGGGTCAGCTCAGCGACCTGTATAATCTCAGTTTACGGGGTTAACTCCAGCAGCAGGTTCAGCACAACCCGATCGTTTTATGACGATCTGGTTTCGATATAACAATGGCCTCATCTAAGTCATATAATTACATAGAGACACACAGACACACCCCTACAGTTGGTGTTAATGTCCCTAAATTCTAAGTGATCTTAATCGGATTCCCCACCCAGGAACACACAGCTGGAGCATCACCTCAGGCCCTGCCGTGACCCAGATTGCTCATCACTCTTTACTGGTTCTGGAGCAGTGTACTGCTCATTACAGCGTGTTTATTCGTGTGTGTTTTTGTGTGTGTGTATGTGTATGTGTGTGCCTGTACAAACTCTTGAATTCAAGGGACTGATACTAACACAGATATAATGTTTGTCACCTGTATTTGAAATCCTCTAGCTATTTTAGAAATACACAACATCAACAAAACATACCTGAGGTTTAAGTGGCACAATTAATTTGACTAGAGAAGAACAATGATGGGATTAAAAAGGATAGAGGGAGGAAGAGGGAAGGTTTTTATCAAATGGTCCATATCCTTGTTCTTTGTAAATTTCTCCAAGGAAGATAAAGCAGCACCTGTGTACGTAGTACAGATGTAGTTTACTGCAACAGTCTCCTCCTTGGCTGTGCTCACTTTAACATCTTATTGAGATTGGCTGTGTGTGTGTGTGTAAAGGAGTAACTATAATTGTGTGGAACAACCATCCTTGCAAGGATAGTAAAACAAGGAAAACTGCCCATTGTGGACACATTTTACTGGTTCCCATGAGGACAAGGCTATTTCCGACTTAGGGTTTATAGGTTTAAAGTAAAGGTTAGCTCAGTGTTGGGGTTAAAATCAGGGTTGTAGTGTTATGAGTTAGGGTTAGGATTTGTTTAGGGCTAACTTTACGTAAAGGTTAGAGTTAAGTGTTCTTGTATTTCATGACTGTGCTTGCTTTGTGGGGGAGTGGACGTGTGTGTGTGTGTGTGTGTGTATGTGTGTGTAGATTCTAAAACCACCTCCAGCTACAGTAGAATCAAACACAGCAGAAGCAACAGCAGCTCTACGAGCCCCTCAGGGTCCCAGTGTGTGTGTGTGTGTATGTGTGTGTGTGGCATGTGTGTGTGTGGTGTGCGCCCAGCCATGGTTCAGATGAATTATTCACTCCATCATTACAGATTTTCCTGCTTCATTTCTCTGTAGCATCTTTTTTTCCTGCTCCTTTACTTATTTCCTACCCCACTGGGCTATGGAAGATTCTTCTGAGTTGCTCCAAAGTCTTGAGATCTTTCCCTAGAAACCAGCACCTTATATTGCATCAGTCCCTTTTTCCAATTTGTTTTTATTTTCAGCCAAGCGGGACAAGCACAAAACCAAGAAATACAGTAGTTAGTCCACTCTACTCAATAACGCTGCTATCATGAAAATCTGTATTTTCGAAATGTGTCTGTATGGGTAAGGGGAGACACAAGTCTCCATGCAGATGCAGTGGCTGTCAAAAGTATTCACACCCATTACAACATGAAATCAAAATGGAAGTCGGATGAAGACGCCTTTTCACATAACTATTCACATATTTTGAAGTCTTTTCACATATTTACAATTGGATTGTCTTTTTTGTTTTTAAGCCAGTCCAGGGTGGGTTTGGCTGTATGTTTGTGGTCATTGTCCTGGTGGAATATAAATCATCCCTCAAGTCATTTGAAGTCTTAAACAGGTTTTCTTCCAGGATTTCTTTGAACTTTGCTGCATCCATTTTGCTCTCTAGAGAAGCATCCACATTGCATGATACTGCCACCACTATGCTTCATGTTAGTGATGGTGTGAAAGATAGGTTTGCGCCAAACATAGCGCTTAGCTTTGAGGCCAAAAAGCTATATTTTGGTCTCATAAGACCATAGAATATTTTTCCACTTGGGCTCAGAGTCACTTACATGCCTTCTGGCAAACGTCTGGACTTCTCTTGCGTTGATCAGTGGAAAAAATCCCTGACTAAATCAATTTTGTCAGGAGTATCCAGTCTGATAATGAAAGTTTTCAAGATGTTACAGGTACGTGTCTACCTCAGGAACCTCACTGCTGCTATCCCAGCATTTCATTTCAATTGAAATTTCAATTGCCTTTCAATTTCATTTCAATTTGCCTCTTTGCACATTTAGTACTGCCATAAAGCTTGATTTTTTACAGTTACTACATAAGCATGTCTATCTCAGGGACCTTACTGCTGCTATCTCTGCATCCCGGTTGCAAATGCTACCTTACTCCTTCAGTTTGCCTCGATTGCACATCTAGAATGCCATTTAGAATTTACATCTGTACCCACACAACTATTTATCCCACTTGTAAAATACACTATACTTAATACTTAAATGTTCTGCTCTCCTCTATTTGCATTGATTGCACATTTAGTATTGCCATTTGTACTGCATTTGCCTTCATTGCACACCTACACATTGCACTTGTAATATACATATACACTCACCTAAAGGATTATTAGGAACACCTGTTCAATTTCTCATTATTGCAATTATCTAATCAACCAATCACATGGCAGTTGCTTCAATGCATTTAGGGGTGTGGTCCTGGTCAAGACAATCTCCTGAACTCCAAACTGAATGTCAGAATGGGAAAGAAAGGTAATTTAAGCAATTTTGAGCGTGGCATGGTTGTTGGTGCCAGACGGGCCGGTTTGAGTATTTCACAATCTGCTCAGTTACTGGGATTTTCACGCACAACCATTTCTAGGGTTTACAAAGAATGGTGTGAAAAGGGAAAAACATCCAGTATGCGGCAGTCCTGTGGGCGAAAATGCCTTGTTGATGCTAGAGGTCAGAGGAGAATGGGCCGACTGATTCAAGCTGATAGAAGAGCAACTTTGACTGAAATAACCACTCGTTACAACCGAGGTATGCAGCAAAGCATTTGTGAAGCCACAACACGCACAACCTTGAGGCGGATGGGCTACAACAGCTGAAGACCCCACCGGGTACCACTCATCTCCACTACAAATAGGAAAAAGAGGCTACAATTTGCACGAGCTCACCAAAATTGGACAGTTGAAGACTGGAAGAATGTTGCCTGGTCTGATGAGTCTCGATTTCTGTTGAGACATTCAGATGGTAGAGTCAATGCCACGGCCTACCTGAGCATTGTTTCTGACCATGTCCATCCATTTATGACCACCATGTACCCATCCTCTGATGGCTACTTCCAGCAGGATAATGCACCATGTCACAAAGCTCGAATCATTTCAAATTGGTTTCTTGAACATGACAATGAGTTCACTGTACTGAAATTGCCCCCACAGTCACCAGATCTCAACCCAATAGAGCATCTTTGGGATGTGGTGGAATGGGAGCTTCGTGCCCTGGATGTGCATCCCACAAATCTCCATCAACTGCAAGATGCTATCCTATCAATATGGGCCAACATTTCTAAAGAATGCTTTCAGCACCTTGTTGAATCAATGCCACGTAGAATTAAGGCAGTTCTGAAGGCGAAAGGGGGTCAAACACAGTATTAATATGGTCTTCCTAATAATCCTTTAGGTGAGTGTACTTAGTACTTGTAAATGCTTGCACATTAAATAACCTCTTCTATTTGCACTTCTGGTTAGATGCTAACTGCATTTTGTTGTACTGTATATGTACTGTTCAATGACGAAGTTGATTTAATCTAATCTTTGATTTCACTTTGTAACACTATTTTTTTTGCAAAAGTCCATGGTACTCAATCAATCAAATATATTTATAAAGCCCTTTTTACAACAGCAGTTGTCACCAAGTGCTTTTACAGAAACACCTGGCCTTAAACCCCAAGGAGCAAACAACAGTAGTGTTGAATTTCAGTGGCTCGGAAAAACTCCCAAAGAAGGCCGAAATTTAGGAATTGAGGACCCAGGCTCAGAGGGGTGACCAGTCCTCTTCTGGCTGTGCCAGGTGAGATATTCAGGGTCCAATTGGAATAATTAATAAATGCATGTGGGCTAAATCCAGAGTCTATTTTTATTTAGACTAGGTCAGAAGTATGACCAGATGGACAAGGACAGGGACAGCAACGGGCCCCCCAAACCAGGTACTCTGCAGGTGTGGACCAGGACCTCATGTCCCCCTTAAGTTTAAAAGAGGAGGAGACTGGAAAAATTCAGAAAATGCATTCCTCATATCAACAACGATTTATAGTGGAGAAGGAGAACTTAGTGAGGAAGGAGAACTGACCCAATCCCCCAGCACAATAGTATAGCAGCATAAGACCTTGGAACTGAGACGGTCGAGGTCCGGCGACACTGTGGCCCTATCCAGGGGAGGCCCCGGACAGGGCCCAACAGGCAGGAAATCAATCCACCCACATTGCCAGGAATCAACAAAAGGGACACCCACCAACCGCAACCACTCTACTGTAGGTGAATACATTCGATTGACCCTGTAATTGCAAATATATGAATTACCATACCATACCATACCATACCATCTTCTTCCGCTTATCCGGGGCCGGGTCGCGGGGGCAGCAGTCTAAGCAGGGATGCCCAGACTTCCCTCTCCCCAGACACTTCCTCCAGCTCTTCCGGGGGGACACCGAGGCGTTCCCAGGCCAGCCGGGAGACATAGTCCCTCCAGCGTGTCCTAGGTCTTCCCCGGGGTCTCCTCCCGGTGGGACGGGACCGGAACACCTTCCCAGGAAGGCGTTCCGGAGGCATCCGAAAAAGATGCCCAAGCCACCTCAGCTGACCCCTCTCGATGTGGAGGAGCAGCGGCTCTACTCTGAGCTCCTCCCGGGTGACCGAGCTTCTCACCCTATCTCTAAGGGATCGCCCGGCCACCCTGCGGAGAAAGCTCATTTCGGCCGCCTGTATCCGGGATCTTGTCCTTTCGGTCATGACCCAAAGCTCATGACCATAGGTGAGAGTAGGAACGTAGATTGACTGGTAAATCGAGAGCTTCGCCTTGCGGCTCAGCTCTTTCTTCACCACGACAGACCGATACATCGACTGCATTACTGCAGAAGCTGCACCGATCCGTCTGTCAATCTCCCGTTCCATCCTTCCCTCACTCGTGAACAAGACCCCTAGATACTTAAACTCCTCCACTTGAGGCAGGCACTCTCCACCAACCTGAAGTGGGCAAGCCACCCTTTTCCGACTGAGGACCATGGCCTCGGATTTGGAGGTACTGATTTTCATCCCCACCGCTTCACACTCGGCTGCAAACCGTCCCAGCGCATGCTGAAGGTCCTGGTTAGAAGGGGCCAACACAACAACATCATCTGCAAAGAGCAGAGACGAAATATATATATGAATTAGTTTCACAATATATTGCATTAATATGTTTTAACAGCAAAATTACGGAAAAACATTACTTGGATTAGTTTTAATCAGGTAATATGATCACAAAACAAATAGAGAAAGGTTGTTGTCATGCTACATTCTAAGAAGCAGGACCATTGTCAAGTCAACAGGGGACGGTGTGGATATGCCCCCCTCTGATGGAAACGTGCTTTATGCACATCCTAGTCTCTTAAACATGCAGACCATTCAGAAGGAGGGAAATCTCCTCTCGCTAAACCAAAGATGATTCTGATTTCCTAATACAAGGCTCCTCACAGAATCAGTGTTCTGTGACATTTTGATAGCCAAAATATGACTTTTCTATGAAACTACTGATAACACAGAGACTTACCCATATATACTGTCGAAAACACTTGAAGCTTGTCCGCAGTAACAGTCTAAAAAACATGGTTGTAGGGCATAGTGGAGCTGGAAAGACCAACCTACATACTACCGTACATAAGGAGAGTGCCCATCATCCAACACTGAAGAATGAAACAAGTGTACCACTTTGAGGCAATTACAATCAGATTCTCTCTTCTAAAATTGCTAAAGCCGTTTCTCTTAATACCAAACAGTTTGAGTTTGATGATAAACCTCTCACTACTGGCCAGAGGGCTGCGGCAAATTGAGTGTAACTATCAGTCAGTCAGCTTTCTGAATCCCTGTATACGTCTTAAGCAGGCATTAGTCCTATAATGATGCAGACCATTTTGAAAGAATGCAATCTGCCTGAACCAAGATGATTCTGATTTCTTAATTACGAATTTCTACGACTGGTTTCATACTTAAAGGAGACATGTTTTCTCAGGTGTCCCTCCAGTACTCTCCAGTGGTTACTTAATGAGGACCTTATTGCTTAAGGTTGTGATGATGAAATGGCCTGTAATGGTTATACCTATTTGTAGTCCTACAGAAATGCACTGTTCAAAAAGATCTAGGGAACATATAATCATTACAGTATGACACCAAGTCAGTTAAAATTCAGGGATATCAATCTGTCCAGTTAGGAAGGATAAGCGGTTGTGAATCATTGTCACCTGTTTTGGTGCAAATGAAAGTGACAACAGGTGCACTGGAGGGGCAACAGCAAGACAACCCCAAAAAAGGGAATGGTTTTGCAGGTGGTGGTCACAGACAATTGCTCTTTCCTTATCCTTCCTGACTGATTCTTGACTGATTCTCTGTTTTTGCATTTTGCTAGTGTCCTTGTCACTCCTAGTAGCATGAGGCAGTACCTGCAGCCCATTCAGGTTGCACAGGTAGTCCAGCTCCTCCAGGATGACACATCCATATGAACCATTGCAAGGTTTGCTGTGTCTCCCAACACAGTCTCAAGAGCATAGAGGAGATACTAGGAGACAGGCTGTTACACATGGAGTGCAGGACAGGGCCATAGAATGGCATCAACCCAGCAGTAGGACCAGTATCTGCTTCTTTGTGCGAAGAGGAACAGGTGGAGCACTGCCAGAGACCTACAAAATTACCTCCAGCGGGATACTGGTGTGCATGTTTCTGACCAAACTATCAGAAACAGAGTCCATGAGGGTGGCATGAGGGCCTGATGTCCTTTAGCCCTCAAGTTATGTTAGGGTCAAATTTACCCGTTTGAAGACTTAAGACTGAAATACAATTTAGGTTATTTTGATCTGCTTGAAACTTGATGATATCCTCAAAATTGTGTTTATGAACATATAAAACGAAAGTCGACCAAATGTAACAGTTTCAAGGGCCTCTAAAAAAAATTGTTACATTCGCAGAATAGATGCTTGTTGAAAATCCTGCTGAGTGCAGATAGAGAGCGGAAACAACACCTTACTAGACCTTCCTACACCTTACTACACCTTACTGCACCTCACTATACCTTACTATACCTTACTACACCTTACTGCACCTCACTACACCTCACTACATCTCACTATACCCTACTATACCTTACTACACCTTACTAGACCTTCCTACACCTTACTACACCTCACTACACCTCACAACACCTCACTACACCTTACTATACCTTATTACACCTTACTACACCATAATACACCTCACTACACCTTACTATACCTTACTATACCTTATTACACCTTACTACACCTTACTACACCTTACTGCAACTTACTACACCTCACTACACCTTACTACACCTCACTACACCTCACTACACCTCACTATACCTTACTACACCATACTGCACCATACTACACCTTACTACATCTTACTATACCTTACTACACCTTACTACACCTCACTACACCTCTCTATACCTTTCTATACCTTTCTACACCTTACTACACCTCACTACACGTCTCTATACCTTTCTACACCTTACTAAACCTTACAATACCTTACTACACCTTACAATACCTTACTACACCTTACTACACCTCACTATAACTTACTACACCTTACTACACCTCACTACACCTTACTATACCTCATTATACCTTACTACACCTCACTACACCTTACTACATATCTCCTCAATACACTCAATACACACACCATGCCTGCCATGGTCAGTGTTTGTTGGTAGTACTTCTGCCAGGTCATATGAGGTGAAAAGTGTCACATGTTAGAGATACATCAATCAACCATAACATTATAACCACATGCCTAATATTGTGTAGATCCCCCTTTTGGGTCCCCCATCTACATGAATGGCAGGACCCAAGGTTTCCCAGCAGAACATTGGCCAAAGCATCACACTGCCTCCGCCGGCTTGCTTTCTTCCCATAGTGCATCCTGGTGCCATGTGTTCTCCAAGCAAGCAACGCCCACGCACCCGGCCATCCACGTGATGTAAAACAAAACGTGATTCATCAGACCAGGCCACCTTCTTCCATTGCTCTGTGGTCCAGTTCTGATGCTCACTTGCCCATTGTAGGTGCTTTTGACAGTGGACAGGAGTCAGCATGGGCACCCTGAATGGTCTGCGGCTACACAGCCTCATACGCAACAAACTGCAATACACTGTGTGTTCTGACACCTTTCTATCAGCACCAGCATTAATCTTTCCTGAAATTTGAACTACAGTGGCTCGTCTGTTTGATCAGACCACAAGGGCCAGCCTTCACTCCCCATGTGCATCAATGAGCCTTGGCCGCCCATGACCCTGTCGCCAGTTCACCGCTTTTCCTTTCTCAGACCACTTTTGATAGGTACTGACCACTGCAGACCGGGAACACCCCACAAGGCCTGCTGTTTTGGAGATGCTCTGACCCAGTCGTCTAGCCATCACAATTTGGCCCTTGCCGAAGTCACTCAGATCCTTACACTTGCCCATTTGTCCTGCTTCTAACACATCAACTTTGAGGACAGAATGTTCACTTGCTGCCTAATATATCCCTCCTACTGACAGGTGCCATTATCACTTCACCTGTCAGTGGTCATAATGTTATGAGACCCTTTTTAATGTCCAACATCACACACACTAAAAGTTAAATCACCCCTCACCTTTCACAAACACAAGCTATTATTAATCTTTGTTATTATTGGAACTGAACTTTTCTTGCAGGAAAGGCTTTGTTTAGTAGGTGGGAGGACCCATATATTTCATACAGTATATTCTCTAAAGTAGTTAACTTGGATAACTGTGACACAAGACCAGCACATGGTGTGAGAGACAAACAGCACATGTTGTGAGTGTCTTCCCAGAAACATCTCCTCTGTGAACATTGTCATGGCTTATTGTGCAGAGATTTCCAGCCCTGCTCCATCTGATTCCCTAACTTTCGATTTGCGTGTAACATGTTATGACACGAATCATTGATGTTGTCACTATGGTCATAAGATCTAGACATTATTAAGCAGAACATTTTCTAGAAAATGAAAACGTATTGGTCAGTTTTGGACACCATTCACGATCTCATCAGGAGCATGTGCAGACGCTGTCAGGGGGGCCTACAGGCACGTGGGGGCCATACACACTACGGAGTCACATTCTGTCTTCAAGTTTGAACAGCCTGTCATTTCCATTGTTTACTTTGATTTTTGGTGTGAGTTTGAATCCAGCCGTCAATCAGTTGGTGATTTTGGTTTCCATTAACCGTTCTTACGTCATTTTCTTCTCAACTAATTACACAATGTAGAGTAAAGATTTTGATCTTTAATATATTTCCTTCATCGAGACCCGATGTGTGATTTAAGTGCTCCCTTAATGTTTTGAGCCGTGTGTATGATTGGAGACCGTTTCATGAAAGGGATTGTGAGGTCCGGGATGTGCCCCGTTTCCCTTTGTGCCTTGAATGTAGCTTATCCATTCCCCATTATCGTTTGCACCTGTGTCTCGTTCAACCCCTATATAAGTGCTGTGTTCGCTGTCAGTCTTCGTGAGGTATTGTTTGTGTTTGCAACTCTACTGAGCCGTCTACTCTCGAGCGGTCCTCTGTCTTAGCCTAGTTCAATAATCACCCTGTTTTTGGATCTTGACCATTGCCTGCCTGTTGACCGCCTCTTTTGGATTTCCCCCACTTGTACCTACTTGCTTCGCCTGTTACCGACCCACCGCCTGCCTATTGACTACGCTACGGCCTGTTCCTTCGGCACTACTGTGTTTTCTCCCAAATAAAAGGGCCCCTGCGCTCAGCGCTTAGATCCATCCCTCCGTCCGTCTGTTCCGTGTGCAATCATTACAGGGATCCAAATTCTGCTCTGACGTCTCTGTTTGAGAATTTTCAACCAATCACTGTCACCCTAATTTGACCTCAGTAAAGGGGATGAAACAGAGTTGCATGCTGCTGCTTTTTCTCCAGAGCCTCTTACTCAAACCATCAGGGCTCATGTAGCATTACCTTGTTTTAATACTAAAAACACTCTAAATAATAGATGTCTCAATGACAGACATTTCTCTCTGATTAAAAGAGGTACAGTTAGGGACACATGCATTACTATTCACAATGACCACTTAGGCCTTGACCACAATGACCACTTAGGCCTTGGTAAAACCCTGCAGAGATTAACGTGGCAGGCCGGTTAGTGATAACCTGGGGTTGAACCTGGTGGGGAAAGATTTAAAAAAACAGCTTGAGTTTAACAAGTTCAGGAGGATTGTGCATATCTCAGTATCTCCGCCTCTGAGATAAACAAGAAATGACATTCTATTATTACTGGATTTACGATCACCAAAAACGGGACGCAGAGATAGTCTGGGAAACTTTTGTCTAGAAACCCTCTAATGTAGTCATAAATCAGAGATAAGTGTCTTATTCCCTTAACTTTATGGTGAGAAGAGCCATGTGGCTGATGTTAAGATTGTTGCCTGATAACTGTTGATCTGGTCACAGCCAGAGAATAAAGTGCTAAAAAAAAGGATCACACATTAGAACTGAAGGGTGTAACCAAACCCCATTCAGGTCAATTGAAACATTTTCTCTCCAGGTATGAAGCCAAATGATACCTGGAATAACCACTGAATCACGTGAGTTTAGGCCGTGCATGACTAATCCTCCAAACTGATTTCCGAAGCAATTCTTTCAATATCCAGTCACGTGCGTGCAAGGCCAGAACAAAGACGCCGCACAATGTGCTTTTCTTCAACTGAGCTAAAGTACAATCAACGACATCTGGGAAAAGATAAAACTGACGTATAGGCCACTTCTAAGACAGATTCTCAAATCAAGCTTTGTCAGAACAGCTTTTCACAGCTGCTACCAAATAACAGAGTAGTTTCAGTGACATTCCATCCACAAGCCACGTCATCCCGGCGGGTCACCAACGGACCTCATCAAGTAAATACAGGCATTACAATTTCTTTCAAATTATGCATCTGTGCTGGTGATATAACTGTGTGAGGGTTAGTTGAAACCTCTCTTAAAAGTAACTATGCTTCCCAGATTACTACACAACATTTCTGAGGCCCAATAAATTGTCATTATGAACATGGCTATATTTCTTTTTTAGAGAAATCTAGTCAAGAAGAATAATTCAAGGAATTGGAATCTTTTAGGTTTACAGACTGTCAAAAAGGTTACATGAGAAGTACATGCACATCTCTGGCCCAGATACAGGATGCTAATGCAGAATAAACTTGTATTTTTATGACTATGACACTGTACTAAAAACAATTCCTCTTACCAGTGTGCAGTGGCTATTCATTAGTGTTCTTGTTTTTTACGCTTATGTGGGATTTTTAGGGCTAAGTTTGCCAGTTGGTTTTGAGTAATATTTTGTATGAGAAGTTTGGGATTTTGTGAATATGGTGTGAGTTTGGAGCAGTGTGTTTATAGTTTTAGAAAAAGGTAGCACACATTAAGGAAATGTGTGTTAGCAGTTATGAAAAACAGTGATATGGAGACAAAATGAATTAAATCATTGAGTTGGAAGTCACTTATTATAAACCACCACATAATTGGAGTGCAATATCATCTTTCCCTCTTTTATATCTTCTTGCTCGCTCTCTTTATCATTTATGTCTTTAACAAATTACATCCTATGTTTCATAATCCCAGAAAATAATTGTAATGATTAAAATCACAGGGCACATTTCTTTAACCACTGAAATATGTAACTACACAAAACACAAACGTATGCTCCATCAGCTATACAATATATATTATAAAAGCAGGTTAGTGTAACTGCAAACAAAGATCCTTCTAATTATATATAATGAACAGCAAATTATTATTATACAGTTAGACTGCATCACAGGCAGTGCTGGAGCCGTGACTGGATTTTTCTATGTACAGTAACCCACTACCTGAGCAGAATACATGAGGGTAGTTTTCATGGAACTGTAGACTCATATTCAGCTATAGACCCTGTCCTCTGGACAGTGTGGGACTCGATCCATGTACATTTATGATACAGCTCATTTTCAGGACTTGAAAGTATATTGAGATGGGGCCACAAGGGCAGGACTTGTATCAACTCCTGGGATGTTCATTTGAATGTCATTTTGTTAACATGCATCACTTGACATTTGCAGTGACTGTCCTGTGCCTACAATCTGACGTCGTGACCTGACATTGTCATGGTGTTAGCTTTCAGGTGAAAGGAAGTTCATGCTGTGGCAGGGTCTGACACATCTTTGAGTACTAGTTTACTAATGTCAACTAGCCTCCAAACAATGGTCCAACCATATCTTCAGTTTGCATTCAGCTCCATTACAACAAAAGGATCATATAGTAAAAAAATCAACCAACCTCCTCGACACACTTATTTTATTCAAATATCATTACACTGTGTAAAATTGCAGTGCCCCACTTCATCTGCTTTAATCTCATTGATAGCTGGGCCTTTTCACCAAATCAGTGCCTTTTGAACAAGGTCATTTGGTCAGAAATATATATTGTATTTCAGCCATCTTTCATCAACAGCACATTCAACTTCAGTAAACTAAAAAGGTTGACTCTTACAGGATTAACTGTTACAAGGTTGACTATTTTGTCTCGAATCAGCTATGAAACCCATTATGACAGGGAATGGAAGGTTGTTGTGTGAAGCAGGGAGGGAAAATGCATTTAAAATTGCCAAAACATTTCTAACCTGTTTATCAGCACCTAATGTAGCATGTAAAAATTACATTTATGATAACAGGCTTGATGTGTTTTGCAAAACCTTCTCTGTTTTCCATCAAGAAATGTTCAAAAACAGAATCAGCCCACTTGCAGTGTGACTTCACAATACAATGTTAAAAGTTTCAGTGTTGATATTGTAACTTCACATAAGTGTTCACCTTAGGACAAGTAATAGAAAAATCTATAAAAACCTTCAGAAATTATGAAACAGACTTAACTAGAGCTGAACAGCTATGGTGAAACGTGGATATATGTTAGGATTAAATGGGTTCAAAATCTAGAAATGACACATGGTCATTAACTCTCCATGTGGTGCACAATTTCTGCTTAAAATATCTACCCAAGCCTTTTTGTTACTTTCATTGAGAACATGATCTGTAAGAATAACAGTAACAATCTAGGCCTAAGAAGTTACGGGCGACGATAACTGACTTGTTAGCAGGCCCCGAAAATAGAGCATAAAGAATTCCCTGCAGTCAATCAAATGTTTTTTGTAAAGCCTTTTGTACATCAGCATTTGTCTGAGTGTGCTTTTACAGATACCAAGCATAAAACATTAAAGAGCCAGCAAAGCATGGGGGTTGGAGCACAGGGACTAGGAAACACACCCAAGATTCTGGAAAAAATAAACTCACTGTATTACGTGAAGTAGGCTACGGTTGGGCTACAGGCTACATGATACAGACAAAACACTTAGCATGTGCCTTCACCCCGCAACTCTTAGTTGTGATTTAGAATGAAAGTGACTGTACTATTTACCGATGTGATGTGCACTTACATTACAGGAAAGGGGTCTGTCTCTCTGTGTTTGTTCCGAATGAAGATGTGTTCCAATGTGTGTTTTTATTGACATAAGAGGCTGTAGGACAGAAGGACAGGACAGACCATTACAATGCAAAGGATGTAAGACGAGTCAAAGGGCATCACACAAGGTAGCTTTTGGGTGACCGTTCCCATAGCAACCCCTGCAGAAGGAAAAAGGAAAACTCACAGGTGTGTGCACGCAACACTCACAGGGTAAAACTGAATGCATACCCCCCCCACAACACACACAGATAGGGCTTATAAAATATCCAGACTGCTTTACTGAACTAACTTTGGTGTACTGTAGCTGCCTCATTGGTATGTACAGTGGGATGCATTGTGCTTCCTGAGGTGTGCCATGTTTTACCTCCGTTACAACAGCCCTCACCCATCATTACTGTAATTGGTTAAAACACCAATTTCATATTTAGTCCAGACACCTGCTGCCAATTTCCCAATGAGAGAGTTGTGTCCCTGGCTGAAAACCCCTAGCTACTGTAATAGAGATGACACATGAGTGTAAACGCACTGTGTACAGGGAGGTAATAACCCGAACAGCTAGACAGACTTTGCATCTTTTGGTATTAACTCTTCGTCTCTTTGCAAAGATTCACGTAAAGAAAAGTCAAACGACTGTTTTCCCCCACACGTGCCAACGCAAACATACGCGCATATATGCACAAGCACGTACACACGCAAAAACGAACCAACGAACCAAATAAAACGAACGAACAACCTCTTGGCTCTTCACAAGACCGAGCCGTAACATGCTCACACTCATCCCTCCACCCGACCCTCCCACTCCACCTTCTCCATCGCCCTTATCCTTCCTCCTCTCCGCGGAAGGATTGATTTTATGTGGCGCTGTGAGAGCGGAGCGGATATGCGGTCTACACTATAGCCTGTGTAGTGGACTCCTTTTGACTGGAGCCCAGTGGTAAAAACAAGAGGACAATGTAGGGAATAGGGTGCCGTATGCGGCACGGGTCGGGATAATGAGATCACAGTGTGCGTTTTTCATGGTCAGGATAAAAGCATCAGCTGCAGTGCTCCATAGCCACAGACACACAGAGCTCACGATCTACATTTCAAATAAACTGCTGCTGCCCAGCCTGCGTGCTTTGCACCAACAAAACCCCTGACTCTGACAATGAACCCCTCTTTTATTCGGGCTGGGAGTGGAGAGGCGAGACATTACTCTTTAGCCACGCCAGCAACATTTGGGCAGGCACGGTGTTTTGATACTATATCCTTGTTAACGTACAGCTTTAGTGGTCTTCTTTTCGTGAAGTGATATTTCACTTACTCCATAATAAAAGACCATGTCCTGTTGCTCTTGGGGAAAGAGTGTATTTAACCTGCTAACATTTTCAGAGTATATGTGACTGCCTTATGAGCAGAGCAGAGAAGACTGAATTCCTAAGGCTGATACACTCTTTCCATACACTTGTTCAGCCTTTAACATATACAGTACATTACTATAGAGAGCATACATCAACTAGGATAGCAATGTAGTTCCCAACAAGTATAGCAACACGTTTTTGATAGAGACTCGACATGGAGGATAGTATTTTACACACTTTCCAAAAGTCTGGGAACTGTATGGGAGAAAGACATTGCATCCTCTGAGGGAGGGCTGAAGACCAGAGCCTATCATCTTGTGGAGGTGAAATCCCATTAAGGTGCAGGGCTGGTGTCAGCATTCGTAATATGCAAAATATGACCTTTTGCAAAGTGAATAAAATCATGATTCTGGCATTAAATATTATTTGAAAATGGAATTAATGTGGCAAGAAATTTGGATAAATGAACCAAATGTAATTTCTAAATCCTTTTTTACATCAGAAATTGTCAACAAGTGCTTGTGAATTCACATTAAAGCACAATTGCAAGAAAAAACATTAGTTATATAAGGGGTGGACAGTCCTTTCCTACCAGTGCAGGTGGAGATTATATGAAAAACTAGATCTGCAACACCATCAAATGGACCTTTAACAGGTACAGCTAGGATTTGTCGGGCCAGGTAGAGGTCAGACATGGTCCTAGAGCTCAGGTCCTCCTAAAGGTGGGTGGGGGGCTGGGCAAGAGACATTGTGACCCCCTTCCAAAGATAACCGGACAGGGCCGACCAGGCAGGAAATAGCACCACCCACTTATGGAACCTAGAAGGACGCCAAAGTGTAGGCTACTTCTGATTTGTTAGAGGACAGACCATAGATACGCTACCAACTGATATCTTTACGATACTGTAGATTGGATCTAAACCAGGCAAGGCAAGTAAATAACTGAGCTTTAACCCAAAAAAGGACTGTATGGGTTTTATACTGCCACAAAAGAGAACGCCTAATTACTATGTAGCAATGAACAAAAGGATTGGCACCAAAACAAAATGAATCGGCACACATCCTCCCCAACAATCAAGTATTGATGTTATTGTCCAAGTGTTTAAAACATTTACAGCATTGCTGCACATATACAATAAAACAATTGAATATATGCCTAAATAGGCTGAAGTCACTTGAATGCATTTATCAATGTTTTTTTTTGTTGCCCATAATGTTTATCATTTGTAAGTGTCCTAGAAGAAACATGTTTATGTCCCCCCACTCCCAAATTAGGGCCCACTTCCCAAATCCTAAATGCAACCACAGATTACAACCTCATGACAAATCAAGCTAAACGCTTCAATTCAGTGTGGAACTGGTTCTGCAGAGGGTCGAGTGTCTGCTGGTTTTTAGTGTTTCCAATAAATTGTTTCCCAGTTCAGACCTAAATAACCAGGTGAGGGTAGAAACTAATCAATTAGTGGCCTAATTAATCAATCAAACTCCATGGAACCAGTTTGACACTTCTACTTTATTCAAACGGGATATACAGTACATACTACTTAATGTGGAAAAAAACACTTGAATGCACATGTTTTTTTGTCATTAAGTACATAAAAAAAACGATTTAGCCTTCTATGTAGACAAACTCTTGTAGCCACGCTTTGTCAACCGGAGGAGTTGCTGTAAGAGGCATGGAAATCCTCTTCAACTGAAGCATTTGCCCTTGTTTGTTCTTCTTTGCTCTTAATTTGTGATTTCTACTAAGCTTATATCATGAGGAAATTTTTTTAATTTCAGAACATTGCTACTTATCGTTGTATCTGGAGAGAACCTGTGGCCGTGACTTCAACCTGTGGCCGTGACTTCAACCTGTGGCCGTGACTTCAACCTGTGGCCATGACTTCAACCTGTGGCCGTGACTTCAACCTATGGCCGTGACTTCAACCTGTGGCCGTGACTTCAACCTGTGGCCGGGACTTCAACCTGTGGCCGTGACTTCAACCTATGGCCGTGACTTCAACCTGTGGACGTGACTTCAAACTGTGGACATGACTTCAACCTGTGGCCGTGACTTCAACCTGTGGCCGGGACTTCAACCTGTGGCCGTGACTTCAACCTGTGGCCGGGACTTCAACCTGTGGCCGTGACTTCAACCTGTGGCCGTGACTTCAACCTATGGCCGTGACTTCAACCTGTGGACGTGACTTCAAACTGTGGACATGACTTCAACCTGTGGCCGTGACTTCAACCTATGGCCGTGACTTCAACCTGTGGACGTGACTTCAAACTGTGGACATGACTTCAACCTGTGGCCGTGACTTCAACCTGTGGCCGTGACTTCAACCTGTGGCCGTGACTTCAACCTATGGCCGTGACTTCAACCTGTGGCCGGGACTTCAACCTGTGGCCGTGACTTCAACCTGTGGACGTGACTTCAACCTATGGCCGTGACTTCAACCTGTGGACGTGACTTCAAACTGTGGACATGACTTCAACCTGTGGCCGTGACTTCAACCTGTGGCCGTGATTTCAACCTGTGGCCGTGACTTCAAACTGTGGACGTGACTTCAACCTGTGGACGTGACTTCAACCTGTGGCCGTGACTTCAACCTGTGGACGTGACTTCAACCTGTGGAAGTTTCTTATTGAAAAACCTTATGAATAACCTTTTGGGCTTGATTTTGGAGGGTGTAATTTCTTAAATGCTTCTTTCCAGAAATGGCTCCTCTAATTAAACGTCAGGATGCAGGGAGATATGAGTGCAGTTTAATTAAGCTATTTAGTTCACTGTTTTGAGGTGGCTTGATTTGGTAAGAATGGTCTTATTAGTCTACGTGAAACAAATGGACAAATAAACAGTCTGGCTAGCAGGATTTTTTTACTTGTGATTGTAAAGGCCAGCTAAGGCCTGTGCCGTGCCGGTCATTACATTTCTATGTTCAGTTCTAGTTTCTTCATTTCTGTGTTCTGTTTAGTTCCCTTAGATCATTGGTTTCATCTGTCCAGTTTAGTCTTGTCACCTGTTCCTCATTTATCCCTTTTATGTCCCTATATAAGTTTCTCCTGCCCTAGTCTTTGTTGTGAGTTATTGTTGGGTGCTGTAGTCTATGTTTGTTTATGTCAAGCTTTGTAAAGAATGCTGTCTTGGAATTAAAGCACCTTTATGTAAGTCACCTCTGCGTCTGTGTACTGTTACCCTTGAGAACCGTGACAGTGATTAACCCCCTATTGCCTACTTGTTCTTTCTCACTGAAGGATAGAACAGTGGGTGACAGTAGTGGGATGGGCCAGGGATAATATTGCCTGGATGCTTTATTGCCCTCAAGTGATTAGATGTTGATGCTGGGACGAGGACAGCCAATAACCTTTTCTGCTGACTTTACAATTATTTGCACTTTACACCTGCGTCGGGCAGGTGCAGACTTAAACCAATTGGAGGAGGAAGAGAGAATGGACTTTGTGTGCACTGAGACAGATGAGGATTCAGGGTTTATAGAATAAAAAAGAAAACTGAAGTGATACATCTTGAGGACCCCTGTGTTCACAAAATAACATATATTTTGTTATTGAAATAACATTATTTTTTATATGTTAGTTGTTGGGTTTAAAAAAAATACATCTGGATACATTTTTCTTCATTCCAGTATATATATACACTCACCTAAAGGATTATTAGGAACACCTGTTCAATTTCTCATTAATGCAATTATCTAATCAACCGATCACATGGCAGTTGCTTCAATGCATTTAGGGGTGTGGTCCTGGTCAAGACAATCTCCTGAACTCCAAACTGAATGTCAGAATGGGAAAGAAAGGTGATTTAAGCAATTTTGAGCGTGGCATGGTTGTTGGTGCCAGACGGGCCGGTTTGAGTATTTCACAATCTGCTCAGTTACTGGAATTTTCATGCACAAACATTTCTAGGGTTTACAAAGAATGGTGTGAAAAGGGAAAACATCCAGTATGCGGCAGTCCTGTGGACGAAAATGCCTTGTTGATGCTAGAGGTCAGAGGAGAATGGGCCGACTGATTCAAGCTGATCGAAGAGCAACTTTGGCTGAAATAACCACTCGTTACAACCGAGGTATGCAGCAAAGCATTTGTGAAGCCACAACACGCACAACCTTGAGGCTACAATTTGCACGAGCTCACCAAAATTGGACAGTTGAAGACTGGAAGAATGTTGCCTGGTCTGATGAGTCTCGATTTCTGTTCAGATATTCAGATGGTAGAGTCAGAATTTGGCGTAAACAGAATGAGAACATGGATCCATCATGCCTTGTTACCACTGTGCAGGCTGGTGGTGGTGGTGTAATGGTGTGGGGGATGTTTTCTTGGCACACTTTAGGCCCCTTAGTGCCAATTGGGCATCGTTTAAATGCCACGGCCTACCTTGGCATTGTTTCTGACCATGTCCATCCCTTTATGACCACCATGTACCCATCCTCTGATGGCTACTTCCAGCAGGATAATGCACCATGTCACAAAGCTCGAATCATTTCAAATTCATTTCTTGAACATGACAATGAGTTCACTGTTCTGAAATGGCCCCCACAGTCACCAGATCTCAACCCAATAGAGCATCTTTGGGATGTGGTGGAACGGGAGCTTCGTGCCCTGGATGTGCATCCCACAAATCTCCATCAACTGCAAGATGCTATCCTATCAATATGGGCCAACATTTCTAAAGAATGCTTTCAGCACCTTGTTGAATCAATGCCACGTAGAATTAAAGCAGTTCTGAAGACGAAACGGGGTCAAACACAGTATTAATATGGTGTTCCTAATAATCCTTTAGGTGAGTATATATTTTTAAAGTGCACAGACTGGCCCCTATCTATGGTCCCAATAGCCCAGTTCTGGTGGATCACAGGAAGGCCGTCCATAACTGATGCACTCAGTGAGTGACACCTGATGGTTCTGCAGTCCACATGTCCTCTAGTTCTTGCAGGAAGGAGTAAAACATATGTACCAAATCCATAACTGATCTAACGCTGGCTGCAACCTGGTCTCTGGACACAACATAGACTATTTTATGTAAATCCATGCACCCGATTTCGTATGATATGTGACGTTACATTAGGTTACATTACAAAACACCATCAAAACGTATGATACATAATGAAATTGTTAAAACGTAACATATCTTACGAACCCTATTACAACGTATCAAATGTTACGAACACTATTAAAACGTAAAATAACATACGAACGCCTGACAAACGTATGATATTTACAAACGCTATGAAAGACGATTCTAAGGGCCCGTGACTGACAGGGGCCCTAAAAAAGATTAGAACATTTGGTAAAAAATATTTAAATGATTTAAACATGTAATTATCAATTACAACATTAAATTATTAACCAATCCTATTTTCTTGTTTTTGGCGAAAAGAAAACATCCAGTGAGCCTCTGTATTTTGAAAAGGTTCGGTCCTGTCTCCAAACCAGGCGCGAACGGTACTTGCTAACAGTGAATTGCGAGTGAGGAGTGCCGGTGGAGCGACAAGGATGTGCTCTGGTTACTAAAGATAAATCTTGTATCCTAAAACAAAAAGATTAAAGAGAGAAAAGAAAGGGTGACAGACAGTATGTTACCCAATTTTTCAAAAAGGAGGGTGGGTGTAGTCCGTGAATGGTGGAAATTAACCGATTAGCTAAGTCCATAGTGAAATAGGCTACTTTTGCAACCCTAAATTTAGTTACTTAATATCTTAACAGAAAATGAGTGTATACATTTCTTTCCTCTTTTAGCTTTCATTTAATCAATGCAGGCAAACGTTTAGCAAACTATTGATACTAAATCAGTTGTCCCTGCCCCAGCCTGGTGCCAGGCCCAACAGATGCAGCTTTAGGCTCATTAACCTTGTCTGTCCATCCCCATACCCCTGAACCAGCCCTACTCCCTGTCTGTCCATCCCCATACCCCTGAACCAGCCCTACTCCCTGTCTGTCCATCCCCATACCCCTGAACCAGCCCTACTCCCTGTCTGTCCATCCCCACACCCCTGAACCAGCCCTACTCCCTGTCTGTCCATCCCCATACCCCTGAACCAGCCCTACTCCCTGTCTGTCCATCCTCATACCCCTGAACCAGCCCTACTCCCTGTCTGTCCATCCCCATACCCCTGAACCAGCCCAACTCCCATGTGAAAGAGGTGAGCAGAATTGTGCAGAATGTCATGTCTGTTGGCATTATTGCAGGGGGTCTGTGATTATGATGATAACTAAATAATAATGATAATCAAATCCTTTACAATAAGATTTCAAACCTATATCATTCTATAGATGATAATGTTAATTAATTTAATTGAAGAGGTTAATGTATATTTAAGTTATATATTTTTTTAACTATAAATGTTCATAATTGTTGAGATTTATCTAATAGTAAATTCCACTTATACGAGTTCTTGGTGCCTTTGGCTTTGATGGTAGTGTGTTGGCAACAGCTCCTTGACTCATGTGCATGCTAATATAAAGAAAATACTTCCACAGGACTCCACATAGTTACGAATAATATGTATTGTGTTTATTCTGTTTGCTTCACAGTTAACGGAGTACGGAAAATACATTTCTTTCTTAGACAAAGTAAAGTAATTCCCACATATAACTTATGCAACTACGGATAGAAAACTGTTTTGCTCAGCCGTCCAAAACACTGGACACCCACTTCATAACAGCAGAACACACAGCTGTCAAGTCCAATCACCACCTGTCTTAAAGTGACAGTAACCAAATAAGAAAGAGATACAATGACAATGCATCCCATGCCTATACAATGTACATCAATCACAGAGTCTCCAACCATTGTAGTAAAATGTCCGAAGTCACGATCAAAATTATTTATGCCCAGTATTTGGTATATACGGTAGTGATACTATTTCCTGTGCGCTCACATCCTATATTAAACTACCGCACACCTCTTGAGGTGCTTTGGCTCCCCCACCACTGTATGTATTGTGCCGATCCCCCACTATTCCCCTCCTGGTAGGCCCTGTATGGGATTAGCTTTGGACTGATTATACAGTCACTGATTATATCCTGTGGCATTCTCTTATATCAAATTTATTTTAATTTGTCTCCTGTTGAATGTTGGCTTCAACTGAGCCTTTGGACCACGTCTCAGGACTACCTGTCCTGCACTCCGAGACGTCCCTTCAAAGTCCACCTGGTTGTGTTGCATATCAAGTTTCTACCTGACGACAACTGCGGTCACTGCCAGCAGCCCACCTGGTCGTCTCTGTCCTTGTCCATCTGGTTGTGCGGCTGATCTGGATTCAGACAGTGGATACAGCCCAACTGTATTTATATTAGAATAGTATGTAACTTTCTCCTGCAGAGGATCAACTTTTTCTATTGCATCACCTCACATTACAAAAGACATACACACATAATGTTTTCCATACAACACAATCATAACATTCAGTTAAAACAGAGAAGACATTGATATATTAATTTGTAGTCGACCCCTGGCCTTTATGCGTAGTTAAAACAGTTAAAAGAAAAGTATGAATGCTCTTACAAAAATATTAAGTTGTGTTTAGTTGACTCAGCGCACAAGGAATATATTGAGTGCTGGCTGGAGGGAAGCTTTTCAAACTAGTGTTGTAATGGTTGGGAGGGTTTGCTAATGATTATATATTTTTCTTATTGTGAAATAGGCTAGTCAACTGTGCTTGTGGGCGGACAAATATTTGATGTGCTGCGTTAACTATTTTAGTCTGTTTATTTTTGCTCCTCATGCTCAGGTTGCCATACCAAACATTGTGTTGAATAAAAAAAAGCTCTCCTCCAGACTGCAGTAGAACCTCTGCAGAACATCCTTGCTGACCCTGAAACCTGAAAGTGAGAAGGATGGTTTAAGTGTCAAAAGAATATCTAAAGATCTAAAACAATGTAAAAGTAAGCGCCTAAAGTTGGCTAAATGTCATCGGGATGTTGATTGTAACCAGGTTCTGTGGTCAGATGAGACATGAATTCCCACCATGAAATACGGTGGTGGGTCTATGATGTTGGCCCTCTGAACTTTGGAAGGATACTTGGCAGCATGGACTTGCCACTGTCTGAAACTGACAGGAGGCTAAAGCTGTGTCGTCAATGTAGCTTTTAAGCATCCCTGAAAATAACCATAGAATCAAGCTTTTGCAAATGCCAGTCCCCTGACCTAAATCCCATTACAGTAAAACCCGTTGGAGTGAGCTGGAGAGGAGATGTTGCAGGTGACAACCAGGCTGAAAGATCTGTAGAGTTTACATGGATGAATGGTCTCTAAATCCCTTCCTATGTGTTCCCATGCATCCTACAGTAGGAGACAACTTAGAGGTGTCATCTTTGCAAAAGGGGGGTACACGGAATACTAACTGAAGGGATGCCAGTAATTGTGGGATTTCTTTAGACTAGTACAGTATGTAAAATTGCTTGTATTAGTTCACAAAAGGCAACTGCGGGGGAGGGGCTGTAATGTTTTGGGAAAACAGCCGGGCACTCTGATGACCTAGTTTCAAGGAAGAGCAGGTGCCACCCGTGGGATCCCAGGACAGAGAAGAGGTTTGACTGGGCTGACAGGGAACTGTGGTCCAGTAGGGGTGGAAAGGCCAGACGACCAGAGAGAGTCACCTGGTTGTTGCTGTGAAAACTAATAAAAGCCAGAATCTTGTCAAATCATTCTGATGGCCTTTGAAATCTAATGGAATGACTTCAAGAAACTTAACTTAACTCTGCATTTATCATAACAATCAAAAAGTTTAGGCTAAAATTCATGCATACAGCAATGTCAATATAAATATGTAAAAACAGGGGCAATACCTTGGTTTTCCAGAATTCAATAAAGCTTTTCCAAAATCCTGTCCTTGTGTTCCAATTTGCCTGTTTGTATAACCAGACATTTGCATAGTGAAATGCACACACATGCGTGCACGTGCACACACACGTATACACACAAACACACACATTCGTCAGGGAGCCAGCTTCCCTTTTGCCCGGCAGGGTGGAAATTATGCCCTTTATCAGTATGTAATCCCTGTTATTGGTCTGTCTCTTCTCTCACTCTGACAGACAGACAGGCTTATGGTCTTTATTGGTATGTAATCCCTGTTATTGGTCCATCTTCTCAACTCTCACTCTGATAGACAGGCAAACAGGCCATTGGTGGCTTTGGGCTGAGTTCTGCTATGCTGGAATGTCCACCTGTAGTTCAAATGAGGTGGGATGGTTTATTATATATGGATAGAAAAAACATTGGGAAACTGACATTCAGTGACAAAACCTCTTTCAGTGGCAGTGGCAAATGCAGTACAGTGCCATGCTTGCGGTTCAACCTCCTGTTACTTCAGGAGGTTTGAAAACGTGGCTCAGCTATGCCTGATAAGGCTGGTAATTGAACTAATGTGTTTAGAGAGGATTCCTGAATGCAACAAATGGGTCTTGGACTTAATTTGTGGTATTTTGCATTTAACTCAATATATTTCCATTCAAAATCAAAGTTCATCAGCTCATTTAAGTTGTGGGTAATTTTGTTATGTTGTCTTTTTTGTAATTGTCGATTCCATAAAATTTTACAACTACTTTTGTTTCCTTGGACTTTTGTTTTAAAGTTATTTCATTTAAAAATCCAGGAATCTATATCAATTCAGTTATATTGTGTGTAATTTTGTTACCTATTTGTTTGTGTAATTTTGTTACCTATTTTTTTTGTTTAAAGTAGATCATAAGAATCATGTTTTACAGTGTAATAGTAGATACAGAACACCATGGTGTTTTATATTACATCACTGGGATTAAGCAACAACGGAAACGCAGCATTGGTTGGTTATGGGATTTTCTCCTCATCATCAAAATCGTTATCTTCAGCTAATGTGGGTCTTACCTATGACTAACGGAGCTTATCAAATCCCTTATCCAACATCCAGGGGTTGGCATCCCTCTGTTATGCCTAGGAGGAGACTAATTTCAGGATGCCCAAATAGCCATTCCTCTTGAAAAGAACTGACTCTTGTGATGGTAATTCCATCGATCGACACTCTTAAAGGAGTAAGAAACAGAGACAAAATTCTCTTGGCACAATCATTTTATTATTATTTGCAAATAAGAGAGACACGTCAAACGATTACAAACATAATCGTCCGAGGAGTCTCTAACTCCATGCAGGTCATTCAACAGTACATATCACATAGAAAAGGGGTGTGGTAAGTTGTTTCCCATCTGTCTTGTGTAACATTTACCCAAAGGGCGGGCTGTCCCCCCACCTTATCCTTCTCAAGTCCTGTGGAGACACAATGTCTGCATAATCAACAGAGACACTAAAGGGTTATACAGATTTACTGATTTACGAGTAACCATCTAATCCACTGGTGCCGGTCAAGGATGCTGGTCAAGGATGTGCCCTAGGACAAATACTGGATCCCTCTCGGCATCTTTAACTAGTAACTCATTCTCACATCCAAACAATGGGACTCAGTCCTTTAAACAGTAAGAATGCATCAGGTTTCAGAATTTCCACAACACTCTACGCAGTGTCAACTTGAGGGACAAACTGTGGGATATGATAGGTAAAAGGGTAGTGGAGTGGAGGAGGAAAAGTCAAATAAAGGACAGGGACGGAGGAAGGATGTCAACAGAAATAAAGAATAAAGAATATAATGAAGAGAAACAATGCATTTATTTTCTATAAAAAATCTTTACTCTCTGTGTGTAGGTGGAACTGAGTCTCCATGGCGATGGGTGATTGAGGCTGATGGGTGTTGCAGAGACCGAGGACCCATGTAGAGACCTCCATTGAGCTGGAGGAGAGCCGAGCACGAGAGAGACAGAGAAAAAGAGAGAGAGTGATTCATTAAGCTAACATAAGAAGGTCTCAGAGGGTGGGAGGGTGAGTGAAGGAGGAGGGAGGAATGGGTAGAGAGAGAAAAGCAGTGTTCTTTAGACTAGTACAGTATGTAAAATTGCTAGTATTAGTTCACAAAAGACAACTGCGGGAGAGGGGCTGTAATATTTTGATAGATTACGTTCAAATCTATGTTTTCAGAATTCTTTGGGAAAACAGCCGGGCACTCTGATGACCTAGTTTCAAGGAAGAGCAGGTGCCACCCGTGGGATCCCAGGACAGAGAAGAGGTTTGACTGGGCTGACAGGGAACTGTGGTCCAGTAGGGGTGGAAAGGCCAGACGACCAGAGAGAGTCACCTGGTTGTTGCTGTGAAAACTAATAAAAGCCAGAATCTTGTCAAATCATTCTGATGGTTCTAATTCTAATGGAATGACTTCAAGAAGCATACTTTAACTCTGCATTTATCATAACGATCAAAAAGTGAGCGAAGGAGGGAAGGAGGGATGGGTAGAGAGAGAACTTCTTCTACTTCCATCCTCAGGTCTCAATAGATAGAAGTCAACACACAAAACCTCCTGGTCTTTTGTTGGGGTTCTGGAGGACGCTGAGCATTCCCCATACTGCTAGCACTACTAGAGAGGAAAGAGGGAGTGAGAGGTAGGATTTCTCTTGATGTTAGCGACAAAACAATCCCTTACAAAAGGCTTTGTCAAACCAAACCCGGCACTCCTTCCCTCGTTTCTCCACATCCCCTCTAGTCCTCTGCTATCTTCCATCTTTCCTATCCTTGTCACTTTTCCACCTCCTCTCCCTATCCCCCATTCTTCTCCTAGTCCCTTCTCCTTCGTTACTTATTCACAATGCTCCTTTAACCTCCTCCCCTCCTCACTTCCTTACATCCTCACCTTTCTTCATCACTTCCTCAACTACATGGAGCATTTTGAGGCTTGATTAGTATACTAATATAACTAATTTTGTAGCATTCAAAAGAGCACAGATCTGTGTACATGTCTCAAAGATGCAGATTCTATTCTCCTCTATGTAACTATCCTCAAACCAGTATCACAGCAATACTAAGGTTGACCAGTTTGACAGCTTGGCACCTTCTCTGGCTACAGAAATTATTAGAATAATAGAGACTTAATGCCTGGTAGTGTTTGCATTTTAAGATTTAAGATTTCCTCAGATGAGTTCACCTATTGGGAAATAAAGTCACACAGCTATACACATCATTATTATACTAACGCGCTCCCACAGATGGACAAACTTAAAATAGACATGACATTTCTGGGAACACTCCCATTCTATATGCTGGGAAGACGTAATGCCATCAAGATGATTTTTGTTCTCCTGTAATTGCTCTCCTGTACCCACTTTAGAATATCCTTTTATTCATACACTTTTATGAACAGCTGCAGTCTATTGTCAATCCATATATCTGGGACAATAAAAAAGCCTGAACCAGTGGCCTAAGCTTTGGACTGGGGGTACTCATACAATGCATCGCAAGTTGACACCCCCTTGAACATTTCACATTTTGTCGTGCATCAGCATTTCACTTCATACTTTTAAGGGAATTGTGTATAAATGTCTGTCTTTCCAACTGTGAGTCTGGTGGTGGGGTTCTACCAACTTTTATCTACATTTGCCATATTTTTCGAAATTCTTCTTAACAAAACTGTTCAAGGTCTGTCGAGTTTCTTGTTGAGCTTCAAGGGACAGCATTCTTTATGTCTTATCGCAAATTGTCAATTTGATTTAAGTCAGGGTTATGACCTGGCCATTCAAGGACATTGATCTTATTTCTTAGCCATCCCACTTAGCTTTGGCTTTGTGCTTTGTGTCATTGACTTTTTGGTACATTACTCTAGAAATTCTTCTTTTCAATACTGACAAGTGCCTTGTCCTTAAAAATGCAAACATTAAGTGCCTTAGTCCTTAACAAACATTTATTTTAAGATTTGCAGTATAAAAAGCATGAATCTGCAAAGATTGATTATGTCATCTATTTTGCTAATTAAAGCTTAGCCTGTGTTTTGGCTTTAATTTGACCCTGACATGATTATTTTTTTTAGTCCTTAACAAACATTTATTTAAAGATTTGCAGTATAAAAAGCATGAATCTGCAAAGATTGATTATGTCATCTATTTTGCAAATTTAAGCTTAGCCTGTGTTTTGGCTTTAAATTATTTTATTTTTCTCTCCTCAGACAATGAAAGAATAAATGGCCAAAATACTTAAAAAGCTCATTTGTAAGTCTAAACTGGCATGATCATTAGCTCTCCCTAACAACCTATTTTACTACTGGTCTTGGTTTATCTGTGCTGTCATGTTTTGGCTTGATGATGGCCAGATGTTGTCCAGCTGGCTTAGAATGGATTGTGAGGATTGCCACACCTAGTATATTGGCACTTTATTTATGTCTCCTATGTGCTTTGAGAACATGTTTGATTACTGGGTGGAGGTGGCTGCTTTTGATTACTGGGTGGAGGTGGCTGCTTTTGATTACTGGGTGGAGGTGGCTGCTTTTGATTACTGGGTGGAGGTGGCTGCTTTTGATTACTGGGTGGAGGTGGCTGCTTTTGATTACTGGGTGGAGGTGGCTGCTTTTGATTACTGGGTGGAGGTGGCTGCTTTTGATTACTGGGTGGAGGTGGCTGCTTTTGATTACTGGGTGGAGGTGGCTGCTTTTGATCAGTGGGTGGAAGTGGGTGCTTTGGGGTTGCCAAGGGGTTGGAGTCTTTTGGGGGGGGGGGGGGGGTCTTTTTTATTACTTGCTTTGTTTTGTAATGTCTGTACTTTTTATTAATATTTTTGTCCTCTTGTTCTTATATGTTAAAGAAATAAAACGCCATTTCTGTTTTCATATTTGTGTTTGGTTTTGTGGTCTCTAATTAAACATATTGATGAGGACGAAACAAGCAACTATCAATTCCCTTTCAACATAATAACATTCACCCCAGGACTCTGTGACTGTAGAGAAAATGTAATTTCATGACAAAAATATTGTTTTCAGAGCTGGACCCAAAACTCTTGTTTTGCCATGGAAGAATGATTTGAGAATGATTTGAACAATGACAGTGACTAGAGTTGTTTTACTGGCAAACCAAGGCATATATAGAGCAGAGATAATAAATGAAAAAGAAAAATATTTTGTGTCTCAGCAGCCCTTCTCGTTCCAAATGCAGCAAGCGAATGCTTTGATTCCCTCTGAAGTGATTGACTGACCTTGCTGAAACTCTTGCCTGGCTGCCTGTTTAGTGCAATGACTTGGCTTCAGAGTACAGGCCATTGGCTCTCTGCTCATTACCGGCTGATACAATTGTGTCCCAAATGACAACCTATTCCCTATGTAGTACACTACACTGGTCAAAAGAAACAGTGTGCCCCTTGTGAAGTGAATATATTTTATAAATGATTTCTCCAAAACATTATAAATCATGCTGTGTTATGAGCCTCTCTCTTACTCCATCTCTCTCTCTACCTCTTACCGACTCTCCATTTCTCCTTCGTTAGCTCTTTTCTGCAGCCTTTCTTTAAAGTAGTACTCTGTTGCCATGGTGATTTAAATCTGTGTTATTGCCACTGCAGCGTGAGGCCTCAGTGGTAAGAGTGAGAGAGGAAACAGGTTATATTTACATTCCGTAACGTTCACAGTGGTTGTCCTTGCTAGAATTCACCATTCTGACAACATGATTCCCTCTACCGGCCCCCTCTCGGCCCTCTGCGTCCTCACCCCCTACCTCCAAAAACTCCCCGCTATCAGTAACTTTCACAAATGAACATGGTTTTCATTAGGAACAGTAGGCTTACGATGTTGAAACGGCACTCTGTTTATGAATGTTGGGAGAAAAGAGAGGGAGGGAAAGAGAGAGAGAGAGAGAGAGTGAGAGAGAGAGAAATGAGAACCTGGGCTACTGAGAGATGGATGTGTTCAGCTGTGAACTGAGTCGGTTCTGTTTCACTCTTGTTTCTGTTAGTTTACAAGCCTCCCTAATACTTCAACAGGATCCAGGGCAAATATGTTGCTGTCTCTAAATCTATAAATTTGCCTCGGTGGCACACAGTTGAGTGCTAAGAGCCCCTGTTGACACAAGCGTCGTTCTCTGTGAAGAATTAACTGTACCAGTGGTTTGTCTGTATAATTGAAAGTTGTACAACCATGCTTGCCAATTTGTTCCTACCTGTCTTCCTCACTCAGGGAAGCATGGTCCATTTTCCAAGCAGGTGCATTTCTTCAGAAAGAGGACAGTTCACATCAGTTTCTGGTATACGTATTTGTGTTTGCAGCGTGTTTGCATGCGTGTGCAGTGCGTGCGGGTTCACATGCACAGACGTGGTTATTGGGTTATTGTATGTCTGAGTGCGTTTTTGCATGCTTTATTCAATAAGAGGCATATTCACACAGTGGGTGTTAGAATGTAGTAGTAGCATGATATTGACCCAGAGCTCCGAATGTGAAGAAGGCTGGCACGCACACACACACAAATACAGTGTGATGAATACGGAAGACAACGAAGTTAAAGAAATGTATTCATGTGTAGGGAACTAAGGTACAGGGTTATACATGTACATTTACATTATGTTTCCCCTTGAGTCGGGTGTGCCACTGATTTTCAGGCTGATATATTTTTCCCGGGATGTGGGTCCTGCTGCCGATTGCGGTGCTTTGGTCGACGCTGTCCACATGAGTTTCGGGTTTGATTGTGAGTGTTTGAATGTGTGAGGTGGCACATTTACACATTTACAAATAACCCAGAGTTGAAATGATGCTCATATAGAACGTTTAGAGATGGATGTCAGCTAAGATAGATGGTTTACAGATGGATAATGTTTGCTAATATGGATGATTTACAAATAGATAATGTTTGCTCGCATGGATGATCTACTCAGCACAAAAATATTTTGATATAAAATTGCACCATTTATTAGTAGTTCATACTGATGTAGTTACTGATGTAATAACTGATGTAAACACCAATGTAGTGGACTGTTGTAGTTATTACTGCAGTTACTGATGTACATACTAATGTAGTCCCTGATGTAATAACTGATGTAGTCATTGATGTAGTTACTTATGTAGCCATTGATGTAATAACTGATATAGTCACCAGTAAAGCACGAGGGGCTGAGGCATGATACAGTGATTGATTGACACCGTTCAGGTGTGGAGAATTGTCTCTTCTTCCTTTCTTTCATATCGACTCATCTTGCCTAGCCCTGCCCCCATCCCCCCAGTCACAAGTACACTCTGACACCCCCTCCCCCCCCGTTCCCGACATCCCCAATTACCCCTTCTCTTGCCACCCATCTTCACCCCCTTCCCAACCCAAGCCATAGAAACAGGCCAGTTGCCATGGTAACACCATACAGCGGTATATCATTTTCCTTTCAGCCGTGTTTTCAAAAAGAGGAACAATTAGCTGTGGAAACATTTCAAATCGGAGGAAGTCTTTTGGTTACAGGCATAAATGCATCGTTTTGGAGGGGGTGCGTTTCATTTCATCACTGCTATTTATCGCAAGTACTTAGTTACATGGGAGGCTATATACAGTGGGGAGAACAAGTATTTGATACACTGCCGATTTTGCAGGTTTTCCTACTTACAAAGCATGTAGAGGTCTGCAATTTTTATCATAGGTACTCTTCAACTGTGAGAGACTGAATCTAAAACACAAATCCAGAAAATCACATGTTATGATTATTTTATAATTTATTTGCATTTTATTGCATGACATAAGTATTTGATCACCTACCAACCAGTAAGAATTCCGGCACTCAAAGACCTGTTAGTTTTTCTTTAAGAAGCCCTCCTGTTCCCCACTCATTACCTGTATTAACTGCACCTGTTTGAACTCGTTACCTGTATAAAAAGAGTTCAAACACACTCAATCAAACAGACTCCAACCTCTTTACAATGGCCAAGACCAGAGAGCTGTGTAAGGACATCAGGGATAATATTGTGGACCTGCACAAGGCTGGGATGTGTTACAGGACAATAGGCAAGCAGCTTGGTGAGAAGGCAACAACTGTTGGTGCAATTATTAGAAAATGGAAGAAGGTTGATCTCCCTCGGTCTGGGGCTCCATGCAAGATCTCACCTTGTGGGGCATCAATGATCATGAGGAAGTTGAGGGATCAGCCCAGAACTACCCAGCAGGACCTGGTTAATGAACTGAAGAGAAAACCATTAGTGTTTGGAGGAAGAAGAAGGATGAGTTCAACCCCAAGAACACCATCCCAACCATGAAGCATGGAGGTGGAAACATCATTCTTTGGGGATGCTTTTCTGCAAAGGGGATAGGACGACTGCACTGTATTGAGGGGAGGATGGATGGGGCCATGTATCGCGGGATCTTGGCCCACAACCTCCTTCCCTCAGTAAGAGCATTGAAGATGGGTCATGGCTGGGTCTTCCAGCATGACAACGACCCGAAATGGGCCAAAATCCCTACTGCAGTGTGTGCAAACCTGGTCAAGAACTACAGGAAACGTATGATCTCTGTAATTGCAAACAAAGGTTTCTGTACCAAATATTAAATTCTGCTCTTCTGATGTATCAAATACTTATGTCATGCAATAAAATGCAAATTAATTACTTAAAAATAATAAAAATAATGTTGTCATGTAGATAACTGAGTACAAGAGCAGTGATCTCTAATATAAATGGTCACCTTTTCATTCAACAAAACTTGACCACAGAAAATTGTCTAGTTTAAAAAAATCTATACAAATACAGACCTATCTAACTTAGATTAGAACAAATGGTGACTGAGACAAATACATTATATTAGGATCTTACATAAACAAACGGCCTCAACATGTTTAACAAAGTCCATTAAGGTGGTTGAAATTCTGCTTTGCAGAGAAAGTTGTGTATACATTTTTTGCAACAAATGTGTGAATTGAACATGTATTTGTGTAAAAAACAGGTGAACAGTGCTTATGGGTTGGAGTAATTTCATTTTGGGTGCAATGTCTGAGGTTTGCACAACACAGTGGGAGTATTGAGAAATGTCCATACAGTTTTGAGAAAATAAAGCACACATTCAGAGATGCATGTTACTGTCACTTCCTGGCATGTCAGGCCAGCCGTGCCGGTGGAATCCCATGCCCTCTCTCCCTGGTTTGGAGCACGGACACCTGTTTGTTGTTATTGCCCTCACCTGTGTTCCTGATCACTGTCCCTACTTCATCCTTCCCTTGTGTATCTTGTCGGTCATTATTGTGTTTGGCTCCATGTGTAACGTTGTCCTGTTTTAGCTTTCTTGTTTTTAGTTTTATTACATATTAGTTCTTTATTTTAATCATCCTCCATTCTCCCTGCGCCTGTGTAATGGTGGAATCTGAAGTGCTGGACTGCTTGTTATTATGGTGTTTCATTTATCATGCTTTGGTTTTTATCTGGGCGCACTTGAAAAAAGAAAGTTCTGAGTGTTTTCTCCCTGAATAGCCTAAATAAAGGAAAATAAAATAAATGAAGGAGTGACTCAGTCAGTGAGGTGAGGAGAAAGGCTATAAGGACAAATGGACCTCTTTACTTGGGTGAAGTTTAGGCTGTTTTTATGAGGACGAAGAGCCAGATGATACCAGTCTTTCATCGTCTTTCCACCCCCCCCCCACTTCGACCCCCCTTTCGCCCTTTCTCCATCCCCCCCTCTCTCTTGTCCTCCATTTCTCTTTTCATGTCAAATACGAATCATATTAAAGCTTGCTGGAGGTGCATGAGTCACCGCTTTCGACTGTGTGGGAAGCTAGACCTGAAGGCAGCAGGATGGAGAGAGTGACCAAGATAAGGAGAGTGAGAGATTCATTGAAAGAAATAATTTGTGCATGAGTGTGTATTATAAGTTCTGTGTGTTACATCTTTGTTATTAATGATGTGTTTCAGTAGATATCCAGTACTATGCCAAGGTCTTAGGCACCTGAAAGTCAAACTAAAGCCATTTGTTTGGTTAGTAAGTGTTTTAATAAAAAAATATATATAATATTTATGTAAATACATTAGTATAATGGATAGTATTCTTTTTTTTTTGTTCTTTTTTTATTTATTTTTACAAATGAACACTTACTATCCAAATAAATTACTTTACTTGGACTTTCAGGTGCCTAAGACATTTGCACAGTACTGTAATTGTGACGTTTCTTATTAGTTTGTGTGTGTTTGAATGGTTCTCTGTGATACATATATATTATAGACAGTTTTCCAAACGACATTAGGCAGGGATGTTTACACCTTGGATGCCAAAGAATCTAAGGTGTAGTGACCAATACAACCAGCCTGTAAATAATTACAAGGACCAAAAATATTTTACTGATTTTGTCACCCATGTACCTGTTATTGAAATAAAGTTAGTCAACTATACTAAGCCCTGTAGCCCCAAAGCGAAATGTAACGTAATATTGATTGGAACAAATCCTAACACGGCCATCATCAATCGCCTTATAAATGATTATTGTTGAGATGATGAAACCTTGCTAGTTATCTAACTGAAACAGACAGACTTTTTGGGAGAACATTGTTTGCATCCATTATAACTACAAGTAACTGCCTTGCTCACAGACAGAATGACAGATGTTTTAATCCACCTAGCTGGGTCTGGGATTCAATCTGGCCACCCTTTTGGCTACTGGTTCAATGATCTAACTGCTGCCTGCAGTCCCATAGGAGGCAATCAGGGAGTATCACAGTTTTAGTCACTCTAATGGCCTGTTCACGGACAGGCTAAATTCTGTGAATTACATGCAGTCAAATCTACAGTCAGTTCAATTAAATGCTGTAAATATGACCATACAAAGAATAAACATAAAACATAAAAAACGTTTACAAAAGGCAAAAGACCACAAAGGTGGTGGCAATGGAACTCTTAGGTACTCCATGAAAAGGTGAGTTTTCAGCCTCCAAAGCTGCTTCACCATTGAGGTGCCAGGACACAGAAGAGTTATTACTTCAGAGATTGGGAAGACCCCAGAGGTGGCTGAATGAAGAGCCCGGGTAGGGATGTAGGGTTTGAGCATTGCCTGAAGGCACAGTAGATAGGAGAAGCTCCTCTTGTTGCTCTGTAGCCAAGAACTATAGCCTTGAAGTGGACTGGAGATTCAGCTGGGTGCAAAGATGCGGGGTGACATGGAGAACTTTGGAAGGTTGAACCCGGACGGGCTACTGCATTCTGAACAGGTTGCACATGATTGGAGCCCTTCCGAGACTGAGTGGCAGTGCCTGGATAAGTACCTGTGTTGCTTCCTGAGTGAGGTACTCTACAAACGTTGCAGAGCATGAACATGCAGGAGTGAGTCACAAAATTGTATCTAGGGTTACGCCGAGCTTTTGCACTCTGGGGTGGGGATACTGTGCTGTCAACCATAACCGGTTGTCAGAAACTGGACCCAAACCAATGTAGACTCAGTCAGGGGAGAGTTTTACATCCTTTTTACATTCAAATGCACGTTCCAGTCCTTCTCTCATCTTTGTCTTGAGACTGGGATGCCTTTATACATGAATGGGTGTGAGTAGCGTGTGTACGTGTGCATGGGAATGTGTTCTGCACTAACGGTGTGTGCGACCTTCTCTGCGTTGTTTTACCACCAGTTCCTTTTCTTAGAAAGACACCCTAGCTGTTTTTTGCTGTTTACCATATATTTGAGATATAAAAAACGGAGGCTTAGTTGCACGGTTCCTCTTTGTGTCATGAGCCTAGAATTGTCTGATGGACCTGGATGGGTCAGCTTGGGGTCAGATGTGCAAGGTTGAACAGTTTAACAGCCTTTGAACATGAACATCTGATTACCATTGATATAGGAAAATTATACATAAAAAATTATTGTCTGGCCATTCACGACCCTTCTTCGTGTGTTATTGCCTAAACCTGCTTTTAGCAAGCCAACCAATATTAGCCGACATAGGCCACAAACCCTGTGCGGTATCCCTGAATGGATGGTGATAAAAGCACCACACATTTCCTATTACAATGTCTGTATAAAACACGCACGTGCAAACATTTGTATAAACATTTCTATGTATAAACGTTGACCAAATAAACATGACCGATTTATTCTCAGAAACAATAATGCATCAGTCCTGCAATTCCCCTCCAAAAGGGATGTAAGAGAGGAAGTGAGCTCTGGGTTCATTTTTCTTCAGTTGTTAAACGCTCATAGAAACAGAGCATTTATGTCAGTCAGAGAATATAAATAGAGAGTATAATAGAGAGTATATTTTTAGACACAATTTAAATTTGTCATATGTACGTCATTACAACGGACACTTAACAATTAGCAAAAGACTGTGGGTGGAGATTCAGATTTCAGAACATTGATTTCAAATACTGTGTGTATGAGGTTTTGACAAAAATGTGAAAGAATGTATGTTAATGAATAAATGATCCATGTTAAGTGTGTAGATGTATACAAAGTATTGATAAAGAACATGTTCAACATAACATTTAAGCCATTTAGCTGACTCAAACAGAGGAATGCTGTACATACAGTTGATACTTCGTGGGGTGCTGATATCCCTTTTGTTGTAGAAGAAAAGTTGTTGAAAATAGCAACATTATGGGTTGTTTCACTGTCCAAGGTGCTAGAGAGTTATTTGACACTTAAAATGCTGCTGTCCTGATACTCAACAGGATAAACTTATTTTTAAATGTTACTATCAAGTGAAAGTATTAGGTTTTGTTACATGTCCACATGTGATTTTTGGATTCTATAGAGATTACATAATTGTTTTCACAAAAAAGTATCTTTGTACATCTATTCAATTAACAAGATGGATTTGAACCATTATAGTACATGTTGCATCCCTCACGTAAGGGAGCTACAAAATGTACCCTGTGTGTGTGTGTGTTTGTGTGTGTGTGTGTGTGATCCAGGCCTAAAAATACACCCCACATAGTAAAGCTTGAAAAATCAGTGCTTTTAGCTTTTTTCCCCACTAGGGAAAATATTATTTATGATTTAGGAGTTAGTTTGATATTAGGATTAGGAGATTGGGAACCTGGATTTCGGTTTTTTCTGGTCCCAACAATGATAGAAAAATAATTGTGTCTGTGTGGCCAGTTAGGTTTCATTAACTATCCTTGCAGCTCAAAACAGCTGTTTTGGTGTATCTTTGTGTTTGTGTGTGTGTGTGTGTGAGAGAGAGAGAGAGAGAGAGAGAGAGAGAGAGAGAGTGCGAGAGAGAGAGAGACCGAGAGGCTGGGTTGTTGAAATGTGCAGCGCATACTTCACGATCGTGAGCGGATAACGGCGCAGTTACCGCAGGGTAGTGGTGTGTCATGTAGACGTATCAACAGTAATAATATTGGGAACCAAGATTTGAATTACGAACAGATCTCCAAACATGTCCCACTGTTTTCAAACCTCCAACGTGGTCCCTTTGTTTGAATCTCTTTTGCGACGTGAATTTTGAATAGCTTATTGAAAGGTGTTGAGTGAGGATAACCTGCTTAACTGAACTCACAAGTTATCTGACATTCTGTCTGTGCCCGGAGGGAGTTGCTTTGCACCACGAAAGCGCACGGTGGTGTGGTTGCCGTCTTCTTCTCTTCTCTTGCGGAGTGGACCCACCGGTCCAATCCGAACCATTACCACTGAAATCCATAAAGGAGGAATTAGGAGTCTTGCTGTGGTTCTATGGATATCCCCGCTGAGATGGTAAGATTGATTATCAGCTGATCCTTTGAAACTGGTATATATTGGGATCTATTGGGATAACGCTTTACTGTAAAGTGTGTTATTAGACGTTACGACAAATGAGTGTTTTTCTGCTTTACTGATGTCAGGATGGATGTCCTCACATTTCACAGAACAGTGTAGTCTAGATGAGAATGATAATGTATAATACTATTAATAATCGTACATACATTGATTTCCGTGGCTGGTTTCGAGCGAATAACGGTATACAATCTGCAACACTGCCGGTGTATCACTATGGAGAGCGTACGCAAAGGAGCGCGCGCCTCACTACTCCATAGCCCCGCGGGGATCAGGCATCTTGCGGCATGTGTTGTCAGAGTAGAGCTTCCGGATACGTTACAGTCTCAGAAAGCAAAATAAGTGTTGTACATAGAAAAATTTGAAGGAAAATATATAAAAGACATGTTATCCCATATCCACTGAAATTGAAACACACCGGTGTTATATTCTGCATCATGAATGGTCTGATGGTGTAATCACTAAACGTGGGATGTGTTTTTTTCCTCCCATCAATTAAATTAGAGGTTAGGCTCGTAATGCAGTAGACATTATTTATGTGGCCAATGTCATTTGGTCTGTACATGTAGGAGTACATAGCTTTTTTAATTGACTATATGTATTGCTATTTATAATTAACGTGCTCGGGATATTGATTTAGGTTAGGCTTCGTGACACACTTTGAAAAGCTTCTTCAAGCATCCTTTCAGTTACCGATTTGACTGCAATTATTAAATGCAGACGAATCTTAAATGTTGTTATAAGACAACGCAAACATGAATTTAACATTTTCATAAAATTTTTATTGCATGTATGGGCTCTTACGTTTACACAAACAAACACACACACACACACAAACACACACGCACACACAAACACACACACACACCAAAGTGCATTTTTCTATCTCTATTTTCTTCTCTTCGTATGTTAACTGTGTTTTGTTGATTTGTTTTATTCTTAAATATAGGTTTCTATGCTGTGTGTCATGGCTATATTAGAATTAAGTCGAGAGAATTAAATCGACAGAACTATGGACAGGATTTCAACTGCACAGGGCTTGCATGATTGATTATCATGCCTATGTGATTTGCTACTGGATTGTTGCCAGGCTATTCTTTCACAAACCATAAGAAACCAAGCATGTCTACATTGATGGCAAGATAACTAGACAGCCATTTCTGTGTAAAATTCATTCCTGAAATCAGTATTTGCATTTTTTATGACGGTGGTATAACCCAAGTATTTTTATTCAGGAGGTTCTTAAGCAATAAGGCACGTGGAATGTGGTGTAAGGCCAATACACCACAGCAATGGACAGTTCTTTGACAGAGTGCAATGCAGAGTGCCTTGATATAGCCCGTGGCCATGTTATATTTGCCATAACCCACAAATCCCTGAAATCCATTTAAAGCCCACAAGCTGTAGGAAACAGCTGTGGGTGACCTTGTAATCTGTCATTCTTTAAATCAATCTAAATTCACTGCTTTCTCTTTTTCTCCCTTCCCTTTTCTCCCCCACTTCCTCTCCTTCCTTCTCCCTATCTCCCTCTACACCCTCTACTCCCTTCCCTTTTCTCCCCCTACTTCCTCTCCTTCCTTCTCCCTATCTCCCTCTACGCCCTCTACTCCCTTCCCTTTTCTCCTCACTGCTTTCTGATTTCTTACCCCTTCTCTCATTGCTTCCCCTTTCTAAGCTACTCCCCTTTATCCTCCTGTGACCTCCCTGCTTTCTCTCCACTTGTCACCTCCATTCTTTCCACCTTTCCTCCCATCCTTTTTTCCGGGCAGAATTACTAGGTGCTTTTAAAAACGTTACACAGTAGAAGGCTGGGAATAAATGCTTGCGCCTTACGTGTGTTTGTGTATGTGTTTCGTGTAGCATGACCTGCCTTGGGGGACGCTTGTTGCTTCATTGTCTATGACCTTAAAAGTGAAGATAGGCTGTCTATGACCTTAAAGATGACGATAGGTTGATCTATGACCTTAAAAGTGAAGATAGGCTGTCTATGACCTTAAAGATGACGATAGGTTGATCTATGACCTTAAAAGTGAAGATAGGCTGTCTATGACCTTAAAGATGACGATAGGTTGATCTATGACCTTAAAAGTGAAGATAGGCTGTCTATGACCTTAAAGATGACGATAGGTTGATCTATGACCTTAAAAGTGAAGATAGGTTGTCTATGACCTTAAAAGTGAAGATAGGTTGTTAGATAGGATGTCTAAGACCATAAAGGTGAAGATAGGTTGTCAAAGACCATAAAGGTGAAGATAGGTTGTCTAAGACCATGAAGGTGAAAATAGGATGTCTAAGACCTTAAAGATGAAGATAGGATGTCAAAGACCATAAAGGTGAAGATAGGTTGTCTATGACCTTAAAGGTGAAGATAGGTTGTCAAAGACCATAAAGGTGAAGATAGGCTGTTTAAGACCATAAAGGTGAAGATAGGTTGTCTAAGACCATAAAGGTGAAAATAGGATGTCAAAGACCTTAAAGATGAAGATAGGTTGCCAAAGACCATAAAGGTGAAGATAGGATGTCCAAGATCTTGAAAGTGAAGAAAGGATGTCTAAGACTATAAAGGTGAAGATAGGTTGCCAAAGACCATAAAGGTGAAGATAGGATGTCCAAGATCTTGAAAGTGAAGATAGGATGTCTAAGACTATAAAGGTGAAGATAGGTTGTCAAAGACCATAAAGGTGAAGATAGGTGGCGTCATTGTCCAAGACCTTAAAGGTGAAGATAGGATGTCTAAGACCTTAAAGGTGAAGATAGGATGTCTAAGACCATAAAGGTGAAGATAGGTTGTCAAAGACCATAAAGGTGAAGATAGGTGGTGTCATTGTCCAAGACCTTAAAGGTGAAGATAGGATGTCTAAGACCATAAAGGTGAAGATAGGATGTTTAAGACCATAAAGGTGAAGATAGGATGTCTAAGACCATAAAGGTGAAGATAGGGAGCAGTAGTGCATTTCTAAACAGAACTATATAAAACATGAGAAGGATGCTACCCTTTCCAAGAGGTGATTAGAATATCTGTTGTTAATATCATCACTGGGAAGCCAGAAAATTGATTATGTCAACATTCAGTATCTGGTCCTGTATTGTAAGGAGTTTTTAAATTGTAACTTAATTAATTTATTACTTGTTAATTCTTTCAACTGTAACACATTCTTATATTTGATACACTTCATATATTTCTCAAGACTCACTATTAAAGGGGCATTTAATATTTTTGCATGTTAGACCTCGTTTTAAACCTACTGTTAGTGTATACGTTTCATCAAGACAGTTGCTTTGGTTAAAGGGCCATTTCTGAAATGTATTTGGCTGTCTAATTACATGCAAGAGCCATATACTGCTGTGGTTTGACTCATGCTCTAAACTTTCTTCCCATAAAACTTTAAATAAAAAACGTTGTGGATTTGAAGAATTCAGCAAAAAGAGAGGACATGAATGTCATTACAAACATTAAATCATATTTTGATTATTACAGTAACTGTAATAGAAAGGGAATGATGGCAAAAGTATCAACAACCTATCCTTGCTCGATAACTGTATTGTATTACTCAAATTTGACCTCTGTTACCTCTGTTACAAAACCAAATATTATGTCTTATCCCAACACTGACTGCAGGTATAGGATGCTGCCCTTCAGTCCAGTTTATGGAAACAGTTTAGCATTTGGCTTCACAATGACAGCACTGTACAGTAAGATGTGAAAGCTGAGGATGAAAGTTAAACTGCTCTCCACGACTGCCTCAATACTGTGTTCATGTTAAAGATTTAAACGGCTTACTTAACAGTTCTTTGGTATTTGGCCGGCCAGGCCCGTAAAGCCAAGCCCAGAACCCAGAGGAGCAGGCTTGGACACAAGGCAGTGGGCCAAGTAAAATCTCTGCAGCTCAGAAGCAGAGTAGCACTACACTAAATATAGAGACGGACAGGTCATCCTTCTGCTACTGAGTAAAATTAAGGACCTCCTTGTTCTTCGTGTTAGCGTTCAACGGCAGGCTGCAACGACAATAAAATGAATTGATGTTTTTTGTACTGCCTACATAATGGTGCTATATCGCACAGCACACAGTTCACAGCCCTCCCCTCAGTCACATGCAGCTACTCTGTACTGACCTGTCGGCCTCTCTGTGAAGTTTCATCACGCTGTAGGGACAGGCAGTCACCGCACGACAGCTACTACAGACCTTACTCATCTGGGGGAATGACAAAGGAAGAGGTGCAGTGGGAGAGAGTGGAGTGTATGGCGGGAAAGAGATAGGGAAGACTAGATGAAGGGAGATAAGGCAAGAGAGAGGGAGAGGAAGGCAGGAGGGAGGGAGGGCTGAGGAGTTGTAAGGCGGGAGGTTAGGCAGCAGTTAACCACGGTAGAGTAGGTATGACACAACTAAAGGATTGGGGTTGGTTTGTAGCTGTCAACATCAATGGCATCTCAGCCATAAGAAGTGCTGCTGAACAGCTTTACTCTGTCATGACGGCGTTACTGTGTAGCCGGGGGCGCCACACTAAAATGATAATAATACTGCCCAGCCTGGCGGCAGGACCATAAACGCCGTGTCACACCTGTGACTACTTAATCAGAATCAATGGAAACACCTGCTTGGTTGTGATACACCACAGTGTGCCGATCCAGGATTCTGTGTTTAGCAGGAGGAACTAGTAGTAAATAGCATCCTTGAACTAGAGTGTGTAACTCTGGGAGGAAGGACAGATCAGGTCTGACTGGTGTGAAGGGAGAGTGGAGGGGTGTAGACTGTGTGCACATGTAGCCTGTTGTACATGGCTGACATCACCTCGCTTAAGGGGGGGTGGACATTTTGGTACTGTTACTTCTGCTGTTCCTAGAAAGCAACAACTAAATATCAGTAGTATTGTTTAGTAGTTGTCTTCACCAAATGTATGCTTGTTCTTGGCTTATGCTTATGGAGACAAAAGACAGAATGGGAGAGAATAACCAGGGCAGCTCTGATGAAAAGTCTTCATTCTTTTCCCAACCTTACACTGGTTATTTCTCACTTCCATGAATAATAGACAGTGATTTAGGTCTGTGTATGTTAATATCTTTCATATTTCCTCTACTATTAAAATATAGAGTGTCAGACTGTTCCTGACTCAAGGACCGGTCTTGGCATTAAGAGTTCTACACTAAAATACATTAAATACACTAATAAATTATTACACTACTATATGATGATATTGTGATACACTGATACACTATTATGATTCATTTAATATACTGTTTTCAATAATATACTGATATAATGATATACTGATATAATGATATACTGATATTATAATATACTGATATAATAATATACTGATATACTGATATAATAATATACGGACATAATGATACTATGATACAAAAACACACTGATACACTGATAAGGAGAGGCACTAATATGATTAAACCAATTTACTGATACAGAAATATACTGATACACAAATACACTGATACACTGACAGACGGATACACTCATGTACTAATATACCAATACTGATGTACTAATCAATGTACATTGATACTAATACACTAATATATTGATACATTGATATACTGATATACTGATACACTAATATACTGGTACACTGATATACTGATACACTAATATATTGATACACTGATATACTGATACAGTAATATATTGATACACTGATATACTGATACAGTAATATACTGATACACTAATATATTGATACATTGATATACTGATACACTAATATATTGATACACTGATATACTGATACAGTAATATACTGATAAACTAATATATTGATACATTGATATACTGATACAGTAATATACTGATACACTAATATATTGATACATTGATATACTGATAGACTAATATATTGATACACTGATATACTGATACAGTAATATACTGATACACTAATATATTGATACACTGATATACTGATACAGTAATACACTGATACACTAATATATTGATACATTGATATACTGATACACTAATATATTGATACACTGATATACTGATATACTGATACACTAAATATATTGATACACTGATAAACTGATGCACTAGTATATTGATACACTGATAAACTGATACAGTAATATACTGATACAGTAATATACTGGTAAACTGATATACTGATATACTGATGCAGTAATATACTGATACAATTACATACTGATACAATACTGTAATGAAACAGAAATATACTGATACACTACTGATTCTGAAACACTAATATACTGATACAATTGCATATTGACACTAATATGCTGATACACAAATATACTGATACAATACTATACTGATACAGTAATATACTAATACAGTAATATACTGATACACTAATATACTGATGCAATTACATGCTGATACTGATACAATACTGTACTGATACAGTAATATACTGATACACTAATATACTGACACAATTACATACTGATACTGATACAACACTGTATTGATACAGTAATATACTGATACACTACTATACGTATACACTAATATACTGATAGAATGAAATACTGATTCTGAAACATTAATACAGCATCTCACACATTTTTTTAAATATTTGATTATATCTTTTCATGTGACAACATTGAGGAAATTAAACTTTGCTACAATATAAAGTAGTGAGTGTACAGCTTGTGTACATTTGCTGTCCCCTCAAAATAACAGCCATTTATGTCTAATCTGCTGGCAACAAAAGTGAGTACACCCCTAAGTGAAAATGTCCAAATTGGGCACAATCAGCCATGTTCACTGCCCGGTATCATGTGACTCGTTAGTGTTACAAGGACTCAGGTGTGAATGGGGAGCAGGTGTGTTAAATTTGGTGTTATCGCTCTCACACTCCCTCATACTGGTCACTGGAAGTTCAACATGGCACCTCATGGCAAAGAACTCTCTTAGGATCTGAATAAAATAATTGTTGCTCTACATAAAGATGGCCTAGGCTATAAGAAGATTACCTAGACCCTGAAACTGAGCTGCAGCACGGTGGCCAAGACCATACAGTGGTTTAACAGGACAGGTTCCACTCAGAACAGGCCTCACCATGGTCGACCAAAGAAGTTGAGTGCACATACTCAATGTCATATCCAGAGGTTGGCTTTGGGAAAAAGAAGTATGAGTGCTGCCAGCATTGCTGCAGAGGTTGAAGGGGTGGGGGCTCAGCCTGTCAGTGCTCAGACCATACGTCGCACGCAGCATCAAATTGGTCTGCATGGCTGTCGTACCAGAAGGAAGCCTCTTCTAAAGATGATGCACAAGAAAGCCTGCAAACAGTTTGCTGAAGACAAGCAGACTAAGGACATGGATTACTGGAACCATGTCCTGTGGTCTGATGAGACCAAGATAAACGTATTTGATTAAGATGGTGTCAAGCGTGTGTGACGGCAACCAGGTGAGTAGTACACTTTTGTGAGATACTGTATACAGTTACAATTGCATACTGATACTGATACACTACTATTCTGATACAGTAATATACTGATACAGTAATATTCTGATACTAATACACTACTATACTGATACAGTAATATACTGATACAATTGTATACTGATACTGATACACTAATATACTGATACACTAATATACTGATACAGTTATATACCAATACACTAATATACTGATTTCAGTAATATACTGATACAATACTATACTGATACAGTAATATACTGATACACTAATATACTGATACAGTAATATACTGATACACTAATATACTGATACACTAATATACTGATACAGTAATATACTGATACACTAATATACTGATACACTAATATACTGATACACTAATATACTGATACACTACTACACTGTGACAGTAATATACTGATACAATTGCATACTGATACGGAAAATTATTAGGGGAAAACCAATGTCCATTCTCCCAATATGGAAACACATTCCAATTCACTTATTATGAAAATGAGGATGTATTTTCAACTCAGTACCTAGAATAGCAGCAAACAGATTCCCAGTGAAAGGCCAACTCAGGGTTCAGACTGGGGGTTTGGGGTTGGGGTGACGATGTGTATTGGAGCCTTGGGATCATGGTTTGTGATCTGGGGTTAGGCCAATGCATGCCTCGTGTAACAGCTGCATTCTCCCAGTTAAACACACACACAGCAAAGCTCTATGTGACACATCAAAGGGAGCACATCATAAGAACACACACACACACACAAATGCATTGTACATGTGAACACAGCACTTTCCCGGTTCTCATCCCTCAACTAACATGGTGTTATTGTTTGTGTGTGTTTCTTTCAGAGCTTCAGTCTTTATAGTTGCAGTGATGCATTTTTGAAAAAAGGAAACATCACATTCTTCTCTTCTCCTCTCTGCGTATTTTCACCCTAATACAAATCTTCACTATTTCTCTGGTCGGTCTCTATTAGGGAAGACACAGCGTTTTGTATGAAGGAAACAATTTGAGTGGGGAAACACGGCGTTATAAGAATGGCTGAAAGGGAAAGCTGTGCTGTATGTAAGAATGGCTAAGAGGCTAAGCTGTGTCGGTACTCTGTACTATTTCCTTTTGAATTATTTTCTTACTTTCATATTATAAGGCTGTTATCCAGTTGTAGGCATTCGTACAATGAAGGTTGTACTTCAACACTTCTTTTATCATGCCGTGCTGATCTATGGTTAAAATGTTACATCAAACTTACTAGAGCCTAGTCCCCACAACACAGACATACCTGGGTACTAGGCTGCTCCATTGACAAAAAGATTCACGTTTACAATAATTGTGGACACCAGGCATTAAATGCTTTGGTAAAATAAGTTAACATGCATTTTTATTGGTTACTCATTGATGGGCTAAGGTATGGGCACCCTTGCACTTTATTTAAATATTGTAATATATCTTCAAGAAAACAGTTGACATTCAAAAATCTTATGCTATCCGCATAAGTTTAGTTTCATATAAATGATTAATTCAAATGTTAGCTTACTCAACAAATAAATCGTATTAGGCCAGAACCATATTATTGGCCGATTCTAGAAGTAAAAATTATTTCATTTCAAGCCAGTGATTCTCCTTTACTTTGGAATTCAACTCAACTGTGGTGAGTTGCAGGTAAATACAATATAAAAACTAATCATGCAACCAGTTAGAAATGAGAAAAGCAATTCCCATGTTCTGTGTCACTGCGTGTACCTGAATCGAGGAAAAAAGAAAACCAAAGTATTGTCTTAGGAAGTCAGACACTAGGCCCGGTGGTCAAGCTGGAACAAGGGCTACAGGTCCATCTCCAGAGACCTTGATGTTCCTGTTTCCACCATACATAATGCTATCAAGAGGTTTAGGCCTCTTGCACAGATTCAAGCTGACTTTCAAACACAAGGTATTAGAGTTTTGCATCATCTGTTGCCAACTCAGTTAAATGGACATCTCCTGTAGACAGACTTTACCAAATTAGTGGTTTTGGTAAAACACCACATCTATGTTTACAGAAATAAAAAAGTCTTAAGAAATAACACCTTCCTCCCACACAAACAAGGAGGAGGAGAATCAGTAATGTTTCAGAGTTTTTTTGCTGCCTTGAATTTGGGGGCCTTGAATTTGGGTGTCTTGAATTTGTGCATGGCATCATGTAATCAGAAGAAAACCATGGCGTTTTGGAACACAACATCGAACCCAGTTTCACAAAGCTTGGTCTCCGTCAAAGGTCATGGGTCTTCCAGCAGTACAATAAACCCAAAAAACAATTTAGAATGAACTGAGGATTTGTTCTAAACAAAATGCTAGACTGTTCTGAAGTTTTCAGCAATGATTCCAGATCTGAATCCTACTGAAAATACAACCCTGTTTCAAAAAAGTTGGGACGCAGAACAGAATGCAATGATGGGCATTTCATTTAAACGCTATATTCAGTTGAAAATAGTACAAAGATAACATATAAAATGTTAATACTGAGAAATGTTACTGTTTCTTTAAAAACATATATGCCCACTTTGAATTTGAAGTCAGCAACATGTTTCAGAAAAGCTGGGACAGGGGCAACAAAAGACTGGAAAAGTAGTGTAATGCTAAAACAAATACCTGGTGGAACATCTCACAGCTAAATTAGGTTAATTGGCAACAGGTCAGTAAGATGATTGGGTATAAAATGAGCATCCCAGAGAAAATTAGTCTTTCAGAAGTTAAGATGGGGAGGGGTTCATCACTCTGTGAAAGACTGCACATGAAAATAGTGCAACAATTTAAGAATACATTTCTGAACGTAAATTTGCAATGAGTTTGGGGATCTCATCATCTACGGTACATCATATCATTAAAAGACTCAGAGAATCCAGAGAAATCTCTGTATGCGAGGGGCAAGCCCTAAAACCAATATTGGATTGCAGGGATCTTTGGGCCCTTAGCGGCACTGCATTAAAAACACACATGACTCTAGTGGAAATCACTGCATGGGCTCAGGAACACTTCCTACAGTACGTCGCTGCATCGACAAGTACAAGTTAAAACTCTACCATGCAACGAAGAAACCATCTATAAACTAAATCCATCGTGTCCTCTGGATAAAAGAGGAGAGGGACCATCTGGCTTGTGGTCAACACACAGTTCAAATGCCAGCATGTGTGATGGTATGGGGGTGCATTAGTGCACATGGCATGGGTGACTTGCACATCTGTGAATTCACCAATAATGCTGAACAATATATACAGGTTTTGGAGCAACATATGCTGCCATCCAGATTACGTCTTTTTCAGGGAAGATGCCAAACCACATTCTGCACTTATTCCAACAGCATGGCCTGCCTGCAGCCTGCCTGAACATGTCAGCCATTGAAAGCATTTCTCGCATTGTTAAAAAATAAATACGACAAAGGAGACCCGAACTGTTGAGCAGCTGAAATCCTATATCAAGCAAGTATGGGTCTACTGTCTAGTCTACTGTCTGATGCTACAACCTTATACTAGTCTACTGTCTGATGCTAATTTGGAAAACCACCAGCAAAAGGTTGTGTAGTTTACAAACAAATAAATACTTGAATCACCACTATTTTTTCCTGCCTAGATACAGTACCAGTCAAAGTTTCAGACACAGTTACCCATTCAAATGAACTTTGGACTGATTCTGTTTTTTTGTGAGCAATATATAGCCCTAGTTTTAAATAGCAAAGTTGTAAATGAAGTATGTTTAGACGATGAGTTAACTTCTCTCAGCACAAATATGAATTTAGATTAACTAAATATACAATTGGGTCTGTATTGCTGTTTTCTATACTATGGCCAATAGAAAACGAACATGCTGTATATCAGTCAGGATTTTTACATTCAAGAGTAGCCCATATGCAAAATCATGTTCCTTGCACTCAACTCCCTGTTCCTTGCACTTAACTCCTAAATAGATGGTCAAAAGAAATGTATAGATCAAATAAATTATGGCTGGTAAGTGTTGCCATTTCGCTAATCATATGTGGGATGGCTGTGTTAGTTTGTCGTGTGTTGCCATTAGCTAGCTAGTGTAATCTAGTGGGATCATTATTATTATTGGCATTGAGTCTCAGCAGTCACAGGCTGAGATGAAGAAGCACCAATACCGCCACTCCACAGGTTCTGATAATGGAGTAGTGTACGTGAAGGAGTAGATGGACAATGGAGGATCACTATGTGGTGCTGCATCCAGGAACGACCTTAGACAAAGCCACACAACCTTCTGGGCAGATTCAGCCAGGACTGGACCTCAGTAACCAGTGGTGCCTCTTTGAGAAGATCACAGACCTCTGCTAGAAGGATCGGAACGACATCACATGACACAAACCCTCTGTCTCTCCACTAGGAGAATGGACGGCACTCTTTCATTTCCTCACAGTAATGTAGAACTAGTGTGATTCATTAGATATGGCAGAGCTGTGTTATGCAATGCCTTGCGTGTACATCCATCTGAAGGGGACCGTTCAGTAGACAGACATATTTTCTTCACCTGAATACAGGTGTGTACACATTCACAGTAAGCATGCATACGTATGCAGGTATATGTATGGCATGTGTGCACGTGGAAGTGTGCACGTGTACGCACACCTGTGTACATGCACATATGTAAAGGTGCACACGTCTACGTGCTTACATATGCATATTGCATGCCACATATTTGTTTGTGTATATTTGTGTGTGTGTGTGTGCTGTTATTTAATGACAAAAACACTGTTTGCTTATTCCATAGATTTTACACACTTATTGTTTGGTGGACATGAATAAAAATGGTATCAGTTTAAAGCTAAGGTTTTTTCATAGGCAAATGTGTACACACACACACACAAACACACATTGTTACTGAGAACATAGCACTTCCCCTGTTCTCATCCCTCAACTAACATGCCGTTTGTGTGTGTGTCTCTTTTTCCAAAAGGTTCATTTGTGGTTCCAGATCCGAAGGTGAAGCCAAAAAGCTGACCAGCATTCTTGTCTGTGAATCCTCAAGAGCTTGCCCCCTCATCTGATTGGACAATTGCGATCCCTGAGGAAAACGAAATGTCTGGCGCTATGAGCACGGCCCCCCTGGCCCTCCTCCTCCTCCTGCTGCCCTTGGTAAGCTTCTGGCCAGGCCAGACATTATTTATGCCTAGTAAGGCCAGGGGGAATGGAGTGTTGCAATAGCATTGCTACTGTTCACACTGTATTGTGTTTGTGTGGATGCATGACACACATTTAGGAGAGGGTTCTGCTTTTTGAAATGTGTGTTTTAATTGATTTGTGATGGTTAATTGACATCATCAGTAACCAATGGTTTGTTGCCAGGGACTCTGGGGAAATGGAGAGAAGGAAATAAAAGGATGTAGAGATGTGCGGTGAGAAAGACAGTGCCAGACATAGAGAGATAGAGACAGAAAGTCTTAGACACGATAAGACAGGCAGATTTACATTGTCCCAGACAGAGAGGGAGGGTTGAAGAGAGATTGTTGAAAGAGGGAGTGACAAGAGAGGCACTGGCACCAGAGAAGACAATGTTTACCCTCTGATTTATGTCAGCCTGTGTACACTAGTGTAGTGTGTGTATGTCATTCTTATACACCTTCTCTAACCCTCTCTCCTGTCCTCCATCACCACTCTCGAGAAAAGAAAAACACCTGTAAGGAGAGTGATTTTCTTTGACAATAGTTGCCTATGACTCATAAACTGCAGGGTCTTTGAGTGGTTGAAGGAGTGTGTATGTGTGTAAAGGTGTGAGTGTGTGTGTAAAGGTGTGTGTGTGTGTATGTGAGTTGGTGGGTGGGTGGGTGGGTGACTCTACTGGAAATGGATGGAGAGAAAGGACTTGTGATTCATAAAGCGATAAGGATGGAGAAAGGAAATGATGAATGGAGCAATAGACATAGGTGACTCACAGGGAGAGGAAGACCGAGGAGATGGAGAAAAAAGGAGAGACAGGGAGAGAGAGGAGAAGAGATGGAGAGAGAAACAAAAACAGAGGAGAGGGGGAGAGAAGGAGAGAGAAGGAGAGAGAAGGAGAGACTGTGAGAGAGAAGAGATGGAGAGAAACAAAAACAGAGGAGAGGGGGAGAGAAGGAGAGAGAAGGAGAGACTGTGAGAGAGAAGAGATGGAGAGAAACAAAAACAGAGGAGAGGGGGAGAGAAGGAGAGAGAAGGAGAGACAGGGTGAGAGAAGAGACGGAGAGAGAAACAAAAACAGAGGAGAGGGGGAGAGAAGGAGAGAGAAGGAGAGACTGTGAGAGAGAAGAGATGGAGAGAAACAAAAACAGAGGAGAGGGGGAGAGAAGGAGAGAGAAGGAGAGACTGTGAGAGAGAAGAGATGGAGAGAAACAAAAACAGAGGAGAGGGGGAGAGAAGTTGAGAGAAGGAGAGAGAAGGAGAGACTGTGAGAGAAGAGACGGAGAGAGAAACAAAAACAGGGGAGAGGGGGAGAGAAGGAGAGAGAAGGAGAGAGAAGGATAGAGAAGGAGAGACTGTGAGAGAGAAGAGACAGAGAGAGAAACGATGACAGAGGAGAGGGAGAGTGTGGGGAGATATTTATAGAGAATGGTTGCAATTTAGAATGAAGAAGGAAAGAAGGTGATGTGGAGAGAGCGAGATCAGTGGAGCGATGGGAAAAATGATGAGGTGTGTCAGATGGACAGAGACAGAAAAGGAACAGGGAGAGGAAGAGGGTAGGAGATGGGGAGAGAGAGAAAAATGGAGAGAATGAGATAGAGGGAGGGAGAGAGGGACAGATAGGGGCTGAGAGAGAGACAGCGAGAGAGAGGGGGAGGGAGAGAGGGAGAGGCTTCAGTGGAAAGTTTAACCTAGAGAGAGGTATTAGCAGAGGGATGGAGGGAGTGACAAGGTGAAGCCGAGTGTTTATAATGGAAATCAGCCCTCTAAACCTCCCTGGTTACAGTCAGAGGCTGCCAGGGCCCTCATCAATATACATGACTGAATCATGTTTAATAAACAGAACTCCTAATACAGGAACACAAACACACATACGAACACACACACCCACACACAGTGGGATCGGAAGATTTGAAGTCTAATCAGATTTAATAAGCCGAACCATCTAATCACAACAAAATGAATTATTTTGGATAGTCATGTTGAATCACAAGCGTGCATTTCATGGACAAAAACAGAGAGAAGGGGAAGAGAAACAAAAGAGAGTTGGTTACATGCAGAGAGAGAGGGGTGTTTTCAAGACAGCTCTAATTATGTTTGGACATCAATGGTAAATTAATACTAATTTAAGGAGCATTCTTTCTCCTGTTGCTCTCGTTCTCGTTCTCGTTCTCTCGTCCTCCACCCTTCTCTCAGTTTTCTCAACGTCTCTTTCCGCTCTGGCTGACTAACCGCTGCTTAGCAACACCAATGATACACCTCTTAAGTTAATTCTGTCAGTGTTCCTGTGGAGATTGTGTGTAGACAGTGTGCATGTTTGTGTGTGTGTATATTGGGTGTGTGCATATATTTGTATGTATACAGTAATCGGGAGAGACGTGTAACGGACACAGGAGAAGTTTTCAGGGTCCTGGGGTTCAATTTGTGAAAGAAAACGGGAAGAAGAGACGAGAAAATCCAAATCAGCTCACTAACCACTTTCCTGGGATGGCTGCTTTCGTCTCCTGGGGCGACATCCAGTTGATTAGTGGCCGGACCACGTTCTTCTCCGGCTCCCAAGTCGTTGGCGCAGAACAGCATCAAGGGCAGTATGTCTTGGCACAGCTTCTGTTTCATCTTCCGCTTCTCCCCCAGCCTGCTCTGCAGGGGCCTTCATAGACCCCCACCGACGAGGGCCAGAACTGAGGCAGGTGGGCAGTGGCTGGCCTGTCTAGATGCCTCTGGAATCCTCTGGGACCTGGTGCAACCACTTTCCCATTGAAGGAAGCCCTAAGCGCCCATTCCTCCCAAACCCCCACCAGTTGGCTGCCCTAGGGATGATGCTGCCACCCTGCAGAGCCGTCGGTCTTTCAGTTTTGATTCTCCCCTCACTGCTTCTGTCTTTATTTTTTTAAATGCCCTCACCCCAGTGCCGTGAACTCTTTCAACGTGTCTGTTCCCCATGTCTCGCCCGTTATAAAATATAATACATATGAATGTACATATAAATCGCATAAAAAAAGAAAATATCTCATGTATTCACACCTTTCATTCAGTATTATGGTGAGGAGCCTTTCGGCGGCATTAACAGCTTTCAGGCTGCTTGATTACAGCTCCACCTGCTTGACACACCTGGTTTTGGGCAGTTTCTCTGATTCTTCCATGTAGATTCACTCAAGCTTGTTTGTGAAGTGTGATCTTCAAGTTTCCCCACAGGAGTTAAAGTATTAATTATTTCCTTTCTGTTATGTTGATTTTGATTTTGGCAGAATGGATCACAACAAAAGACATATTGTGTAGCTTTATGTGTTGTCCCCATTGCTGATAGATTTTAAGATTTGATTATTTGAATATAACACTTAATTGACATGCCTGACATGCGTCCAGCTACTCGGCCATGGAAGCCCATTTCGTGTTCCCGACATACAGTTCTTGTGCTGGCTTTGCTTTCAGAGGCAGTTTGAAACTCTGTGTTGAGTGATGCAACAAATGATAGGCGTGCTTCATGCTACGTGCTTCAGCACTCGGTGGCCCCGCTCTGTGAGTGTGTGTGGTCCACCACTTTGTGGCTGGGCTGTTGTTGCTCCTAGATGCCTCTGCTTTAAAATACTAGCACTTACAGTTGATCAGGGCAGATCTAGTAGGGCAGAGATTTCATGATCTGCCTTGGCATCCGATGACAGTGCCACATTTTAAGCCACTGAGCTCTTAAGTACATTGTACTGCCAATATTTGTCTATGGAGATTTCATGGCTATCTGCTGGATTTTATCCACCTGACATTAAATTCTAAACAGGCTTTTGGCGTTACAAACTGTTAAGATTGGGCAAGGGTCCCACAATCGGGAGTTAGGGCTAAGGTTAGTGTTAGCACTGCTAAATGAACATACACACCCAAACATATCCGACGAGTGTTCCTGTTCACTTTGACCTCTGTTGTGACACATAATACACACATAAACAACCAGACAGTGACACTAAAATCACATTTCAAAAAAATGATGATATACGTATACAAAAAAAAATAGTACAACGGGTATTGGAAAAAAGGCGTCAGTGTGGTGCTACTGGGAAGATGGGCTGATTGGTTGACAGTGAAGGATTGGATTAGAGATTGACCGGGGTTAACTACTGACCACTGATGTTCAACAGTCGGTTGGAATGGGACAGGATAGATGGGTGAATGGAGGACTGTTGGTGGTGGGTCCTTTATTATTTACTGTATGAATAGCTGGAGACATTTCTCTTTCATGTTTGCTACACAGCAAAACTTCTACAATAGCTCTTGCCAATAACTGTGGTCCCAGGCAGTCAGTTTGTGAGCCCACGTCGTGTTGCTGACGTCATTAACTGTTCAGTATAATAACCCATTTCTCCCAGGGTGGTGATAATTAAAATATAATATAATCTTCTCCTGAATGGAACTGATGGGAATGACGTGGCTTGGCCGACATCTCCCAGGGCTAGAGTGTGTGTGGCTGTGTGTGTGGCTGTGTGTGTGTGGGTGTGTGTATGTGTGTGTGTGTGTGTTTGTGTGTGTGCATACACATGCGTATGTGGAGCAAAGGCTGACACCAGCACAAATATTGGACGTCTCCTCTCCTCATCTCTCCAACCCCCTTCACCCTTGCAGGTCGCTCCGCTTTGTGCATCTGTCAGCGGACTGTGTGGGAAGTCGGAGATAGTCATTCAGGACTCCATCTCCATGTCTCTCTATGTGGCTCCAGGCTACTGGCTGTCACTATGAGATCCCCTCAGTATTGTCTTAAAATGGACTGTAATGGGGTGGCTGTTCTGTTCATCTCTGGTTCATCTCTGTGTTGTCATGTCGCAGGCTGTTCCCTGGGTTTGGGTTTCTGGTGGCACATGCTTTCACACCCCAGTATCCAGGCGGCCTCATTTCTCTTTGGTTAACTTGAATAACGAATATAGCTCATTAAGCAGACTTGAGCTTGGAATGCTTATCATATAGAAGTAAGAGTAAATACAGTGTGAATGCATTTTAAGGTAAGATTTTAAAGATGTAAAGATGCATTTTATAATACATGATTAACATTATAAACAAATGTTTATGGATGCATATATTTTTTAAGAAACAAAATAGTTTGGCCAATTATTATTATTATTGTTATTATTATTATTATTATAATTTAGAGATAATTGTTCACATGTACTTCTGTGTCACATAAATAAAATCAGTATGGAAATACAACCTCCCAGTTAGACCTATGTTTTATTGTGGTTCGTAGTATGTTGTTATTATTTAAACTCTTTAAGTGGTTTTCTGTTCAGCATCGCTCCTTGTGTTTCTAATGGTCTGTGGTTATGTGCCTGTAAATTGTGTGTGACCTGGTCTATAATGATCTGTTGTAGTTTAGGGCCTGTGAGTTTAATAATTGTGTTCACCAGTCTCTCACACCGCTAACCTCTGTACATGTCATCATTTGTGACATAACTAGTATCTGCTAAGATGCCATAACTGGTTCAATTCCAAAATGTTGACAAATTCTTACGAGGCGATGATTCTGGGTTGCAGGTGTCTGGTCTCCACCACTCTGACTGCGTCATTAAGAGAGAACACGAGAAATGTCTGGAGAGGATGGCAGAAGATGACCCTGAAAATGACCTAGAGTTTGGTAGGTTCCTGATGTGTGTGTGCGTGCGCATATTGAAGCTTGTGTGTGTGTGTACCCAAGCTTTTGCACTCGTATGTCAATGTTTATGTGTGTGAGCATACGTGTTCCTGATCTTGTGTGTTTATTTATTTTCATTAGCAGCCTAACACCATTGGCTAAACTGTGCAAAGTGGTAGCAGTGATCTGACAGTATAAAATGCAAATAACACCACACGTTAATCTTCCTTTTCCGTAATTGTACAGTGTTTGTGTGTTAGTGTTTTTCCATTTGGAAATTTTTTGTATTCCATGGTGGCCTTTCAGTTTTTATATTTGGAATAACAGGATTTGGGATTTGAATGTTTCCCAGTATTAAATTGGCTGCTACCACTTTGGCTGCAAGGTAAACCGTGTTAACGTGATCCATAAACATAATTCCAAAGGTTTATTTGGAGGGGTTTACACAGATGTATTCATGGTGTTTCACACAGCAGTAGGTAAACATACCTTGACAATTATTGGGCTCCTTGGTCACATAAGCAAAACAATACTGTTTATCATCTCGACCTTACACTGAAAATCAAAGAGAAATTGAGCCTTGAATTGAGGTAAAATTATAATTTTCAAAAACTGTTCTACCTCCACTTGTCATCTGAGACCATTCACCCATGCCGAATCTCTCCAGATCTCCTTCTGAGTCCTTGCTGGTCTTCTCTTGTGCACTCTCTTTTTCAGTTCTCCACACATGTTTTTCAAGTTACTGGCATGGCCATCGCAAAAGCTTGATTCTATGGTCAGCGTGCAATTTTTGTGTTGATCTCTAGGAATGCTTTGGATCATTGTCCTGCTGGAAATGAGAGATACAGTCAGATCGAAAGAGGAAAGAATTGAGAATGTTAGAGCAAACATACATAAAAGGATCAAGCTTAAGGAGAGAGATATAGGTTCTTTGTGTATAGACGGATGCCAAACATTATCCTGTATAGAATATTTTATGCAATCTGACAGCCAGAAAAGTATATTACACTACAATGTTTCCAACTCCACATCCCTCCTGTTGTCACCCACACGAACCCTGTGACACACAGGCATAGTGAATCATATTCAGGCTGCTACTCTGTACTGTAAACTGAGACAGTCTCCAGGCCCCACAACCTTGTCACCAGCCGGACAGGTCCATTAACACTAAGCTCAGTGCAGGCTCAGGATGTTATACAGTATACATCCAGCCTTCCCTGAGTTATTGCACAGGGGAAACTTGTTCTGTGTGGTTTGTTAGATTATGAGTTGAGTTGTTGAAGCAGGGACGTGGGTTGTGCGTGAGGAATGTGTGGTGTAGCTGTGTGTGTGTGTGGGTGTGTGTGTGTGGAGTGGGGGGGGGGGGGTCGGGTCTATTTCCAAACTTTAATGATGGAAGTTTGAATGAAGAGAAAAGATATTAAAGACAGACGGATTCTCCGGATGTTCATGGCCATGCTACGTAACACTGTCGGGGAAGTGTTTTCCAAGCATGTCTTGGAGGCATTACAGTGTAATTTCGTAGCAAGTCATGTTGTGATTTCTTATGATATGTAGTTAGGAGGAGATTATCAGAGCATCTGAGCCAAGTGCTTCCTATCAGGATACTTGATAATGATGTTGTTTGAGTTGATGCAGCGACAACAAACCATGGAAAACAGATGCTAGGCTGTCAGACTGAATATCTCTCCTAGTCTGCTTCTCTGTCTCATTCTCTCTCTCACCCTGCTTGTATGTCTCCCTTCATCTCTTTCTGTCTTTGGTCAGCATTACTGACATATGGATTTGACCTCAGATGGATAATATCTAAACTTCAGTCCCCTCTAAACCTGAACTGTTAAAGAAAGGGCTTCAAGTAGTGATGGAGTCTGTTGGGCTTGGTTACATCTCTCAGATGTGATTTTCACTGCTGTTCAGTAGATTTGTAATTAAAACAACACAACACACATGTAAAAGAAAAATGATAGCATAACACTAGAACAGAGACAGAAGGAGTGAGATTATATATTTTTTTTCAGGTTTCAAGGTTTATTGTCAAATGCACCGAACAACACAGCGTCATCCTGCACAGTGAAATTCTTGTGACATGTCCCCCGACAACTACATAGTGAGAGTTAAGAAGGAGTATATAAGCAAAAATATAGCTAGACAGAAAATAATAATAAAATAAAGCAACAATATACATAACACTGTACACTGACTACAGATCAAAACAAAGTACTGTAAACTAGCAGCATGTAGATATAGCAAGTATGGCAGTAAATTGGTAGAGTTATTGAATATTATAGATACATATGACTGTAATAAGCTTATAATTGTTGGCATAGCACGCTACAACTACATAGAGAGAATTTAAGGAGAAATATTTATACACAGCTAAAATATAGCAAGAAGATAAAGCAATATTATACATAACACTGTACATAGCAGCAGTTTAAAAAGAGTGTGTGTGATCAGTATGATCATGGATCAGTGCTACTAGTTAAGGAGCCTTATAGCCCGAGGGAAAAAACAGATTTTGAGTCTGGAAGTGCGTGCTCCGATGCTCCTGTAGCATCTACCAGATTGCAGCAGTGTGAAAAGACCATAGCCTGGGTGACTGTGATCTTTGATGATGTTCTGTGCTTTTCTCAGGCATCGTGTATGGTAATTGCCTTGCATGGAAAGGAGATGCATTCAACACTAGGGAGAGTTTTGTGTTTTTGGAGAAAGACAGACAGACAGACAGACAAAGATTATAAGGCAACGTTTAGGGATGGTCCTCAATCTACTCTCTCATGTCGTGTTGCCGGAGCGTGACGGTGACTGGGTGAAGAACTAACTAACTTAACTAGGGGAGACAGGAGAGGGGAAAGGGTGAGGAGAGATGCTGAGCAAGAGGGGGAAGAACAGTCAGAAAGGAGAAAGAGAATTCGGTATTATGGAAGGGTTGCGGGGAGTTAGAGTTACACAAGAAGTGAAAGGAGAAAGGGAGAAATAGACGGAGGAAGATGTCTATGGCTGTGAATATCAATGAATGAGAGTCTGGCAAGGTCGGAGACAGTCTGATTAGACAGCCACACAGCTATAGTGCTTATGTGTATAGACACATATGAACAAATAGTGTGTACTGTACACAGGTACATCACCACAATCCTTTACATACAGACATATTTCCTCTTTCAGAACCCCTCAGACAAGTCTGACAAATCTCATCACAATCCACACAATTCTAGAGTTATATTAAGCAAATACGGAATAAGGTGCCTTTTGGATTGCGTATTAGACCGCATTCACCTCAGAGCAGATGTGATAGGATGGAATTCCCAACCCCGACCTTGGTTGATTATTAAGGACAAAAACGACATAAAGAGTCTCACTAAGGAGTTGGGCCACCACAAGCCTTACAACAGCTTCAGTGCATCTTGCCATACATTGCAAGAGTCTCTGGAGCTCTACAGGAGTGAAAAACCATTATTCCGAAAGGTATTCCTTATTTGGTGTTTTGATGATTGTGGTGGGGAGTGCTGTCTAACACGTCGGATCAAAATGTCCCATAGGTGTTCAATTTGGTCTGGGGACTGTGACTACAAAGGCCATAGCATAAGACTCACATTATTTTCATACTCGTCAAACCATTCAGTGACCCCTTGTGCCCTGTGGATGGCTTTGTCATCCTTGAGGAGACCCAAGTATGAACCCTCTTTCAAAGTCACTTAGATCCTTCCCTCTTGCCATCTCGATCCAAAATGATGGTCAACTCGGTCTGCTTACCATTTTATACATTCCGCAGAGCCTGTTAATTGCTTAATTGTATCATGCAGTTCACCTGTATGGAAGCATCTGCATTCCTTATCTTCTCTACCCATCTGCATGTAGCAGTATATTTTCAGACTTGGACCCAAACAATTTTATTCACACATGCTTGTAAGTATTATTAGAGTTACATATTCTCCGCATGCAGCGTTTCATAGACAGCTCACTTCATAAAAAATAAGAACTATGTTGTGCATATAGTATCCTCCTGAATTATTGGCATCCTTGGAAGATGGAAAGGGCTAAGAAAAATGGATGAGGACGCAAGTGTACTTAGTTATGATGCACAGTCGTCCGAGAGTAAAATATTATTCATGGTACAGTTGGAGAGTTGCCGAACATCTCCAAAACTACAATTAGATGTAATCTCCATACCAGAAGCTATTTTGACATATTACCTCTACTCTCATCAAGACATAAATGTCAGTTCATGAAGTTTGCAAAGCGGTTCTGTGATCAGTTAAGAAAAATATTGCGTTTTGCCACAAACATCAAAGGTGTGTTTGACATAAAAGAAAGATGGTCAATTTTGAAAATCACCCAATCCACATTAAAGTATGGTGATGTATGACCTGGTGGGGCTGTTTTGCCCCGCTAACCTGTTTAGGATACATGGCATCACAAACCTTTTCATGCACAAGATAGTAACATCTGTCCGCAGTTGGAGAGAAGGACAATGATCCACAGATGTGTATCACTGACCACAATCAAGCTATTGCAATGGCCATCTCAGTCCCCTGACATAAATATTTTTGAAAATATGTGGGGTGAGCTAAAGATGAGAGTCCACAAGAAATCTGGGGAGATTCTGCATTGATTTATGGGCTCAGATACTTTGATGTGTTCTCCCACCACAATAAACATTATAACAGAAGACTCTGTGCTGTTATATTACCATGGGGAGGGTAAACATAGGGGCGCCGAATAATCATTAAACAGATTTTTTATGAAAACATTATTTCTCTTTATTCCTTAGTTACCAGTATGCACATTAAAACATGCAATTTGAAATATTTTATACATGGTGTAAATAGGACTTTAGAGCCACTAGAGCAGCTCTATGAAATGAATCAAAAACACTTACTATACTGAACAGCTTTCTTTGTCTGTATTGCCATCTGCTGGTCAGATGGGGCTTTGCCATAACTGGGTATACAGAGGCTGTAGGATGCCATGGATACTCCTTATGATAACAGTACTTCAGTAGTATCTTCAATAAACCATTGTTTTTCCCCCATCTCCCACAGCAGAAGTCTAAGATTATTGTTCTGCATTTACTGAATGTTTGTAATCAGGCCTGTATGTGTTTTTGTCCACAGGGTGTCCGTGGATGTGGGACAACCTGACATGTTGGCAGCCAGCCCGGGTTGGTGAGGTGGTCGTGGTCAGCTGTCCAGAGCTCTTCATTCAGGTCATGAGTGATGAGGATGACGGTCAGTGACTGACAGCTGTAATTCATCTAAAGAATGTGGGCATGACTGTCTGTTTCTTACTAACATGACCACATTGGCCCCATGTGGGTAAGGGGGGCACAGACTAGTCCACACCAACAGCACACCAGCACCAAACAGGATAACCCAGTGGTGACTAGTGCACACCAGCCTGTAACAGGCTATCCCAGTGGTGACTAGTCCACACCAGCCTGTAACAGGCTATCCCAGTGGTGACTAGTCCACACCAGCCTGTAACAGGCTATCCCAGTGGTGACTAGTCCACACCAGCCTGTAACAGGCTATCCCAGTGGTGACTAGTCCACACCAGCCTGTAAGAGGATAACCCAGTGGTGATTAGTCCACACCAGCCTGAAACAGGATAACCTAGTGGTGACTTGTCCACACCAGCCTGTAACAGGATAACCCAGTGGTGACTAGTCCACACCAGCCTGTAACAGGCTATCCCAGTGGTGACTAGTCCACACCAGCCTGTAACAGGATAACCCAGTGGTGACTAGTCCACACCAGCCTGTAACAGGATAATCCAGTGGTGACTAGTCCACACCAGCCTGAAACAGGATAACCCAGTGGTGACTAGTCCACACCAGCCTGTAACAGGATAACCCAGTGGTGACTAGTCCACACCAGCCTGTAACAGGATAATCCAGTGGTGACTAGTCCACACCAGCCTGAAACAGGATAACCCAGTGGTGACTAGTCCACACCAGCCTGTAACAGGATAACCCAGTGGTGACTAGTCCACACCAGCCTGTAACAGGATAATCCAGTGGTGACTAGTCCACACCAGCCTGAAACAGGATAACCCAGTGGTGACTAGTCCACACCAGCCTGTAACAGGCTATCCCAGTGGTGACTAGTCCACACAAAATACAGGTCAAACCTTAAATTGAGCGATTTACACTGATTTAAAAAAAAGAAGCTTGAATCACAATCTGCCTTTTGTTTTTGGAGCCAAGTTATATCTTTTCAGTGTGCACTGGCAGTGACATCTGACATGGACTCTGTCTACAGAACTGGGGAAGCTGAGTCGTAACTGCACGGAGGAGGGCTGGTCCGAGACCTTCCCCCATTATGTGGACGCATGCATGTTCAACGAGCCCAATGGAACCCACGAACACCCGGTGAGCACCCCCGCATGCTCTCACCCCGGAGCCGCGTAGTCGAGGCCTTCAGCCTGGATGCCGGCATAGCTCTGGTGGGCTTACGGGAATGCCATGCCAGCCATGTAAATGTATGGATCAGCTAGTGCTAATGTCGCTGATCATCTACTGTTGGTGTTGCTGTTGACTTCAGGACATGTACTACGTATCGGTGAAGGCTCTGTACACGGTGGGATACAGCACCTCTCTGGTGTCTCTATGTACAGCCATGGTCATCCTCTGCAGGTTCAGGTGAGAAAGGGCCAAACGCCCAATCAGACGTCATATTGCCTGTACTGGGGCGGTGCTAGTGGGTGGCTTGCGGTTGAGCAACCCCAGGAATTGGCAAAGCAATCCCAATTATAACTATATTTGTTGTTTTTACGTTTTATTGGCATTTTTCCTCTTTGATATTTTTGTAGACAAATAGCAGTACAATATCGCGAAGTAACTACACCCCCACCCCCCCCGGGACGAAAAATGTTAAGCACCTGCATGGTTAAGCAATCTCATAGCAACCCCAATCAAAAGTGCTGGCGCCGCCCCTGCCTGTATATCTGACCAGACAAGGAGAAACACAGCATGCTGTAGGTCTAGATGGTGTAGGTTACAAAATAGTGTTTCTGGTGAAAAACAGCAGAACATGTTGCTGTAGCCGCGTTTATCTTTGCCAAACAACTGCTTGTCTTGGTATTGGTTAACCAGTGCCTTCTGAATGCTGTTTTCTGAGCTGTGATTGACTGTGGATGTGGTTATCAGTGCTGTGATTTGCGGTAGATGTTTTCAGAGCTGTTTTTGACAATGGTCATTGTGGTCTGTGGTATGATTAGCTGTGGTTCTCCGAACTGTGACTGACTATGTCCCCAGGAAGCTGCACTGCACCAGGAACTTCATCCACATGAACCTGTTTGTGTCCTTCATCCTGAGGGCCATCTCTGTCTTCATCAAGGATGGGGTGCTTTACGCAGAAGAGGACAGTAACCACTGCTTCCTACACACCGTGAGTTGGCACACACAAACCTAACCTTAAACCTAATTCTTAACCCATACTTCTGACCTTATCTCCAGTTGTAACTTTTACCTTAAACCTAATTCCTAAGCGACAAATAAATACTTTCTCATGGGAGTTGACAAAATGTCCCAATAAGTGTACATTTTCCTAATTTTACCGTCCTTCCTTGGTCCTGACCACCTTGTTGTGCAATTTTTTCGTTCTTTCTCTTTCCTCTATCAAATCTATTCATGTAGGTGGAGTGTAAGGCAGTGATGGTGTTTTTCCACTATTGTGTCCTGTCAAACTACTTCTGGTTGTTCATCGAGGGCCTGTACCTTTTCACACTGCTAGTAGAGACCTTCTTCCCTGAGAGAAGATACTTCTACTGGTACACCATCATTGGCTGGGGTGAGAACCCCGTCACCCAGGCGTGTTCAACGAATCCTAAATGATTCTCCTTAATCGGAGACAGTGACATTGTATTTTTGGATCAAACAGTAGGGGAGACAGCGTATTAATGTGTGTGTCTGTGGGCTGTTTTGTGGATCCAGGTACCCCTACAATATGTGTGGTGTTATGGGCAGTACTCAGACTGCACTTTGATGACATTGGGTGAGTTACCACTAACATTACATCCACTATCATACATCACAAAGACATTCATTAGAATGATAATACTGTCCCGCTTTCCCTTCTGCATGTTATTTCATCTGTCCTACCTTCCTTCCCTCCCTCCTCTCTTTACCTCTATATACCTTCCCTCCCTCCTCTCTTTACCTCTATATGCCTTCCCTCCCTCCTCTCTTTACCTCTATATACCTTCCCTCCCTCCTCTCTTTACCTTTATATACCTTCCCTCCCTCCTCTCTTTACCTCTATATACCTTCCCTCCCTCCTCTCTTTACCTCTATATGCCTTCCCTCCCTCCTCTCTTTACCTCTTTATACCTTCCCTCCCTCCTCTCTTCACCTCTATATACCTTCCCTCCCTCCTCTCTTTACCTCTATATACCTTCCCTCCCTCCTCTCTTTACCTCTATATACCTTCCCTCCCTCCTCTCTTTACCTCTATATACCTTCCCTCCCTCCTCTCTTTACCTCTATATACCTTCCCTCCCTCCTCTCTTTACCTCTATATACCTTCCCTTCCTCCTCTCTTTACCTCTATATACCTTCCCTCCCTCCTCACCTCTATGTACCTTCCCTCTTTCCTGTCTTTCTTTCCGCCCTCCCTCCCTTGCCCAGGTGTTGGGATATGAATGATAATGCTGGTATTTGGTGGGTGATTAAGGGACCTGTCCTAGCCTCTATCATGGTAAGGCACTTATTATATTATATATATAATATTATACTATATACAGCTCCGGAAAAAAATCAGAGAGCACTGCACCTGCTCTTGCTGATACCTACAGTATCTTGCTTATACCTACAGTATGTGTGAATATAGAATAAGTGAATATAGACATGTTGAGTTTGTCCTTTAACTTACCGTCTTATTTTTCGGCAGATCAACTTTGTCCTGTTTATTGGCATCATCATTATCCTTGTCCAGAAACTTCAGTCTCCAGATATTGGTGGCAATGAATCCAGTATCTACCTGTGAGTTACAAGAAGTGTGTCATTCTGTGAAATTCTGTTCATCACATTCATCTACTGTTCTAATACTCCATGATGTTTGTTCTTCTGTTGGCATGAGTCTGTTTATGAACTTTTTTCAATCATGTCTCAATCTGTTGACCCACAGCTGATGAGGTCGATAGTGTATTAGGACATTGTGTCAGTGTTGCCTGTGTTGTTTGATTGACAGACGCCTGGCTCGTTCCACCTTGCTCCTGATTCCTCTGTTTGGGATCCACTACACTGTGTTTGCCTTCTCCCCCGAGGACGTCAGCAAGAGGGAGAGACTGGTTTTTGAGCTAGGCCTCGGCTCCTTTCAGGTGTGTGCGTGAGCGCAACTTTGCTAATCTAATGTTACATTCCTGATTCCTTCTTTATGCGAGGACATTTTGCTTATGCTTATTCTCTTTGTCCTGTGTCCTGGTAGGGCTTTGTTGTGGCGGTCCTCTACTGCTTCCTGAATGGAGAGGTAAGCCCTCTTTTAAACCAACCCACTTTGCTTTAAAATCCCAAGCGATAGTGAAACAGAGAGACAGACAGACCTGACTGACAGACAAAAACACGAGAGACTGCTAAAGTGGTGGACGGACCGACGGACAGCCAGACAGAAAGGGAGTTTCATGCTGAGTCTTTCCAGCGAGGTCCATTAATAATGACCTTGTGAAGTATCTCCCTGAAGGTGCAGTCGGAGATCAAGAGGAAATGGCGCAGCTGGACGGTGAACAGGTACTTTGCTGTGGACCTGAAGCACCGGCACCCTTCACTGGCCAGCAGCGGGGTGAACGGGGGAACGCAGCTCTCCATCCTCAGCAAGAGCAGCTCTCAGATCCGCATGTCAAGCCTGCAGGCCGAGACGCCAGCTACCTGAACCCCAGCGACGTGGGCCAGGGCCAGGACGAGGCCGCCGCCGCCGCCGTTACTTCTATCGCACCTACACCGAGACCCATCAGCCACTTCCACACTGAACCTGAGATTACAGCCAACCTCACCCCTACGCTCACACCCAACCACGGACCACTACCAGTGACCAGCCTCACCAACCCATATCCTTTTCCGAACCCGTACCCAGACTCCTCAAACGCATACCTCAAGACAACCAACCCGTACCCTGACACAAGCCTCATTCTGGACTCTGGAGAACGGATCCCGGACCCTCCTAACTGCACTGCACCCAAAAGCCCAACTGAGCCCTTCGTCTAACTCAACTGGATCCACCACACCCTTATATCGCCATGCTGAGGGAATGGCATCCAGATCATGTGGCCGCTAACCCTATCTAAACCAATCAACCTATTACTATCCTATTTAAACCAACCCATGACTACCTACAACTAACTCATAGTTAAGACCAGGCACCACACCCTGGCACATATAATGAGGCAATACCTCATTAAATATGTGCATATTGTGCAAGTTACTTTTTCTGGACACTGGATTAAATACAGATATTTCCTGGATTCCCTTTACTACTCAGACATTTAACGAGCTGAGTAGAATATTTTGCAATTTAGAGGCCGTTAAAATATAGGACTAACTCCAGAAAATGTAAATTTCCGTAAAGTTTTCCGTCAAGTAATTCTTTTTTTAAAGTTTATTTTCTTTTTAAGAATACTAACACTAACCTATCAAGGTTATTACATTTCAACATTCAAGCCTGTGGTGCCTAGCCTTATTTTATATATCTGTCATGCTTTAAACAAATACAGAGAGCTAGACAGTTGGGAAAGACAGAGAAAAGGTTGTATGAAAGGCGAATGGCCAGATTTGAATTCAAACCAACTCCTAGTTTTAACCATCTAGACCCAAATCTGACTCAAAAAATATATAGTTTTTTTCAGTAATCTTTTTAATAGCAGTGCATTGAGTTACATACCTATTTGATTGCTAGAGATGGAAAAAAAAACAAATACATCAACATCAGAATCTTGTCAGAAAATGGTCACTGTAACATATAACTGTTAATACCCCATGTTTAAGTAGGCTTACACCTTATGATCACTGTCAGTAGTAAAAAAAAGACTAGAATTTTATGACACAGTAGCCTATACCTTTAGGGTTATTCCTGTGTATTTCAAATGCGTGTAATAGCCTAGTCAGTGTCAAGTCATCAGATTATAAGCTATAGGTAGCTAGCTGACATGACGAACTTTGGCTTAACTTTGTTGTTTGATATCAAACCCAAAACATATAAACTTGTGGCAATTTTAAAATGCCCCATGACAGGTTTAATTTAAACATCATAAAATTTGCAAAAATCTATAACAAAATGGAAAACCATAGCTCCAGTAGTACATGCAATGTGTGTTTAGCCAATATTAACATGTTAACTTGGACAGCTCTAATTCATTGTAAACTTTACCAACTTTATCCAACATACAGTATATGTCCAGAATACGTCGCAACCAGCAACGCTTGTTTAATATGGTTGTTTTGCGAAGTGGATGTAAATACACTTTTGATCTATTATTAATAACTGTTTCTGTAATGGAGTCACCCACCATTGGACCGCTGCAGTGAGTCTGGATCTGGTGTACTGCTCTGAGGATTTCTAGAATGTATCACATTCTAACCCTTCTAACTAGTCCCAAAAACTGAAGATTAGAAACCAGAAACGAAAAAGCTCCATTTAAAAGACTGTGTTACTGGCTTTGGGACTCTGGTTGGTTAAATATGACCAAATTGCTGTACAACACCCCTAATTTTGACACCCCAAACAACTTCCAAAATGTCACTATCTGACTGACGTACGTATCGTACAGTAGAGGGTCCTCCTTGATTTACCAGGAAAGCTGGGGCTTACCGTCCAATGTCAAGTGCCGTTCAGAAACCTTCAGAGGAGGGTCCTACCAGGGAGGGCAGGAGGCTATGTCCAGGAAAAGGATGGTTCTCATTCTGTACATATCATTGTGTAATGTCTCAGACCTCCCCCCGGCTGGGAGTCTCATTTCAACCTGCTGGAACCTCCATGGAATACGACCAGTCATTGCAGTTATGTCCTTACGACCAGTCATTGCAGTTATGTCCTTACGTCCAGTCATTGCAGTGATGTCCTTACGTCAGAAGGGGGACAATAAGTCCCAGGACAATAACTCCCACAACTCCTACACCTTTCTTAAAGTTGAGACTGTCTATCTGTCCTGGGTGTCCTAGGTATTATGGCAAGTTTTTCACGGAGCAGTAAAAATAAATAATGGTTCTGCTCCTATGCTCCGACATTGCTGAGACATTCCAGACCTTATAACAATTGACACAGTTACAGTATTTCCGTTATCGGTTTACCGCGTGTTGTTATCGCAGCCTGGCGCCGGACGGTGCAGTTGTTTGACGCTGCGACATCTGACCAGGGGAACGAGGGTTGTAGCGTCTTGTGTGGTACGGTAGACGTCACAAACTGGCCAATCGAGATAGACTGAACTAATGTAAATATTTATCCACTGACCAATCAGGTTGCAGGTGTGATCGTCTGCCTCAGTCATCACTGCATCATGGGATACTACTCAGGCCTGGAAACTCAAGCCAGGATCAAAGAGAAAGAAATAATTACTGGACCAACAGTAGAAACAATTATCCTTAGTCGACCACAACTGTTCGTAGAGCATCGCGGTGCTTTGTGTTTAAGTTTTCAGTACTTTGTATCAGCATACTATAACATCAACAACTATGGACATCTTCACCTGCGCAAGCTGTGATTGGTGACAGGCGGAGGACAATCCCCCTCTTTGCTATGTATACCACTCCTCGAAGAAGGTGACAGGATTTAAACCAGTCTTTAAGTGAAAGGTATATTTTCTAGAGTTCATTTTTGCGGAATGAAATGCCAAAAAGTAAAGCCTGTGTAAAGGTTGGATCATCTATTTTAGAAGGTGTTTAAAAGAAGGATATAAAAAGCTAAGGTTTTCCAACTACGACCATTATACAACAAACCTCTTTTAATCTTAGCATTGCTTGTTTATGATAACAAGATGCCTTGGGTCTTTTCAGGCGAGGATTGATAGTGCCACTAGTTTTAAACAGCCGGTAGTACAGAAAATGTCAATGACAACTTACTCATGAATGGGTATCATGAGTTCAGTGTTAAATTGTTTGCATGAATTGTATTTTTACTTTCTTCTTTTTAAATATGTTTATAATTGTTTTGTGAGATTATTATTGTACTTGACACTGAAACGGCAGTGCACTTTAATCTAGATTTTACTTACAGCCGTCATTCAAATAGCTTCAATATCTGTATTGAAAAAAAGATAAGTTAAACCTACAGAAATTATCTTACCACCTTGAGTTTAGATTAAAAAAAAAACAAAAAAAAACGTATTGAATAGTGTTTAGATGTACTACGATTGCATTTTTTTCTACATTCCTTTCTTTTTTTAAATTAAATGTATTGCCAGCTTAGGTTATAATCGGTTAGATTGTTTCCTTGCAGTTTCTCTGCATATATGCTTGTCTATAATGATATTTTCTTATGTATATCTTAAAGGAAGCTTAAAGATGGATGTCATTATAAGGAGTGATTCTAAGTTTTTTTTATTACTCTGCGGTACTAATCACATTCCAAAGAGTAACACGAGACTCCACTTTATGTGAGTTTGCACGGCCGTATACATTTGCAAAGGCTGAGTAAAAGTTTTGCAACTGATGTCACTTCAGATTTGATCCTTTGGTCCGATTTAAACATTATTATTATATATTAATTATGCTTCTCATCCCATGTTGATTTTTTTTTCTTTGTGTCTCCAAAGTGCCTTTATGCACAAAAGGTATTTATTTTCTTCTTTTTTTTAACCTTCTTTTAAAGAACACGTCTGCAAAGTATGTAAAAACATGGTTCAACAAAAGTGCTTTTATGATGTTACACTGAATCCGTATTTTATTAACCTGGAGGCCTTTGAAGTGCTTAGAGCTCATTACTGGTTTAAAATGGGCATAGCCTAGAATATACGTTATCACTGATTACCGTTTATAATGAACTCATTTTTATTTAGTTAATAATCTACTATGGTCTACATCATATACACAAAAATGAGGATAATTGAATGAATTTATGTTCTCTTTTTTGTGCAGGATTGAGGCCTTTGTAATCAATCATTATGTTTTGTAAATCCAAGTAATGGGACAGAGGTTGATTGACTGATGTTACTGTGCATTGTTTGTGACTGAAGGCAAATGCTGGGGGGGTCATGTATAATATAAATAATTGCCTTTCTTCACAAACTTAAACTACAAAATGTTTTAATTGCTTTCAATGTAAACTATAAGCTACAGATTATATAACCATGCATATCTGTAAACAGTGTAGTGTAACGCAATGATGACTCCATAACTCCCCGACTCACCTGAAATAGCGCAGTCTTTTAACAATATTACACCAACAGAAATACACTACTATGGGAATTTCATTCCGTTCAGTTGAGTTAAGAGCAAGGAAGCAGATGAAGAAGGATACGATGTGATGTGTGTTTTTCTCAAGTCTGGACCTGTATTCATGATCATGGATCAGCATTTCTATTTTGAGATGCTTAATGAAAGTAACAATGGTCTGTAATATGAATGCATCCCCATCCGTGTGTGTGGGACCAAAAGGTGTCCCTATTTCACTCTGAAACAGGATGGGCTATCAAAAAATATATAATGTTGTTTTGGTTACCAACACAAGTTGAATGTTTAGCAGCATACGAGGATAACGTACTGGAGTACCCCATTAAACCTGTATGACAATCTCATGTCATAAGCCAATTTTAAAAGTATTTCTAGAGTATTCATGTCATAAGACATCCATAGTATTATCCAATAGGTGGAGACTTATTTTGCTGGTAAATGTGTTGTCAGTTAGAGGTGTAATCTTTCAAAGAATAGATATAATATTGTTTATTACAGAAAGTCTGTTGTAACAATTACATTGAAGTAGTTATCTACTGTACACAGAGTGGATTAGAGTATGTCCCAAACTGCCCCCTATTCCCTAATCCTTGTATTTGTGTTCTACTCTGGTCAGGGCCCATCAAAAGTAATTAACTAAATAAGAAATAGAGGGCAATTTTGGACACTCGCTAAGTGTTTTACGAGTATGTGTAGCCTATCATTAAGGCTTATAAATGGTTGAATTGTTTTATTGTGTAAAACACAGAATTAAGCTACTACTGCTGTATTTTGTAAACGGTGGTGCAAAGTGAATATTAGTAGTCATTAAAATGTTGCACTGTGGTTGTTCTCACATTATTATTATTTTGGTGATGTGCTTGTTCAAATGTAAAGCAAATTGCTGCCTATACTCTTGTAGACTGATGCATGCATGCTTTGATGGTTTAATCCCCTTCGAAAAGCTAAATTTCATCACTCTGGAGATTGGAATCTTACTAGGTGTAACAGAACCTTTATAGAAATGCTCATGTTTTTATAAACCGTTCATAGAATCCTAAGTAAATTCTAAGTGTGATATATTTTTGTAATCAGCTGTTACATGGAAAAAGCAGCTCTAACAAATGCTAAAATAATTGTGTTCAATAGTGAATAATTATGTGTGCTGTTGAACTGCAGTCCACAAAATGTGAATCCTATTTTCTGTTTGAAAGCAGATACAGTCAGTCAATTTCAGTAGTCAGAAGACTCATAAAATGTGTCATCTGGACAGGGCTAAACTAGAAGGTCCATCGTTCACTTGAAATTATTTTCTATTTTATGTGTATTTTTGGGCTGGATTTAATCTGTAATGCTACATTTCAGGCATACAGTGTGATTGAAATTTTAAAGACAATGTTTATGCTGTTTCAACAAACCATTTGTTTCCAACCATCACAAAATGACATTTAAAAACCTGGCTCTGTATTTAAGATGGGAAGGAACAATGTTATGGAACAATCACATCTATATATACATTATGTAAGCATTTCTATCAGATGTATATACATCATGAAGACATCATGTAGACATTTCAATCTGCAATGTTCCACAGTTTCTGCCTACCTAATATAGACCAGGACAAAGGATGAATGTGTGTACTGTACACTGATGGCTGAATGTAATGTACTTGCTTTATAGGAAAGTATTTATACTGTTGATCTCTGATCTGAAGGGTTGGGTTCATTAACATTTTACGTCAGTCAGTTTCCCAGGTAAACAGGTAAACAAAAAAAAGCAATTGCATTTCTTTCAGTGCTTTTATGAAAAACAAATGTAGTTTGGATTTTTTGTTTGAATACAAATGGAATTTTCCAACCCTGATGATCTGAATGCTGCCTGCTTCTGTTTGTTTTTAAACTCATGTTTTAATCTGATCTCTTTCATCGCTGCACTGTATAAGTGTCTTCTTGTTTTGATGTACGGAGGTTTTGTATATTATTACTGAATTATTGACTTAAATGTCGCATTAAATGTTTTGGACTTGAATCATTGTTGTTGTGTTTTTGTGCATTTTATTGTACTCTGTATCATTCCAGTACCATATCTTTTTGTCACCTAATATGAAAATTGAAAGAAGTTGGTAAGACAAAGCAGACATACCTGGTACCAGGCTAGCTTTTCTTGCCATATCCCAAAGAAACAACAAATCACCACCTATGTTCTGTATGTCCAAGTCAACACCTTGCTTTGTGGCAGGGTGCATTATCCTGCTGAAAGAGGCCAATGCCATCAGGGAATATTGTTGCCATGAAAGGGTACACATGGTCTGCAACAATGCTCAGGTAGGTGGTACGTGTCAAAGTAACATCCACATGAATGGCAGGACCCAAGGTTTCCCAGCAGAACATTGCCCAAAGCATCACATTTGCCTCCTTCCCATAGTGCATCCTGGTGCCATGTGTTCTCCAGGTAAGCAACGCACACGCACGTGTTGTAAAAGGAAATGTGATTAATCAGACCAGGCCACCATCTTCCATTGCTCCGTGGTCCAGTTCTGATGCTCACATGTCCATTGTAGGGGCTTTCGGCAGACAGGGGCCATCATGGGCACTGACAGGTCTGCAGCTACGCAGCCCCATACTCAACAAACTGTGATGCACTGTGTGTTCTGTCACCTTTCTATCAGTTCCAGTATTCAATTATTCAAGAATTTGAGCTACAGTAGCTAATCTGTTGGATCGGACCACACAGGCCAGCCTTCACTCCCCATGTGCATCAATGAGCCTTGGCCGTCCATGACCCTGTGAACTAGTGTAGCTAGTTACCAAACAAAGTAATGCAAGCTAGTAGCTTCCTGATGTCAGTGTTTGCACATCAGTTCTATGTGCATGCTCTATGAGGCAATAGGCCAGGTGATTTCTATTTAGTTGGCGGTAAGATACTACAGAAGGAAATGTTTGATGGGATGAATAGATAATTGTCCCACTCACTCTCCAAAAGGTACACCATCTTGTCCCCTTTACTTTCTTCCAATATATCAAAATGTTGCAATATTGACTTCCGAGATTTGAAGGTGATTATTCATTTGATAGCTGATTGATCATTGCAAATGTCAACAACCATTCCTATTTTGAAACATTTATTGTAAAAATGAATTGGTCACGTGACCTATGGAAACAAGATCCACTTTCCGATTCTATTGGAATATCAATGAGAGGACATTAAATACATTGCAGATCTCTCTGGTTTTATGTACGTGGATAAACATCTTTAGTCACTTTGTCTACCTCATGTCTTTGGCTGAATTTGGGAATCATTAAGACACACATTTGGTTGTGGCCAACAATCCAGCAGAAAATATCATTGTTTACAGTCCCCCATCTTTACCATCTTACCACAACTTAGCATAAACATCCAAAGACAATACCATGAGTTGTTGAGAAAAAAGTGTTCAAATCTGTCATGAAGGCAAAGAGTAATATAAAAGGTATTTTGATTTTTTTACTGTAACATGTTTGATTTATACTTCATTCTATGTGTTATTACATAGTTTTGATGTCTTAACTATTATTCTACAGTGAGTAAAATATTGTAGGTAAAAAAAATAAAAATACCCTTCAATGAGTAGGTATGTCAAAACTTTTGACTTGTACTCTATATCAATAAAAACATAGATATATAATCAAAAACATAAAGATAAATAAGTACATAGAATCTGTGATACTAGAAAAACTACGACCTGGAGCAAATTTACCAGGAAGAATGGCAAAATGAAAAATAAGGCACTCAGTTCCCTTAATATTTTAAGTTAAAGTCAGATATTTATGTACAGATTGCCTTGATTGACAAAATTGCATAATCTGCAGAGATTTCTGGAAAACTTGGGTACCTGAATTGTGCAACACTACCTGCTGGGAAGGGTAATTCCTATTGAAATTCTAAGAAAGTACTACATGATTGGATTACCTTAGAAAAATGTATGTTTTGATCTTCTGTGTAGCTAAGATAAATTAATCATTCAATTTAAATGCCAAAAAAGATCATTCAAAAATCCTGAAATATCAACCAGCAGTTACATTTGAAACATTTCATTTAGAACTTAAAACATTTGAGTAAAAGTCAGTTTCACAAAATGTTAAGTCATTAGGAACATTTGGACTGAGTTAGTTCAATTTTAGGGTATTTATCTATAGACCATGAACCGTGTAGGTTTATCAGCTTGATCTTACAGTCAAAACAACATATGAATCTATACTTTGAGATTTAGAGGAAACTGAGAGAGAGGAATCTGGTGGATGCATATTGTACACCAGGTGGAGGGATTGCGTGGCTGGTACAGCCGGTACTTCCTGGTACCCAAGATGCCAAGATGTTGAACATCCCGTTAAAAGTGTATGTTCTAGTTCTATAGCCGGCAACTTTCCTTGCCTCACGTTTGGCTTCTCCCTGCTTCTTTTTCAAAGTGCTGGAAGAGCTCTCTGTTGGGACCAGAGTGTTTTCTTTGTGTGTGATTGGCTGTTAGCAGCTGCTTTTTTGTGTGATTGGCTGTTAGCAGATGCTTTTTTGTGTGATTGGCTGTTAGTAGCTGATTACTTTCAGCAGGTGGCAGTGCATACTGCTCTACTTCTCTCTCATGTTCACTCTCTGGGGGGGTTGTGGGTGAATCTGACATAGTGTCCTGACTCCATCATTGTAGGTTCAGCTTTGAGTCTCAAGTTGTATACTGTACTCAGTTGTGCGTTCATGTAAGTTTACAGTTGGGAGGTTGTTCGTGTGTCCCATTCCTGATTTAATATTGGAGTGCATATATCCCCTCAAAATGGACCTAATAAACATTCTGGGCTTAATTGGATACTGGGAACACTTTGATCCTGACACATTAAAAAACAATTGGTTAATTGACTACAAAACCAACATTTGACATTTAAATTGTAGTCACTGGACTGACATTTGAATTGAAAAGGAAAGTCCAGAGAATGAAAAGTTCAGAGAATGGATATCAAGGACAGCAAAAATATTCTTTATGAAGAAATGGTCTACGATCTTATCCATTGGCTCAGTTATTTATCATCAAAAGAAAAGGAATATTCAAAACTAGTCACAACACTTAGTATTTCAATGTTTTATTTCATATAGACTTTTTGCAAATATTCATCAAAGATGCCTCTAATGTTGGCATGCTCTAACATAGTAGAATGTAAATGCACCAGAGGCCATCCTCTGAGTTATGACATGATCACAGATTCAAACAGCATTTCACAGCTCAAAAGCATGAATTCATGAATTGCACCTCCATCACATCCTGGCCTTGGTCATCAGCCAGAAGTTGAATAAAGTTAGGCTAATTACCATTTTGTCTAAATTGCTCTATACAGGCTTTGAAATTAATGTAGGCTTATATTTGGTGGATAACGTTGCTGTCATCTTCATATTATCTAAAGTATTTTTGTTGTCATGATGACAAGAGGTTTTAATTATTTGGCTTTTTTAGAGTTGGTATTGTGTTTTTAAGTCTTAGTAATACAAATTAGACTAAATTCTTCTGCTGCTCTGATTGAGGATGCATTGAGTAGAGTGCTCTTATGGACATTCGCCCAAAAGGTTTCAAACAGTATTGTGACAAAACGTGCAATACATCAATAGCTATAAATACAGTGTTTTATGTATCTATACACCACTTTACTATTTAAAGAAACATTTACTTCTGACTAATTTACTTTTGACATACTTTTACCAACTACATACAATGCAGCATTACAGGAATTACGTACATACAGTATGTAACTATTTTGGAAAATGCGGTTACATTTGGTATGAACATATGAGCAGTGCTATTATGTTAAATGTCAACATATCCTAGTGCTATAGGTCCTTTGTGACCTGTGAATACGTTCAGGTTCAAAATATGAGAAAAGCTGTTTACCTACAATCAGAACCCGCCACTCGAGGCAGTTATGAATGTATTCACAGTTAATTGAGTGGCTGTTGGCAGGGGTGTTGTGGTCAGGGATGGTGGACGTGACAAAAACTGACTTTCAATCCGATAGTTGCGAGTTTGATTCCTTCGATAGGCCACACGTTTTTGGGGGGGAATGTTGTTGTTTAGACTGGCGTTTTTGTAACCTTACACTTAACCTTCATGCTAACCCTAACCTTAATACTGTCATGCTTAGTACTGTCATGCCTAACCCTAACCTTAATACTGTCATGCTTAGTACTGTCATGCCTAACCCTAACCTTAATACTGTCATGCTTAGTACTGTCATGCCTAACCCTAACCTTAATACTGTCATGCTTAGTACTGTCATGCCTAACCCTAACCTTAATACTGTCATGCTTAGTACTGTCATGCCTAACCCTAACCTTAATACTGTGATGCTTAGTACTGTCATGCCTAACCTTAACCTTAACTGTAAACTGTAAATATTATTTGCATCCAGACTTTTTTCACTTTGAATCAATTACCTTAAGGACCAACAGAAGAAGATGGCTTCTATCACTTTGCTGATTGATGACCCAGGTGGGCATTCCCGTCAAGTGACTTGACAGGTGTGTGGGACTTTCGTTTTGGTGGGTGACACATGCTAGGGGTGGAACTTCCTGTATGACGTATATTAGAGCAGAACTTCCTGTATGACGTATATTAGAGCAGAACTTCTTGCATGACGTATGCATGTCCAGTGAATGCAATATGGCGGGGTATGTGGTTTGACTATGTAATTCATGATTGCTTTGTTCATAGACGTTTGATGTTTTACAATGTGCCTCCAGGGTTGATTTGCTAGATATTTGATGTTACTATAAGCGTTATAACAGCTCAGTGTTTAACAGATGGTTTATAACCAATGTCTGGCAACTTTTTATGTTTTATGATACAATAGGTGACTGCTGGGGTCTGTTTTTATTATTTTATTCCAACACTTCTGTGTATTTAAACCACTCAGATCCCAGTGTTGGTCATTTAGTCTTGCCTGTGTAAACGTACATACACTGTCAGAGAAATGTCTTGAACTGATGTATTCTTATTGATTAAGGTTTTGAGTCTCCATGTTTAGATAAGAAAAGGAATGTCGATTGTGTTTTGAGAAAGGAAGTATGAGGTGCTGAGGTAAATGTAAACCTATAGCAGGATGGGGGTAGATGCATAACAATGGGTTTTAGGACAGGATAGAGGAAGATACACAACAGAAGGTAGGATGGATAACAAACGTGTTGTTTATGTGGTATGACCGTGCAGATTCTTATCTCCACCCCTTTCTCTATAAGTATTGAATGTACATCCAAATGCTTTAGAGATCATTCACTGTTATTCTGTAACCTGTGTACTCTCTCCTTGCATGAATAAAACTGTTTATTGTGCAATCGAGTTTTCCTCTGTCTAACCTACCATTTTCGTAAATCGTTTGGACTTTAGAAATTGACATCACAACATATAACACACTGTGGCAGGTTGTACAGAGATCAGCATTGCTGTTGAAACACCGGTGAAAGCTAGCAGCTTAACCACTGCTCAGCAAGTCGACAAGAAATTAGACATGGATGGCAAAGACGTGATCAAGATGCCAGTCCCAAAGTAATCGATGCAGAGTTTAGCCCGAATTCATCAATTACACCAGGATATGTTTGCACAGGAGTGTAAGTTGGAAGACGGGCGAATTAGTGGATACATTTTCATAAAATGCGACTTCCTGAGATACTGATTAAACTAACTTTCATGCTTGTTTATGGGCCCCATTTCAAAAAGTGTTTGACGCCAAAGTCAGGTAAGCCTAATACGATAGGTGTGTTGTTTAAAGTAATTGAAGGATTTAAGTAGTATGACCCTGTTAGATTGGAGCTACTTCTGGCCAATGCCAGTATGTTGTGACTGCGACTGTAGTGTGACTGCGACAGCATGTGACTGTGACTGCGCAATGGTTGACTGATGTGCAACCCAGAAGCCCTGCCTTAAGCTAACACAATCCTAAAAAAACAGAAAATTGGCCGGTGACTACCAAGCAGCCAAAAGACTTGAAACATGTCTCAAGAATACAACCAACTGGAATTGCCTTGACTCAACTGTCTACATTTTCTTGACTGGTTTGGCTCAGAGCTAGGACCTCTTAACACACCTGCCAAATATTGACAAGAGTCATAACGAAACAGCTGCCTCACACCCAGGTTTTAAAGATCATCAAAGCCACAGTGGGTGTCATCCTGGGAAATGCTGTTGTGACTATTCTCTACAAAGCAGGCATTGGATATGAAGTGGACCACCCAAGTCCACAAGGAGACATTCCTGTCTTGTTCTGCCAGATTACTTTTTCCAAGATTCATTATGATGACATTGTACAGAAAATGTTATTAGTGTGACTGGAACACATTTTGGCCAAACTTAGGAAATATCGGGTTTTCGACCATTGCTGACCAAGAATCATGTGGCAGCTAAGCCTTTCTCTGCAAACTCAAGGCGGAGCCATACATCATATGGAGGCTGAGTGAGAATATGGATAAATACATGAATGAAGATAATGAGCAAACAGTATGCAATGCAGCAGCATCTTGGTCTGACCAAACCAAAGACTTTGGATGGATAACTTTAGTTGTTGTGTTTACATGTATCTAAACAGATTAAACGGATAATGCACAAAGCTATCAAGAGTAGATTTGATGGTGATAGACTTTTTAATTATCAATAAAATGTCATTATAAAGTGCTTTAATAATCTGAACAATCATATACAGAAATGGTCAGGAACACAACTGATGATTGGTAGGAATTGTTGTCAAACAATGAATCAAATGCTCTAAACAACTTTGCGTCAAGTTTTAACAGTTCTAATTGATGACAAAGACTAAAATAGGGTATGTTATGTATGTTTACTTATGGAACAGATGTTTGTGTGATAAAATTGCAGATTAATGACGCTGTGGATGTACATTGTATTTCAAAAAAATTCCAATCAACAGAAATGTGAATGCTTGTGATTCATTTGTGAAATATAATTCCGATGTCTCAAATAAAATTATATTAAACATGTGTTACTTCTCATTATTGACCCAAAAGCTCTATGCTGTCTGAACAGGTTATGAAAAGTATTTACCTTGATAGAGCTTTTATTTCTCTGCACACCAAGCGTATTTACTTAACACATCTATACATGTTAACAAACATTTAATGTTATTTTCTCCCCAACTATAAGCACTCATGTTGACCAAATCAAGGTGAAATTGAGAATTTATATTACGAACAATGACTACTTCTTTGAAAATGAATAGCTCCAGGCCTGTGTAGCGTGTATGCATCCTGGGCCAGTTGCCAGTCATTTGACATACCATTTTTGTGTCTCTCCCCAGTTTCCTCTAAATACACTCTTTTCAAACCCTCTTTACCCACATAAGCGCCAGGGTTTGACAGGTTGTAGTAAATATGTCTTATAACCTGTTCAGACCTTGTAGAGCTTTGGGGTAATAATGAGAAGTAATGCATGTTTAACATAATTCTATTTGAGACTTTGTAATTACGTATCATCTAAGAATTTCATAAAAGAAACACAAGCATTCAGATTTCTGAGCACAACATGCAATCGTAAATTACATAGTCAAACCACACACCCCACCATATGTCATTCACTGGAAAGGCATATGTCATAACTAAAGTTCCACCCCTAGCATACGTCACACAGGAAGTCCTGCCCACCTATCAAAACACTTGACAGGAACGCCCACCAGGGTCATAAATCAGTGAAGTGACAGAAGCCATCCTATATAAACTACTAACATAATAGCAAAAGGTAAAGGAACAACATTTTGCACCGATTCACATTCATACTGAACGTAATCCCAGTTTACAAAATAGTTCCATATGAACATAATAAGAGGCATGGTTGACTACACATTACAAATAGCTGAAAACATTTAAATTACACACTGTACAGTTTCAATTTGTTGATGTTTCAATATAGTTATTTATGTAACAACACGTTTGTAGCAATTTGTTAAATGCAGAGTTAATGTATTTTATTGAAAAGCATGTTTTATGTTCTTTGATTTAGTACCACATTTTAAAGTATTTTGTAATGTTAATAAACCATAAAACATTTACCTACATACAATAAAGTTACGTATATAATACAAACACATTTAACTGATCATAATGAAATCAGTAAGATGTAATCTAATTCATCTTTTCAAGATTGTTTGAAAATATAAATACATTGAATTTGTTTTTCAGTTAAAACATTTAGTCTTTAAATAAATGCAATGTAAAGAAACACTTTAAGGGGTCGTTGTTAAGATAATGACACAGTAGAATGGACCCCATAACGTTGACTGTTATCAAATGTAATCCAAAATAAAAGGAGTACCCCATTTTAAAAGTAAAACCAGTCTGAACTATATAATTTCACTTCTACATACAATAATGACTAAAAACAAGAGGGTTTAAATAAATAATCTTTACAGTGTAGTGCTCCAGATGTGCTATGTGCACTGTGCAAAATGTTGTATTTACAATCCATAAGGTATAAATTGTTGATCTTTTTGGTACACTTTGGGTTGATAAGGGGTGTGAGGCAAATTCAACATTTTGCCTGGCTACCCAAACTACTCGCTCTGCCCAAACAATAACACTCAACATTGTTCTTTTTTATTGGAAAGGAGTCTGGATCTGAATACCCCCAAGACATTTTCTAGCTACCAAAAACGGTGTAACTTTTCTGATTGGTTCAAGAAACCCAGGGGATGGGCCAGAGTAAAAAAATACAGGGGTAAAGAAATATTTTTAAAATGTGTGGTTGGCTTTGATACTCTGTTTTCTTAGAGTTCATGCAATCATGGATTCCTTTGCATAGCAGCTTTAATTTTGATGTCACCTAAAGGACTGCAATGGAATGAGATACAGACTGAAATATCTATCAGAAGAAAGTGCAATATATGTCAGACAATTAAACACCTCTCCCTTCAATCTATGACTGCATCTGAAATGGCACAATATTCACTATATAGTGCACAACATTTTGTTTCAAACACAGTATTATCATTTATCACCCATGGAATTACAGAGAATTTCTTTATTTTTACAAGGCCTCTGGTAAAAATGTTGTGCACTATATAGGGTGATATTTTAAACAGACATTATGTTAAAAATTATACTGTGTATGAAGACATGTCTTCCTGCTGAAGACACAGGTGGGTCGCTCAGAAAGCCTTCAAAATGAGAGTATTTATAACCTCTCTCTGCTACAGAGAACAGATCCATTAAGTTTAAACAAATGGCCTGATGAGGTGATACCCATGATGGGACTAAATAACTCTTCCCTTTCAACCACTAAAAGGTATTCCATTGACTTCTTTAACATTAAGTAAACCAAGCCACATTAGCTGGATCTAAGGACAATGTCCCAGAGTGTCTGGACAGACATCCTGTCCGTATACCACATTTGACATACTTTATATTTCATAAATTGAGCAACCAGTGATATTACATTCTCATGGAGTAAATTAATTGTATGCACGTTCATATGTGTTTTGTTTGATTTCACATACGTCTTAAGTTAAAACTTTATAGCCAGGTGTATGTCTTTCTAAATAACGTCCAATCAAGTGAATTGTACACAGATAGACACCAATCTCCAGGTTCTAGAGAAGTCAAGTATGATCAAAGGGCAGAGGATGCATTTGAACTCAAGGGGTCTATATTTGAATGCATGTGAGATACTTCCTTTTTGTCTCAATAAATTGGCACAGGATTTTGCATTTAGATTGATGGCAATAAATACATTTAATCAATTACAAATTGATTACAAGTCTATAACACCACTAAAGTACGTATTTAATGGTGACCAGAGACATTATGACAAAAACATTTAGTGTTTAAATGTGTTATTTCCAATCATGTTTTAAATTGATCTCCCAGTGGCTACAACTGCAAAATTATTCTGGGGGTTTTATGACGTTTCAGGCTGTTGCTAGTTTCTGTTCCTTGGCGCAGTGGCCACTGTTTGCCCTGATTCACAAATTAGGCTGTATACTATTTACAACAAACTATATCTTTCATAGTACAAGGATATCTTTGGCCTTGTTTCTTATAGCTTTTTTTGTCATAGCATTATTTTTAGGTGAGTTGCTGGTATTTTACCAGCTACAGGCTTTCACCCACCTTACATCATTGACTTCTATAAAGTACACTTTTATGTTCAGGGGTTCAGTGGGTATCTTAACGCATCAGACTCTATGTGTCAAATACTGATGTCATGCAATAAAATGCAAATTAATTACTTTTACTTTTCTGGATTTTTGTTTTAGATTACGTCTCTCACAGTTGAAGTGTACCTATGATAAAAATGAAAGACCTCCACATGCTTTGTAAGTAGGAAAACCTGCAAAATCGGCAGTGTATCAAATACTTGTTCCCCCCGCTGTATTTGTTATCTGGGGACTGCAGGGTCAAGGTGGAGGCAATGCTTGAGAGGGTGGAGTAGCCGAGGTGGAGAAAGAAAAGCGAAAGGAGGAGGAACAAATATTTAGTTCTCTCAAACAGTTGAGTTGTATGTGAATGTTTCGGTGCAGACTGAATCACAGTTCCGTGTGAAGGTGTGTGCGTCGTCAGAGACTGAGCTGTGTGTGAGCCCGTGTTTGTCCGCGGAGCTCGGCACATAGTCGTGAGCATGGGAATGTGCGAGCGAGTGTGAGTCACTGACACACGGCACCTCTTTGTGGGAGGACTTCTCCAGAACGGAGATCTGTGTAACGGTGGAGCTCTCGGTGAAGAGGGTACGTCTCCTCTTGCTGTAGCTTATGTAGCCCTCAGCCTGCCACTTCCACAAACGTTTCTTCAGCTCTGCCTGCACCTTGAGACAAACACAACAGGGACACACCCGCACATGCTCTCAGACCAGATTCAGAGAGGGAGGGAGAGTGGGTAATACACACGAAAAGGTTGAGGCATTAAAAAGCAAATGGGGAGGTCCATAGGGGAGTGTGGGTATGTTTTTTGTTTAGCATAACTTGTGCCAAATGTTGTTGTGTCTGCCCAGGGCAGAGTAGATGTTGATGCTGGTAGGTCAAATGTAATGAATGGTATAGGAGTGTGGTATATTGTGTATTTTCAAAGTGTGCCTACAAAATCTCACTTTTCAGTATCAATTAGCCGTCATGACTCAGTTGTCTTAGATGGTGTTGTTGTTTCGATATGTCAATTCTTATGCAAGTGGTCTGTATCTCAGTCAAATCAAATGCACTCCCAACTAGTCCTTTAGTCTAATTAGCCCACTCTCCCACACACAGACAGTATAGTATAGTTTTTATTTACATCTTAGTCTTAATCAAAATTGCTGTTGTACTCAAACATTTAATTGTAAATAATATGGTAACCACTGCTTACTTCTCCATTCAGGAAACAGTACAGCAGAGCCACAACAAAGCCCTAAAGAACAAAAACACATAGAAAAACATCAGAGCATTTTGACCGGATGCTTGATGACAAAATAATATATTACATAAAACACTTACTGGGGCTGAAGACCAATGACCCAAGCCCATTGTCCACTTCCTATAGGATGTGTAAATTATTTTAATATATGAGGATCTGCCTAAATAAGGGGATGCCTTTATTTAATTACATTTTTACCGCATACACAGGAAGCCCACAGTTAGGGCAGTATTCAGGCCAAATAGAGAAAAGGGTGTTTTTTGTGTTGTGAACAACAGAGACAAATACATATAATTCATAAAATGTTTTGCCTCTAAAAAGGTTGTTAATCTGGTGTGGCAGTTAAACTGATGGGTACGCTATCAATGGCTCCCAGTCCCAAATTGAACGGAAACCGTTATTTAAAGCATCTAGGGATTATATTTCTGTGGTTAGTTATGGCTGTCAGTTTGTTATTCCCAAATGGAAAAATACAGAAGCTACAGTTTGTGAAGTGAATGCCTACTGTTGAAAAGAGAATAGTAAATGTTTTACTTTTACAACATGAAAATGGATTTCCTTTCGTGTTTTTGCCACAGATCAACACGAAATGATCTACAATGTCAAAGTGAGAAAGAAAGACTATATACTTGAATTACAAAAATTAATTACAAAGAAAAAATAAAAAATAATTGCACAAGTATTTATCACAAGTTTACCTCTTTGGCAGCAATTCCGGCCAGGAGTCTATTTGGAAAAATCTTCACCAGCTTTGCACAGCGGGACACTGCAATGTTTGGCCATAATACTTTGCCCAATTCCCCAACCTGTTGGATGGGGACCTCTGGTGAACAGCATTTTCGAATTATTTCCACATATACTCAATTGGATTGAGGTCCAGGCTTTGATGGGTTACTCCAGGACATTGACCTCTAGTTTTTTGTATGCTTGGGGTCATTGTCCTGCTGGAAGATGAATGTTCTCTCCGAAGTCCCAGGTCTCTTGCACACTTCAATAGGTTTTCTTACAGGATTTCTCTGTCCTTTGCTGTCCTCTGTCTTCACAAGCTTTCCAAGCCCTGATGCAGAGATGTATCCCCATAACATGACTAACTTATATCCTGTCCTTAGTCATTGGTGCTTTTGAGGAACCTTATTACGGATTCGCTTTGAATGTTTCTTCATTTTCATGATGTAGTTTTGGTTAGAAATTGTACTAACCAACTTTGGTACTTCCAGAGAGCGGTGCATTCAACTTGAAATCATGAAGCACCTTAATTGCACATAGGTGGACTCCATTTAACTAATTATGAAACGTTTATAGCCATTTGTTTGCACCACAGCTCCTTCGGGTGTCATAGCAAAGTGGTGAATATTTATCCAATTAATTATTTTATTTTTTTGTAATTAATTTAAAACAGCTTTATTTTTCACCTCGACTTTATGGACTTCTTGTTGTGTTGATTCGTGCCAAAACCTTTATTTTGTATCACATTAAAATGTAGAATGGTCCAAGGGGGTAAATACTTTTGAGAGCCAGTGTATAATCTGTCTCTAGAATGAAGCAACATTTTTCAACAGCTCACCACGAGCAAATAGCAATGTTTTTTAAAGAAGTATATATTGAGACCACCCACAGGAGGGACCATAAGGGGCCGGTGCGAAGAGGATCGGGCGGCAGTCGAAGGCAGGGGCCTAGACAACCCGATCTCTGGACACGGAAACTAGCTCTAGGGACGTGGAATGTCACCTCGCTGGCGGGGAAGGAGCCTGAGTTAGTGCGTGAGGTTGAGAGGTTCCGATTAGAGGTAGTCGGGATCACCTCTACGCACGGCTTGGGCTCTGGAACCACACTCCTTGAGAGAGGATGGACTCTTCACCACTCTGGAGTTGCCCATGGTGAGAGGCGGCGGGCTGGTGTGGGTTTGCTTATAGCTCCCCAGCTCTGCCGCCATGTGTTGGAGTTTACCCTGGTGAACGAGAGGGTCGTTTCCCTGCGCCTACGGGTCGGGGATAGGTCTCTCACTGTTGTTTGTGCCTACGGGCCGAACGGCAGTGCAGAGTACCCGACCTTCTTGGAGTCTCTGGGAGGGGTGCTGGAAAGTGCTCCGACTGGGGACTCTATTGTTCTACTGGGGGACTTCAACGCCCACGTGGGCAACGACAGTGACACCTGGAGGGGCGTGATTGGGAGGAACGGCCCCCCTGATCTGAACCCGAGTGGTGTTCAGTTATTGGACTTCTGTGCTAGTCACAGTTTGTCCATAACGAACACCATGTTCAAGCATAAGGGTGTCCATCAGTGCACGTGGCACCAGGACACCCTAGGCCGCAGGTCGATGATCGACTTTGTTGTCGTCTCATCTGACCTGCGGTCGTATGTCTTGGACACTCGGGTGAAGAGAGGGGCGGAGCTGTCAACTGATCACCACCTGGTGGTGAGTTGGATCCGATGGCGGGGGAAGAAGCTGGACAGACTCGGCAGGCCCAAGCGTACTGTAAGGGTCTGCTGGGAACGTCTGGCCGAGTCTCCTGTCAGAGAGATCTTCAACTCCCACCTCCGGCAGAGCTTCGACTGGATCCCGAGGGAGGCTGGAGATATTGAGTCCGAGTGGACCATGTTCTCCACCGCCATTGTCGAAGCGGCTGCTCGGAGCTGTGGCCGTAAGGTCTCCGGTGCCTGTCGAGGCGGCAATCCCCGAACCCGGTGGTGGACACCGGAAGTAAGGGATGCCGTCAAGCTGAAGAAAGAATCCTATCAGGCCTGGTTGGCTTGTGGGACTCCTGACGCAGCTGACGGGTACCGACAGGCCAAGCGGGCTGCAGCCCGGGTGGTTGTGGAGGCAAAAACTCGGGCCTGGGAGGAGTTCGGTGAGGCCATGGAGAAGGACTATCGGCTGGCCTCGAAGAGATTCTGGCAAACCATCTGGCGCCTCAGGAGAGGGAAACAGTGCCCTCTGGACACAGCCAACGCTGTTTACAGTAGAGGTGGGCAGCTGTTGACCTCAACTGAGGATGTCGTCGGGCGGTGGAAGGAGTACTTCGAGGATCTCCTCAATCCCGCTGTCACTTCTTCCATTGAGGAAGCAGAGGATGAGGTATCAGAGGTGGACTCGTCCATCACCCGGGCTGAAGTCACTGAGGTGGTCAAGAAACTCCTCGGTGGCAAGGCACCGGGGGTGGATGAGATCCGCCCTGAGTACCTCAAGTCTCTGGATGTTGTGGGGCTGTCTTGGTTGACACGCCTGTGCAACATCGCGTGGCGGTCGGGGACAGTGCCTCTGGGATGGCAGACCGGGGTGGTGGTCCCTCTTTTTAAGAAAGGGGACCGGAGGGTGTGTTCCAACTATAGGGGGATCACACTTCTCAGCCTCCCCGGGAAAGTCTATGCCAGGGTTCTGGAGAGGAGAATACGGCCGATAGTAGAACCTCGGATTCAGGAGGAACAGTGTGGTTTTCGTCCGGGCCGTGGAACACTGGACCAGCTCTATACCCTCTACAGGGTGTTGGAGGGTTCATGGGAGTTTGCCCAACCAATCCACATGTGTTTTGTGGATTTGGAGAAGGCATTCGACTGTGTCCCTCGCGGCATCTTGTGGAGGGTGCTTGGGGAATATGGGGTCCTGGGTCCTTTGCTAAGGGCTGTCAGGTCCCTGTACAACCGAAGCAGGAGCTTGGTCCGCATTGCCTGCAGTAAGTCAGACTTGTTCCCAGTGCATGTTGGACTCCGGCAGGGCTGCCCTTTGTCACCGGTTCTGTTCGTAATTTTTATGGACAGAATTTCTAGGCGCAGCCAGGGGCCGGAGGGTGTCAGGTTTGGGGACCACACAATTTCGTCTCTGCTCTTTGCAGATGATGTTGTCGTGTTGGCCCCTTCTAACCAGGACCTTCAGCATGCGCTGGGACGGTTTGCAGCCGAGTGTGAAGCGGTGGGGATGAAAATCAGTACCTCCAAATCCGAGGCCATGGTCCTCAGTCGGAAAAGGGTGGCTTGCCCACTTCAGGTTGGTGGAGAGTGCCTGCCTCAAGTGGAGGAGTTTAAGTATCTAGGGGTCTTGTTCACGAGTGAGGGAAGGATGGAACGGGAGATTGACAGACGGATCGGTGCAGCTTCTGCAGTAATGCAGTCGATGTATCGGTCTGTCGTGGTGAAGAAAGAGCTGAGCCGCAAGGCGAAGCTCTCGATTTACCAGTCAATCTACGTTCCTACTCTCACCTATGGTCATGAGCTTTGGGATCCCGGATACAGGCGGCCGAAATGACCGGGCGATCCCTTAGAGATAGGGTGAGAAGCTCGGTCACCCGGGAGGAGCTCAGAGTAGAGCCGCTGCTCCTCCACATCGAGAGGGGTCAGCTGAGGTGGCTTGGGCATCTTTTTCGGATGCCTCCGGAACGCCTTCCTGGGAAGGTGTTCCGGTCCCGTCCCACCGGGAGGAGACCCCGGGGAAGACCTAGGACACGCTGGAGGGACTATGTCTCCCGGCTGGCCTGGGAACGCCTCGGTGTCCCCCCGGAAGAGCTGGAGGAAGTGTCTGGGGAGAGGGAAGTCTGGGCATCCCTGCTTAGACTGCTGCCCCCGCGACCTGGCCCCGGATAAGCGGAAGAAGATGGTATGGTGGTATGGTATATTGAGATGTATACATATTTCCTCTAAACTGAGTCCAATCAGTATATCTCTTTATTGGCATGGGCTATTGTTTGTAATCAATACCAGGTCATTTTGACCTTGTCTTGAATACAAACAATAGGTAATTTTGGTGGTAATTAAAAAAGCAAAACCCCACCAACTACCGCTTCTTAATCTGGTCCTGTTTGCAGGCCACGTGCCTTCTAATGCACACACACACCTGGAAAGATCCCAGACCCAGCTCTATGAAGATGCGTGCCTCCTCTCCTGTGTTCTCAGGTAGGAATGCAAACACCATGTAGTGCATTCCAAACAGAGGGATCAGAAACAGGGTGGACTTAGCCAACCTCCTGCGCACACACACACACAAACACACACACACACACACACACACACAGACAAAGACATACACACACACACACGGATATTAATAATCACAATAATATCTTTATCTGTTTCCGCATGTGTAACAGTAAAAAGCATTTTAGCACACTAAATCCTAGGCATTTGTTCAAGAAACCAATACAACGACTCTGCTCTGAGGCAATTGTCATGCGAGCGTGGTCAATGAATCACTGTCATTTGAACATGTGTGTGTTCATGCTTCTCTGGGACTTACATGAAGTGACCAGTGTCATGGCCGCCAACTCCTGGAAACTTGAGCTTCTGTACCAGAATGCGGATTACATTAATGAAGATGATGAAGTTGACCTGTTGCAATACAGAGGACTTAGGGCTGCATACTGTACATTACACTGTGTTCCACCTCAGGCTGGAGTTAGGTTCCACTTTAAAACAGGGGTGAGGTTTGAACCGTGTTGTCGACATGGAAGTTGTCTCGGGTGAGGTTAGCTATGGGTCAGATTACTCACCAGCAATGATGCGGTTATAGGTCCTTTAATGATCCACCAGATAAAGGTCACATCAGTGTCGTCCCAGCAACTACATGAGGACAGAACAACATAACACACAGCACAGGGTTATTTCCCACCTCCAACATTATCAAATTAACGTGTGTACAAATGAATAAGTGAGAAGACAATGCACTGTACATTCAGATTAGGCTCTTAGAAAACGTTGGCGTAATTACCCTCTGTTATCATAGAAGTTGCGTGTCAGAACCCACACTAACAATATTGTTGTTGGGAGACCTTAACAGACAGGACAAAACATCATCAGCCGGGTGTTGAAGCCAAACCATGAATCATTGGGCGGAGGGAGAAAAAGGAAAAGCCTATTGACTACATCAGTTGTCGTGAAGTTTAAATAATATTTCAGAATCAGAATCAGAAAGAGTTTCATGTAGTTTCACAACAAACTAGGAAGTTGTACTGGTCCATTGGTGCAGCAATTTTGTACAAAAGAAATGAAAACAAATAAGAATGGTGGACTGGGTATAAAAACAGTAAGGTGATATGTAGACATAATATGTAACCACAGTGTTCTATTCAGCCTAGAAGGTAGCGTGAAGCGCTTTGGCCTGACCCCTGACCCGGACAACATATAAAGTCCGGGTCAGGGGTCATATAAATTATACCACTCCATTACACAGTGAGCGAGACATTAGACTTCGGTCAACGAATTAAGTATCCGTCAGAAAAGGGTCCCACGTTATAGCTAGGTGATGTCCGTTTACACTTAAAAACATTTGGCTTCCAGTCCTCATCTAACTAAAACTATTGCAGTATAAACACGCTCAAAAAGACATACTGCATTAGTGTGATTCTCAATTCTCTCTTATCTATGTTTGAGGGAGGACAAGATTAAAAAAAGCAATGAGGGAGATAGAAAAAGAGACAGACAATGAATTGAAGAGAGATAAGGAGGGGTAGAGGAGCATTCAAGGTGACTTACCCCAGCCAATGAGTGTGTACCACCAGAAGTACTTCTTGTGTGAGACGAACGTGAGGGCAAGAAGGGTCTGGAGGTACATGCCTTCCACTAGCAGCCAGAAGTAGTTAGCTAGGATACTGAACTGGAAGAAGGCCACTGCGGACTTACAAGACGCCTACAGGGGACAGTATGCAACAGACACACCATTCCTACAACAGCATCAACGCTGCATTGATTGCATGAGAATTTGCAATTTGGATGTCAGTGTGGATTATGTGCTTTATGTCCTGACACAAGTGGCCAGTGAGGGTCATGTTTTAGATACATCTCTCCCTGGCGGACGGATGACAATTGTAACTATGAAGTGACTTTATCGGCGACCTCTCATCCAGGACCAAGACCGGTGGTCTCAGACCTCATCCAGAAAGGCTGACTGTTTCTAAGCTCCAACAGTTATCAGCCAGCCACCCCACTCCTCACTTCATTAACCCTGCATCACCCTTTCGACACACACACACACACACACACACACACACACACACACACACTGCCACCCCTCCAGTGTCTCTCTGAGTCACACTCACCCTTTCTCACCATTTCCTAGTTCTGTAGTTTTGTCTTTAATCCCCCTATCTCTGTGTGCTGAGGAATTAGTATCTAAATATAGACCCTGCTGTCCTGCTGGGGTGTGACCTCTCTGCTTTTCCTTATGCACAGCCCTTTTCTCTCTCCCTCTATCGCTTTCTCTCTCCCACGCCTTCTTCCCCTCTCTCCTCTCCCTACCGCACGCCCGTTCTCTTTCGGTCTCTCCTCCCTCTCTCCTCTCCCTACCGCACGCCCGTTCTCTTTCTGTCTCTCCTCCCTCTCTCCTCTCCCTACCGCACGCCCGTTCTCTTTCTGTCTCTCCTCCCTCTCTCCTCTCCCTACCGCACGCCCTGTTCTCTTTTGGTCTCTCCTCCCTCTCCCTTCATCCCGCTTTCATCATTCTCTTTCTCTCGTCACTTTTTAATGAGTCATTACAGGTCTTGTGATCTAGGTGCCTCGGATCACACAAAAGGGACAAAATCAACTGGACGGCCAGCTCTTTATAGAAGCGGACCGACCGGTGTATCAACATAAAAGGATACTGAGGAGAAAGTATTGACCGGCTCTTTGTCACTCTTGTTTCACTGAGTCAAAATGTGTTCTGCCGAGATAGTGTTCACAAGCTCAACCACTGACGATGAACGCGTACAACAAGATGAGATACTGAAGGCAATGACATTTGAAAGAAGAATCCACTAGAATAATCACATACAGTTTAATTAAGGTTTCACATACAGTTTTTTTTTATCGTGGATTTATTTTATTTCATATTGTATATTGTGCATTTTAATGTGTTCTGTTTTTTAAACGGCTGCTACCTTGGCCAGGTGTCTCTTGTAAAAAAGATTTTTGATCTCAATGGGACTTCCTGGTAAAATAAAAGTAAAATAAATAAATCAAATACCATTACCTAGATGTTGATATGGTATAGAAAATCTAAATACGTGGTGGTGGTCAAAGGTGGAGGTTATAGTTGGAGGCAGCATTGGGACTGTAGGTCCACTGTAGGGGGGGTGGGGCTGTTGATGACAGCACGATACTCACGGAGGACATAAGGCAGTGATCATCGTTCTCGTCAGCAAAAAGAACCCCGTCCTTGATGAATACGGCACTGGCTCTCAGGATGAACGAGGAGAACAGGTTGATGTGGATGTAGTTCCTAGTGCAGTGGAACTTCCTGTATGGAAGAAGTAACATACTAATAAACTTACCTTATTTTCATTATATTAGGTGTATTTCCTGGGGCTTACCTACACAACAAAATACATGCACACAACTGTAAGTTGCTTTGGATGTGGCATATGTGTCACGGTACGGTGAAGTCCAGCGCCATTGTGCCGTGCACTCCCGGTTTCCGTCACTACATGAACACTACTTGTCTCCCAATAATCACACACACCAGGTTCCAATCTTCCCATCAGTATGTGTTTTAAATGTTTCTCCTCTGTTTCTCCATGATAAATACATGGAATATATTATTATTATTGTTATAATGTATATTATGAATATATCCCAGTCTCACTGTGTAATATATTCATCATCACAGGTTCTAATGTCTCTCTGTTCAGGTGTATGTCCTAGTGTTACCTGAACATTGTGAAGACCATGATTGCAGAAATAAGCGAGATCAGAGAGGTGGCATATCCAGTGGTGTAGACCTGACTGATGGTCAAAAAGTATGTCTGGAAAACAAAAGGTCACAGGTCACGATCAAAAACAGAGTACTACCTCACCATTAAAACAGAGAGGTGTTCAAATACTGTCTGTAGGCTTTGACATTACTGTCCCGCTGTGGGCTAACTAAGGCCTGAATCCAGCCTGTGAGGCAATTCCTTCCGGCCCATGGTAGGTAATAAAATCATTTTGAGAGGAAGTAAAATATTACTCACCAGCCCTTTCTTAGAAATCTTTAGACATTATAATGGACATAATGTATACATTGCACTGTTTTCATTATTGCTCTTTTCTGAACCACAAATCATTTATAATTAACAAATTACAAAAACAAATGTGTGGCCCTCCATTTAATTTCAAAGTCCTGGTATGGCCCAAAGGTTTGCCCTCCCCTGTTGTATTCATCATATCACTAGAATCTGATTATTCTAAAGAGGGCATTGAACTATATGTGTAGCAAATGTGAATATAAATATACATCAACTTTGTTTGGGGAGTGATAATTCTTTGTTTTCAAAACTATTTCAAACTCTCCTGTACGTGGAGATACAGTGAGGAGAACAAGTATTTGATACACTGACGATTATGCAGGTTTTCCCACTTACAAAGCATGTAGAAGTCTGTCATTTTTATCATAGGTACTCTTCAACTCTAAGTGATGGAATCTAAAACACAAATCCAGAAAATCATATTGTATGATTTTTAAGTCATTCATTTGCATTTTATTGCATGACATAAGTATTTCATTCATCAGAAAAGCAGAACTTAATATTTGGTACAGAAACCTTTGTTTGCAATTACAGAGATCATAAGTTTCCTGTAGTTCTTGACCAGGTTTGCACACACTGCAGCAGGGATTTTGGCCCACTCCTTCATACAGACCTTCTCCAGATCCTTCAGGTTTTGGGGCTGTCGCTGGGCAATACAGACTTTTAGCTCCCTCCAAAGATTTTCTATTGGGTTCAGGTCTGGAGACTAGCTAGGCCACTCCATGCTTCATGGTTGGGAGTGTGTTCTTGGGGTTGTACTCAAAAAGCTCTATTTTCGTCTCATCAGACCACCTGACCTTCTCCCATTCCTCCTCTGGATCATCCAGATGGTCATTGGCAAACTTCAGACGGGCCTGGACATGCGCTGGCTTGAGCAGGGGGACCTTGCGTGCACTGCAGGATTTTAATCCATGACAGCGTAGTGTGTTACTAATGGTTTTCTTTGAGACTGTGGTCCCAGCTCTCTTCAGGTCATTGACCAGGTCCTGCCGTGTAATTCTAGGCTGATCCCTCACCTTCCTCATAATCATTGATGCCCCACAAGTAGATATTGCATGGAGCCCCAGACCGAGGGAGATTGACCGTCATCTTGGACTTCTTCCATTTTCTAATAATTGCGCCAACAGTTGTTGCCTTCTCACCAAGCTGCTTGCCTATTGTCCTGTAGCCCATCCCAGCCTTGTGCAGGTCTACAATTTTATCCCTGATGTCCTTACACAGCTCTCTGGTCTCGGCCATTGTGGAGAGGTTGGAGTCTGTTTGATTGTGTCTGTGGACAGGTGTCTTTTACACAGGTAACGAGTTCAAACAGGTGCAGTTAATACAGGTAATGAGTGGAGAACAGTAGGGCTTCTTAAAGAAAAACTAACAGGTCTGTGAGAGCCGGAATTCTTACTGGTTGCTAGGTGATCAAATACTTATGTCATGCAATAAAATGCAAATAAATTATTAAATAATCATACAATGTGATTTTCTGGATTTTTGTTTTAGATTCCGTCTCTCACAGTTGAAGTGTACTTATGATAAAAATGACAGACCTCTACATGCTTTATAAGTAGGAAAACCTGCAAAATCGGCAGTGTATCAAATACTTGTTCTCCCCAATGCATGTGAGTCTGTGCTTGCGTGTGTTTTGGGAGAAGTTGGGAAGGAAACAGAGGGATTTGATAAGGGGATCATAACAGAGACAGCAGTGGCTTCTGGGGAGTTCATCCTTTTATCTCAGTCCATTTTATCTGTCAATTTTTTTCTTCCAGATTTGTCTAAATGTCAGCCTTGTTTTAGTATGGTTTGTTTGAATGGCCTATCTAAACACCCGGGGCATGGTTAAATTCATACTCAAATATCTGATGTTTGGCTAGACAGTAATGTAACTGTATCGCTGACTTTTCTATGAGTAATATAACAGAATCCGAGAATGAGGCACAACAACAGGGTAATGAGAGACAGAGAAAGAAAGTACAGGCCAGGTAATTCTAAAGTACAGGCCAGGTGAATAACTAAAAGTCTCTACCTTATTTTCATTATATTAGGTGTATTTCCTGGGGCTTACCTACACAACAAAATACATGCACACATAACTGTAAGTTGCTTTGGATGTGGCATATGTGTCACATTCCATCTCACATCAGAACATAATTCCAATAAGTGACTAAATGACTGAACTAGAGATTCAGATATATGTACAGGTTGGGAGTAAAGTGATGTTTTTAACCTTTGATCCCGTCTCTGAGTCCCCAGCAAACTCACAGGCCTTTTCATATATTGGGTCCAACTCTGTCCAACCATCCTTTGTACAGTTCCTGAAGATGTAACCTGAGAAACAGAATAACCAATTAGAGCCCAACCCTGTGGAAATGGAGTACTGTCTCACAGGGATGGTAGCCATCTCTGTTATCCCAGGACTAAAATGACTCAGGATTGTTGGCAGTTCCTTCTGCAATCTCATAGAATAACCGACAGAAATAAAATGTTCAATGGGTTAAGAGCAAATCACGGAGTGGTTTGAGAATGGGATGATTTAATGGAACTCACAGACTGTGTGGGATAGGAGGATGCTATCATTGGCAGTCCAAAACAAATACTTAAATTTATAAATTTTAAAATTTGGTTGTTTTTCCCCACTTACATTTGATATGTTTTTCTCTGGTTGAGAAGTTTTTACTGCTAAGCTGTTGCTACCCATTGCACAGTATTTTAACTGATAGAACAAATGTTCAGTTTTCTTCAAAATTATCCCTATATTCACTCACCTAAAGGATTATTAGGAACACCTGTTCAATTTCTCATTAATGCAATTATCTAATCAACCAATCACATGGCAGTTGCTTCAATGCATTTAGGGGTGTGATCCTGGTCAAGACAATCTCCTGAACTCCAAACTGAATGTCAGAATGGGAAAGAAAGGTGATTTAAGCAATTTTGAGCGTGGCATGGTTGTTGGTGCCAGACGGGCCGGTCTGAGTATATCACAATCTGCTCAGTTACTGGGATTTCCACACACAACCATTTCTAGGGTTTACAAAGAATGGTGTGAAAAGGGAAAAACATCCAGTATGCGGCAGTCCTGTGGGCGAAAATGCCTTGTTGATGCTAGAGGTCAGAGGAGAATGGGCCGACTGATTCAAGCTGATAGAAGAGCAACTTTGACTGAAATAACCACTCGTTACAACCGAGTTATGCAGCAAAGCATTTGTGAAGCCACAACACGCACAACCTTGAGGCGGATGGGCTACAACAGCAGAAGACCCCATCGGGTACCACTCATCTCCACTACAAATAGGAAAAAGAGGCTACAATTTGCACGAGCTCACCAAAAATGGACAGTTGAAGACTGGAAGAATGTTGCCTGGTCTGATGAGTCTCTATTTCTGTTGAGACATTCAGGTGGTAGAGTCAGAATTTGCCGTAAACAGAATGAGAACATGGATCCATCATGCCTTGTTACCACTGTGCAGGCTGGTGGTGGTGGTGTAATGGTGTGGGGGATGTGTTCTTGGCACACTTTAGGCCCCTTAGTGCCAATTGGGCATCGTTTAAATGCAACGGCCTACCTCAGCATTGTTTCTGACCATGTCCATCCCTTTATGACCACCATGTACCCATCCTCTGATGGCTACTTCCAGCAGGATAATGCACCATGTCACAAAGCTCGAATCATTTCAAATCGGTTTCTTGAACATGACAATGAGTTCACTGTACTGAAATGGCCCCCACAGTCACCAGATCTCAACCCAATAGAGCATCTTTGGGATGTGGTGGAACGGGAGCTTGGTGCCCTGGATGTGCATCCCACAAATCTCCATCAACTGCAAGATGCTATCCTATCAATATGGGCCAACATTTCTAAAGAATGCTTTCAGCACCTTGTTGAATCAATGCCACGTAGAATTAAGGCAGTTCTGAAGGCGAAAGGGGGTCAAACACCATCCAATCAGTCCTAATATTCCTTTAGCTGAGTGTATATTTAACCATTTAAGAGATCAAAGTCAGTTTAATGCACGTCATTGACGCAACTGTTCAAATGATGTTGTTTCATCCCTATTGAGAGAGCTATTGACAACACTCACCCCACCCATTCTTCTGTGCTGGCCGTGGTAAACCTATGATAATGACTGTTCTCCAAACATATAAGCTGGTAGCATAGCTAGCACACAGTAATTAGTGATTGTAGTAAAACTAATTTTACTATGGAGTGGAATAGTGACGTGAACATATATACATTGGGGTTGACATTCCTAGTTCACACTAAAATCATGCTCATATTATTACCTTTAGATAAAGTGAAGTACACCTACAAACAATAGCCAGAATCTAGGCTAATTTAGCTTACAGTCAATGAGGAGATTCACTATCTTTCCTTCACGGCATCTTTCACTCACAACTTTCCATGACATTTCAATTGTTTGGATTGAGTTCCATTAACCTTTTTACCCCGTCTATAACTGTACTATACTAGACTGTCCAGTGCTGAATGCAGCAGGCTAAATAAATGCCCTGGGAACTGTCTTCTGTCTGTAATGTGTATCTCTGTATATGATTTTGTTTTGTTGATGCTATCATGTTAACCTTATTTGTGCACGTGCGTGCGTGCGTGCGTGCATGTGCAAATGTTAGCATACATGTGCTTTGTCTGAGAAGTGTCGTTGAGTTGTCATGATGATATGGGTTAAGGGATCAGAAATGTCTGTCATTATTTTTATGGACTGATTGGATGGTCAATTAGATTTACCACAAAGGTCAATGACACACAAGAAGGGGATAGAGAGATAAGGGTCAGAGTGGAAGTAACATGGAAACATACAGGGCCCCATCTAAAACAAAAAGGGAACAGATTAAATCCAACATCTACAGAGAGTTGGAATGGAAAGATAGAGGGTTTGTTCTGTGGCAGAGAAAATGAAGACAATACATTGCCAGAGAAGTTAGAGACAAAAAAATTAACTTTAGTGTGGAAACTGAGCTCGATTTCATCAAGTGAGGAGTAGAATGACCTACAAACCAACAAAAATCTGTAGTATGGATCTCCTTTGAGACGGGTTGGGTCAATTTCATAAAATGTAATAATATTTATTATCTGCAGCAACACTGAAAGTTGTGCTGGAAATACTAATAAAAGCACAGTACTTCATGAACAATCAAACACACGAAAGAAGAAGCAAGAAAACAAGCAGAGTGGAAGAAAGCATAGACAAAATACTAAGAGATTCAGTAAAGAGCACCAGCAAAAAAGAAAAATAGAAAGAATAAATGAGAAAGAAACACAAAGAGTGTCGCCATTCTGGTTCCAGGACATCTCTAGTGCTATGTTTGTTTTGGTAATATTAATATGCATTGAGGTCAGAGCTGATCAGAGAATTAGAAAGGATGAGGACTGTCAAAACATTCAGCCGTCTCTACTGCAGTTTAAAGAGGCTCTGTGAAAAATGTGCATGCTTTAGCCAAAAGTTTCGAAAGTAGTGCTCGAAAACCAATACAGTATTCCAAACACGCATACCACATCATATATAGCTCTGGAAAAAATGAAGAGACAACTGCAAAATGAATTGTAAAACCAGTTTTTCAAAGGTATGTGTATGAGTTAAAGGAAATGTTTTGTTTCATTCTATCAACTACTGATAACATTACTCTGAAATTCCAAATGAAAATATTTTCATTTAGAGTATTTATTAGTAGAAAACAACAACTAGTCAAAATAACCCAAAAAAAGAAAACAAAATTCATATGAATTTTTCAACAACAAAATGCTAATGTTTTAACTTAGGAAGAGTTCAGAAATCAATATTTTGTGGAATAACCCTGATTTTTATTACAGCTTTCATGCATCTTGGCATGCTCTCACCAGTTTGTCACATTGCTGTTAGGTGACTTTATGCCACTCCTGGCATAAAAATACATGCAGTTCGGCTTTGTTTGATGGCTTGTGACCATTCATTTTCCTCTTGATCAAATTCCAGAGGTTTTCAATGGGGTTCAGGTCTGGAGATTGGGGTGGCCATGACAGGGTCTTGATCTGGTGGGCCTCCATCCACACAATGATTGACCTGGCTGTGTGGCATGGAGCATTGTCCTGGGAAAAAAAAAATGTAGGAAACATTGTCAGAGCAGAAGGAAGCAGGTGTTCTTCCAGGTTAACCTTGTACTTGGCTTGATTCATGTGTCCTTCACAAAGACAGATCCCCAGATCATCACCGATCCTCCACCAAATTTCACAGTTTGTGCGAGACACTGTGACTTGAAGGCCTCTCCAGGTCTCCGTCTAACCATTAGATGACCAGGTGTTGGGCAAAGCAAAAAAATTTGACTAATCAGAAAAGATGACCTTCCTCCATTCCTTTATGGTCCAATCCTTATGGTCTTTTGCAAACTTCAGTCTGGCTCTTCTTTGCTTCTCATTGATGAAGGGCTTTTTTCTTGCTTGGCACAACTTCAGACCTGCCCCTAGGAGCCTGTTTCAAACCGTTTCGCCCTGTGCCAGTCTGTAGCTTTGTTGTCCCCAATGTCTGTTGCTTGACCTTGTTCATATCAATCGCTGTCTTTGAAATTTTCAGGATGGAAGCAATCTGACGCTCACTGTATCCCTCTGCCAGTAAAGCCAGAATCAAACCCTTCTTTTCCTCACTCAAAACTTTTCTTTTCAACTCTTTTGTGATGCTGAATAGTTATTTTTTTTATTGAAATTACCTTTGAGGTACTACTTGCACTGTTTTTGCCATCCAGCTGGTCCTATTGCTGGTCCAATCTCATTAAATTAGATTTGGTTCATGTAATCACCTAATCAGTACCTCATTAAGTAAAATTAGATGTGCCTGTGTTGGAATGAATGGACATTGTCATACACTGCATTGGAATGGCTGCCAAAATTAGGATTGGTCTCTTAATTTTTTCTAGAGCTATATGTGCATCAATGGACTGCGTCAACATTATTCTACCTCCGTTTCTCTCTCCGCAGTGTGTAAATGTGCATGGGGTTTCAACTGAGTCATGGTGGTATACGGGCCAGAGTGAACATGTTGCTAGGACAACAGGGTTAAAACCTGCACTCCTACGATAAGTTCCATTGGATCTTTAGTGATCCCAGAGAGTCCAAGAGTCAGGACACCTTTTAACGTTCTTTTCCTTAACTTCCTTTTCCGAAAGGCCACACTGTACGCAGGGCAGTGTCCCCATTCAGGGCAGTGTCCCCACTCAGGTCAGTGTCCTCACTCAGGGCAGTGTCCCCACTCAGGTCAGTGTCCTCACTCAGGGCAGTGTCCCCATTCAGGGCAGTGTCCCCATTCAGGGCAGTGTCCTCACTCAGGGCAGTGACCCCATTCAGGGCAGTGTCCCCACTCAGGGCAGTGTCCTCACTCAGGGCAGTGTCCCAATTCAGGGCAGTGTCCTCACTCAGGGCAGTGTCCTCACTCAGGGCAGTGTCCCCACTCAGGGCAGTGTCCTCACTCAGGGCAGTGTCCTCATTCAGGGCTATTTCCTCCCAGCTCTTTCACTTGTAGTAATAGCAGGATTCTGTTTTCATGTGTAGAAGTGATTGCTTTTGATAGAAATGCTGTTCTTCTCCCTACCCAATGAAAATTATATATCACATGCAGATAAATTTTGCCTTCACCAAAGTCCATGTCCAAGCCTGTAACAGGAACAGGTCAAAGTTGTCTGTAAAGACGTGTCCAGGGATGTCATCTGGACTGGCCTCTTTATGAATTTTCACAATTTTTCGAGTGTCCCTCAATTCTGAGATCAAGAGACCCTTTTGTTCTGGAGTAGCAAGGGCTTTCCAAGTTGGTTAATTGTTGTCAGCTTTGAAGCAAGTGTCAAATGTGGGGAATGACTTCGTATGCATCACGGACGATGGTACACACATTGTCCAAGGTATTTCTTCCCCTAGTGGGGCATAATGAGTTGGTGATATTTTGGTAGTGTATGTTTTACGTTTGCTGATTAAAATCTCCCGCAACAATAAAGTCTGCCTCCCAAAGGATATTCTAATGCAGTTTGCTGAGTGTAGCCTTGGGTTGAGCTTGTACTTGAATGTAAACATTTCAGTGTTTGTTATCCAACGATTGAACAATTTTCAGAAGACAACTTGGAGCAGAAGCTGTGTAGCTCTCCTTTTCATCCTAGCTTGATTATATCCCATTCCTTCCTCATCTGCATTGCTGGAGAGCCCTGTCTACTTACGATTTCCCCAGTTAGATATACCCACCTGTCACCTGGAAGGTTACAAAACAATATTGACCAATTCAAAACAATCATCCCCCATTTGATGGACAAAATCAAAGCAAACATACAATTCTGGGTAACTCTCCTGATATACCTGCCGGGAAGAGTTACAAAAATCATTAAAATGGTGTTCCGCCACTATGGCTCTACTTTTTTGAGAATAATGACCATAATCACAAAGAATTTTAGAAGCAACTATCCATCCATCCATCATCTTCCGCTTATCCGGGGCCGGGTCGCGGGGGCAGCAGTCTAAGCAGGGATGCCCAGACTTCCCTCTCCCCAGAAATTTCCTCCAGCTCTTCCGGGGGGACACCGAGGCGTTCCCAGGCCAGCCGGGAGACATAGTCCCTCCAGCGTGTCCTAGGTCTTCCCCGGGGTCTCCTCCCGGTGGGACGGGACCGGAACACCTTCCCAGGAAGGCGTTCCGGAGGCATCCGAAACAGATGCCCAAGCCACCTCAGCTGACCCCGCTCGAGGTGGAGGAGCAGCGGCTCTACTCTGACCTCCTCCCGGGTGACCGAGCTTCTCACCCTATCTCTAAGGGATCGCCCAGCCACCCCAGCCATTTCGGCCGCCTGTATCCGGGATCTTGTCCTTTTTCGGTCATGACCCAAAGCTCATGACCATAGGAGAGAGTAGGAACGTAGATTGACCTGTAAATCGAGAGCTTCGCCTTACGCCTCAGCTCTTTCTTCACCACGACAGACCGATACATCGACCGCATTTCTGCAGAAGCTGCACAGATCCGTCTATCAATCTCCCGTTCCATCCTTCCCTCACTCGTGAACAGGACCCCTAGATACTTAAACTCCTCCACTTGAGGCAGGCACTCTCCACCAACCTGAAGTGGGCAAGCCACCCTTTTCCGACTGAGGACCATGGCCTCGGATTTGGAGGTACTGATTCTCATCCCCACCGCTTCACACTCGGCTGCAAACCGTCCAAGTGCATGCTGAAGGTCCTGGCTTGAAGGGGCCAACACGACAACATCATCCGCAAAGAGCAGAGACGAAATCGTGTGGTCCCCAAACCTGACACCCTCCGGCCCCTGGCTGCGCCTAGAAATTCTGTCCATAAAAATTACGAACAGAACCGGTGACAAAGGGCAGCCCTGCCGGAGTCCAACATGCACAGGGAACAAGTCTGATTTACTGCCGGCAATGCGGACCAAGCTCCTGCTTCGGTCGTACAGGGACCTGACCGCCCTTAGCAAAGGACCCAGGACCCCATATTCCCGAAGCACCCTCCACAGGATGCCGCGAGGGACACAGTCGAATGCCTTCTCCAAATCCACAAAACACATGTGGATTGGTTGGGCAAACTCCCATGAACCCTCCATCACCCTGTAGAGGGTATAGAGCTGGTCCAGTGTTCCACGGCCTGGACGAAAACCACACTGTTCCTCCTGAATCCGAGATTTAGAAGCAACTACTAGACTCAAATGTCAACTGAATCATCTAGAATTCTAAAACACACAGGATAGGTTTTTGGGAAAAGACATTGTACGCCAGAAGGGCAATTGTTTCCAAATTCCATTGGATTACTTTATACTGTTGGAAGGGCTTGACATTGGCACCCGCCCACACGCCAAATGCGGTCACTCTTACTTTAGCGGGTGGCATTCTATATCTATACACAGGGATTTTACAGCTTTCAAAACTCAAACCAAAATTTCGCACCGCCTCTGTGTGTTGGCATGGTAAAAAATGATTTTGCGCGGGAGAATATCCGTACTGTCAATGAAATCTGGCACACCGGTCCTGACATCGCGGAGATGAGTAACGTCAGAAATATTAGTTTTCTTTTACACCCAAGCTTGTCAAAATATTTCAAAAAAACTTAATAAACTCAAACTACATCCAAACCGCATATTTGTTTGTTTTTTTACTTTTCAGGTGACTTCTAGTATAGCCTACAATTACATATTTATTTAAATAGAGATTGCGAGACAAATGAAGATGACTGGTTGAAAGATAATCAGATAAGGGTGTGTACTGTCAGCAAAAACATTGGGCTATATATGCAATATACAGTGAAATAAATATACAATTAACATATTTAAGTCACTAAGAATATAAATACGAATGTGAAGAAGACTGGGTCAGCGATAGCAGCAGAGCCTATTACAGATGAAGGAGATCGAGAGATTAACGATATGGCGTCAAGGCAAGAATGGAGGAAAAATAACGTGACAAGAATGGTGCGAAAAGGGAAAAACATCCAGTATGCGGCAGTCCTGTGGGCGAAAATGCCTTGTTGATGCTAGAGGTCAGAGGAGAATGGGCCGACTGATTCAAGCTGATAGAAGAGCAACTTTGACTGAAATAACCACTCGTTACAACTGAGGTATGCAGCAAATCATTTGTGAAGCCACAACACGCACAACCTTGAGGCGGATGGGCTACAAGAGCAGAAGACCCCACCGGGTACCACTCATCTCCACTACAAATAGGAAAAAGAGGCTACAATTTGCACGAGCTCACCAAAAATGGACAGTTGAAGACTGGAAGAATGTTGCCTGGTCTGATGAGTCTCTATTTCTGTTGAGACATTCAGATGGTAGAGTCAGAATTTGGCATAAACAGAATGAGAACATGGATCCATCATGCCTTGTTACCACTGTGCAGGCTGGTGGTGGTGTAATGGTGTGGGGGATGTTTTCTTTGCACACTTTAGGCCCCTTAGTGCCAATTGGGCATCGTTTAAATGCCACGGCCTACCTGAGCATTGTTTCTGACCATGTCCATCCCTTTATGACCACCATGTACCCATCCTCTGATGGCTACTTCCAGCAGGATAATGCACCATGTCACAAATCTCGATTCATTTCAAATTGGTTTCTTGAACATGACAATGTACTGAAATGGCCCCCACAGTCACCAGATCTCAACCCAATAGAGCATCTTTGGGATGTGGTGGAACGGGAGCTTGGTGCCCTGGATGTGCATCCCACAAATCTCAATCAACTGCAAGATGCTATCCTATCCATATGGGCCAACATTTCTAAAGAATGCTTTCAGCACCTTGTTGAATCAATGCCATGTAGAATTAAGGCAGTTCTGAAGGCGAAAGGGGGTCAAACACAGTATTAATATGGTGTTCCTAATAATCCTTTAGGTGAGTGTATATTCACACACACACACACACACACACACAGGGGTTTTCCTGACGCAAAATTAGACAAAGATGGAACCCCAACCCTTGCACTCTACCGAAATACTTAATATAATGTGGCTACACACTTGAAAATATATGTATACAGTGGGGAGAACAAGTATTTGATACACTTCCGATTTTGCAGGTGTTCCCACTTACAAAGCATGTAGAAGTCTGTAATTTTTATCATAGGTACTCTTCAATTGTGAGTGAAGGAATCTAAAACAAAAATCCAGAAAATCACATTGTATGATTTTTAAATAATTAATTAGCATTTTATTGCACGACATAAGTATTTGATCACCTACCAACCAGTAAGAATTCCGGCTCTCACAGACCTGTTAGTTTTTCTTTAAGAAGCCCTCCTGTTTTCCACTCATTACCTGTTTTAACTGCACCTGTTTGAACTTGTTACCTGTATAAAAGACACCTGTCCACACACTCAATCAAACAGACTCCAACCTCTCCACAATGGCCAAGACCAGAGAGCTGTGTAAGGACATCAGGGATAAAATTGTAGACCTGTACAAGGCTGGGATGGGCTACTGGACAATAGGCAAGCAGCTTGGTGAGAAGGCAACAGCTGTTGCCGCAATTATTAGAAAACGGAAGAAGTTCAAGATGACGTAAATCTTCCTTGGACTGGGGCTCCATGCAAGATCTCACCTTGTGGGGCATCAGTAATCATGAGGAAGATGAGGTATCAGCCTAGAACTACACGGCAGGACCTGGGCAATGACCTGAAGAGAGCTGGGACCACAGTCTCAAAGAAAACCATTAGTAACACATTACGCCGTCATGGATTAAAATCCTGCAGCGCACGCAAGGTCCCCCTGCTCAAGCCAGCGCATGTCCAGGCCAGTCTGAAGTTTACCAATGACCATCTGGATGATCCAGAGGAGGAATGGGAGAAGGTCATGTGGTCTGATGAGACAAACATTGAGCTTTTTTGTCTAAACTCCAATCGCCATGTTTGGGGGAAGAAGAAGGATGAGTACAACCCCAAGAACACCATCCCAACCATGAAGCATGGAGGTGGAAACATTATTCTTTGGGGATGCTTTTCTGCAAAGGGGACAGAACAACTGCACTGTATTGCGGGGAGGATGGATGGGGCCATGTATCGCGAGAACTTGCCCAACAACCTCCTTCCCTCAGTAAGAGCATTGAAGATGGGTCGTGGCTGGGTCTTCCAACATGACAACGACCCGAAACACACAGCAAGGGCAACTAAGGAGTGGCTCTGTAAGAAGCATCTCAAGGTCCTGGAGTGGCCTAGCCAGTCTCCAGACCTGAACCCAATAGAAAATCTTTGGAAGGAGCTGAAAGTCCGTATTGCCCAGCGACAACCCCGAAACCTGAAGGACTTGGAGATGTTCTCTATGGAGGAGTGGGCCAAAATCCCTGCTGCAGTGTGTGCAAACTTGGTCAAGAACTACAGGAAAAGTATGATCTCTGTAATTGCAAACAAAGGTTTACTTACCAAATATTAAGTTCTGCTTTTCTGATGTATCAAATACTTATGTTATGCAATAAAATGCAAATTAATGACTTAAAAATCATACAATGTGATTTTCTGGATTTTGGTTTTAGATTCTGTCACTCACAGTTGAAGAGTACCTATGATAAAAATTACAGACTTCTACATGCTTTGGTAGTGGGAAAACCAGCAAAATTGGCAGTGTATCAAATTCTCCCCACTGTATATATACACATTTTCTTTGTAACTGTATTCTCATTGCAATGACAGTGACATTACGACCTACGTCCCTACAACTCCCATGAGCACTACATACATTTAATGTTTGATTCTGGTCCATTTGTGTTAGGCCTATTGCCTTGCACGCCAGTGACCAACAGTGTGAACTAGACAGGCTACGATGTAGAACTGATAAACAAATAAAACATAATTTCTCAACAACAAAATGGTGCATAGTGAAAATGCTGAGTGGCTAGTAACTTTGGAAAACCACTAACCACAATGCCTGGTGAGCCAAAAGGTTAATGTCAAGCGCTGACTGTTGGTTTATTCATTCAATGTGCATTTTTTCCACTATAGCTGAGAGGTGCTGGCTGTAGGCTGTATACAGTAACACACCAAATGGGAATAAAATACTAATGACATTTGCAAAAGTTCCAGAACAGTCTGATATTTTTGACACTTTTGTTTACTTAGTTCTATCTGTGTTGATAATAGAAACCAGTTTGAAGTGTATGTATATTGCTTTAAAGTGGGCTATGAATTGCAGTGTTTATTAAAGTGCACATAAACGTAACAGTACCTAGGGTACCAGATGGCATTGTGTGTTTGCACTTGCGACATTCACTGTCTTCCTGATATCAGATTGAATCATGGGACGACTGTGACTCTCCTCCTTTTATTTTTGACTATATATTTTTTAATATATATCTATAGGACTTAAAAAACTTGTAAGGACAGGGGTCCTAAAAGACCTAAAACTCTCCACTTAATTTCTCAATTTTAAATGCTTTTTATTCAGCTTATTCTGTGTATAGGGATACTGGCTTATGCAGTACAACCGTACTTGAAGTCTAAGATAACATTAAGACAGATAGTGACAACTGATCAGTTTGCTGCTGATGGTCTATTGATGAGATTAGTCTGATGTGGGCTAGAGCAGTTTCCTGGTAGTGAAATCTACTGACATAACAAGGCAATCACAATGATGGACATCTCTGACAAACACACACACAAACGTACGCATTCAAACAGCATGATGTTATAATGGAGGAGGGGTGTTGATCACATGAGAAAAAGCCCTCCTATTCAGTTTATTAGGATTGAATGGGCTGATTAATAATTCGCTCAGGTTCTTAATATGAGAGGTGGGAGGAGCTACGGAGACCCACCTCTCCATGTCTTCTTGATGGCACATGACTGAACACACATCGTAGCGCACATTATAACAGGTGCATGCACACACACACACACACACACTCTCACTAGAGTACATATACGTACCACCCTCATCTAACACACTCTATCTGCCACACGAACATAGTCCTCCTGCCAAACTGCTACATCCTGTTCTGTTAATACCTACATCCCCCTTCAAGTGTCACCTTGATGTCACCATGGGTACGGGGTGCAACAGGGGGACAACACAGAGCTAATAACTCAGCCTCAAGGGGATAGGCTCTACGTTCTGTATACTGATGAGTTGATTTACGGAGCTTAGGCCACTCATACCGTTGATTATGGCTCCGGGAATAGATGTTGAGTTTCCAGACGATGTTTTATGATGTAGAATAAGCAAGTTCCAGTATTTGCTCCTGTCTCCTTCCTCTGGCCTCCCACTATTAGAGATGTGAATTACAATGCACCAGTGGCACCTTTACAACAGCTCAGTATCGTATGTCAACACTGCAGCCTCCTGAGGTGGTCAACAAGGTGTGGAGTTAGACAGGTAGTTGGATCAATTCCCATGAAATAACTTGTATATTAATGAGAGGTCCTCTAGATGATAGCGAGGCAAAAATCTAACAGGATGGTGAATATAACATCTGTGTGTGTGTGCGCGCGTGCGCACATGTAGTTGTTCATGCCATCCATTAGTTCAATGAGTCAGTCTTCCAGTCAGTTCGGTACGAAGGGCCAGTCACTATAGGGCTGTGATGAATATGAATGAGATGAAACTGCGGAGCGTGAGAGAAGAAAAGGATATTGTTCTCTATCTCCCACAGTAGCCTTGAGTGAGGATAGGATGACTGAACACTTTCACAAAGTTCCACAACTACCATGAATCAGAATATGAGGTTAAACAATGGACAGGAGGGTGTGTATGTGTGTGTGCGTGCGTATGGAATGTGTGTGTGTGTGTGTGTGTGCACGCATGTGTGTGCGCGTGTCCATGTGTGAGCAAGCGAGAGAGTGTCACGGAAAGGTTAAAGAGGCTTTAACTCAGAAGGGCTGTGAAGCTGTCTATTGGCTGTTACGGATAATGAATTATAACTGCAGCCATCCAGTAATGCGGCACACACCGAGATGGCGAGTGGTAGCAGAATGATGGATCGAACAGTACAGTGAACAGTGGGCGGCTTGACTGATAAACTGCCAATGGGATTTTAACTCCTGTATTAGCATTGGAATAATGTGTCTGTTGTGTAGCATGATAGCTGTTGCCCTGCAGCTGTGGTAACAGAGGGTGGACGGGTGAATAGAGGCGCTACCTAGCATAGAATAAAAGTATGGACGGCTAAGACTCCAGAGACAGTGAAGACTGAAATATAACGGTTTACAAACTTCAATAACATTCCAACTCTCCTCCTTGTTTTTTTAGTTGAACCCTTTGAGATTTTGATTCATTTTCCCTCCATGGCTCTCAGTTAAATAGACTGAACCGTTCAGTGCCTCTGGTCTACTTATGATGGACTGAATGTGCGGGGGAGGGGATCCAGTGTGTGCTCTGTAGGCTACCTCGCACTGCTAATTGAGTTATGTGGTCATCGATGATATTGACAACCCCACGTTCCTCTGCTCCCACACACTATAAACTTTAACATCAAGCTGTGGAGTTATTTCAGATACTCTTTTTTTAAAGATATGGTTTTAGAAATGTGGGGGCAATTGGCAGGGACTCTACTGCCAGGACAGAGAAGTGTTTTGACTGGGCTGAGCGAGGTGCTGCCTTCTAGTAGGTGTGGGACAGCCTTAAGACCAGAAGTGGTAGAATGAAGAGCTCTGTAAGGGATCATGGGTTTGACCATTGCCTGATGTTAGCAAGGGACAGTTTCCCTTTGCTACTCTGTAGGCAATCACCATGGCTTTTATGTGGATGCAAGCTTCCACTGGAAAAAAACACAGTGATTTGTAATCACCATGTTGGATGTAGGAGAAATGGCAACAATGGCCATCCTGTCTTGGTCCAAACCAACAGAAGGTCTACTATGGCAAAGAATATTTGAAGGATGTTAACGGGAGGAATGTGTCACAACACACAGCACATCGTACTCTGCTGTGTATGGGTTTGCAGAGGTGCAGATCAGTCAGAGTGCTCATGATGACCCCTGTCCACCACCGAAAGTGCCTACAATGGGCACGCATATGTCAGAAATGGAGCAGTGGAAGAAGGTCGCTTGGTCCGTTGAGTCCCCTTTTCTATTACATCACGTGGACGAGTACGAGTTTGCCATTTACCTAGGCAGAATGCATTTTGGGAAGTCAACAAGCCGGTGGATGGAGTGTGATGCTCTGGGCAATGTTCTGCTGGGAAACCCTAGGTCCGGGCATTCATGTGGACGTCAATTTGACACGTGCCACCTACCTACTCTAAACATCATTGCAGACCAGGTATACCCCTGATGGCAGCAACCTCTTTCAGCCGGATAATGTGCCCTGCCACACTGCACACATTGTTCGGCAATGGTTTGAGAAACACAATGGAGTCCATGCCTCTACGGGTCGGCTCGGTTTTGGTGGCACGTGGAGGACCAACAGGTGGCCATTATGTTTTGGCTCATCAGAGTATACGTTTCTCAATAAAAACTTGAATGTACAAAATGTCTAGTAAGTCACTCTAATGCTTTGACTGCTTTGTGCCTTTACCTTTTGGGAAAGGGTTAAAACAAATAAAATCGTCTAGCACTGAGATTGAACTTAAACTCGCCAGTATTTCACGTCTGCGGTACCTGAACAAATGAAGATGGATTTGTCAACCTTTTGCTTTACCTGTCAACAAGCAGTAGGGCACAAACCTGCAGATAAACAACACTAAATATTACCGTATTACAGTATTTCCCTTTAGTCATCCACACATCGGCCAACCCACAGAGTGTTAGTAACACGAAGATGTCCTCGTCATTTTAAGAAAACTAAACAAACAAACTTGTTCTTCTAACGCACACAGCTGATAAGCCATTTACACGGCTTATCTAATGTCATCCAATTTATGAACCACAAGAGAAGCCATGGCACTGTTTGTTTTATTCAGTGTTGCCAGCTGGCCAAGGATGGGTCTGGACTGAAAATTGATAGGAACAGAATGACTGAAGGAGGAGGTGAGCTGAGGAGAAGAACAATGAAGGGAGAAGAGGATGGTCCTTTATTAAGTCCAAGTGTTTGTATGGGGAGGAATTCCCAAAAGGGAAGAAGGAATGAATGTGATTCTCAGTGATTCATGTAGATCCTCCACCTCCCCTGAGGACATACAGTAGAACCACTGAGACATGCACCAAACACATCACCACAACATTACCGTTGGCAAAGAGCTGAGCGGGGAGGATGTGAGACAACATTACCGTTGGCAAAGAGCTGAGCGGGGAGGATGTGAGACAACATTACCGTTGGCAAAGAGCTGAGCGGGGAGGATGTGAGACAACATTACCGTTGGCAAAGAGCTGAGCGGGGAGGATGTGAGACAACATTACCGTTGGCAAAGAGCTGAGCGGGGAGGATGTGAGACAACATTACCGTTGGCAAAGAGCTGAGCGGGGAGGATGTGAGACAACATTACCGTTGGCAAAGAGCTGAGCGGGGAGGATGTGAGACAACATTACCGTTGGCAAAGAGCTGAGCGGGGAGGATGTGAGACAACATTACCGTTGGCAAAGAGCTGAGCGGGGAGGATGTGAGACAACATTACCGTTGGCAAAGAGCTGAGCGGGGAGGATGTGAGACAACATTACCGTTGGCAAAGAGCTGAGCGGGGAGGATGTGAGACAACATTACCGTTGACAAAGAGCTGAGCGGGGAGGATGTGAGACAACATTACCGTTGACAAAGAGGTGAGTGGGGAGGATGTGAGACAACATTACCGTTGGCAAAGAGGTGAGCGGGGAGGATGTGAGACAACATTACCGCTGACAAAGAGCTGAGCGGGGAGGATGTGAGACAACATTACCATTGACAAAGAGGTGAGTGGGGAGGATGTGAGACAACATTACCGTTGGCAAAGAGCTGGGAGACGTCTGAGCAGGAGACATTAACGACCTGGCCGACTTCTACCCGGTACCAGCACCAGATCTCATCCCACTCTGTACGACACCCTGAAACGAACACACAAACACACACAGGAGTCAGGAATAACAGATATTAACACAGTTTGTCAGTGAGCTGAACGAACAGTGGATTTGTGCCATGTTGGATGGGGCCATTATGCTCTAACACAGTTTTAAGTGGAGATCAGTGGTTTTAGGGGAAGAGAGAAAGTAATTAAAATGTGTTATCTAAATCACCTCCTGTTCTGATTGCAAGAATGGGCCAAAAGTGGGCCACAGAAATGTGAGAGACTGATCAACAGCAACAGGAAGCATTTGGTTGCAATCATTGCATGCAACTATTTGTTTGGTTTAAAGGGAAAATTGTGTTTTCACAGGGGAAAATGGACAGTTGCATAAATTTGTTAATGAAATATGTGTACAAGTCTTGTGAAATTTGTTCGCTCAGTTTCCCTTTATTAAATAATACATCTTTGGGTGAAGATCTGAACATTCAGTAACAAAAACTATAAAAAAATAAAAGTACTTTTTCACAATACTGTAGAGACCTGGTACGTCACAAGAAGATAACATCCAGTAATGACTAATACTCCGACACCAACAAAAAAGTTATTTGGCCCTCGCCCATAGAATGCCCAAACAAATTCAATTAACCAAATCCTCACTGAACTCTCACAATGTGCGTCATATGTCACAAATTTGTTGGCCATGCATTATCCATAGCTTCAGAGCAGTTCCCATGCATATAGTTAGAAAGCATTTGCCATGCTTTCAGCAAACCCTCTCCATAACACAACCCCTCCCCGATTCTCAGCTGGTTGGACATTACAACATTCAGTTGAACATTCCAGAAAATAAAAACTGAACTCAACCTAGCTTCTAGATTTGCGTATTTCTCCCTCTACAGGTGTTATTTCAGGAATAAAATTCAGTTCCTGTACTTGAGGGCTACAAAATCCAGGCACTTGTCATTGTATCTCTCTGGAATGATAGCTTTAATTTTACTTTGGGATTCTTTTCCACATTGGATCATTTATTCCCCTTAATTTTATGTTACCAGAGATACCTTTGTATTGATCTGTCAAACATACTCTTGCTGAAATGGATTCCCAAGGATTTTCTTTGGATCTATAAGAACACCATTTATTGGTTGGGGATATCTCATACACAACAGAAAGATAAAATAAAGTTTTTGATGGGTGTTGTTTTTCTGTGAGATCTTTTTGCAAGTGAAACGTTTGCAAATAAGATGCACAAGCAGGCTTGTTGATTTTAAGTAGTTGTTTATCTTTCAATTGATCCACTAGGTGAATTATGCATGAGAATGTGACAACAAAAGTAATGCAAAGCTTAATAAAGTGTTGCATTCTTTTTCCAGGCTTTGGACTATTGGCACGATGTTTGCGAAAGTAATTTCATGCCTGTATCTTGTGATCCTTGCTCTAAGAGTGTGTTAGACGCACAGGGCTGTGTCACAGACTGCCTGTGTTCATCACTAGCTGTATCCAGAGCATTTGAACTGGCTGAATACTGACTGTATCCAGAGCATTTGAACTGGCTGAATACTGGCTGTATCCAGAGCATTTGAACTGGCTGAATACTGGCTGTATCCAGAGCATTTGAACTCTTCTGATCCCCTGGAAAAGGTCGTTTTGCATTCATGAAAACTTAAAGGAAAGTTGATCAAAGTAAAACAAATCACAATTCTAAGTTTGTACCGCAGTGCTGTCACCTAATTCTGGAGAAATTACAGAGCGGGAAATAAGCTGAAATGCATATTGAAATCTATGAGTATAGTGGTTGTTCAGCCACAACAGTAATTCTTCTAATGCCTGTACCAGTTAACAGTCATTAAGGAATGCCCCCTTTGAAGTAAATAACAGCTGTTGTGCTACTTGCCTTCTGATGCGTCCAGTGGTAATGACCAAACTTCCTGATCTGCTGAGGTTCCGTTCTTGACAGATGACCCGCACATTGATTCTGTCTGGTGGAGCTGGTGAACGTCACATTGAAATTATGCAAAAACGATGGCAAAAGGCTGCGGAATGCTTGTAGTTTATTTGCAGCGTAACACAAACATAGACGCAGTTCCCACTATGGCTACCTTGTATGGCCAGCCAACTGTGGATTTCAAAAATACTCTGAATGCACTTTAACCCAAGTTGACACACAAATGAAACTGGGCTGCGAGAACAATACTGACAGCTAAAAAACAGGGTCTGAAGAGCCGCCCCAGATGTATAATGGAAAGAAATCGGCATACCAGAATCACTGGAGGACGACTCTCCCTAAAAATGCCAATATCCCCACGGAGGTCCCAACTGTTCTCCCGTAACTTGCACAACTGGACAGTGTGAGGACCCAGCCCTGCTTAGAGACAAAGCCCCTTCCTAAACAGCCATCTTCATAAGATGGAGCTGGTCCCCCAGTTTGAGTTTCAGAGGCCCTCAAAAAATGTTCAACCAGATAATAAAAATCTACAGGGATTTCCCTTCGAGGTAGCTACTGTACGTGTTCGATTTATTCAATTCATGTTGGTAGAGCACGGCACTTCTCCCCCCTGTGATAAACAAGGAATAATGCAGCTGCTGCCAACAGCAAAACTTGCCAGCAACATTTTAGTCTTCTGGCAACATTTTAGCCGGCTGCCAACGTGGGAGTCGCCCACTGAGGTTTGCACATGGTGGTGCCTATTGTGGAATCGTATGAATGTATGTTTCATTGGAAGTTAAACGTCTGTGTTTAGATTCTCTCTCAGTAGGTCACAGTCTGCCAACCACAGGAGTGTGGAATGTTTACATTGACCATTTGGCATGGGGGTTGTCGTGGAGATGTGATCTGTGATAAGTAGACACAACCTTCAAGGTATATACCAGCTAGCAACACTCTTTACTGTGAGATCGATTGAGCAAGTCATCTAGACATCTCTGCTACTGTGATTTTTAAGATTCTCTCTTCCTTGATTTTCAACAGAGTACGTTCTTACTAAAATAACCACTATATGAGTGGCTGTATCCTTACACTATCTTTAAACGTCCATGGATACAAAGAAGTAATGTATCCAAAAAGAACAGGCACATATAAACATATTTCCTCCTCCAGCAAAGACAGGCATTGTGTGATCAAACCTCACGTGGACCCAGGCATGTTGGAAACATTCTTCTGTAGTATCCAGTATATAACATATCTTGTCCAAACATTTTAGATTACAACAATCTATTACATAGGTTTTGGTATGTTTTATTGGCATGGTTTCTTATAGTGCTGCTGTGTAACATAGTTATTATTAATTAATTAGCTTAATAAGGCCTACTAGCTATTAACGTTAGCTATGTCAGTGCTAGTTGACATCCAGAGTTGGCACAGGGACATATCCTTACACTGGGGTAGAAATTGTGGAAACATTCCAACTAGAATTACTTAAAAAAAAATATTGATATTCTGTTGCGGAACATACTAGTACCATAATAAAAAAATAGCAATATATTTTTCTCTATTAAGATAATATTATGGTACACTTCCAAATTCCAAATTATTACATTTCTATTTCCCTTGAGATGGTAGAATTTGCCTGCAGCTGTATTTCCTAATGGTAGAGATCAGACCATCACCACAATTATGAGTGATTATTCACATTCTTATTTTTCAGTGAGTATCCTGGCAGCCAACCATCTTGTGCTGGTGTGAGTACTTTGTCTTGGGAAAAGCATTTAAGTGGGATCCTGCCCGCCTCTTGATAGACAGTACAGAGGCTTCCTTGATTATTAAACTCAGTATGAACAGACATATTGTATTACAAAGGCTGGAAACTTCATTACATTATATTTTTATGGTTTGTGGTACTAGCATATCAGCAGTCTACATCTTGAGTAAAACAAACAATCACAAGTAATAACTCGGTGAATCCCTTCCCTGTATTTAGGTTTATTTTAATGGCATATCATGCTATATGAATTCACTTCAAAACAAGTAAAGGATTAGCATCCTTATTGACTGCACAACATAATTCATGAATAGTCAATTGGAATATGAGTCAATATATACACATACATATTGTGTCATGTACATATGATGTCTTCCATTTATCTCAGATGGTAGATTATGGCCCTCACAATGCCAGGGTTAAATGCTTCACTCCTGCAATGGGCCAGTACAAAACCGTTAGTTACTTTGGATGGGAATCTCTGCTAAATGACATGTCATGACGAAGTTAACTCTAGGCAAGAAAGATTTTGCGAATGAATGGCTTTTTGGAACAGATTAATTGCTTGCACTCCTCTGATCACATACTGGAGCATTTTTTTCTACCTCCTGTTGACATTCATTCTTTATCTTGATCTTGTGTTTAAAACATGGAGAAGGATACAGGACATCCCTGTATAGTTCCCATTAAGGTTTATGTGAGCATACAGGTAGAAACAGTGAGGCCATCCTTGTTTTGAAGTAGTAAGTGTGCTTCCTCATGATCGACGGGTCCCTCCTCATGACCCAATTAGATGTAACTCCAACCGAATTGTCAGGAAAGATCTGTGAGTAAATGTGGAAATCCTACTCAGTTGACTCATGGATTTACACTCATAAGATCTTATTGCAATCAGATCCCAATGCAACTTTTATTGTCCTCAGGTCTAAAGCTGTGCTTCCACCTTGCCTCAACATGTGGATGTCCTCATCATGATGGTCTGTGGACTATATTATTGAGATGCTCAGCCTCTACACATGGTAACATGTCCATGGTTTCATGGATAGTCTTAATAAAGACAAAAAAAATACAAAAATGAGTGTCGTGCACTAGAGATACAAAAGACTATACACTGTAATACAGGACAGGAGAACGCAACAATAACAACAATGACCGAACAGCACAGGGAGAAAATGGCAGAACGAAATGCACAGACTAACAAAGAGACCAGAAAGAGGTGAAATATATATTTTGGCCTCAATTTAGACTAAATAAACCATAATCTTTTTGAACTTGTGCCAAATTTCTGAAAATGATAAACTAAATCTCATGTGTACAGATTATTCAGACCCTATGCCATGACACTCCAAAATGAGCCCACATACATCTAGTGTCCATTGACCATTGATGTCAGTTGAATTTAGGAGTCTGCAGCAAATTCAATTGGACATATTTTATAAGGTCCATGCACTTCACAGTGCATGTCAGAGCAAAAAACAAAGCATTAAGTCCAAGGAACTCGCTGTAGACTTCAGAGATAAAATACTGTTGAAGCACAGATCTGGGGAAAGTTATAAAACATTGCTAAAGCACAGTGGGCTCTATCATTGTGAATGTAAAGATGTTAAGAACCAACAAGACTCTTCCTAGAATTGGCCCACCAACCAAACTTAGTAACGAGCAAGAATGTCCTTGGTCAGGGATGTGACCAAGAACCCAATGGCCTCTCTGAAAGAGCTCCAGAGTTTGGAGATGGAAGAACTTTCCAGAAGGATAACAATCTCTGTAGTACTCCACAAATCAGGCCTTTATGGTGGTGTGGCCAGACGGAAGCCACTCCTCAATAAAAGGCACATGACAGCTCGCTTGGAGTTTGCCAAAAGAACTCTCAGACAATGAGAATTAGAAATGAGAAATGCGGGGACTGTGTACAAAATATTATTTCTATGTGGGTCATCCGATATTGATGAAAATACTAATTACAGCTGACAGTCTGCACTTCAATGTCATCCTTATTGTATATTTCAAATCCAAAATATTGGAGTACAGACCTGTTACACAGGGTACCTGTATTGCGTAACATGTACCCTTGCGTAATAGGTCTGTACTCCAATATTTTGGATTTGAAACATGCAATCATGATGACATTGAAGTGCAGACTGTATTTTTGAGTTTTTTCTCTTCTGACGTTACTCCAGGTGTCCTTTACGTTCCTGATTGTGGTTGGTGTTTCTCACCTGGCAGTCATGAGTGCATCGCCTGACTGCTGAGGTGGACTAATCAGTGGACACCCCTCCTAATTGCACCACTTGTTCCTTTTCCATTACCCAATCGCATCACACATCCTTGGTTTTTAAAAACCCAGTCAGTTGGTTCTCCCAGAGAGACTTTTTTGCTTTCCCCCACATGGACTTCTCTTGAGACACTCTTGAGATAAATACAATTTCTGATAGACAGACACTTCGTTCATTCATAAATCACTTAGTGTAGTACATACATCTCACTTTTTCCTGTTTCATGTGAGTATGCATTGCTGTGGGATTATGTTTGGTGTTGTCAATTGTTTGCTGTTTAGTCCCTGTTTAACCTGTGTGATTTGTTTGTCCCTGTATCCCTGGGAAAGGTTTTTTCTTAGCAAGTCGCCCTTGGGCGACAATAGTTAGAACTGGGCAGACCACCCACTGTATTTTTGTATGGGTTAGTAGTTAGCTAAGTGTTTCTTGAAGCAGACAAGTTCAGTTTAGGGGTGTTTCATAACAAGACCTAAAAAAACAAAACTCATTGTCCAAATACTTATGGTCCGTTCTGTATTCAGAAATGTTTACCGTGGATCATATTGAGAGGAGAGACGCATGGGAAGACAATAAAAATGGATATACCACCCTAGATTTACAACACTACTTATGTTTGTTATAATAAGATTATAACAATGAAAGTGTTACATATGTAAGGTTATTTAGGAAAATAAAATGTATGACTAATTTAAACTTAAAAGCGATTTATTTCATTAGAACCTGCTTGGCCTTTCTAATGTCAACAGCATGAAAGGACATGCAAGCAGAGGTCTCCCTGAAGTCATCAGACCCCACTTCTATTAAGACACAATGTAGAGAAAATTGTGTACTATCCAATGTGTCCACATGAAAAATCGAAAGCATTTCACAATGTACATGAATTGTTCTGCCATTTAGACTTTGAGGCCATTTAGATATTTTATATCAGAGCCTGCATATGTTTGAGTGTTCAACTTCTCACTTTACCAGGCAAAAATGTTGGACTGAACTTAGTATGAATAGGAATAGTCAATGTGTCACAATACACTCAAATCAGAGTGGCCAAACCTGAAATTGTCTCTCTTCACATTACACCATTAATTTATTTGGTAAGGGATTTTAGATTCACTTCATATATGGTCTGTGTTTTACTGGTTAGGCCAAATACATTGATAAAACTTTGTCAGTGGGAGAATTGGCTTTTAATATGGTTTTAATATCCATTCATATTGACCAATTAAACATCTTAGGAATACAAACTGCTTTAAAAATGCATGGTGTAAAAGTATCAAGAAGTAAAAAAGGATTTAATCTCAGTGCTCTCACAACAGTCACACATGGTATTTTTAAGTATTCATAACTAAAATTTAATTTGGGGCCCCCGACCGATTGGAGAGAGGGGGCCCCAAATTAAATTCTAGCTGTTAGGGTCCCTAAGCGACCGCTTATGTTGCTCATGCCTGGAGCCGGCCCTGTATAAATGAATACCACACAGATAAAGCTAATCTTAAGACATACTATCAAGTATCAATACCTTATATAATACATTTTAGCTAGACTTAAACATATGAAATGATCATGACTTGTAAAAACATACACATTTGATTTTAGCAGAACACATATAAAAGAAGGTGTACTGTATTTGCTCAATAACCTAACATTTGTTAACTTTATTCAAAAACATGATGTGATAAGAAATATTACAGATTTTTTGTATTTATTTGAGGTCTACTGACCTTTGTAGATATTTGAGTAGTCACTACTGAATCAAATGAATGACTTCAGTATTACTTAAAAAAATATTTTTTTACAGTTGTTACACAACCACACCTCTCCTTTCGGCATCACTACTGGTTACCACCGGCTCAACACCCTGTGGTTACACACACCTAGACTTATTTCCCTGCAATTAGCACGACTCTATTCCCCTGGTTGTCATTAATGTGCGTATCCAGGTTTTCTCGCTGTTTGAGCCGTACTGTTTTGTGAGTCACCGTCTAAATATCGCCGTCAGTCCCTGTTTCTGCTCTGTTGTTTGCAATCTGAAGTATCAAACTGCGCTTGTGTGCTGTGCTTTGAGCCTCGTTCCTCACAACAGTGTATGTGTGGTTGAATGATCTTTCCTTTTTAACAAGTGGAACTCCATCAAACCAGGAAGTCTAGTTCTCAGGCGCTATCAGTCACTTTTCGTTGGATGTCGCCAGGCCCTAGGGACAGTTGGTGACATTTGAAGACTTCTCCCTTGACCGCTTCCTATACACAGATGTCTCCGTCCTGTTATTTCCCTCACATGGCTGCCAGATCTTGTTCCTGCGAGTCTACAGTCCCTCCAAAGCAGAGGAGGTATATGGAAGAGATCACTAATGAGAATGGGGAGCAGCTATCTCTTATCTCGCTCTCTCTTTCTCTTTCTCTCAATGCCTTTCCTTCTGCAGTCTCTACATCAAAGGCCTACAGCCTGTCATCAATTAAGAACGGGTTGAAGATGGACGACTTTTCATCTCATTCATAATGAAACACTGTACAGCTCTTAAAGATTTTTCAGGACGAGTTGCCACAGTTGTGATGTCACAAGATTTTCTGCCTGATGAGAAAACAGTTGCTAGATAGTTCTAAAGACTTGTGTGTGTTTTTCATGCCAGGAATCCAATGCACTTATTGTGTTGATAACACATGGTTGGTCACCCTAACTTTTGCATTCCAAAACGATGAGGGCACAACAATTTCTGGGGGTTGCCATGGCTAGCATATTCCTGCCTACTTTAGATTGGACTGATGTCCTCCTTTTCTTAGCCTGCTTTCAGCATTGTACAAATTGCCCCCTACCTACATTGTCTGGATGCTGAGAGTGTGTGTGTTTGTGTGCGTGTGTGTAAATGGTGTGTGCTGAATTTGTTGCTTGTGTAATTAGTGGTATTAGACAGTTACTAGTGCTCTGTGCTCTTTGTCAGTAGAGGAGCATGGATGGATGAATGTGTAATACTGAAGGTTTTATATAAGGTTGTCTGCTGTTCACACCAGTGTAATCTTGACGCTCGAGTGTCTAATGACGATATGATTCCTCTCAGATTATCTGACTGCAACCTTTGCACTTGCCATTTCTTTAAATATTTCTTTAAATATCAAGTCCCCTTAGGGAAATAATTGTATTCCATATTCCTAGCACAGTGAACTTATTCAATGCATTGCTGTTTGTTTTTTGCCTAGTGGGAAAAAAATGGTGACTGATGTCATTGTCTTTCTGAGTGGATAGAAAAGGTTTCTGAACACGTCTAATCATCATAATGCCATGATAACGGAAAATTATTATTTAATAATGATGAAAGAGAAAGTTACAAAGACTACAAAAAATATGCTACATAGCTCTCCACGTTATTGGTAATGGAGAGAGCTAGCATATTTTTTGTAGCCTTTGTAATTATTCTTGATAGCTCGGCTGAAGGACCAAACCATGAACCATGGAAGTGAAATCATTATAGTTATCCCAGCATACAGTAGAAAAAGAAGATGATTGATAAAATGTATTGTTTCCCAATTTCCATCTGTAGATGTTCTATCAGTATTTTGTTAAACATTTGTTGTTAATATTACTGTTGATATGCAATTTGATACGCAATTTCTTGCTAAGGATAGGGTTAGATTTTATATAAAACTGCTGCTGTCTGCTGTTTAGCACCAGTGTAATCTTAACTCTTGAATCTTCCTCACAGATTATCTGACCGCAACCATTTAATTTGCTAATGCAGAAGCTAGTCAGATGCTAATCTTCACACCTACGACCATGTACAAACAGTTAAGGGCTAAAGCATAGATTTCAAGCACAGAGTTTAGACTGGTCACACAGGGACTTCAGTAAACCATTAAACCACCAAGACCTTAGATATCTCAGAGACCCAGAAATCATCAGCTGAACATTTATGTTAGTTTATGGCCACCATGAGGAGCTGAACAAATACAGGGGCATAGTTTGTATTGTCAAAGGTACACAGCTGATCTGGTTTGTGAGAGTGGTGAAATTAGATTGGTGAGAGAGCAGAGATATGTTCTTCATTTTTTTTTTGCTCCCAGGTTTCAATCCTTTCTTCTCTCTCTCCTCTCTGACATGCACTCTCCCTGTTTCACCCTCAGGATTCACTTTCAGATGCTTAGTGGCTACATTTGTCTCCAATTTCTCTGTGTGTTGTACACAGATAGCTCTCGGTTTGCTTGTAACTCTGTGCACAATATTGTTCAATCAGAATGTTCAAGCTGAATATATAGCTCTACACTTCATTCCAGAAATCACATTTAGTGATAGAAGATACTGAGTTGTTGTGGGAGTCGTCAATAGGGGAAACAGAAAGAAAGAAAATAAAGAAATAGAGGCAGCAATAGAAATAAATAATTGCCTTTCATACCATCACCAAGCCCTGCTATAGCAATGGTTGAGCAAAGAGTCCATTCATCAAACTGGTTTTGGGCTTGAGTTTACATGTATTCTGCTAACACACTCATTCCTCATTAACCGAATATTCAAACAGTTTGAAAAAAAAACAGTTAAAAACAGTTAGTAAACAGTTAAAACAAGTCTAGATTACTGATTGGAAAACACAAGCACAAAACAAAATGAAAAGAAAAGAAAGAAAAAAAGAGAATGAGTGAGAAAGAAAAAGAAAGTGAGAAGGAAACAGAGAAAATGAAATACTGAAAGAAAGAGAGAGATAGATAGAAAGAAAGTATTGTAGTCAGGGAGAGTTCAGCATGTCTTACCACACTAGAAGCATATCATGACGGTAGTAAAACACAAACGCTAACACACATGAATCGGGACTACTGAAAACAATATAGATTTTTGCTCCATATTAGCAGCCTTTGGCATGTTCCTCTCTGCAATCAAGTTGCATTTTCAGGAAACGAGACAGGTTGTGTACTGGAATTGATTAATGGGTATGAACACCCTCTGAATGGCATTAGACAGGGAAGTTAACATTTCCCATTTGTCTCTATTCTCCAGCATTTTGGATCTATTTGATATTTAAAGACTAAACATTGCATTTAATTTTTCATATCTGTTTTACCATTTAGGAATGAAAACTTTAAATATCAAGTCCCCTTAGGGAAATAGAAGTATTCCATATTCCTAGCACAGTGAACTTATTCAATGCATTGCTGTTTGTTTTTTGCCTAGTGGGAAAAGAATGGTGACTGACTCTTTCTGAGTGAATAGAATAGGTTTCTGAACACGTCTAATCATCATAATGCCATGATAAAGGAAAATTATTATTTAATAATGATGAAAGAGAAAGTTACAAAGACTAAAGAAAATATGCTACATAGCTCTCCACGTAATTGGTAATGGAGAGAGCTAGCATATTTTTTGCAGCCTTTGTAACTTTTTCTTGATAGCTCGGCTAAAGGACCAAACCATGAACCATGTCGTCAATCCTGGAATAAAAAACTGGAAGTTAAATCATTATTGTTATCCCAGCACACAGTAGAAAAAGATGATTGATAAATTGGTTGCATGTATTGGTTACACTTAATTTGTCCCATATTCCATCTGTAGACGTTCTATTGATATTTTGCTAAACATTTGTTGATAGTATCTGTTGATAAGCAACTGCTTGCTAAGTATAGGGTTAGGTTTAGAATAAGGTTTTGCATAAGGTTAGAGTTAAGATAAAGGTTAGTGTTAGTAGATCGTTAGTTAAAACAGAAGTGTGACAGGTCTGCAGCAGTGTGGAGCTTATGACCCAGCAGTGGCCTGCCCGGTGAGTAATGGGCAGTCAGCCAAAACCCAGGGCACCTATGGGGGTCGCAGGCTTTAAAGCGCAACAAGGGTTGTTTCTCATTCTACAGAAACAGGGAAGGGGAGACCTGTTGAAAGAACTAGCTGCTTGTGCCTTCGACCAGAGACAGAGTTTGGAACTCCTGTTTCAAGAATCGGCAGACATGCAGCCAACCACAACCAGACCACAAAGGATAGCTGCCAACACTGTTTTACCGCGGCTGTCCAGCAAAGATGACATCGAAGCCTTTCTCACAGCCTGGGAACATACAGCAACCCGCGAGTGCTAGCCATCGCATGAGTGGGCTAGCTTTCGGTGACACCTGTCCTGATGGAGGAGGTTCAGGCTTCAGGAAGACAAGAACAGGGCATTACGTTGACAGGCATCGCCCAAAAGCGAAGGAGGAGGTTCATCCCAGGTTAGGCCACTATAGTCAACCTCTCATGCCCTAACAAAGAAATCCATGGTTAACACGATCCCCTGGTCAGCCTCAGCAGAGCCTTCCAGAGCCTGAAGCAAATGTTGTGTACTGAAGCCAAGCCATGGCATCTGTTGGGGTAATTATCCCTCTCCTTGTCCCCTTTAAAGCAAGCAATGCTAATCAGTTCGAGGAGACCATTCTACTGGAAAAATACCCCCTCCTGTTTACAAGGAGCCACCAGTGTTATCAAAGAGGAGCTCTGCTATTTACCCGAGACTCCCACGGTCCACCAGAGTAACATTGTTCAGCATTTGGATTAAGAAGGCTCTGAAACTATGGATTTATCTATCTGGATTCATCTTTCTGTTATGAACTCTGCACGTTACAACCCACTGCTATGTGATTTCAGAGATTACTGAAGACTCAATAACTCATGCTCGATTTTTGCCAAAATGACTTTAGCACATTCAATGTACATTTTCCTTTGTTTTCATACCTATTGTCATAAAGTGCTGCTGTAGATTACTGAGAATTCTCAAAACAAATCATAATTATTTACCTATTGTGTAGGCACTTATCATCAAAAAACAATTCCCACTCAACACAACAAAGATTTGGGTATATCATTTCCCCTCTGGCATGGCTCTCCATCTCCCTCCACCTCAACTCCTTTTTTTCTCTCTCATCCCTCTTCTTCTTCCTCTTCCTCCTTTTCTCCCTCTTCCTCCTCAGTTACAAAACTGCTCTGGGTAGGATGACAGATGAACCAGAGATAGTTAGATACAGCAAGCAGCTGGGGTCGTTTCTATATGAATGACATTGGTAGAGCAGAGATAAAGAAGCTCAAGCTCAGATCACACTCTGTACATAGGCAGAAGCATTGGGATATTTAGCGAGCCATGGTCTGTAAATATTTATACTGGTGTCTTCCCTCTTTTCCACTGCCCCACTTCTCTACGCTCTTCCTTCCTGTCTCTCTTCTTCTAAATCGTTCCTGGTCCCTGTGATACTGTCCTAGTGATATATGGGTTTGGAGAAGGCTTGGAAAGCAAAGGTATACAGAGATACACACGAATTATACAGCCTTCATTTGCAAATGATAACACAAACAGATTCTGGTACACACAAACACACACATTATTGAATGTCTACTTGACTGTTGACTGTGTTTCACAGCTTGGCATTTGTTTACAGTGTCCTTTCAGCTCTTGCACAGATAATGCCATCCGTAGCGTAACCTTAGCGATGCAGTGACGAGGCAGAGACATGACAGCACTGGCAGCTGGGAAACCCCTGCAGCCACCACAAGGCAGGGGTCCCCCACACCCCTAGGGCCCCGCCCTGCATAGCAAAAAATAAACTAGGCCTATTTAAAGAAATTCAAAGCAAAAAACTTTGAGGAGAGAGAACTCCGCCCGTTGAAAGCCCCTGAGTTTCGACTGCCAGGTAAAGGAATGCTGTGAACTAGGCTACATAACAGGTATTCCTTCCCCTTTCTGTCGAAAAGCAGGCTAAATAGTCCCAAATCGCTGACTCTAGAATGGCCTTTGCGTATCTTAAATGCATTACGCCATTATGCTGCTTTCAGAATTGTTAATAATTACGTTTGGATAGATGATGGCAGACATGAGTAAAAAGAAAATGCAAGCAGTGTTCACGTAAAACACCCAAAGATTACGTCCTTATTTAATCAAGCCAGAGAGCATCAGCTGTCATCAGCACCTCAACAGACAAAACACTGCCACCGCCAGTAGCTAGCAGCAGCTTGTCTTCACCAGAACCAGCCTTCCCAACGCTACAACAGTATAAATTTCGTCAATAAAAATAGTGACGAAAATATTTGTTAAATACATATTTTTCAGTGGCAGGTGACAAGACGATAACTGACTAAATGGAAACAGATAAAACAAAAACAAAAAATACTCTTCATTCTGGTTGAAAAAAACAAGACTAGATGAAATTACCTTTACATGAAATAGTCAAATATACATTAACTATGATAGTTGGATAGGAGGATTTTGGAAAGAGAGTTTCTCCTTGTTTTTTTTCATGATGTGCTTTCAGACATCCGAAGGCGCATCGTCCCAATATATAGCTCCGGAAAAAATTAAGAGACCACAGCATCTTTTCCTTTCCAAAAAAGTCAAAAAGGAAGGTTTTGAGTGAGGAATAGAAGGGTTAAAATTAAGAGACCACTGCAAATTGAATGCTTCTGTTCTTCACTCAAAACTTTCCTCTTCAACTTTTTCGGAAAGGAAAGAAAAAGTTGCAGTGGTCTCTTAATTTTTTTCCGGAGCTGTATGTGCACAGGCAAATACCAACTGTGACTGAACTAAAATGTGACTCATTTCACACAATAGGTCTGGAGCTGTCCTTGGAGAACCAGTTTTATTCCCTCTTCAAGGATGTCTTCAACCACTCCCCGTCCAGGCTTCACACTGGAGACTTATTATGTGAAATACAACAAGGTTGCTGTTTAGCAGCGGAATATGCACTTGATTTCTGAACTGTGGTCACTGGTAGTGGTTGGAGCGAGTCAGCGCTCCTTACTGTTTACAGGAGGGGCTTGAATTAGGAGCTACAAGCAGAGTTGCCCTGCAGAGGGAATCTAAAGAGCCTGAGCAAATACATCCGCATGTCCATCGCCATTGACAATCTGGTAGCCGAACGGTGAAGGACCCTAACAGCCAAGCCTCCTAGGTACTTGTCACCTATCCTATCACCTCGACCCAACGACCCCGAACCTATGCAACTGGCCCGTTCATCTGCTTCCTCTGTGGAGAAAAAGAGACGCATCAGAGACCGACTGTGTCCTCAGCCGGTTCCCTATTCATCCGCCACAGAGAAATTAATCATCCGCCTCTGTCCAGTTAGTAGTCTCTGGGTTCTTGAATGTCTCAAAGACAATTGTTTGTTCCGGCCCTTTTATCTGTAAATGGGAAAAACAAGTTTGTGGGGGCTTTGAGAGACTGGGACAGCTGGTAACTTTATCGAGAAACATCTTGTGGAAGATCTTAACATAACACTAATCCCTGTCCATCCCCTTTTAAGGATTAATGCTCTGGATGGGCAACCCCTTGAAACTGGCTACATTAGACACCAGAGCCCCAAGCTCACCTTTCAGGTTTGAATCCTTCATTCTGAATCCTTTCTGCTGCTGGTTCTGTCCTCTCCTAAAGACCCACTTGATCTCTGTCATTCTTGGCTGTGTCACCACAACCCCACCATCACATGGAATCAAGGAGAGATCTCTTGGTCACCCATTTGCTGCCTCAGTATGCCATGAGGGCCACCTCAGTAGAGGATTCTACATTGACGGATTCTCAATTCCATAATGTTTTACCATACCTCCACATCGCCCATGATGCTGTGCGATAGACCTCCTACCAGGCGAGTCGCATACTAAAGGTCTTATCCGTCCACTGTCTATGCTGAAAATGAGGCTATGAATAAACAGAACGACAAAGCTCTTGACATGAAATACATCCATCCTTCCGTATTCCCGGCCGCCTCCAGCTTTTTCTTTGTGGGGAAGAAAGACGGTGGTCTCTGGCCCTGCATCGACCACTGCTCTTTGAAAGGTCTCACATTAAAAAAACTTTCCCTCTTCCTCTGAACCTGGCTGCTTTAGAGCAAGTTGGACTAGCAAACATCTCTACCAAACTCGACCTCAGGAGTCCCTACAACCTAATCTGGATAAGAGAATGGGACAAATGGAAAATCGGATTCATTACTGCTAAGGGACACTACGAGTATCTGGTAATGCCTTACGGCCTCACTAATGCACCTGCCGTGTTTCAGTCCTTTATGAATGAGGTATTCTGAGACATGATCAGTTTCTCATTGTGTATATAGATGACATCTTAATCTACTCTCAGTCCCTGACAAACACATGCACTGTGTGAGACACGTCCTACAACAACAAACACCATCTGTATGTAAAGGCGGAGAAAAGTGAGTTATGTGACCACGATCACCTTCCTCCGCTTTGTGTTGACACCAGGGGGCGTTGGTTTGAATGACAGCAAAGTCAATTGGCCTAAACCCATCACAGTGAAAGACTTACAACGCTTCTTGGGCTTCTCTAATTACTATCGTCGGTATATCAGAAAGTGAGACGTCCTGGCTATGCCCCTAGCCATCTCTGCACTGGGCTTGGACCATAGTCAGGACAGGACAGAAGGTGGTGCCTCTAGGCACCTCTATCCATTTCGGTCTCCGAGGTGTAGATCGTTGCCTCCGATTGGGGAACCTATTTATGTTCCGTGTTTGGCCACACCCGGGGTGGTTCATTTTGGTTTTGTTTCTTGTTTATTAAAACCATGGATTTCTACCACACTCACATCTCTGTGCCTGTGTCCTACCTCCACGACCGTGACACACTGCTGCCCCTCTCTCAGCACTTACCAGACAGAAGACCTGTTCCCTTCGTTGGATGAAACTGGCTCACTCTGCTTTCAAGGCATTAAAACGCCTTTTCACATCCGCTCCCTTCCTCCGTCAACCCGATCCAACCCTTCCATTTGTGCCAGAAGTTGATGCATCTGAAGTAGGAGCTGTCCTCTCGCAGCGGGTGGGAACGCCTCCCCAGGTGACCTTTATGTTCCTGATTGGGCTCGTTGGTGTTTCCCACTAGGCAGTCATGAGTGCATCGCCTGACTGCTGAGGTGGACCAGTTAGTGGACATTCCTACTAATTGCACCACCTGTTCCTTTTCCCATTACCCAATTGCATCACACATCCCTGGTTTAAAAACCCAGTCAGTTGGTTCTCCCAGAGAGACTCTTTTGCTTCCCCCCACATGGACATAGACACACTTGAGATACACACCCTTTCTGATAGACAGACACTTTGTTTATTCATACATCACTTAGTTTAGCACATACATCTCACTTTGCCCTGTTTCATGTGAGTATGTATTGCTGTGGTGTTTTGTTTGGTGTTGTCTAGTCAATTGTTTGCTGTTTAGTCCTTGTTCAACCTGTGTCCCTGGGAAAAGGGGGTTCTTAGCAAGTCGCCCTTGGGCATGCACAACCCATAGGAATACTTTGCCTAAAAACACTAGTTAGAACTGAGCAGACCACCCACTGTATTTTTGTATTGGTTAGTAGTCAGCTAAGCGGTTCTTGAGGCAGACAAGTTCAGTTTAGTGGTGTTTGGACTATATTATTTCATTTCTTGGGTCCAGCTCAGCCCCTTTTCCCTACCCCCTTTACCGTGTGTTTATAATAAACATTTTATATTTGACGGTAGCTTTGGTTGTCGGTGTCGTTTGTTCTCACTGTTCCTGTACACTACACCACTTTGCATGAGTTTTATGTTACGGGTCTCTGTACCATCCACCCCAGACTGCTAGAGCCACAGGGTTCGTAACAGTCATGGTGGACCGTTTCTCTAAGATGTGTCGTCGTCTCCCCTGGGCACTGTCCCCATGTTCCCCTGGGAGACAGTGCTCAGTTCAGTGCTAGCCATGGATGACTAGTTTAAACGAAACAAGCAGGTATGGGAATCAGTCCACAGGGACTTACATAATGCGTCTCGGTTTCAGAAACGTTTTGCAGACTAACGCCGCCGTCTCACGCCACTATTCCATACTGGACAGCATGTGGCTCTCTGTACAAGACGTCCCCTGCACAAAGTTAAGTCCATGTTTCGTCGGTCCCTTAAAAATCACTTACCGTATTAATCCCATTACTTACAGTTTCCAGCTACGTCGTCATTACCAGATCTCTTCATACCAGATTTCTCTACTCAAACCTGTGGTGTATAGTCTGCTCCATTCTCCAGATTCACACAGCAGCGTTTGATGTCAGGGGCGAGCCTGCCCATGCTATCCAGGCCATCCTGGACTCCAAGCACCAAGGGGGACGCATCAGCGATCCCGTGGACTGGGAGGGGTACAGACCTGAAGATAGCTCCTGGGTCCCCGTGCATGACGTTCTCTACCTGGCTATGGTTCAGGGGTACCACCAGAACCCCCCAGATCATCTGTACCCCTTTAATAAGTAGCCCCCTCTTTTTCAAGGGATCAAATGTAATTGGACCAATTACTCAAATGCTTTTTTTATGGACAGGTGTGGGTTATTACTTTGTCATTTCTTTATCAGAGAGATAGCAGGAATATTAGGAGTGGCTAAATCAACAGTTTGGTACATTCTGAGAAATAAATTATGCACTGGTGAGCTCCGCAACACAAAAAGGCCTGGATGTCCACAGAAGACAAGAGTGGTGGATGATCGTAGGATCCTTTCCATGGTAAAGAAAAACCCCTTCACAACATCCAGCCAAGTGAAGAATTCTCTCCAGGAGGTAGGCAAATCATTATCCAAGTCTACCATATAGAGAAGACTGCATGAGAGCAAATACAAAGGGTTCACCACAAGGCACAAAACCAATCATAAGCCTCATGAGTAGAAAGGCCAAATTAGACTTTGCGAAATAACATCTAAAAAAGATTCAGCCAAATTCAATGAAGTTGATTGGACTGTGCTTCACTTTAAAGATGGACAATGACCTGAAACATGCTGTGAAAGCAACCCAGAATTTATTTTAGGCAAAGAAATTGAATATTGTGCAATGGCTGAGTCAATCACCTGATATCAACCTGATTGAGCATGCATTTCATTTGCTGAAGACAAAACATAAGGCAGAAAGACACACAAACAAACTGAAGTCCGCTAATGTAACGGCAAAGCATCACAAAGGAAACTCAATGTTTGGTGATGTCCATGTGTTCCAGACTTCAAGCAGTCATTTCTTGAAAAAAGAGTCTCCAAAAATGTATATTTTATTTATGATTGTGTTAATTTGTCCAATTATATTTGAGCCCCTGAAACAAGGGGACTGTGTATGAAAATGGTTGCAATTCCTAAATGTTTCATATTATATTTTTGTTCAACCCCTTGAATTAAAGCTGAAAGTCTACACTGCATCTCGGTTGTTTCATTTCAAATCCATTGTGGTGGTGTACAGAGCCAAAATTATGTGTCCAAATATTTCCTGACCTAATTTTCACATTACTAGTAAATTGGCACACCTTGTAATATGTTCCCACAAATAATGATTACGACCACAAATACTGCAGCACTGTTTTTAAATGTGGATATCGACTTTACCCCTTGACCGTGAAGACAACAAATAAGCAACTCATAATTGCATACCCCTCAGCACTACAAACATATGTGTAAGTCAATCTCGAGCAACAGAAAATATATCCAGGGCTTGAGAATACTTATTTGTAACCATCCCAAACAGAAGACAAGCCACTGCCAATGACAATACTTGAAAAAAATGAATACATCAAGTGGTCTGAGTCTATGGTAAATATAACATTCACATCAAGGCTTGATTCTGTCCACATACTCAATGAACATTTTGCTCTGATCAAATGATCAGAGAGAAAGTGTCTGTTATCCACCATACAATCTGCTCAGACGGCAGTCAGCATTTTTAAAATAATTAAAAAATGAAAGTATTTTTTGAAAACCTATACTTTCTATCTCATTTCATTTCATAGTCCAATCAGCTTTATTTTCTCTCATGTTATTCATTCTTAAATGGTAGTTAAGTTAAAGTTTTTATCATCCCGCAAACAAAGGCCCAATCCTAGTCATTTAAGTAACTTTATATCACCCCTCGTTCTGAATTCCAAACAGTTTTGGAATTCCAATCAGTAGAATAGTATGTTAACATATAAAGCTAAATAAATAAGAAATGATGTGGAACCTTCTGAATGGAGAAGGGACATAAGAGGAAAACGTGCACTATCATCCCAGGGCCCAGTGGTGTTTTTAAGCATTTTCCCTGAAGACGCTCGGCACATTTTCGGAATTGAGTAGAAGACAAGTTATTTGTAGTGTCATTTATTTAGAGAGAAACCCTTAATGAATGAGTTTGTATTGATCCTCCTGCTTGACCTGTTTCATCAGTAGCAGAGATGACATGGAAGTCTTTCCAGTGAGACAGAGAGATGGATGTTAGAAAGGAAGAATAACTTCAGTTGAACTAAGAAAGAGGATTGGACTAAGACGGACTATGAGGGAGACAAAGAAAGAGGGGGACTAACTAAACTAACAGTCTTTAATCAGAGGAACCTCCACACCTGATTACCTCTCCAGATTGGCTATCGACTGCTCTGGCCTATATCACAGAGGGACATTGTGATTGGAAATGTTCTCTTTTTCCAAATTTTCATTTCACAGGATAATGCACATCCAGAAGCATGATTGAGATTGGAGTCAGTCAACTCTTAAACATTCAAAAAGACTCTGTACATTAGTACCCATCAGTAACCATAACAGAACACTTTTTAGCAGTATAGACACAAGACAGCAACTCTGGCCAAGCTATACAGTGCATAATATTCAGTGGCATAACAACACATTCTATTAACTGGAAGTGCATTCTCATTCACTCACAGAAAGAGCCGTGAGCAAACAATACCTCAAAACATGTTAATTAGCTACCTCGCCATCCTTTTAATTAGCACTAAAAGAGAAAATAAAATTGTTTTAAACCGCAAGGAACCAGTGAACGGCTGAAATGGTTTAGTTTTTTGGTCTGATTAAGTCATTTGTTAGAGTGTACCTGTTCTGGTAGAGCGATTGCGACCCTCCTCTCTGCGTGTCTGGATACAGCTCTTGCGGGCTTTCTCCAGGGCCTTCGCGTGTTGAGACACCAAGACACAGTCTGGATGGATGGCCTCTGCCTGATGAGGGAAGAATGAAGAGTGACATAGAGGTTACACTTTGCTTTGTACATGAACTTAGAGGACTATGTTTTTACAGAACACATTGGACGACTGCCGTGACTCCCTTTAGGAAACCCTGTGCTTTCAACTGAGAGAGTTACAAACTCATCTACCCCTCTCTGTTCAAACCATCTCTCCCCTCCTGGTCCATCGGAAAAACATTGTTTTCCTCATTATAAGGATCTGCTCCCTTATGCTGTTTTATTTAAGGCTCTGTATACTCTTTCAAAAGACGCAATGCACACTCACACGAAACACAAACACGCAAACACAAACACCTCGGTTGGGTCTTTGCCACTGCATCTGACAGCACTGGTGACAGTGACAATATCTATAATTAGCCCCCATAGTAACACCTAAAAATGGGTGCTTCTCACCATCTAGGCAGACAGTAAGCAGATGACAGTATATCTGCCATATTCTTCATAGCCATTTCATCACATCGTACAGACAGAATAGCACAGACAGCTGGTTAGGAATATGTGATGAGGAGAACAGAGCATTAATGGGTTATAATGGGAATGCTATGGAAGGTTTGAGACACCTCTTTCCACGTAGAGAAATTCTCCATACCCTAATCGTACCACCTCTACTTTCGCATGTCTGACACTTTAAGAAGAATGGGAAAAACCCACGCTTCACTACTGGATGTGCACTCTGAATAGTTCTACTAAATATTTATGTTTTCAGACTATATTTCCTTTGCCTCCCCCTCACTAAGCAGGTAGCAACGCTGTGTAATGTAAAACTAGCTGTAGGAAATGTGGGTTGTGTTCATACCACTAGTTTAGTGAGGGCAGACCCATGCAGCCTTCAGCTCAAGTGAGGATAATGGAAAGACACCATTTGGCCACAGCCAAGAACCAGTGGTGAGAAAACCACACTAAAGGCGCAGTAGTGGCCACTCAACATGTAGATTGTGGCAGAAGTCAACCATGCACTGTAGCCTGTTGGTCTAGACCATTGGGCCAGTAAATGACAGACTGCCGTTTCTAATCCCGGAGATGAGAATTTGAATAGAAATACTGTCGTCTGTCTCTGGACAAGACTTTTAGTCCATATTGCTCCCATGTTGTTGCAGTACATTACAGCAACAACCTGTTCTTAGCATACTTAACTACTAAACTAACAAAAAACTCTGACTGCCCAATGGGAGATTATACACTGAGAAATGAAGTGCCTGACAATTTTCATGCCCCCATCATTTGCAAAGGCATGCACCTGTCGATATGAGGTTCACAGTTGACAGTGTAAAAACCAAGCCATGAGATGAAAGGAATTGTCTGTAGAGATCTGTGACAGGATTGTATAGAGGCATGTATCTGGGAAAGGGTACCACAACACCTACAGCATTGAAGGTCCCCAAGAAAAGAGGCCTTTATCATTAATAAGTGGAAGACGTTTGGAACCACCAACAATCTCCCTGGCCCCAATAAGGCTTTAACGTTAAATTTTCTTTGGAAAGGGTGAAGAGGTCAGAATGCTTTCCAAATGTACTGTTAGATTCTGTCCAATTTTGATCCATGAACAGAGCCATTAAATTAAACCAAAGTCAGGGGAGAATATTTAGAATGAGTCCAAGATGTTGATCTTCTGTAGTTCTTACATGTTCTCCAATGATTTTTTCATTGGGCCCCATCCCCACTCTAGGACGTAGAGTTCAGTCTAGATATTTTGCATAGGGTGGCCTAAATTGCCTTAGCACCGTTCGTGAGAAGGATGTCGGCCAGGGCTGCTGTTACAGTGTACCCTGCAACTGTAAGCACAATTGCTGTGGTATGGCTGGAAAATGAGCCCTGCACCAAGCACGGAAGGAGTAACATAATTTGTTTTGATTGAGTAAGCAGTGGGATGAGAAGCAAAACGTCTTTCAGAGATTTAGGAACAGTTTCAGTCGGCTCTCCCAATTCTGCTGGAAGTTACTACAAAAACGTATATACAGCATATGTATTACAAAGATGTTTGAGTTCTCCTGTTGCGGGTAGAATATCAATTACACGATGCAGGTGGCGTTGCAACGCGATGCATGTATCTGAAGTATAACATCCATATCAGCATCAAGCGTGTGTGTGTGTGTGTGTGTGTGTGTGTGTGTGTGTGTGTGTGTGTGAATGCTTACTGAGTAATACATCAGCGTCTGATGTGCTGCTTGTCTGCCAGATTGTGACTCTGCTGGTGACATGACCTTTAACCCCAGGTGGCTTTGGCATTGAACACAGGGTGGCTCACCACGATAATAATTATTATATGCTGTGTGTGCGTGTGTCTTATAAATGTAGGTTTAGAGTCATAGTTATATTTGGGTTAGGGTTAAAGTGTTTTAGTAACGTTAGGTGACCAGGTTTCTGAATAGAATGCCGGGACAGGTTTGGTTTGGGTGCCATGGACCAATTTGTTATTATTATTATTTCGGTGACATTTCATACAGAACCAATATAATTTTTTATATCATCAATCATATTATATTATATAATATTATAGAATCTTATTGAGACCCAACCAGGTAAACATTTAATCTGTTAACATTGATGAAATGTAGACATGTAGTGCAATACTCAAGTTCTTATGCTAAACAAATGCATTTAAAAGAGCAGTTGAAATTATAAAATCATTTTATTTAATAAATCATTCTAGTGAATGATTAGTGGTGGCACTGTCCAGCTAGACTAGTGGACCGGAATTGCTATTATTATCATTCAGAAAAATGCATTATCTTTTCTCCAGGGAGAAAAAAATATATTAAAGTATATCCGTCTCCTTATTGTACTCTTCTGTCTATCCTCTTTGTCTCCTTAATTTTCCTCTCCTGTCTTGCTTATCTTCCAGGTCCACTTACTTCCCTATCCTCTCCAGTCTGACATTGTGTCTTTACTACAATGCAGGGGTATTCAACTCTAATCAGGAACTTATATAGAGCTGGGACACTATGTGGGCGCAATTAATGATTGAACGGAAAACCAGCAGGCTCCAGACCTCATAGGGTAAGAGTTAAATTCCCCTGCTATAATGACATGAAAGCTGTAAAGAAAGTGTGGTAGTAATATTAAGCAACACCGAACTCTTTTGAAAAATGCTTTATGTTTCCTATTTGGATTAGGTGTAAGATTATTATATTTATAAGGTTCCTTCTTCTCAATACTGTGATGGTCCCAGCCTGACGGTTTTCTGTGTGTCCTTGGTTTGTCATGTCCTTGTTTGGATGTTTCAGTTGATCAGTTTATTCCTTTCACCTGTGTTTAGCCCCCACCTGTTTCTGTTCTCCTTGTTAGTCTGTGTATTTAGTTCTGGCATTTCCCCTGTCCTTCTCGGTCATTGTGTTGTTACTGTGGTGTTCCATGGTCCAGTGGTTAGTCCATGTTTTGTATGTGCATGGCACTCGGTTTTGTTTTCTTTCTGTTTGTATTAAAAGCTACATTTTTGGACTCTGCATTTGCCTCCACCTCCCTGAATCGTGACAAATATAATACCTTTTTGTCTCTCTCACTTCACTAACTTTTAGTTAACGGTATCTTGGGTACTTGTGGGCCCAGGGGGAACCACGGTCTGATGGATGAGTAGGGCAGAGAACTCTTGAATACACCTGTTGTCAATTTACTGCTGTGTTTTCATTGCCCTATATAAATACCCTCAGGCCAGGAACCCAAAAGTTTTGTGCACACAGTGTTACAGGGGAGGCACAACACCTGAGGAAGTACATTGCATAGCTAACGATAAAGCAGACTAAGCTATCTCCCACATTCAGTGACAGCAATAGTCAGATTTGTATTAGTTTTATTGTTTGGTTTTGATATCCTTTGTATTTTTATACAGCCCAGGACCGGCCACTTAAATCATTTATTAACATTAATCTAATTTCAGAACCACATATAACCAGCTGATAAATGTCTCCCACTTTTGTTTGCATTTGTTTGTCACTGACAGTCCCTGTTACTCTCGATTAGTTCCTAGCTGCTTACCTGAAACTAATGTCTGCAAACATAGCTAGGTAGACGGTAGCTGAGTTGTAAATAAATTGTAAAAAATAAGATTTAACCAAAGCATCAATAACACTAGGCTCCACTTAACTTTGTGTCTTATCTCAGATTTTTCTACTCCTTGGGAGAAAATAACTAACAATGGCACACCTAGAGAGAAAGAGAGGAGGACCCCAGTGCTGAGAGACATATGAATGCCAAAACACAGCTGCTTCGCTGGGTGCCTTGAATATGTGCATGGCATCATAAAATTAGAAGAATACCAAGGCATTTTGGAGGGCAATGTCGAACCCCGTTTCAGAAAGGCTGGACTTCCTGCAGGACAATGACCTCAAACACACATCAAAAAGAACACAGGAATGGTTAGATATAATGCCAGAAATAAGTCTAAATCCATTGATAGCCTATGGCGAAATCAGAATATAGCAGTTTGAAGGCAGTTTGCACAATAAGCGTGGGCCAAACTGCCAGTGCAGAGGGGCAGGAAGATCATGTACTGTGCTTGAGTGTAGGGTGTCAGATATTTTTTTTCTTGATATTAACAGTGAAATACAGAATTGTGGAGACCAAATACCTTGGTTAATTGTATTTTTCAGTACAATTTGAGTAACTTGGGCTGTCTATTGAAAGAATGCCATTCAATATGATATGAATCAACCCATTTGTTTGTCAAAAGCACTTACAAACTCTATTTGTATGTTCTTATTTGGGCGCATAAATATGATTATTATAATTTGATATACATGATAAGTCTTGATCAGACTTGGATAGTAAAATGTTTTTTCTCAGCCCACCATAAGTAAACACTGTAAGATCTTTAAGGGATTCTTTGGAGTGTGTGAGTGACACAACTTCACTGAATATGGCTGAATCTGAGCAGACAATATATCCCTATACACTTCAGAACACACCCGGCTGCTTCTGTCTTCTTTCACATCATCAATAAACACTAGCGACCCACGGCCACTGGAAGCCATGTATGTCCATGCCATCCCACTGCCTCTGCTGTGTTTTACGGATGATGTGGTATGCTTCGGATCACGAGCTGTTCCAAGACTTCTCCATACTTTTTTATTCCCAACATTCTGGTACAGGTTGATCTCAGTTTCATCTTTCCAAAGAATGCGGTTCCAGAACTGGGCTGGGCCATTCTGGCCATTCTATTCTTGAGGCTTATGAATGGTTTACACCTGGTGGTGAACCCTCTGTATTTGCTATCATGAAGTCTTCTCTTTATGGTAGACTTGGATAATGATAAGCCTATCTCCTGGAGAGAATTCTTCACTTGGCTGGATGTTGTGAAGGGGTTTTTCTTCACCATGGAAAGGATCCTACGATCATCCACCACTGTTGTCTTCTGTGGACATCCAGGCCTTTTTGTGTTGCAGAGCTCACAAGTGTGTTCTTTTTTTCTTAGAATGTTGATTTGGCCACTCCTAATCTACCTGATATATTTCTGATGGATTTTTGTTTTTGCAGCCTAAGGATGGCCTGTTTCACTTGCCTTGAGAGCTCCTTTGACCACATGTTATAGGTTCACAGCAACAACTTTCAAATGCGAATGACACACCTGGAATCAACTCCAGACCTTTTTCCTGCTTAATTGATGAAGAAATAACAAAGGAATAGCCCACACGTTTCCATGAAACAGCTTTTGAGTCCATTGTCCAATTCCTTATGATCTCTTGAAAAACAGGGGGCTACATATTAAAGAGCTGTAATTCCTAAACCCTCAAATTAAAGCTGAGAGACTGCACCTTACGCCCATATTCATTATTTAACTGTAACCTGGATATATTTTGGTAAACAGCCAAAATAACAAAACTTGTGTCAATGTCCAATAATTTCTGGACCAAACTGTGTTCAGATGATGCCCTTCAATCCATAGTGACGTAATACTGTGTACTTTTGGATGCGCAAGAAATAAACCTTGCTCCTCCCGTACAATTGTATGAAACCAATGTCCATGTTTAGAAATCTCTCAGACATGATAAACACCACTTAAGGTCCCCCCAGGGTGAAGTGCCACTTTAAGGATTGGGAAGGAGAATCGGGTTGTTAATCTAAGGCTGGGCTGTTTTTGAGGCAAAGCTAAAGCTAACTATGTCATGTGCTTAGCTAACAACAAATGTGAGTCAGAATGCTCTTACTGAGGGAAGGAGGTTGTTGGCAAAGATCTTGCGATACATGGCCCCATCCATCCTCCCCTCAATACGGTGCAGTCGTCCTGTCCCCTTTGGAGAAAAGCATCCCCAAAGAATGATGTTTCCACCTCCATGCTTCACAATTGGGATGGTGTTCTTGGGGTTGTACTCATCCTTCTTCCTCCAAACACGGCGAGTGGAGTTTAGACCAAAAAGCAAAATTTTCAGACCGTATGACCTTCTCCCATTCCTCCTCTGGATCATCCAGATGGTCATTGGCAAACTTCAGACGAGCCTGGAAATGCGCTGGCTTGAGCAGAGGGACCTTGCGTGCGCTGAAGGTTTATAATCCATGACGGCGTAGTGTGTTACTAATGGTTTTCTTTGAGACTGTGGTCCCAAATCTCTTCAGGTCATTGATCATGTCCTGCTGTGTAGTTCTGGGCTGATCCCTCACCTTTCTCATGATCATTGATGCCCTACGAGGTGAGATCATGCATGGAGCCCCGGACCAAGGGAGATTGACTGTCATCTTGAACTTTCATTTTTACTAATAATGGCGCCAACAATTGTTGCCTTCTCACCAAGATGCTTGCCTATTGTCCTGTAGCCCATCCCAGCCTTGTGCAGGTCTACAATTTTATCCCTGATGTCCTTACACTGCTCTCTGGTCTTGGCCATTGTGAAGAGGTTGAAGTCTGTTTGATTGAGTGTGTGGACAGGTGTCTTTTATACAGGTAACAAGTTCAAACAGGTGCAGTTAATACAGGTAATGAGTGGAAAACAGGAAGGCTTCTAAAAGAAAAACTAACAGGTCTGTGAGAGCTGGAATTCTTACTGGTTGGCAGGTGATCAAATACAAATACAATAAAATGCTAATTAATTATTTAAAAATCATATAATGTGATTTTCTGGATTTTAGTTTTAGATTCCGTCTCTCACATTTGATGTGTACCTATGATAAACATTACAGACCTTTAAATGCTTTGTAAATAGGAAAACCTGCAAAATCGGCAGTGTATCAAATACTTGTTCTCCCCACTGTAGTTACAGGTATGCTGAACCTGAACAACTGTTATCAACAATTAGCATATAATTTATTCTCATTCAAATTAATTTGGCATCAATCAAGAGGGTCCTGTGAGTTTTTTGTTCATCAGTGGGTTAGGACAGAAGTGTGTATTGGCAGAGAAGCTGCAAAAAGAGCCAAAAGGCTACTATTCTCGCTCTGTGGCAGTAAGCACCTGACAGCTAGTTGTGCTAGCAACAAGTGTTCCTGTAGTTTATTTGATAATTTCATTACAGAAATGCAATCTGCATTTTCGTAAGAAGCATGGAGGTTAGGCTTATATAAGGCTGTTGTAAAGGAATTGAAAATATATATCATACGCAATCACAATGGGTAACTACTCACTGCCTGTAAAGTTTAAATCTTTTAATGGACTTGCGTGGGAATAAAGCAGCCATTTTCTGTATTTCAGATACATTTGTGTTGATTATCTCTCCTCTCTTGCATATTTTGGACTAGATATGTCTAACCTTGGATCCCACTCAGATTGGGTATTAATTTCATTTAAAAAAAGTGACAGATCCTGTGGGAGTTAGATAAGAATTTAGTTAAATGATGAAGACCTCTGGTTTGGAGCAACATTTAAAAGAATCAAAGGAAGGCTCCTGCAGTGGAAACATTTTCACCAGCAGTGGCGACATTAAACGGTGCCAACTCCTATTCAGCTTCACAAATTAGATGGCAATGTGACAGTTTACTGAAACATATATAAAAGACTCACAGATATCTGGAAAAATGTCTGGTGGAAAGATGACAGTAAGAGCGATATCATGATCAAACTGTGGAGGAAATGACTGCCCAAGATCCAGAGCATACCACCTCATCTGTGAAATATTGTGTGTGGGGTTATTATGGCATGGTCATGTATGGCTGCTACTGGAACCAGCTACTGGAACCAATCTTTATTGATATAATTGCTGACAGCAGCAAGATAATTAATTCTGAAGTGTGAAGAAACATCTTGTCTGCTAAAATACAAGCAAACTGATTGGATGGCACTTTATAAAGGCAAAGACCATAAACATACTTTCATGGCAACTAGGGAGTTTTCAGGGCCAACAAGCAGAACGTTTATCACTTCTGAAGTCCATTTCCAGATTTAAATCAAATTTAATGTCTGAAGATGATAATTTGATTTACTGAAGATGAGACTTAATGCAAAAATACCTCATAAGCTAAGATAGCTACATTACAGGCCTGGCAGAGCATCAGCAAAAAAGATACCCAGCATCTGGTGGGGATCAATGGGTTGACAACTTTCGACAGTTAATTCACATTTTAATATGTTATAGCCTTAATTCAGAATAAAATCTAAAAAATGACATCAATCTATACATAGTACGCCATCATGCAAATATGTTTTTAGAAATTTGTGCCAATATATAACAACAAAATGTGCAGAAAGTGATGGGGTCTGAATACTTTACAAAGGCACTGTGTATTTTTACTCCCATAACTGTATAAACTTTATTATTCATTTGTACTAAGCTAATATTTACAATTAATGTATGTTTATGTTAGTAATATATGGGTTATTTTGCTATTTGAATTCATATTTTCGTATTTTATACCTGCAGGTAGGCAAAATATATATTCAAACATGTATCATAAATAATCAATGTGGTGAAGGAGCTTTTCTATATCTGAGACATATTACCAAAAAAGTACTTCTCTAAATCTATATTTGATCATGTTCCCATACCTTCAAGCAGTTCCTCTGAAGTGTGTGCATCACAAAGAAAATATTCCAACACATTTGTTCCCTATGAGTCCAGTGAGTGTAACAAAATGAAACATTTGTTTGTAAGAAAACAAAATTGTCATGACAGTCATGTGATAAAATACTGCTGTGCCACGCTTGTTCTGAACATGGTTGACGTTTTAGAAATGATTTAATTTGACTCTATTAACGTCTTAGTAATTGTTAGATTGCAAATCCAAAAGTGTTTAAAAAAGCTAAGAGCAAATAAAAATCATTCATTGGCCCAAAATTAAGGATGGTCCTGTATTTAAATATTCTAACCTGAACAGACATCTGCTGTAATTCCTTTGGACAGACAGCACCCATATAAGCACTATATTCACACACGTCTCTATTTTAGAGCCGGAATGGGTTTTGTTTCGGCTCATACGTTCTCATTTTGATTCCAAACCCATCACTGGTGGTCAAAGAGCTCTAATTTTAAAAGAGCTCTAATATTATTTAATTTAACAAATATAACGTAATGTAATCATCTGGCATCCCTATAGCATTGGCACATGGATTAGAACCAGTGGTGTAATCAGATGAATCAGATTTGTTATTTGGTCACCCTGGTGGTGAGTTTAGCTTTAAAATTAACCTGTTTTACTACATGGTGGTGGATCTTGGTTGGTAGGGTAAAATCTGACTACTGGTTGTGTTAGTAAAAAAGCGGGGAGAGTTCTATACGTTCAATTAATTTCCACATAAAAGAGGTTAAATATTATAAATATTTTAACTTGCATTTACTCCCCACCATTACACTGGTTATTGGTGTAACTCTGTGTTCCTTGAAGATGTTCAGGGTTCCTTGAGTTACCACAAATTCTAGGAATGTGTACTACCACTCAAAAGTTTGGGGTCACTATTCTTGTTCTGAGAAATGAAGGCTATTCCATGTGAGAAATTTACAAGAAACTGAGGATCCCTTACAATGCTGTGTACTACTCCCTTCACAGAACTGTCTCTAAACAGAATAGAAAGAGGAGTGAGAGGCCTCAGTGAACAATTGAGCAAGAGGACAAATACATTACAAATACAATACAAATAGAAATACTAGTTTGGGAGAAAGACACCTCACAGGTCTTCAACTGGCAGCTTCATTAAGTAGTACCAACAAAACACCAGTCTTAACATCAATGTGAAGCGGCAACTCCGGGATGCTGGCCTTCTAGGCAGAGTTGCAAAGAAAAAGCCATATCTAAGACTAGCCAATAAAAAGAAATGATTATGATGGGCAAAAGAACACTCTGGTCAGAAGAAGATTGGAAAAGTGTTATTGACAGAGACAAGAGTCAAGAGACAAGTTTGAGGTGTTCGGATCATAAAGAAGAACATCTGTGAGATGCAGACCAAATGAAAAGATGCTGGAGGAGTGCTTGATGCCATCTGTCAAGCAAGGTGGAGATAATGTGATGGTCTGGGAGTGCTTTGGTGGTGGTAAAGTGGGAGATTTGTAAAGTGTAAAAGGGATCTTGAAAAAGAAAGTTTATCACTCCATTTTGCAATGCCATTCCATACCTTGCAGACGGTGCTTGATTGGAGCCAATTTCCTCCTACAACAGGACCCAAAGCACAGCTTCAAACTATGCAATAACTATTTAGGAAAGAAGAAGTCAGCTGTTTTTCTGTCTTTAATGGAGTGGCTAGCACAGTCACCGGATCTCAACCCTATTGAGCTGTTGTGGGAGCAGCTTGATCATATGGTACGTAAGAAGTAAGCAGAATCAGCCAATCCAACTTGTGCAAGGTGCTTCAGGAAGCATGGTGTGAAATCTCTACAGATTACCTCAACAAATTGACAGCTAGAATGCCAAAGGTCTGCAAGGCTGTAACTGCTGCAAATGAAGGATTCTTTGACTAAAGCAAAGTTTGAAGGACACAATTATTATTTTAATTAAAAATCATTATGTTTAACCTTGTCAGTGACTATATTTTCATATACACTTTGCTGTATTTCCTATTCAAACTAATTTTATGTATGTTTACGTGGAAAACAACGACATTTATAAGTGTCCCCAAACTTTGAACGATAGTGTACCATTTTGAGAAAATTACTTATTAAACAAATTGTTATTCTCTGAGCCAATATACAAATGAAAAATAATACATAATGTCACTATTTTTATTTTAAAAAATGACTATTTCCCAATTTTTGGTATTAAATAGTTAAGGTGCTAGGTACTGTAATAGTAAATCATTAAGGACCAATAGCAGGGGGATATGTTTATCTAACCGATTTATGTTCATACTTGGTAAACGGCCAATACTTTCAACACAAAGCAGTTGCGGTTTACAAAATAGTTTCATACCAAAGTAATTCCTGAGAGGTACAGATGCAGCTAATCATATAATCAAAAACATAGATTAAAAAAATAACAGGCCTATTTACTTTTTCATTGTATTTTCTGTTTCAAATAATAGTAATGTTTCTTCTTCCTACTGAATAATAGTGTAAACATATTAATGCTTTCCCTTTGCTTGTCTTTGAGCCCTTGGCTACAAGGAGAGGGATGTGTGTCCTAATAGACACACGAGGGAGAACTGGACTCTCGCTGCTCATTGACGCTTTCAGACAAAATGTGCTGTAGAACGTACTTTAGTGCAACCGGGCTGCTCGATTTAGCCTACTCATTATAAACAGTTCACGCGGTTTTCACATCTTTTTTTACGCAGGATCATAATTAGCCACAGCCGCTGGGCCCCAGTCTCTGTGACTGGAACGGGAGCCCACAATACTAGACGCAGCACGTATCCTTTCTCCAAGGAAATTAACCCAACTATAATCAGCGGAAGACTGGGGCAGATGGAAACATGTCAGTGACACAGCCGGATAACCCAGGAAACCTAGTCCCAAATGTTTTATATTTTGCTTGGAAACAATGTTATTTTTTTCATTCATTTTTATATACTATAATAATTAAATACTCAAATAAAAATATATTATTAGATAGATCAAGGTGGTGGACTAGAAAATAAAACGTGAATTATTCTAAAACCATACACTTACCGTTTCCCATGCAGTCTGATGCAGCCATAAAGCAAACAAGGCAGGTATCCATTTCAGAAATGAAGTTTTGGTGAGTAACATTGCTTTTCGTGTTGCCCAGTTAATTTCAATACAAATGGTTCAAACAATGGTAAATTGCATTGGCAATACTAAGCTAGAATGTTAAATACTTCCTCAAACAATGGTTTAGGTATCCACATCAACAAAATAAATGTATAAATAATGTGTAATTCTTTTTCAAAATTCTTCTTTTATCCACATTGTTTAGCATTTGCCTGATTCAAATGGGGTAATCCTTTCTTTTCGCCGTACTGAAATTAGTTTATCTGAAACGCATGTAAACTATCCCTTTGCAAGACTTCATGCACGTTCAAGAGACCGGACTCGACTGAGCGGAGACCGTGCGCACCTACTCAAAAACACCTCAAGAGAGCACAGCTCAACGCAGTCAAACTTACCATAGTATAGCAGATTGCTTGTCCTCTTGGGATATAAAAAACCACCGCAGTTTGTCCAGTTGCGTGTTGTGTCTACTATTGGATAAACATTGGTTCTACTAAGTTGGCGTTTTAATGTATTTTCGGGACTGGTTTGGCAATACATTCTATATTAACACTTTACGGTAAGAGTACATTAACTACCATTAACGAATGCAATATAGTTAACATGAACGAAAGATGAACAAAGACAAACAAACGGTAAATAATGATAACTTTAATTAATGATTTACAAATGCATTAACTAACAATGTGTCATGTTGACCCTGGACATAAACCCATGTTACTATTTGCAGGAACACAGTTTGCACAGTGTTTGCACAATTTGAACACAGTTTCCACAGTAATTTGTTAATGTTGATACAGGACATGCATTCATATGGCTAGTTGTTTTTGCATGAATAATAGGCTAAGTAATAAAAAAATTATTCAATTTGAGAATCCAATTTGTTAATTTGATTACAGTTGGGTAACTGTTATTAATGAGGTAGGCTAGATAATGATAGATTAACATCATTCATATATATTCAGTGCCAGCTCTAGCCTTTTGCGGGCCCTAAGCAAAATTTAATTTAGGGCCCCCTCTTCCGTCAGAGGCTCCCTAGCAGTCGGCAGCCCCCTAGCGGCCAGGGGCCCTAACCGATCGTTTATGTTGCTAATGCCTAGAAATGGCCCTGTATATATTGTCAGGTATAGCAGTGTCTACTTGCATCTTCAAATAGGTGTGACGCACACAAAATGTATGGTTGCATTTGGGGTTATGCATTGTTTGTTATGTGGATTAATTACATACTTTGAAAATATCATCTCTCAAAGTTTGTGTTCATTAAGGGACACTTACTACCATTGGCCAGTAGGGGTGCAGAGAGACGTTGTCGCATTGCGTTTGGATCAAGCGTGCCGCACAAGCCCTGAAAAGTGAAGCCAAAACGTCTCGATCGCCCCCTGGTGAGTGGTCCCAGTATAGGTCATAAACCCCGCCCTCCCCATGTTATTCAATGGGACGCGAGACCAACTAAACAATTAAATTACCCTTCAAATATATTTTTTCCGAAGCTGGTTTCTGTCATTTACTGTAGTTTGTATCACGCTAATGTAAATTCAAGAGTTTGTTTTTAAAATAAGTTTGTTTTTAGTTAGTTATTTAATGCTCTAAAAACGGTGGTGTGACGTCGTGATTCACAGCTGTGATTTACAGCTATCTGAGCCGAGGAGCCACTAAATCTTCGGAGGACTGAGGAGATTGGAACTTTACATTTAATCTCTAAATTTCTATAATTGATATAATTTCACACGGACATAATGGGTTGTTCTGCAGTACATTGTGCTAACCGATCTGGCATTTCCAATCGATCTTTGAATTTTTTTCGGTAAGTTAAATTTATAAGCTATTTAATTAGTAAATAAATGTAATGGGCTAGCTAACGTTAGCTAAAAGACAACAAGCCTCGTTAATAGCCATGTTAATGGCTAGCAGGTGATCGTTAGCTAGAAGTTACCAATTATTTTTGTATTAGGCCTATTCTAAATTAAGGTTAAACATGATGTAAGTTAGGCTATAACATATCATCTAGGTTTAACAAGCAAAGGTTGTACTGTACTTGGACTTGCGATTGATTACGGTATGCGCATTCTGCGAGGGAGAGTGAGGGCGGGGCACCGGGGTGGGGCCGTTGATTTCGCGGCTTTACGGCTTTACTTCCTTCTCGCTACTGCGCATAACTACTGCGCAGAACTGGTCCCAAGATCACTATCTGCGCAGACGCAAGTCCAAGATGTCAGCGCCATATCAGGACACTGGTGGCTTCATTTTTCACCAATGGAAAAGAGCGAAAGGGCGTCGTCCATTATTTGTACAGTCTATGGTTTGGATTCATTAATTTATCCTGTTTTCCTGGTCGGTAACATATAAAAGTACACTGGAAATATTGAAACAGTTCGATAACTTGCCTGTTAGGGTGTATGTAAAAGTTTGGAAAAGGATCATAATTTTGTAACTATGAACTAGACCGAAAATCCATGTTAAATGTAAAATGCCATGATTGTGGTGCATTCATAAAAATAAAAATAAATTATGTATCTGTATTGTACTCCTGAACATTATAATTTTTGAAAACAACACTCCTGACAATATCCTAAGGTTTTATATAATTTGATGTTGTAACTGTATTGCTGAGGAACTTTGCCATTGTTGCACTGTAAAGGTTAGCGGTTTGCTAGTTCGCATTTGACGTTGGCTGGCTTCGGTTGGTTTTTAGCTGGCTCCAGATAGCTGTATGCTGGCTCTAGTCAAGTGTTTGTTAGTTTCAGTTAGCACTTTGCTAGCTTGCTTCGCTATGTCCAAATTCGTGTTACTAGATTTTACTACACAAGCTGAACATGAAGATATTTCATAGGTGCAACACTTTGTGAAAACCTCTGATGTAAAAAAAGGGCTTGACAAAATTTACATTGATTGATCAGACTGTATATTTTTTGCATATAACTTGCCTGTTTCCACTTCCACTGAAAACACATTACTAATCTCTTACTTCATCCTTCAACATGAGAAGATGTCTGTGTCCACAGTGGTTATCTTACAAACTGTCTTAACACACTTTTATATGCAGTGAATCCTGTCATTCTTGAAGGGAAGTTGGTGTGATATAACTAGTGTTCTAACTAGATATACAGCATTAATCACAGCACCAAATCATTAGCTCATACTCTTTAGACCCACTGAGTAACCAATGAGCTGGAATAAAGCATTAATACTGATACCTCACTATTAGGTAAATATGTTGTGTCCCCTTGAGTGATGAATTATCCTAACTTAACAATGACTAATGACCCATTGACAGCTATAAACCATTACTAACAAATACTTCACCATTAGTTAATTAATTATGCTTTCTCCCCATAAGTAAAGGGAGGAATAATCCTACATTAACAAAGATTATCTAATGACCCATTGATAGCTTTTAACCACTTATAATTGATCTGTCGCTATTAGTAAATATAAATGAATGATGATAAACTATCATTATCTAGCCTACCTTGTTAATAATGTATTCAAAAATGTGATTATCTTATTATTTATTACAGCCTATTGCTATATGAATGGATGTCCTGTATCAATATTAAGAAATGACTGTCCAAACTGTGCTCTCTTAATTACATTAATTTATATCCTGTTCCAACATAAACAAATGACAGTACACATTGTTAATGCATTTGTAAATCATTAATAAAGTAAGGGCTATCATTATTAATGGATTGTTCGTGTCTTTGTTCATCATTCGTTCATGTCAACTACTGTATTTGTAAATGCTATTTCATGTACCCTTTTCAGAAAGTGTTACCCATTCTATGGTACAGTACGATGATGGAGACAGGAGGGAAACCAGTGCAGGGCTCAGAAAAGGCAAAAATTGTCTTGAGGTCTATAACCAGCCTCTGAAACATGAGGCTTATAGATTAAATACATTATTTAAAGAAAAAAATATAAAATGTTTATTACATCCAAAAGAATATACTGGCATTAGGGGGGTTATGCCCCCATACACATCGATGGAGCTGAAGCGCGGAGAGTCTCCGAATTCAAGTTTCTTGGTGTGTTCATCTCGGATGATTTGACTTGGTCCAGACAAGCAAACTTAGCAGTGAAAACTGCCCAAAAACGACAATACTTCCCGGGGAGAAATTTGGTGTGTCTGCAAAAACTCACCAATTTCTACAGGTGCACCATTGAAAGCATCCTCTAAGGCTGCATTACTGCCTGGTACGGCAGCTGCTCCGTTGCAGAACGCAAGTCCCTCCAGAGGGTGGTAAAGTCTGCGGAGTGCATTATTGGCTTCCATCTTCCCCCCGTGCAAGGCATTTACCATACACGATGCCTGAGAAAAGCACGGAACATCATCAAAGATCACAGTCACCCAGGCTATGGTCTGTTCACACTGCTGCCGTCTGGTAGATGCTACCAGAGCAACGGAGCACGCACTTCCAGACTCACATATTTTTTCCCCTTAGGCCAGTGTTTCTTAATCCTGGTACTGGGGACCCAAAGGGTCTAGCACTCACGCACCTGATTCAAATGAAAGACTTGATGATAGGTTGATTACGTCCATCAAGTGTGTATGGGGTAGGGCACCATTTGAAACAGATTTGTGAGTGCTAGGGCAAAAACAAAATCCTGGATTCGTCCAAGAACCAGGATTAAGAAACAGTACCTTAGGCCATAAGCCTCCTCAACCAGTAACACTGATTCATGATCATACTGATCACATACAAACATTCCAGTTGCTCTGATTTCCTTTCAGGTACTTTTAATGGATATTAGAATATTCCTTTGCATGTACCATTAATAAGCATATTACACTCATATATATCTATAATACTCAATGTTTCTACCATGGTAGACCATACTCCCCATCCTACTCTTTCAAAATGTATGCTAGTTTAGCATTGTTTTATGTATATTACTGCCATACATGCCATATCTACAATATTAAATACTGCTACCAATATTGCTGCTAGTTTAGAGTACTCTTTTTAAACTGCTGCTATTTACAGTGTTATGTACACTCACCTAAAGGATTATTAGGAACACCTTACTAATACTGTGTTTGACCCCGTTTCGCCTTCAGAACTGCCTTAATTCTACTTGGCATTGATTCAACAAGGTGCTGAAAGCATTCTTTAGAAATGTTGGCCCATATTGATAGAATAGCATCTTGCAGTTGATGGAGATTTGTGGGATGCACATCCAGGGCACCAAGCTCCCGTTCCACCACATCCCAAAGATGCTCTATTGGGTTGAGATCTGGTGACTGTGGGGGCCATTTCAGTACAGTGAACTCATTGTCATGTTCAAGAAACCAATTTGAAATGATTCGAGCTTTGTGACATGGTGCATTATCCTGCTGGAAGTAGCCATCAGAGGATGGGTACATGGTGGTCATAAAGGGATGGACATGGTCAGAAACAATGCTCAGGTATGCCGTGGCATTTAAACAATGCCCAATTGGCACTAAGGGGCCTAAAGTGTGCCAAGAAAACATCCCCCATGCCATTACACCACCACCACCAGCATGCACAGTGGTAACAAGGCATGATGGATCCATGTTCTCATTCTGTTTACGCCAAATTCTGACTCTACCATCTGAATGTCTCAACAGAAATCGAGACTCATCAGACCAGGCAAACATTCTTCCAGTCTCCAACTGTCCAATTTTGGTGAGATGGTGCAAATTGTAGCGTCTTTTTCCTGTTTGTAGTGGTGATGAGTGGTACCCGGTGGGGTCTTCTGCTGTTGTAGCCCATCCGCCTCAAGGTTGTGCGTGTTGTGGCTTCACAAATGCTTTGCTGCATACCTCGGTTGTAACAAGTGGTTATTTCAGTCAAAGTTGCTCTTCTATCAGCTTGAATCAGTCGGCCCATTCTCCTCTGACCTCTAGCATCAACAAGGCATTTTCGCCCACAGGACTGCCGCATACTGGATGTTTTTCCCTTTTCACACCATTCTTTGTAAACCCTAGAAATGGTTGTGCGTGGAAATCCCAGTAACTGAGCAGATTGTGAAATACTCAGACTGGCCCGTCTGTCACCAACAACCATGCCACGCTCAAAATTGCTTAAATCACCTTTCTTTCCCATTCTGACATTCAGTTTGGAGTTCAGGAGATTGTCTTGACCAGGACCACACCCCTAAATTCATTGAAGCAACTGCCATGTGATTGGTTGATTAGATAATTGCATTAATGAGAAATTGAACAGGTGTTCCTAATAATCCTTTAGGTGAGTGTATGTTATTGCTTTATCTTGATATCTTTTTTGCTGTGTAATTTTTTTTTTCTTTATTCTCACAATGTAGTTGTCGGGGGACATTTCATTGTGCAGGATGACGCTCTGTTGTTCGGTGCATTTGAAAAATATAACTTGAAACTTGAAACTATTATGTAAAATCCATTGCTCTATTCAGCTACTCAACACTTTCAACTTAATATCTTGTTGCTAGTGATTTGATGTGTCCTATCCACATGAAATAGCCTAAACACAGGCAGTCCATAGCCATAGACAAGTAATGAACTAGAACACCATTAGGCCAGTGGCTATATTCCAGTTACTGTGTGCCACTCAATTATCATTAGAAGTACAGGGACCTATGTGTGTAAAGGGACTGCATGCATGTGTGACATCTACTGTATTGACCTGTACACACATCTTGAATCATGAGGATACATCTGATGTATTGCATCATGCCTTTTTACTCGAAAACATCAATAATTATCAAAAGGTTATCGAACCTGACCAAGCCATTCCAGAACCCTCAAAGCTGGGTGGCCCAACACCCTTCAACACAACTGGCATCAATACAATACCATTTGAAAGAATAATTCCTGGCGTCCTACCTCCTTGTCTCTGTCAAGTCTATTGGAGAAGACCCAAGGCCCTTCTACTCAGACCTTCTCCAGTTTCTTCTATAACAAGGAGAGGATGCAAGACATCGAGGAGAGATAAGGAATGAGCTCCAGTGGGAACAAGGAGGAGGACACGTTCTAACAGGGAGTTCTGTGGAGACCCTCAGGTCAGGGAAATACTGCATCATATGATGTGAAGAGGACCGTGGCCTTACAGATGTGGTATGAGACAGCTTAGACCCCTTACTCTGTTTGGTGTTTACTCAATGTGGCGCATGGACCTTCAAGCACCATGTGACTGATTTTGCACTGAAAGACTGGTTTTCCCATGTGTGTCTGTCCACAGGGGATGTTTTTGCTGGGGCTAACAGCTGTGTCCTCACACAGTCCACAAAAAGATGCGGTCGGACCCTGCCCACAGCGCCCTCTGCTGAGATGGCAAAAAATTAAAAACATCTGTTTTTAAGGATCACACTCATTTTCAACCTAGCTACCTGGAAGCCTCTTCTCTGAAATAGGCCACTCATAGTTTAATGAGAATGACCTGGTTGGAGTAGGATGCAATCTGGCTGAGAACCTCTGTGAACGTCAGATTTCCACTTAGGTACAGAACCCTTCCTGTTTTCTTTGCAACAACAGCGAATTTTGAGTAATTCTTGTTTTACACAATAAAACTGTATAGATTTATTCTGTTTCTGATGCTCTGACTAGTGATTGTTTCGAGATGACGTTCAGGGAGACTAAACCACTAAAATGAAAAGACATATTTTTTCTAATTCTGCTTCAGCAACTTAATTATTTCCCTAAAATTACAAAAGCCCCAACATACTTTCCCATACTTTTTTTTATACAGAGACTGAAGTGAGTTTGTCAGATGTTCACAGACCTTATTTCGCAGACCTATTACTTATTGCCTAGACTCAGAGTTTATTTATTTTATTTAACCGTTGTTTACCAGATAAGTCAGATGAGAACACATTCTAATTTTGGAGGACAATGTGGCCAAAGGTATTCAAATGCAAGAGAGGACAATGCACAGAAGAACAGAAATACTGTAAAAAAATTATATAAATACAAATACACATTAAATGACACTAAATACAGTGGAACATCTGTGCAGATAGAAATAAGGGATTTAACAGGTGCATTTTCGGTAGCTTGTTTATTATATTTTTGCAGTTGGGACAATTGTCTCAAGCTTTAGGGGCTTTTGCAACTAATTCCAGTCAATGGTAGCAGCAAATGGAAATGATTATCGACCAATGGAAGAATGTGCTTTAGGAGTGATCGGAGAGATGTATCTACCACAGAGCAGGTTACTATCTGAGTAGCAGCTGTTAACAAGTGAGTGTAGGTAGAGAGGGCATTTAACTTAAAGTGACTTGTGATTTAGTTGGTACAAATGAGTCTAGAGTTGTGTTGAACGGGGACAATTAACCAGACCGTAAAGGTCACAGTGATGAGTCTTGATGGGGGCGCAGGTTGCAAAGCAGATGGCAGAGTGGTAAATGATCTATCCATGGAGGCAAGCCTAGAGACCACATCACCGTAGTCAGGAATTGGCTGGATGTTTTTACAAGTGTGCTGTATACATAGTTTCCAATTGAGGACCAGACTGGGTTAAATGCAGGATTTTAATTTAAGGAGAAGGTTGAGGTAAATGCAAGAGTTAAGTAAAAAGCAGATGGTGGCCTCTAGTTGCCAGCAACTGTAATGCAACATCATAGTAAACAATTCCAAGTCCATGTACATGTTTATACCACGTGAAATGTTATTGAAATCCGCGTCCTCAATTCCGTTTGGCGTCATGCTTTTTTTTTTTTGCATTATCAGTGTGATCTCTTCACAGCCAGGTCAAGTCAAGTTCCAACCTGTTTGATTTGGCCGGTTTAACAGCAGGTTGCATCCACTACAAATTCCACAGCCGAGGTTGACCATCTGGAGTAGTTGAAATCCAAATGATTTGGCATTTGATAAAGGCTTCAGGGGGCAACTCTTTCTATCTGTCACTATTCCCATCTCCTCTGGGCATAGTCATTGCAGTGAGGTTCAGGCAGGTGACATGCACACTGTTGATGCTGAGGGAGCTGTTTTTCTAGGCCACTGTCCTCTTCCATCCGAGTCAGGGTCGGCTGCTCACACGCTTTCTGCTAACTAAAGACATGGCATGCTTTGAGGTAGACTGGTCCACTGACAGTTATCTAACCTCCTGAATGGAAGTGCAGCAGATCCTCCAGCGTTTCTCTCTTCTATCCAGAGGGACGGGACCCTGATGTAACTTCTGATGAGAGGTTAAACAGTCAGTGGTGATCGCAACATGAATGAGTCTATTGAGGTGGTCCATCACAGTCAAGTGAATGAAGCTTCATGAAGTCTTGAACTTACTGTAGGTCTGGAGGTTACACTGAGGTTGCTGGGTGGTTCCCTATGGAGAACATATGTCGAACCTCAGGGTGACAAGGTTGTCACTGGTCTCTCTCATCCCACTGCCATCTTGTCAGATACTGTATCTTTGCTTGCATGCTAAAGGACTGTTTGATTGACCCTTGATCCACTTTTTTCGTCATCTTTGTCAGATGGTCTCTCTGTGCACATAAATATGTCAAAAATGTATACAAAAGAACACAATGAAGCCACATAGTTTAAACTAAAAGATGTTCTGTTCTCTATTACTTACATACAATCACACAGAAATAATATTTATGTTCTAAATATTCTCCTGTTCAGGGACCACCCAGGACCAACTTCAGAGATAAGCTTAGCTTCAGAGATAAGTTCACAGTGGGATGCAAGGGTATCCTCGTTTTCAGATAAAGTACATTACAAAGAATCCTTTCTACATTCTCTAAATATGTTTATGTCGTCATATCTTGTTTTCATTAGAGGGTAGTGGGGTAAGACATGTAGCTAATGATAGCTATCAAGCCAACTTCACTTCTAGGAAAGCTGGCATAATATAAAAATTAGGATAACAGCACCATAGGTTGAAACAAACTTGTCACCCAGCTCAAGGAGTGTGAACACCACGCAGAGATTAATATGAGGGGTCCTGTGTCACAAAGCCATGTTTCAGTTTTTTAGAAGGCCTTAGATCACTCTTTTTTTTTTTTTTTACAATCTGTTACGTGGCAAGAAAAAATATCAAAAAGACTGATCAAGCTAAATATACTGTGGTCGGAATAATGGATTGAGAGTTAGTTACATATAGGAGAATGTCATCCGCTTATAGAAACATTTCATTTATTAAGTTGTCTTTGCTAATATAATGTACTGTATTTCAAGTCTGGGTAAGAGGCTGAATGGCTGAAGTCAGGAGAATCTGCAACAACGCTCTCCCTGACTCATCCATCTATTAGGGTCAAATGAAGGTTTTAGTGATTGGTTGGTAACAGCGGGGACTCGTATTTCAGAGTTGGAACCATTTAGAGAAATATAGACTCCAAACTAGAGACTCATTCCCAATCCACTGTGTAAATCTTTTAGAGGGTTTGCCCTAAAATTAGAAGATTATACAAAGTGTGTCTGGGGAGCTAAAGAGGAAAGGGAATGAGTCAGCCATTATTAGTGCACGTAAATGTAAATAGTCTTCTTTTTAATAGCCATTAAATATCAGCGCTCCACTGCATAGACAACGTCATTCAGTGAATTTGTAATGTGCTTCTAATTTATATAAATAGAGCTGACAACGCCATTTAAAGGTCAGATTTAATTCTGACTCTTGCCGGAAAATGTTCAGGGTTTGTTGATGGAGGAGGCGAGCGATTAGTTGATTTAGCATATATTTTCATTAAATATTTCCTTGGGATTGATGTCTTGGCCCTCAGAACATTACAAACAGTGTCTCCCCTGATAACAAGAGGACTTGGAGTCGTTTCAGTTCAACTACAACTATTATGATCTCAGTGAAGCGAAGGAATGAGTTTGACCTCAGACCTTGTAAGGCAGCGTACTTCCTGACCCCTATGTCTGACCCCCTGTGCCTGATCCCCATGCTTGACCCCCCCCCATGCCTGACCCCCCATGACAGACACAGGGAGGGGAAACAAAGCTAAGATGAATTACTAATCATGCTCACAATTCCCATTGTGACTGTACGTTGTGCGTACTAGAGATAGAGGACACTGGTTTGGACTTGAGTGGGTTTTGGATGATCAAGAACAATTTAGTACACTGAAATAAATTTGATTAGGAAAATAATTATACCAAATCCATAGTCATTTGCCAATACATAATCTTGTTTTATTACAACTATTTCCTACTTGTGTTCATACTGCCATCGTTCTGTGGTGATCGCTGCTGCAATGTACCAACTCTCCTGTCAGCCCGGTCGGATTACTTCTACAACTTAATTAAGCAGAGATATGATTAGACTGCTTTACTAGGGCCATGCAGAGACAGTGTACCTGTTCTATAAAGGAGCATGTTAATTATCTGTCTGTTGTTTTCTTCTCAGAGTTTAAACTCTCTCCTGTCTCTTCTCTCTCTACTGTCTGTGTGTTTTCTGTAGGTAACAGGCATGTATGTAAACCAGAAAGGATCCAAAGGGTGTCCATCAAACAAACGCCTATGGATGAGAGCTCTGGATGACAACCGTCTCAGAGTCAGGGCTGTTTTTGTATGCCGAGTTTAAAGGTGAGGATGTGGATGTACTTATTGCCTTAGCCATAGTAATGAGCAAATTCAAATGTTTTAATTGCTTTGTTCATTACATTATTTAGCGGATATTCTTATTCAGAGTGGGTGTGTTAAACTCCCCCTTCGCGGTAAACATCTAACCTGCACGCACTGTGCTCTTATCAAGGAAGCTACAGCGGAACAGCCATTATATAGCAGATGTTGTAGAATTCGAATGCAAAGACTTGCCAGACATTCCCATCGAACCCAATAAGCCTGGATATTGTTTGTTGACCTTCTTTATAATATGTCAATCAGCATTCCTTTGGCGTTCTTATACATTATATAATAATAATAAGTTGGTATTCAGTGTTGTGGTCCCAGTTAGTATGGGCAATTGCACCCTGCTGGCAAGAAAGGACGTATAGAGCAAATATAACCAAGGCCAGATGTGCTAATGTATTGATCTAAACTACAGGCCCCTCTGGACTTTGTCTATGTCGCTTTTGTGATGTGTAGTGGTCATTGTGATCGGCTTTGTCTTTGAGGTCATGCTGTTATTATTCAGGGTCAAGCAGTGGAAGACTGAGTGGATTTGTGTATATCTGTGTAGTTGTGTTTTTGCATTTGTGTGTGTGTGTGTTTGTTTGTGTGCGTATACAGAGAGTTTTTTATTTTATCTGATGAGAAGTGAGCCAAGCCTTCTGCACTTCCTGCTTTGCTAATGACTGTCTCTAATTGATTGATCCAAGTTCTGCATTAATGGACTATTATTTTTCCTAGAATACTCCAGAACAAATCCCCAAACAAGCTGATTGCCATGCAAGGTAGAAGGGAGTCCAATTAAGATGCCTTTTAATATTTAATCAGATGCCGCAAGAGCAATTTCAAATTCAAGTGCATGTCTTATGTTAATGTTGATAATTTATGAATAGATGGCTACAGATGGCATCGTAGTGTTTCTTCCATCCTCTCTAATACAATACATTCCCTATCTGAGACTATTGTATCCTGTAATTGTTTGTTGTTTTTGCCTATCCTCTCTCATTTGATCCAAAATTATTTGATATTTCCTGAGGAAGTGTACCTTGTCTTAGTGACATCATTTTGCACGACTTAACATTTCTCAACAAAAGACTGATACATACTGAATTGTTCCCATTATCCCATCATTCTTGCATAGTTTTGATGCTTTTTTTTACATTTCATATGGATCAGAGAAAGAATGTGACATCTGTTTGGGATGAAAGGCCATGTCATGCAGCCCTCCAAATGGATTCCAGGCAGCTGAGATGGAGACATCACTCAATCTGCTGAAACTCAAAGACAGTTTATTTGAAATGTTTCAAAACGTTCTTCAGGTTTCACTAAACAGCAACGTAAGAAAAAGCATTTGCAGCAGCAAATAGGTCACAGCCATACGCAAAACAATGATCATGAATTCCGCTTACTTCTGTCGAAGTACCAAGGGGGCAATTTCATGGGAGCCAACATCAATGGGTGTGATGTATTGCTGTTGAAGTAAGAAGTTGTGCCATCGCAGAAATACTTTGTTTTGTTTGTAGCTTAATTTCACGCAGCTTGCTTTAACGAGTACCAATTACTCTGGATTAGGCAAATATATCTGTCTCCATTTTGGGATCTCTACTTTACAAATACATGTGACAGTTCACTTTCAGATGTCTCTACCGGTTGTGTCAACTGCTAGTTATTGAGTGGCTCAAACCTGAACCTGAAGGCTAAGGAGTCAATTTCAAACATTGCTATGTGCTTCTTGTGAATACTACATCTGCTATGTATATTAAAATAGGCCATAGCCTGACAGACAGATGTGTGTTCATTTCTCCCATAGGAGATGCATTATAAGTAATGCCATGCAATCACAAAACCAAAAAAAAACACTCCCACACACACAATTCACTTAACAAAAAACATAATCAGAATAACACTGCATTTTCAATGGCAGTTGCAACAAACTACAACGCTCGAACACACATGAACACACACCAATAAGGCTTTGGGTGAACTATAAAGCTCATTTAAGGAATCTAATTATAGTAAATTATTAAGACAAATATATGGTCACTTGAAAATCATCAAATTTTCTAACCAGTCTACTCATAGGGAAAGAAGAGCCTTTTATTATTTTTATGGACACTGCTCAAAAACATTCAGGGAACACGATCATCACAGTACAACACGTCACAGGGAACACAAGTAGATTAAACTTCCTAACTGGATGTCAACCTGTTCATTTAGGAAGCATCATTGATTGTTAGTCATTGTCACCGGTTTTGGCGCAAATTAAAGTGACAAGAGGTGCACTGGAGGGGCAACAGCTAGACAACCCTGAAAAAGGGAATGGTTTTGCAGGTGGTGCCACAAACAATTGCTCTCTTCTTATCCTTTCTGACTGATTCTTCTTTAGTTGTGTGTTTTGCTAGTGTCCTTGTCACTACTGGTAGCATGAGGTGGTACCTGCAGCCTATTCAGGTTGCACAGACAGTCCAGCTACTCCAGGATTGCACATTTTTACATGCCTTCGCAAGAAGGTTTGCTGTGTCTCCCAGTACAGTCTCACGAGCTTGGTGGAGATACCAGGAGACGAGCCATTACACGAGGAGAGCTGGACAGGGCCATAGAAGGGTATCAACCCAGCAGCAGTATCTGCACCTTTTTACGTGGAGGAACAGGAGGAGCACTGCCAGAGCCCTACAAAATGACCTCCAGCAGGCTACTAGTGTGCAGGTTTCTGACCAAGCTGTCAGAAACAGACTGCATGAGGGTAACATGAGGGCCTGACGTCCTCTAGTGGGGCTCCATTGGCATTCACCAGAGAACACCAGAATTGTCAGTTCCGCCATTGGTGCCTCGTTCTCTTAAAAATTATAGCAGGTTCACACTGAGCATGTGACAGATGTGAAAAAGTCTGGAGATGCCATGATGAACGTTATGCTGCCTGCAACATCATCCAGCATGACTGGTTTGGCGGTGGGTCAGTGATGGTCTGGTGAGGCATCCTTGGAGGGTCGCACAGACCTCCACGTGCTAGCCAACGGTACCCTGACTGCTGTTAGGTACCAGGATGAAATCGTCAGACCCATCGTCAGACCTTACACTGGTGCAGTGGGCCCCGGGTTCCTCCTGGTGCAGGACAATGACCAGCCTCATGTGGCCAGAGTGTGTAGGCAGTTCCTGGATGATGAAGGCATTGATACCATTGACTGGCCCTCACGTTCCCCAGACCTGGATCCAATTGAGAACCTCTCAGACATTATGTATTGGTGCTTCCAACGCCGCCAAATAGTCACCACAGACTGTCCAGGAGCTCACTGATGCCCTGTTCCAGGTCTGGGAGGAGATCCCCAAGGACACCATCCACCATGCATTCAGGAGCATGCCCAGACATTGTCGGGAGGACATACAGGTACGTGGGGGCCATACACACTACTGAGTCACATTATGAGTTGCCATGATGAATTCATGCAAGTTGGAACAGCCTGTGATTTAAATTATTTACCAAGATATATACAATGCAACATCCACGGCAGGTGATTCATTATTTTCCTTTGTAGAAAATGTTCATTTTCTTTTTGTAGTTTACTGTTACAGTTTATCCTTAATTCAGAATTATATTTGTTTCTGCATTTCTTTTTACAGATGTTGTGCATATGTTGGTATGTCTAAACATCAAGCTAGTTTTAGGTTAGCAATCAAAACAAATACTGGAACAATTAATGGAAACATGATGTCCTGTGTTTTTAGTAAAACTCTTCCTAGAAATCCATCTAGAGTTTGATTCTGGATCCTTAGGAATTCCTGTGCAATGCATCTAAATGTTTAGAACTGAGTTAAATAAATTGGGGTAACCCATGAAAGAAATGCAGATGTAGCATTTATTTCTGCAGGATAAGGGAAATGTTTGTTTAGGTACATAGAAATATCTCTAATTGGCCTCTCATTGGAAATGGAAGAGATGGTTATGAGCGTGTGTACAGTATGCATGTGTGCGTGTGTGTGTGCTAAAACTGACTCGCACTACCTTCTTGCATAACCGTGCATGTATTTCCAGATTGCTGAGTGAAACGTGTGATTTAAGCATAGCTCCTTTGTTGCGGTTTAGCAGCAACACTGCGCCTTTCTGTATATTAAAATAGACTCAAGGCTGTAAGACCTAAGCCAGCCAGTCCTTAGGGGCATGAAAGAATCATGAGCTAGTGCTCACTCATCAACAGAGGCATACCCAGCCAGAAAACCAGCACCGACCTGTGTCCCAAATGGCACCCTATTCCCAGAACTATGGACCTTGTTCAAAAGTATATGTACTACGTAGATGAAATCATGTGCAAGTCAGGAAGATCCACAGCTGCTAACAGACAAGGTGAGGAGACGAGAGGGAAACAGGACAAAACAGACAGCATGATCAAAAGACCCTCATGTGATGGATGGAAGAGAGGAAAATAAAGAAAGGTTTCTGCGAGGTCTGACACTTCAGTGTGGGAGTCTTTGGAGTTTATGATAATTAGATTGGTTCAGGAATGTGACGATACCAGGTTGACTTTTGCAGGTGTATTTCTAACCTCAAAGCCCAGACCAGGCTCACATTTTGCTCTGATCAAACAGGCATTATAAAACATGAGGACAGAATACAGTGCAGCATGCTGTTATGAATCTCTGACTAGTGTCTGTATCTCTGGACTGGAACAAATTAACCCAAAGACCTGAATTGTTGCTATGGAAGAAGCCTTAGGTTGTAGCACTTCTTTTACCGTGAGAATATTTATATATTGTAATTATTATGTCACCAAACTAATACATCAGTAAAGGTGACATACTGTATAATTATTATACGTTTTTTACTTTTTACATTAATGAGGCCATCTTGACAATTTATGAACTCTGTGCCTCACCATGAGTTATTTCCCTGTCTAGTTGATAGCCCGTGAGTAAATGTAGGTAAAGTGTGTCTCAAACCTACATTTGAAATTTTTCCATAATATTCTCATTAGTATTTAGTTGGTTATTTCTAGTGGTTACATATTCTGCATTGCCAAGTGGGATTTGGGGGGAGTTTGTTTGGTTATTGGGGATTGAGTCTCATGTGGAGAAGCTGAATGTGTCAGTGGCTGATGTTTTCATTGCTTTGGAACAATGGTTTTGCTATGGGAATCTTCCAACTGGTTGAGTTTCTGAAAGCGAAGCGCCGTGTCAACCTGGTTGAGGCAGTGTTGACAAGATGTGAGAAAAAAAGATAGGCTAAACTAGGCTTCTAGGATCAGCCAAATTGTATTTAAAAAAAATTCTCTCACTGATATAATTTTTTTAGATTCCCAAACTATTGACAAACAGCAAACAGCAAACAGAGAAGAGCCACTAGGTGGCAGCATCTGTACATGACCATCAACAAACATCTGGTCATACTCCCCATAGAACAGAGAAAAGTGTTAAGAATAAGTATTTGATTTCCTGAGGATGGGAAAAACATATGTCAGCGAGAGGAGACTTAAATCATGGACATAAGTATCTCCTTAGTTTCTATGGCAGTATGTTTGGTGTCACTGCTTTGCTGTAAGATAAAGCGCCTTCCATTGACAACAAAATAGATAGTCAAAATGTTAGTGTTGGTCCCATGTTTCTTGAGCTGAAATAACAGGTCCCAAATATGTTCTGTAAACAAAAAGCTTATTTCTCACAAAATGTCAGCACAAATTAGTTAAAATCTCAGTGAGCAATTCTTCTTTGCTGAGATCATCCATCCAACTGACGGGTGTTGTCTATCAAGAGGCTTAAACAGCATAATCATTACACAAGGGCACTTTTTGCAGAGGACAATAAAAGGCTACTCCAAAATGTGTCATTTTGACAAAGATCATAGTGCCACCGATGCCCCCAGTTTGAAGTGAAAATGCAAAAATGGCTTGCTGAAAACTCCCTAGTAGGGTCAAAATTAGGAAGAAGCCTAGAAAGGAAACAGACTCTGTGAGGTGGCCAGTCCTCTTCTGGCTGTGCTGGGTAAAGATTATTAAAGTACATGGCCTTTTGGACCAGGTCAATGTTTCTGCATGATCAGAGACAAGCATGTCAATACATGCAAGTGGGCTGTGACCAGAGTCCTTAAACAGAATCCAAGTCTCTTGCATAACCAGGTCGGCAGGACAGGGACAATCAGGTGGGCTGTGTGCAGTGGGTGCAGAAATAATCTGTCAACAATTCAGTCTGCAACACATCCAGGAGTACTTTGGACAGGGACAGCTCCAAGTCATTTGGGCCTGTTTTCCTGGGGCGTGGTCCTTGGGCTCAAGTCCTCCTGAGGTCAAACCAACAAATTTAGAAAGAGCATTCCTAGGATTCACAACCGTACCTCAGCATAATATTTCCCAGTCCTGAGGGTGGCATAATAAATATTATATATTTCAAGTGTTTATTTCTTTTAATTCTGATGATTATAACTGACAACAATGAAAAACCCAAACTCAGTATCTCAGAAAATTTTAATATTGTGAAAAGGTTCAATATTGAAGACACCTGGTGCCACACTCTAATCAGCTAATCAACCCAAAACTTTAAATGGTCTCTCAGTCTAGTTCTGTAGGCTACACAATCATGGGGAAGACTGCTGACTTGACAGCTGTCCAAAAGACGACCTTTGACACCTTGCACAAGGAGGGCAAGACACAAAAGGTCATAGCTAAAGAGGCTGGCTGTTCACAGAGCTCTGTGTCCAAGCACATTAATAGAGAGGCGAAGGGAAGGAAAGGATGTGGTAGAAAGAAGTGTACAAGCAATAGGGATAACCGCACCCTGGAGAGGATTGTGAAACAAAACCCATTCAAAAATGTGGGGGAGATTCACAAAGAGTGGACTGCACCTGGAGTCAGTGCTTCAAGAACCACCACGCACAGACGTATGCAAGACATGGGATTCAGCTGTCGCATTCCTTGTGTCAAGCCACTCCTGAACAAGACACAGCGTCAGAAGCCTCTCGCCTGGGCTAAAGACAAAAAGGACTAGACTGCTACTGAGTTATGTTCAGTGATGAAAGTAAATTTAGCATTTCCTTTGGAAATCAAGGTTCCAGAGTCTGGAGGAAGAGAGGAGAGGCACAGAATTCACATTGCTTGTAGTCCAGTGTCAAGTTTCCACAGTCAGTGATGGTTTGGGGTCCCATGTCATCTGCTGGTGTTGGTCCACTGTGTTTTCTACCAGGAAGTTTCTGGTAGACAGCCGTCTACCGGGAAGTTTTAGAGCACTTCATGTTTCCTGCTGCTGACCAACTTTATGGAGATGCAGATTTCTTTTTCCAACAGGACTTGGCACCTGCACACAGTGCCAAAGCTACCAGTACCTGGTTTAAGGACCAGGTATCAATTAGCCAGCAAACTCGCCTGACCTTAACCTTATAGAAAATCTATGGGGTATTGTGAAGAGGAAGATGTGATACGCCAGACCCAACAATGCAGAAGAGCTGATGGCCACTATCAGAGCAACCTGTGCTCTCATAACACCTGAGCAGTGCCACAGACTGATCGACTCCATGCCACACCGCATTGCTGCAGTAATTCAGGCCAAAGGAGCCCCAACTAAGTATTGAGTGCTGTACATGCTCATACCTTTCATGTTCATACTTATCAGTTGGCCAACATTTCTAAAAATATTTTTTTTGTATTGGTCTTAAGTAATATTCAAATTTTTGGAGATACTGAATTTGGGAAGTAAGGGATGCCGTCAAGCTGAAGAAGGAGTCCTATCAGGCCTGGTTGGCTTGTGGGACTCCTGAGGCAGCTGACGGGTACCGACAGGCCAAGCGGGCTGCAGCCCGGGTGGTTGTGGAGGCAAAAACTCGGGCCTGGGAGGAGTTCGGTGAGGCCATGGAGAAGGACTATCGGCTGGCCTCGAAGAGATTCTGGCAAACCATCCGGCGCCTCAGGAGAGGGAAACAGTGCCCTACCAACGCTGTTTACAGTAGAGGTGGGCAGCTGTTGACCTCAACTGAGGATGTCGTCGGGCGGTGGAAGGAGTACTTCGAGGATCTCCTCAATCCCGCTGACACGTCTTCCATTGAGGAAGCAGAGGATGAGGGCTCAGAGGTGGACTCGTCCATCACCCGGGCTGAAGTCACAGAGGTGGTCAAGAAACTCCTCGGTGGCAAGGCACCGGGGGTGGATGAGATCCGCCCTGAGTACCTCAAGTCTCTGGATGTTGTGGGGCTGTCTTGGTTGACACGCCTGTGCAACATCGCGTGGCGGTCGGGGACAGTGCCTCTGGGATGGCAGACCGGGGTGGTGGTCCCTCTTTTTGAGAAGGGGGACTGGAGGGTGTGTTCCAACTATAGGGGGATCACACTTCTCAGCCTCCCCGGGAAAGTCTATGCCAGGGTTCTGGAGAGGAGAATACGGCCGATAGTAGAACCTCGGATTCAGGAGGAACAGTGTGGTTTTCGTCCGGGCCGTGGAACACTGGACCAGCTCTATACCCTCTACGGGGTGTTGGAGGATTCATGGGAGTTTGCCCAACCAATCCACATGTGTTTTGTGGATTTGGTGAAAGCATTCGACTGTGTCCCTCGCGGCATCTTGTGGAGGGTGCTTGGGGAATATGGGGTCCTGGGTCCTTTGCTAAGGGCTGTCAGGTCCCTGTACAACCGAAGCAGGAGCTTGGTCCGCATTGCCGGCAGTAAGTCAGACTTGTTCCCTGTGCATGTTGGACTCCGGCAAGGCTGCACTTTGTCACCGGTTCTGTTCGTAATTTTTATGGACAGAATTTCTAGGCGCAGCCAGGGGCTGGAGGGTGTCAGGTTTGGGGACCACACAATTTCGTCTCTGCTCTTTGCAGATGATGTTGTTGTGTTGGCCCCTTCTAACCAGGACCTTCAGCATGCACTGGGACGGTTTGCAGCCGAGTGTGAAGCGGTGGGGATGAAAATCAGTACCTCCAAATCCGAGGCCATGGTCCTCAGTCGGAAAAGGGTGGCTTGCCCACTTCAGGTTGGTGGAGAGTGCCTGCCTCAAGTGGAGGAGTTTAAGTATCTAGGGGTCTTGTTCACGAGTGAGGGAAGGATGGAACGGGAGATTGACAGACGGATCGGTGCAGCTTCTGCAGTAATGCAGTCGATGTATCGGTCTGTCGTGGTGAAGAAAGAGCTGAGCCGCAAGGCGAAGCTCTTGATTTACCAGTCAATCTACGTTCCTACTCTCACCTATGGTCATGAGCTTTGGGTCATGACCGAAAGGACAAGATCCCGGATACAGGCGGCCGAAATTAGCTTTCTCCGCAGGGTGGCCGGGCGATACCTTAGAGATAGGGTGAGAAGCTCGGTCACCCGTGAGGAGCTCAGAGTAGAGCCGCTGCTCCTCCACATCGAGAGGGGTCAGCTGAGGTGGCTTGGGCATCTTTTCCGGATGCCTCCGGAACGCCTTCCTGGGAAGGTGTTCCGGTCCCGTCCCACCGGGAAGAGACCCCGGGGAAGACCTAGGACACGCTGGAGGGACTATGTCTCCCGGCTGGCCTGGGAACGCCTCGGTGTCCCCCCGGAAGAGCTAGAGGAAGTGTCTGGGGAGAGGGAAGTCTGGGCATCCCTGCTTAGACTGCTGCCCCCGCGACCCGGCCCCGGATAAGCGGAAGAAGATGGATGGATGGATGGATGGATATTGTTTCCACTGAATGTTAGCAGACATTTTAACAAAACGTTAAATCTGTGAAAGGGAAAATGAATTCTCTTTTATAAGACAACGTGTTTAATCAACACCCAATTTGCCTGTGTGAAAAGTAATTGCCTATTAGGAATGCTTTACTGGTTTCCCACAGTTTAGACTGAAGCTCTCGGCAATGTCATTCGTTTCAAAGAAAAGTTTGATTTTAAATACACACACATCACTGATTTCATGAGGAGCTGAGGATTAAACCTCAACACTCGATTCAGCTCAGTTCAACTGAGTCTCAGTAGAGGGTGAGTGATCTGAAATTACAATGTCATTATACATTCCATTATAGGAATAGGGGAGTAATTTGGCATCAAGCAGAAAGTAGTCATTTTTTGTGTAAACAACATGGATATAGTGACAGGAGCATTCCCAGTATGTGAGTTTAAATACTCTCCATATGTGAAATAGATTTGTATTTTTCATGTTGGATCTGTGGAATCTGAGCATTAACAATTACAATATCAATGTACGTTTCATTGGAAGTGAATGTGCCTAGATAACGAGAACAACAGAAACCTCTCTGTTTAGATTATCTCTCTGTAGGTTGTGCTCTAATGACAGGAATGTTTACGATGGCCATATGGCATGGGGGTTGACTTCTAAAAAGTTAGAAATGCCCTTAATGTATAGGCTAGCTGGTAACCAACATTACAGTGAGAAAAGATTGACTGAGATGAGATTGAGGTTGTGTAAGGAAGACCAGATCCGTAACCTCATGAACAAGACTTTCTAATGCTGCAATAAATAATATACTTTCTCTCTCCCTTGACAAACGGGTATTGCTAATTATTACAACCACTATACGAAACGGCCGATTTCTAACAGATCCAATACCAATTGTGGTTCAGCACAAAGTCTTCGCCACTGACCAGATTTGACTGACAGTTATCTGGTACCAATGCTAAAACCTTCCGCAAAGGTTTGAAATGTTAAAGTTTGGCCAGTAGACATGATGAAACTGAATTATAATTTGGATAGAGTGGTCTCTTTTGTTATGATGAGATTGTGGTTTTGTGCCAATCAATCAATCAATTAAATGTATTTATAAAGCCCTTTTTACAACAGCAGTTGTCACAAAGTGCTTTTACAAAACACCTAGCTTGAAACCACAAGGAGCAAATAACAACAGTGTTGAATTTCAGTGGCTAGGAAAAACTCCCTAAGAAGGTCAACATTTAGGAAGAAACCTAGATAGGAACCAGGCTCAGAGGGACGACCAGTCCCTTTCTGGCTGTGCCGTGTGAACATTTTAAGAGTATAAATTGTAATAATTAATAAATGCATGTGGGCTGAGTCCAGAGTCTATTAAATCTAGTCGAGGTCAGAAGCATGACCAGATGGACAAGGACAGGACTCAGCCCATGTCCTCCTAAGTTTAAACAAGGCAGGAGACAAGGAAAATTTGAAGAGTGCATTCCTTAGATTTACAAGGATTTACAATGGAGAAGGAGAATTGACCCTATTCCCCCAGCACAATAATATAGCAGCGTAAGACCTCAGGGCTGAGACAAGGGGGTCCAGTGACAATGTGGCCCTATCCGGGGGAGTCTGCACTGGATAGGGGCGTTACCACCACTCTCACTTTGTCAGAAAACGACATCTGAAATCTGCCTCTTAGTCTTTTCAGTTGATCGACATGAGTGTATCTACTACATGCATGGCACAACCATCCTCACTGCTTCTCTAATCTGCTTTCTGTTCCTCTTATTCGCTCATGACTCACACCCCTTCTGCCATCAGTCCATCTCTCTCTTTCTGTCTCCTTGTCTATTAGTTCTTCAGGCTCTTAAAGAGCAGCACCTGTCCACTCTAGGAGAAGCACGGACACGAGACGGGAGAGAGAATGTGGGTTTGTGCTAAATGGTGCCATTCTTTACTATTCCACAAAATGGTTCACTATGTAGGGAACCGGATGACATTTGGGAAGCAACCCTTAAGTGTACACATCTTACTCAATTGGCCAATATCAGATGATGACAGCAATATCCCAGAGCAGATTGGTTTATGTAAGACTGTTTGTAGCCTACTGTTTGTGGAAACAGATGAGGTCCTATTGATTCATCAATTGTCTGATGAATAAGAGTGTCTGTTGGACCTCAAATAAATAGAGAAAGAGATGGAAGGGAATAGAAGAAAAACTAAATAGAGAAGAAAAAGACATGAGGAACTCTAGCTAGCCAGGGTGTCAGTCTGATTCAGCACTCTAGACAAATCCTTATGGAATTGATATACAGTGGGGAGAACAAGTTTTTGATACACTGCCGATTTTGCAGGTTTCCCAGTTACAAAGCATGTAGAAGTCTTTCATTTTTATCATAGGTACTCTTCAAATGTGAGTTACGGAATCTAAAACAAAAATCCAGAAAATCACATTGTATGATTTTTAAGTAATTAATTTGCATTTTATTGCATGACATAAGTATTTGATACATCAGAAAAGCAGAACATAATATTTGGTTCAGAAACCTTTGTTTGCAATTACTCTTGACCAGGTTTGCACACACTACAGCAAGGATTCCCCAGATCCTTCATGTTTTGGGGCTGTCGCTGGGCAATACAGACTTTCAGCTCCCTCGAAAGATTTTCTATTGGTTTCAGGTCTGGAGACTGGCTAGGCCACTCCAGGACCTTGAGATGCTTCTTACAGAGCCACTCCTTAGTTGCCCTGGCTGTGTGTTTCGGGTTGTTGTCATGCTGGAAGACCCAGCCACGACCCATCTTCAATGCTCTTACTGAGGGAAGGAGGTTGTTGGCCAAGATCTTGCGATACATGGCCCCATCAATCCTCCCCTCAATATGGTGCAGTAGTCCTGTCCCCTTTGGAGAAAAGCATCCCCAAAGAATGATGTTTCCACCTGCATGCTTCACAATTGGGATGGTGTTCTTGGGGTTGTACTCATCCTTCTTCCTCCAAACACGGCGAGTGGAGTTTAGAACAAAAAGCTAAATTTTCAAACTGTATGACCTTCTCCCATTCCTCCTCTGGATCATCCAGATGGTCATTGGCAAACTTCAGACGGGCCTGGACATGCGCTGGCTTGAGCAGAGGGACCTTGCGTGCGCTGCAGGTTTTTAATCCATGACGGCGTAGTGTGTTACTAATGGTTTTCTTTGAGACTGTGGTCCCAACTTTCTTCAGGTCATTGACCAGGTCCTGCCGTGTAGTTCTGGGCTGATCCCTCACCTTCCTCATGATATTTGATGCCCCACGAAGTGAAATCTTGCATGGAGTCCCGGACCGAGGGAGATTGACCGTCATCTTGGACTTCTTCCATTTTCTAATAATTGCGCCAACAGTTGTTGCCTTCTCACCAAGCTGCTTGCCTATTGTCCTGTAACCCATCCCAGCCTTGTGCAGGTCTACAAATGTATTCCTAATGTCCTTACACAGCTCTCTGGTCTTGGCCATTGTGGAGAGGTTGGAGTCTGTTTGATTGAGTGCGTGGACAGGTGTCTTTTATACAGGTAACGAGTTCAAACAGGTGCAGTAATGCAGGTAATGAGTGGAGAACAGGAGGGCTTCTGAAAGAAAATCTAACAGGTCTGTGAGAGCCGGAATTCCCACTGGTTGGTAGGTGATCAAATACTCATGTCATGCAATAAAATGCAAATGTATTATTTTAAAATCATACAATTTGATTTTCTAGATTTTCATTTTAGATTCCGTCTCTCACAGTTGAAGTGTACCTATGATAAAAATTACAGACCTCTACATGCTTTGTAAGGAGGAAAACCTGCAAAATCGTCAGTGTATCAAATACTTGTTCTCCCCACTTTATTACCAATTCTCCAAGGGTAACTGAAATATGTAGAGACAATTTTCAATTCACACTAGAAACAAGAAACTCTGAGCCAGAGGTAAGCTGGAAGGCACAAGGCATACAGCACAGCACTTTGGCCAGACCTGACCCAGACAGCGTAGAAACTCACTATTTTGACTATGTTGTTTACCGGGTAACTAACAAAAAAAGTGTTGGTGATAGTATACATTTTTTAAGTGCCAATATGAAAGGTTTTTAGTTGATTCTGTTAATACATGTAGCTGGAAGGACCTGTAGAATCAATTCCTACGTCACAGCTCTTTCAACAGTACACATTGAGCGACACATGGCCTTTAGACCTCAGTAACCACAGGGAGTATCTATGGAGAAGTGTGACATTAGTTAGCAGGCAAGTGTTACCTCAGGTGACATTCCTACCGTTTACACTATTGCATTGTTTTGTTTCCAATGCAAAACTGGCAATAAGTTGTGTTAATCTAATAAAAATATAATTCTGTAAAATCACTGTCATGTGATTATTGCTGCATTGGGGGGCCGGAGGGGTGTAGGCCTCATCTGACTCCCTCATCACATTAAGACAATGACATTGGGAAAATATGTTATCACTGTTCATTTATTCAGTTATGAGGCAAGCCCTTTTCAGATGAATGCAATACATACATGAAACATGGACAGAAAGAAACATTAACCCATTTGTATAAACTGTAGCCTCCCAAGTTATAAAATTATATGCACTTTCTTTTTAACTTCACTACAGTTTAATGTTTTGTTCATTGTAAATATTACAATAATCAAACAATTCTGCAAATAATTGAAAACCAAATGGACCATGTCATCTTAAAGTCAGTTAGAAATTCTGACATTCCCAAACATTAAAACGTAGATTAACAAATTATTTCAAAAATAGTATAACCTTCCTGAAGAGAAAATAACTTAATGTTTATATAAAAAAGTCACGCACTAAAAATTTTGAAAATGTGTGAGGTCAAAGGTCCTCTAACTAGCCATTGGCTAAAATCTAACTTTGGCCAAGTTTTGCATATTTTTTTCACTGAATGTTAGAAGACGTTTTAACAAAATGAATATCTGTGAAAGGGAACATTCATTCCTTTTTCTAAGACAACGTGTTTAATCAACATCCTGTTCACCTGTGTGAAAAGTAATTGCCCCCTTACCCTCACTAAACACTTACCCTCACTAAACACTTACCCTCACTAAACACTTACCCTCACTAAACAGTCCTTTGGACCACTCTGTTATATAGAATATCTTTAATAACATGACCAATGTTGTTTAAAATACCTACTCCAGTTTGCCCTAACTCACCAAGAAACACGTGTCAGTACTAATTGACAGGTGAGTCCAAAGTGAATAATTTTTCTGACAACATTGATCGTGTTGTCTGGAGAAAACCAAACCCTGCATTCTAGAGTATTTACACCATGTCAAATTCTGTAGGATCGTCATAGTGAGACGGACTGAAGGAACCATGAATTCCACTCTGAATCAGATAAAAGTCAGGCAAATATGAGTTGCTGTAAAACAGTGATGTAAAACACAAGCCTACATTAGAATGGCTTTGGAAAGGCATTGTGAAAAATCCAGACTAAAATCTTATTGAGATTTTGTAGCAGGATTAACAAATAGTTAATATTCAAAACTCAAAAAAATTGATAAGTGACATTAATTCAGTATAATGGGCTAAAATTCCTCCATAGCAATGAGACCAATTATTCTGGTTCCAGCCACAGATAAAGGTGGAAGAACCAGTTCCACCAAATGAGCAATTCATTTTTCACACAGGTGAATGAATATAAAGGAAAGACCAGCAATATAAAGGAAAGACCAGCATACCAACATAACAGCTCTAATGCACTTGGCAAACAACAATGGTACACATTTGGAACTCTAAGCGATGCAACACCGTTCCATAATTGGGTATTTTGTTGATTGTGTCTAAATGTAGTTAAAACAAGTAAATGTGTCATAAGGCACTATAACATTTAGACATTTTGGTATAGTGGAAGCAGTAGAGTAGATCTCAACCCTCATATGATTCCCTCATTTGACCGGTTAAATTACTCAGGTGATCATTGATATATTCCTCCCCTCTGGTTAGCGGTAGAGGCTCATGTTGGTACTTTGGTACAGGTACATGTATGCATCACAAAACAGACGTTTAGCCACACCCTTCATGTCCCGAGGTATCTGATTGGCCAGCTCGGCAGGGGACATGTTTAGGTACATGCCGACCTCTGGACACGCCTCCACCTGGGGAATATTGAAGCCCTCCTTCTCTCCTGAAGAAACAGAGAGAGTGAATGAGGCACAGAAAGAGAAAACCCACTTCCCGCTAGCCGTAATATCCTTGCTTCCTCCTTCATTGTTTCCTCAATTCCTCTCAAAAAGCATTTCATTAAAGGATGAAGGCACTTCTTTTGGACCTCTAATGAGCTTTGAGGGTAAAGGAGGAGAAAAGATAGGTTTTCAGCCACTGCCTCTACTGTACCATACACCCCTACCTTGTCTGTCAGCCATGCTGTCAAAGAAGATCCAGTCTGTGTTTTTTGGTCCATGTTTGATAAAGGAGACATAGTGACTAGTCTCTATGGACAGCACTGCAAACAGCTGCAGTCTCTCTCTGGGTGGGGTGGTCAGCTGGCATTGGAAGCCTGGAGGGGTGGGGTAACCCTCAGGAAGGGACAGGGGGGAGGGGCTGTGGGACATCCGCTCGGGGTGAGAGTGCACCTGGAAGAGATACAAGGTGAGGAGCAGATCTTTAGCATTTAAGGAGCAGTTAGTTAGCAGGCAAGGTAATTAGTAGATCAGTAATCCTGTGCAGTCTAGGACTGGGCAATTCAACAAAATAATGTTTTTTGCAGGGACTCAATAAAAAGTATCAAGAGAATAGCTTGTTTTATTCAATGCGTTCCCACTCTAAAGCCTTTGGAGGCCGAAATAAATAGCTACAACCAATCTCACAGCATGGCGTTAGGGAATCTTTGGGTCTCTGCTTGTCAAGAAAGGTGTGCGTCAAATATTTAATTTAACATGTACATGCTCATTGATTTTAACATGTGCATCTTTTTTTAGGTTGTGGTTGGTTCCGCTATCACTTTGTAATTCCTATTTCTCAAGGATTCTCTGGTATGTTTGCAAAGCTCTGTTTTGCGCACCTGCAGCTGTATGCAAAGACAGACCTGTCTCACTTCATCAAGCTCTGGGACTGCTGGTTCAAATAAAGGATGACCGGCTGGTGGATGAAAATGAGGTTCTTCCCCTAAAACATTTCATGTCAAAATCCCTAATGCATGATACTGTTTTTGTTGATAATGTGTATAGACCTGGTTCTCAAGTATATGAGGCTAGTTATCTACTTTAGTGATGTTCGATTTTGCTTGGGCCAACATAGGTTGGTAGTTGGCAAGGATTATTTACAGGAACTGAAGTTGCCATCCATCCATCCATCTTCTTCCGCTTATCCGGGGCCGGGTCGCAGGGGCAGCAGTCTAAGCAGAGATGCCCAGACTTCCCTCTACCTAGACACTTCCTCCAGCTCTTCCGGGGGGACACCGAGGCGTTCCCAGGCCAGCCGGGAGACATAGTCCCTCCAGCGTGTCCTAGGTCTTCCCCAGGGTCTCCTGCCGGTGGGACAGGCCCGGAACACCTTCCCGGGAAGGCGTTCAGGAGGCATCCGGAACAGATGCCCAAGCCACCTCAGCTGACCCCTCTCGATGTGGAGGAGCAGCGGCTCTACTCTGAGCTCCTCCCGGGTGACCGAGCTTCTCACCCTATCTCTAAGGGATTGCCCAGCCACCCTGCGGAGAAATCTCATTTCGGCCGCCTGTATCCGGGATCTTGTCCTTTCGGTCATGACCCAAAGCTCATGACCATAGGTGAGAGTAGGAATGTAGATTGACCAGTAAATCGAGAGCTTCGCCTTGCGGCTCAGCTCTTTCTTCACCACGACAGACGATACATCGACCGCATTACTGCAGAAGCTGCACCGATCCGTCTGTCAATCTCCCGTTCCATCCTTCCCTCACTAGTGAACAAGACCCTTAGATACTTAAACTCCTCCACTTGAGGCAGGCACTCTTCACCAACCTGAAGTAGGCAAGCCACCCTTTTCCAACTGAGGACCATGGCCTCAGATTTGGAGGTACTGATTTTCATCCCCACCGCTTCACACTCGGCTGCAAACCGTCCCAGTGCATGCTAAAGGTCCTGGTTTGAAGGGGCCAACACGACAACATCATCCGCAAAGAGCAGGCCGATAGTAGAACCTCGGATTCAGGAGGAACAGTGTGGTTTTCCTCCGGGCCGTGGAACACTGGACCAGCTCTATACCCTCTACTGGTTGCTGGAGGGTTCATGGGAGTTTGCCCAACCAATCCACATGTGTTTTGTGGATTTGGAGAAGGCATTCGACTGTGTCCCTCGCGGCATCCTGTGGAGGGTGCTTCGGGAATATGGGGTCCTGGGTCCTTTGCTAAGGGCTGTCAGGTCCCTGTACGACCGAAGCAGGAGCTTGGTCCGCATTGCCGGCAGTAAGTCAGACTTGTTCCCTGTGCATGTTGGACTCCGGCAGGGCTGCCCTTTGTCGCCGGTTCTGTTCGTAATTTTTATGGACAGAATTTCTAGGCGCAGTTAGGGGCTGGAGGGTGTCAGGTTTGGGGACCACACGAACTGAAGTTGCATTCATCAGAAAAGTGGCTACAGTCCCATGGGATACTAAATTAATATTAAGAAAATCTAAAACAACTGCTGTTTCTGGTTACTGTTTTCAGGCTGGCATATTGCTTGAATATGCAGTAGCCAGTTTTCACGGCAAGATCTAAACCGCTAAAGATCTGCAGTAACAATAGGAATCAAGCCTTATTCATTTTGTTTATGAACACCGATAAGCCAAAAAATTATGACCACCTTCTTATGTAGTTGGTCCTCTGCATGCTGCCAAAACCGCGCCAACCTGCCGAAGCAAGGACTCTACAAGCCCTCCTTCAGGCTTCAACATCTAGCATTGAGGTTTTAGCTTAATTTCTAAATTATCAATTTATTTAATATATTGCATTAAAGAAAGTAATATTCTGTAAAATAACTTTTGGCCCATATCGCCCAGCACTAAGTCAATCCAACTTAAGATGCTAAGGACAGATGATGGTAACCAGGTATCTTATCCAAGCTATGACAGGTCACAGACCTGTGTATCTCCACATCCTACCTGGGTAGAGCAGGTCCTGCAGAACAATTTAAATCCTGTCCTGCTGAAGACTGGCTCTGTAAAGCAGTCCATGCACTCCTCATATGCCAGCTGGCCACACAACACACACTGCTGGGGACCTGAACACACAAACACGAACACACACACAGACACACCATATTGGATTACATCTTGCCAAACTTAACATAAATACAGCATGGTGAGGCATAAGGCAATGAGAGAGAATTGTTTGTGTGTATGTTTGTTTTACTAACATGATGGGGATTAAGGAAAATGTGACCTTATGGTTCTCCTAAGAAATAGGCTATTTAGAGCCTTAGATTTAGGCTACCTTAGATGTTGTATGTGCTAATTGGTTGAGTTCATGGTTAAGGATAGGTTTTCAGGGTATGGTTAGGGTTAGGTTATGGTGAATGTTTGTACTTTGGATTTTATACTTTTCTTGTCCTTACCAAGATAGAGGTTACTGTGAGATTATTGTGTATGTGTGTGGTCCCGATATCTGTGTCCATAAAGATAGGAAAATCTAAACCGTAAAAGTTCCCACAAGGTTAAGAGAAGGTCCCCTCTGGAAAAAAGCTACTTCTGGCTTTGGTTCTAGGATAAGGGGGAAAACATCAAATTGAACATAGTGGTAGGAATGGGGTTACTTTTAGGTTATGGCATTTTGAGTTAGGTTTAGGTATTAGGGCAAGGTTAAGTTTAGGCATGATGTTTAGGGCTAGGGTGTTTGGGACATGGATTTCTGAGTTAGCTAGCAAACATGTATGCAGTATCAAACCCCCACAGAAGGATAGAAAAACAAGTTAAACTGACCCTGGGTTGGTTAAGGGTAAAAGTTACAATTGGGTTTAGGTTTTTGGGGATGTCGTTAGATTAAGGGTCAGGGAAAACAGGTTTTCAAATCTGAAAATTAGTGGTCCCTAAAAGGTCCCTAAGGATAATAAAACATGAGTATAACGAGTTTATACGTGTATATATAGCTCCGGAAAAAAATTAAGAGACCACTGCACCTTTTCCTTTCTTTCCAAAAAAGTTGAAAAGGAAGGTTTTGAGTGAGGAACAAAAGGGTTAAACGCTTCTGTTCCTTACTCAAAACCTTCCTTTTCAACTTTTTTTAGAAAGGAAAGAAAAAGTGCAGTGGTCTCTTAATTTTTTATGGAGCTGTGTATATATGTGTGTGTGTGTGTGTGTGTGTGTGCTGTACCCTCTGACAGAAGGTCTGTGATGTCCAACTCCAGTGAAGGAATAATCTTCGGAAACATCTTGAACGTCTTCCCAAAGCGAGGCATCTGGAGGATAAGACAAGACGGTACCTGGAAGAGAAATGAAACAAACCGAAGAACTACAGTATCACTGTAATACAGTCCCCGGGCAATGAGATAATGGAAGTGTCAATCGTTTAAGACTGAAGCGAACTGTAAAGCATAGCAGAAGCCTTCCATATAACACCACCTAGAGGATGCTCAGAGAAAATCGGGAATGGATAGTGCACCTGAACAGACACACACCTCTGCCAGTTTCAGTCCTGCACTCATGAAAGAGTGTTCCAGTAGCTGTTGGACATTAGGAAGGACCAGGCTGTGATTGTGGTCCAAGAAGATCTGATAACAGTAGCTCTCTTGTACCTTCCCCCCAGCTGACCTTCAGAGGAGATTATGTGTGAAGTTTACTACAAGATTATTATAACTTTGATGACATATTTAGAACAGAGTAAGTCGTCTTACAGTTTGAGGAGAGGATCCAGACAGAGAATATTATGCATGACGAGGGTGAGAAACTCCTCTGGGTCTGAAAGAGAATCAGTCCTATTAATAATATGACATTACTTTTTTACAGCGGTGAAAGGTTACTGAAGCCAAATGACTAGAGTAATTACACGGCCGTTTACCTTTCTCATCTGTGGTGAATGTGTGGCAGTAGCCAAGTGCCTGCAGCTGCTGACGAAGTTTCATAACGTGTCTTCCTTCCACAAAACCCTTGCTGTGCAAAGACAACAAGCACAAATGCACATACAGTGGATGGCATAAATATTGACCCCCTAATGACTTTTTCTACACTTAGTTGCATTACAAAGTAAATACGGTCGCCTTTTACTTTGTCAGAGTTTGAATCCTGAATGCTGATTTGTTGACACATACCACGGGTCCGACAACATATCACATTTACTGCTTTAATTGTATTGTGTCCAGACGCAAGCTGCTTAAGAACAGCTCTTAGTCGTGGTATATTGGCCATACACCACAACCCCTAGTGCCTTATTATAGACTTATGCCACAGCTTTTAGCCAGTCAGCATTCAAACCACCCAGTTTATAATAACTTACAGAAGAAATGTTTGTACATTCCAGTTCCAATTCCAATATTTACACACTTTATATAACCACATGCATAGACCAGTCCCTAACGCACACACACACAAAGGCACAAGTAAGCCAACTGGCTGACCTGCGGAGGGGGTTGACAATGTCATGCAGCAGAGTTCTCTGGATGGGGGCATCCTGAGGTTCAGTTCTCTTAAACAGCAGGGAGTCCAGTACTGAGGAACAACAGAACAGACTGGAGAGAGAAACACAGAGCGAGAGACAGAGAGATTGATGGAGGCTTATAACAAGAATGTATAACAAGAAAAGTCTCTTATCCTTTTCTTAATATTTTCATTGTTATCAACATGCTGACCTAAAGAGGGCTGAGTCCATGTAGCAGGAGTTAATGTGGCCCTGGATACCCTTCATTCGACCAATCAGCATCTTTTCTACCTGCTCAGAGGTGATGGGGGCTGATGGGAGATCCCCTGGGCTGTCTAAGGTTACGTAAAGTATGCCCACACATCCATTGAAACACACATAGACACATACACATACACACACACACACACCAGGGCTTGTAAAAATCATGCAATCTTGCATGGCTGATCTGCTAAGATTATGTTTTGTATCTTAAAGTTGGGGGATTCTCTGACCAGTTCTCTGTTCTTTGGGAGTGGCTCCTGCTGCCTGGAAGCGGGAGTCAGGTTGGCAAGATAGCAACTTGATGAAGAGACCTCGTTTTGTCGGACAGCTGAAATACCTCTTGCCTTTAAAGGTACCATCACTCACTCCATCCTCCTGTTCCTAGAGAGATAGAGAGAGAGAAAGAGAATGAGGGGTGGAGATAGGTAAGACAACACAATCATTGATGATAGTAGCTCTCAAACATAACCCAAGAGCTCCAAATTCCATGCAGTTATGCGTTTAAACACTAGAGGTTAGTGTTGAGGTAATGTACCAGTTCCAGTCCAGCCATGGTTCCCTCCCGACCGGGCAGAAAGCCTATCCAGCGGATTGTTCCGTAACTTGGTCCTTTACCCAGGGTCACTTCAACTAGAGAGTTTACATTTAGACCCAGGGGATGAATCTCCTCTGCAGGCATTATAGTTACATCTTCAGTCTCCAAAGACTCAAGGTTAAGTTTAGGCTCTGTGGTCAAATAAAAATACAAACGTTGTCACAAAAACACAAATGTATTACAGTTACACACAAGGCAAAAAAATTACAAAATAAAAGTATTGATTTGTATTCACCAGTTGAGGGAAGTTCCTATTCAACACCTAAATGACGGGCTAAAAGGAGTTCAGAACTCCTTAGTGATCAATTAAATAAAAAGTAAGTGATTTCCATTGATCTTTAAGGCTTAATCTGTGTCTGCAAAACAGGCCCAAAATGTATGCTAAACTTGGTAGAATGTAAATAGGACAACTGATGGCTACAACTATCAAACTACTAGTACCAAAAGATAGTTTCCTAATATTATATTATAAACATTGTGATTTATGTATAATTATCACATCAGTTCAGGCATTCTTTGTCCATATTGCCTTGCACTATTATGCAGGCAAGCGTCCATACATAACTCTCTCTCGCACGCAAGCACACATGCAAGCACACAAGCAAGCACACACACAAACACACACCTACACACACCTACACACACACACACACCTACACACACACCTAGCGGAAACACCTCCTCTTTGATGACATTCTCCAGCGGCACATGGACACTATCAGTCCCCCCCCTCTCGTCTATGTCCTGTAAAACACACGGAAGACATCTGTCACACCCACAAAGCCAAATCCGCCCCTCTAATAAGCCAGGTCAAATAGCTAACTGCTTTATCAGCCAAACAATACTGACAGTTGAGATGATGACGAGTGTCCCACTCTCCTTCTCCTCAAGGCCCATCACCATGCCATGAATCATGTCGTTGTCCAGAAAGAAGATGACTCTGTCGCCAGTGCTGAGCGGACCCGCGGAGGACAGTTGGAGGGACTCTGTTGGAACAGGCAGGCCTGGTGGCTGGTCTGCAATTGTTCTCACGGGGTTGGACACCAAATGCCTGACTCTAGAGAACGGGGCAAAAACCCCGCAGTCTTGTTGACAGGTGAAGTAGCGTTTGCCCATATAGAACCCGTCATTCTGTCCTTTTCCTCTGTCCTCTTCCTGTTAGGGAACAAGGGAACAATTCAGTTGTCTCACATGCGTGTTAAGCTCAAGATACATAACAGATATCCAAAGTGTGCTATTATAAACAAGTAGTGGTTATGAATGATTAAAGCACATACCAGCAATTCAATGCCAAAATAAGTTCCTGTTATGGGGTCAGGGGACAATGGCTCTGTTATCCTTCCTATGTAGCGGATGATTCCCTGTAGCCACGTTCCCTCCATCTCCACACTGACTGCTGTATCTTTGGTGAGACTCAGGGCTTTATCCAATGCCTCCCTCTCCTTAAAATACCTCAGTCTCTGGGAACTCTCTCCGACACTAAACAACAGCTCAGCCTGATGAACAGAAACTTGCTCCAAGTAGGTTACCTTTAAATACTCTTCCCCCACGTTTCCTAAACTAACTACTGGGAGGTACATTAAAGTCTCAACCTCAATTTTCTCCATGTATTTACTTTCCTCAATGTAGCATATCTGACCAGCACCGAATTTAAGTGCGTTAATTGATGTCTCAATTACAATGAAGTATACATGCTTGTTATCCTTTGCATCCATTGTTAATAATAGATGATGTCTGAAAGTTAAGAGAGAAAGAGAATACTGAAACATATTCTTCATATTCCATTCTATACACATTGGCCAAATACAATGTTTTATTAGATAACATTTACACACACACACACACACACACACATTTTAAAACAAACACGTACAGTCCATTCTAACTAGAATTAGATGCCGAACGTAATGTAAACAAAGCATTAATCATTTTCGATTTGTAAAATGTGACAGCAACCATTGACATTGCTGAGTACATTTACTGCTATATAATCCCAGTTCTAATTACATTCTTAGCTTTTTAGCTGTAGTTGTACAATGTAATTGGGTCAGAGTTACTTACCTTTTATAATTTAAAGAATTTAGCTACAGCAAATGAGCAAAACTGATCGGTACAGTAGATAGCAGCAAGTCACTTCACTTCCCCTTTCATTTCACAGAGGTGTCGTTACATACTTTATTCTAGTCTCAGTTCTTATTCTAATCTAGCTGCCACTTCCATCACGTTGTCGGTAGTAATTGTGTGGCTTTTGGTAAGACAGCACTAACATACATCTACAAAGAAAAATTATATTTGCTTAAATCTTTGTCAACACACCCAGAAATAGATGAAGAGTAATTCTGTATTCGGGGAAAAACAAGGTTGATTTGCTTGAACAACGTTTGTGGGTTGTTTCAAAATAAATGTCCCCTATTGAAACGAATGTCAACAGACCCAAGCAGTCGAACCATGATTAGATAATGTTAATCCCTAAAGAAGGCTTAAAAATGTTAATATCCAATATCCAATCCAATATCCTAAATATGTCAACAGCAAATATGAAATACTGTTGAAATCCTCTGTGAATGCATTACCTCCCATAACAACTTTGGGACGTGTAAGACTACTGGTACTAAGGTTCTAGCTTCAATCTCAACTTTTTGTAAAAATTGATGATATTGTAAAAATAATAATTTTCTGTAAAAAAAACATTATTTATATTAAGTAGGGCGACCCACTGCAATTCTTCCACGACTCTGAATACGTTTGGTCAGTATTAAACGCATGTACAGTACGTTTGCATCAGTTTCTTTTCAGTACTTTATTTTGAATTCCACCAGCCGATTTTACCAACAACCCTGGAGTTCCTCAATGCATATCGATTGGCCAATCTTCAAAAACGTCATCTATAATCGCGATAGTTCGTAATGACGTGTGAGCATTGGATATAAACATGGAGGAGAGAGAAGCGCTGAAAAGGCAAATTGATCTTTTGCAAAGTAAGTTGATGGTTTACAGTGCAGTTAACGTGATTTATGTACAATGTTTATTTACTAATACTGACCTATTAAAGTTGGAAACTGTCTTGCTGGCTTTTGGCTTTTCAAACCAGCGCATTCTCTCTTGTCGACGGCTAGCTAGCTAAGTAACATTACATCGCTAATGTAGGAACGCTTGCTAGATGGCGCACGTTCTGGTAGACACATTAAACACAGTACTAGTATTGAATCCAAAATTTAGGGAGTTTAAATTTGAAAGATGTTTCTGAGCCATGTCATTAAGTCCTGGCCATCCGTTTTATTGATTTTATACTGTAGTTGTAATCATGTTTTGGGACTAGTTTAGTGTGTTTGTTTACGTTCAGAGTTTACAAACTAAACAAAACGATCTTATTTATTGGTTCTTAAGGGTTACGGCGGTTAAAAAAGTCTTATGAGGCATTTATTTAAGTTATTTTAAATGGGACTATGTAGTTAGCTACATTGGCACACTTGCTAAAGAAGAGCAAAAAAGTCTGTAGAAGACCAATAACGAAGGTAATGAGATATAGTTTTCCCATTCCCTGGTGAAAAATAAAAGTTTCTCTAGTACAATTGCGCAGGAAACTTAATTAGCATTAATTATCCGTATTTTTATTCCTCGTAAAAATGTGAGCTTATTGACACACTTAGGAATTCTTATTTATGCAATTAAACAAAATGAAATCACATTTAACACTCTACTTCTTAAAGTTGATCACAGTCTTAAGGCACTGTATTGTGACCTTCTATATATCTTAGGGGACATGCCTATTAAATCTATTCATCATCATTGGTGAAAGTCAAAGAACTCAGAGATGAAAATAAATAAATGGTTCTTGACATTAATTTTGGCAGTGGGTAACAGAAAGATATCTACAAACCTTAATGTATAACTGGGACAGTAATTATGTTTGAAACCAGTGGAAAAGTGGTAAACCTGCATTGGTCGAGAAGGGAAGTGGTGGTTCGGTAGACAAAGAAGAATCCAAAGGCCGTAGAACTTAGTTGCATCTTGGTTCTATAAATGTACAATTACACCTCACATTCATGCCAATGGTTTGTTTGAACAGATGCCTGGAAAAAGCCCTTATTGAGAGCGACCAACAAAGTTTGCTAAACCACATAGAAACCTGTATTTGAACTGGGTTTTATGGTCAGATGAAACACACAAAAAAGTAGATATTTCGCTATACACACTAGCTGTGGGTTTGGTATTGAAAGAAGGTTGTGTATGCAGCAAAGAACCTCAAACTTACTGTACAATATGGTGATGAAACTTTATGTGGCTGATCACTTTTGACACTTCCTAACTTTTTTCTGTCGCATTGCAGATCTCATCAATACCCACAAGAGTGTCCATGGTGATGCCCCATCTAGTTCTGGCCAGCAGTGGCACCTAGTGAGACAGTCAGCACCGACACGAAGCAGCTCATCTAGTAACCACAGATTACCGACTCAGGGCGGACCTTACCCGCCCCTGCACAACCCTCAACCCACAGGATACTGGAAGAAAACCTACTCCCTGAGTAACAAGACCATCTTAGCCCAGCACAGCAGACTATCTACACAGACTGCCAAGCCCTCTTTGGAGCAACAGGTCAAACTTACACAGACTTCCAATCCCTCTTTAGAACAGCTGGGTAGACCTACACAGACTTCCAAGCCCTCTTTGGAGCAGCTGGTTAGACCTACACAGACTCCCAAGCCCTCTTTGGAGCAGAAGGTTAGACCTACACAGACTCCCAAGCCCTCTTTGGAGCAGAAGGTTAGACCTACACAGACTCCCAAGCCCTCTTTAGAGCAGCAGGTTAGACCTACACAGACTCCCAAGCCCTCTTTGGAGCAGCAGGTTAGACCTACACAGACTTCCAAGCCCTCTTTAGAGCAGCAGCGTAGACCTACACAGACGGCCAAGTCCTCTTTAGAGCAGCAGTTCAGACCTACACAGACTGCCAAGTCCTCTTTAGAGCAGCCCTTAGTTTCTGCTGCACAAAATGCCTCTAGTGGATTTCTTTCTCTTCATGCTACAGGCACCTTGCAGCCCCACCACAGTAGTAAGGACCTCAACATGGGAGAAAATGATGGAAGTAAAGATCCAACAGGGCCAGGGAGCCAGCGGTATGTCCTCACTGGGGGAGCGAGAAGAACCAGGACGGGGACAGCCAGCGGTCCCACAGATTTTGAGACTGAACCCAGCAGAAGAGGCATAGCACTAGGTGGCCTGGTTGAGTTGGGAGTGTCTGAGCTGACAGGTCCTGGACCTCCAGAGGACCAACAGAGAGAAAGGGAAGGGAGCAATGGGTCTGGACAAACTGACTTGTCTGGTCTCTCTGCCAAAGCGAACAGGCTTCAGAGCACTGCTCAGTTACATATTAAACCTCGACTGACTGGGAAAACCAATGTAGCTGTTAAGCCCACTGTGGCAAAGGCAGTCGCCTCCAATTCCACCCCTATCGATACTACAACTCTGCCCTTACCTCTTCAACCTCTTCTCTCAGCTCCCCTTAGTGGCTGTCTCAGGTCCAAACCCAGGCCAAGCCCGCCCCAGGAAGTCTCCTCTCCCCAGAGACACTCCATGTTCACATGGGTTAAGAGCCATCAACCTGGAGGACCTGGGCCCAGCCAGGACCATACCCAACCTCAGCCGCCAGTCGAACTCAGCCTCACCCCAATTCCAGTTTCACATCCTGGGGTCCATAGAGTTTCCTCACCCAGCTCCAATAGGAGAACCTCAGCCCCCATCAAGAAGGTCTCTCGTAGGCTCAGTTTATCCACTGCAGTACCTAAAACCTCCAGGTACAGCTGGGTGTCCTCTTCCACAGGGGGTCAGGCCCGGTTGACCCGGAAGCCCCTCTCAGCCAAAGCCGCCGCCCTAGCTTTGTCCCACATAGCTCCGGAAGAGGGGCTAGCCAAGAAGCCAAAATCTCCAAATCTTTTGGCTAAACATCCCAGTAGTCGGTACCGCTGGAAGGCGTGGTCTGGGATTGGTGGGCAGACTGGCTTAGGGACGGAGGGTGGGGCAGGCGCCAGGCGTGGGTCTGTGTTCCGCTGGTCCTCAGAGAAACAGAAAGGGGCCAAAGGGCTGTCGGTTGTGCTTCCAGCGGCTCCTCTACACAACACTGTGCCTGCCTCCCCACCCTCACCCGGAGGATTCAAACTCCGGAGCAGGATGAAGATTATCAGGAGGTCAGCTAGCAGGTGAGGAAGGCGAGGATAACAGCAGCTAGTGATTTTCTTGTGGCATTGGCTTTTTAGGTAACATACTGCTAGATGCTAGAATATCTCAGGCCCTCTTTTGCAGAGGATGTGTAGTAGTGAGTTTGTCCAGAGGATGGTAGCAAATCTCTTTGAAATTCAGTGTTTATGCCTTTCTCTCCTGGGAAGTCCAATGTGGCTGGTGGCTGTATTGATGATGGACTGTATGACACGCAGTTGGGTGGGAAATTAAGAAATTAATGGGTTTGGTTCGTATGTGGTTTAGGGGGTGAATTAGTTTTATTTTGATGTGTGAGGCACAATGCAATTATAATATGGTCATCGTGACAATGTCACTTTTTCCAATTATCTGACAGAATAATTAGCAGTGTTGTATCACAATAGTTTAGTGAAAATGTGTTTGTATAAAATATTATAAGAACCAATGATTGTTGAAGATTAGTAATAATACTAAACTAATGATATACAAACAATTATATTATTACAAAACCCAAACAGAAATATTCAATTTATTTTTCAAATAGCTTGAAACAAAGTTTATTATTTTTTAAGTGACTTTAATGCCCTCACTTCTGAAGGTGAACTATTTTAATCAGTTGATCTTTTACATTTACAAAATCATACTCCCACCTCAAGATGTAGCCTTGGAATTTGTAATTGTTAAGAGTAGTGGGGGTCTTGTCAATTAATGTGGTCTTTCAAATATGGCTCTCCGTCTTTTTTGCTGTCTCGTTCTTTTTCTCGCATACACCTCTCTAACAGACTCTCTTGTGTGTTACAGTGGTTCTGGGTTGGAACGGCGGTCCAGCCCAGCAGCCATGACCCAGAGTAGCCCCTACTCCCTCCGCCGGCGGACGCACCCTCCGGTCCGGAGCCCAGCGGCTGTGAGGAGGACCCTGTCTCGTGAGCTGGTCTCGTTTGGCAGACACAAGCTAAGGCGTCTCTCAGCCAGCCCCTCGAAGACTGGTAGGAAGACGCCTTGGCTCTTGCCCTGACAAAGGGAAAAAATGTCTGTCAGGTTAAAAACTGAGTCTTCTCAGCAGGTTATGCTGATTAATTCAGCTCGTTGTTAGTGGTTTCATCATCTCTGTTCGCGGCTAATTCGCTTTATATAAGTGGACAGGAGGACGGAGGATCTTATCTGTTTAACAGCTCGATGGCTTAAAGCAGATTTTCGGTTACTGTTCCAGAGTATCTCTGAAGGACTCCCCTCATTTTCATTTTACAAGTTGGATTTGGAGTCTTCTCAAGTACCTCTGTGTATAATATAGGCCATGTACCCTCAGTGTTTTTCGTACCCCTGGCAGGGAACTGCTGGCTCAGGGGCAGTGTGGTCATTTAAGACACTTGGGCATGGCAGCAGTTCAGGGCACTGGAACGGGTGTGGTTTTCCACTGTCTCCGATCTCCAGCAGGGGACAGCATACCCCTCCCTAAGATGGGTACAGGAAGTGCTGCTTTCTGTGTGCTTTGTGTAGGTGGGTGGGTGTGTAAGAGGGAATGCGGAGAGTTAATTGATTGCCCAATTGAGCCGTAATGGTGAACAAGTGGTGATAGTGGGTAATTTGCAGGGCTGGAGGCGAGAACGAGACGAGGCTCTGCTATCAAGCCCTGGCACTACCACTCTCCTCTCCCCCAGCCAGCCTACTAGATAAAAAACCAGCTAATGCATAATTATCCTTTTGCAAATTGGATTGTTTTAACGAACTAGAGAATATAGACCTAACCTGATGGAAAGCAATCAGTGTTTTTACAACCCTTCTGCCCTGGGCTCATCTCTTCCTTCCGCCATTGTCTACCTCCTTCCACCCCCCTGTTGTCATCCTATAGCAGCACCTCTCATGCCCATCTTGGTGATATCGCCCCCAGTCACTGGAGTCAAGCAGACATTAGAAAAGCCATCACCATTAACATTAGGCTTTATTCATCCTGATGGCTGGCTGTCTGGCAAACTCTATACAGATTCCTGTGTCTTGCTCTCACTTTGTTCACCCTCCTCCCAATTCCCCCCTTCCTCACAAATGGTCTGTCCTCCAGTGTCTTCTTTTGTCTTTGTCTCCCTCCGTATGTCTCTGTCTTTTTCTCATTTCATTGTTTCTCCTAGTTCTGTCCCTTATCTTTTCCTGTACAGTAAAATGTAGCTGGCCTCAAGCCGGACCTGTATTGATGGTTTCTCAGTGATGGAGTGAGTGAGAGAGAGAGGGGGGGGGGAGAAACAGAGGGAGGAAGGAATGAATGGCAGGAGAGCTGGAACGAAGGGGAGACAGTCTGTGCCGCAGATAAGAGCTGCTAATAAAGAGCAAATTGAATTACTAATGATGGGATGCAGAGTCGTACAGCCTTTATGAACAGGCACACACCAATGTTCTGTCTCCTATTTCCTCTTCAATGAGCTGACTCTCTGTGTCGACGTGGCGCGGTTTCTGCTGTTTTTCTTGTTAATTCGAAGAGAGGGCTCAAACCTAAGTGACCAGGTAAGGCCGTGATGAATAGAGCGTTGTGTGTTTGCGTGTGTGTGAGCGTGACCTAATGAAGAAGGTAAATGACAGGGATGGGATTAAAACAAATTGCAAGTTCAGGTTCCATGAGAAGGGCTGCCGGGCCTCGGGAGAGGTCTTGACCTTGTTCTTTATATCCTCTTGGGGGTTGAGTTCATGTCATTGAGTGGTGGTCTTGGAGGGATCAAAGTCAGTTGCATGTATGTGGCATGACCAGACTTGGGCTTACAAAGTTAAGGGGCCAATTGACGAGGGCAAATGGCCACTAGTGACACTGAAGCATAATTAATGTGTGGGTGCAAAGGAGTATATAGATGCATATTGGTGGTGAACCGTTTTATTTGTGGCTGTAGGAGGGCCTGTGTATGGATGGTGTGTACTGTTGCTGTCCGTCACTTAACATATGGTTAACTGATTAGCAGTGCTGGGAGTTGGCATTACTTTATTTGGTATCATTAGCCCACAACTCTACCAGCTCCCACACACAGGCTGAGGGAGAGAGAATGACCGAAAGAGAGACAAACAGACTGATCGAGAGAGAGAGAGAGAGAGAGAGAGATTCCGACAGAGGGACTGACCAACAACGAGAGTTAGAGACTGGCTGACCAACCGAGACAGACCAGCAGACAGACCGAACGAGAAACGACCAACCAAGACAGCGGACCGACTGAGTGATATTTATTTTTTCCTTTTAGTGGAATTAAAACCTTTTGTAGGGACAGTTTTTTAGTCTGGAAACTGAAGACATCAAATAGCACTATAACACAGCCAATGATAAACACCAAAAGGTGCATAATATCAAAGTGAACAACAAAATCTACAAATTGTTCTAAATTAAATACAAAGCAGAATATACTTGATTGCAGAAGTATTCACCACTTCAGTTAATATTTCATACAGACAACCTTGGCTTCAATTACAGCCGTTAGTCGGTTTGGTCTCTCCCAGATTTGCATATCTGGACACAATTATATTGTGTTGTCTCTAAATATTTATAATTGCTTCAAATTATAAATGTTTAAATGCTTCCTAACTAACTGTGAAATTCTAAAATTGTTCCCAACAATTATGTAATATTTATAATATATTTATTTGTGTATTTACACATATATTTCCATTATTTGTCAATGTGTGGTTTTGAGGGCATTACACTGTGTGGGGCGAACACACCCTCTTCCGCACTCACATCACCCCAGGGAGAACCACCTTGATGAGCCACACCTCAGGCCTTCTCTGGGGCAGGCTGAAAGGGACCCAGGGTAGCAGATACAGGGAGTGGAGTGTGGAATAAGAAAGAGAGACCATGCTGTTCCTTGACCCCAGGGTTTTGTTTTTCAGTTTCACTACATTTCTTCCACTTTTTAATAAATGCCCTTTAGGACCCGCAACCCTGGCAAGACCTTTTTACAAGACCTGGTACCATTACATGGCTTCAAACATATAGTGATCTTAATTGCTTGTTGGAGCATTGGGAGGTTATTTTCAGCATAGTGGGGTCTGGGGATGTATGTGCTAAATTTGGTTGATTTAAAAGGACCCTAACACACAACCTCTCTCTCACGCACACACACACACAGACACGCTCCCACCCGGGCAGGGTTAGAATGTTGACCTGTTTGTGTGTTATTAGAGTTACTGTGGTTCCCAGTGGCAGCCACTCCCCCTCAATCATCAAGTTACTGGTACCCCCCCTCCACACACACGCACACGCAACGCTCAGCCGGTTACCCCTCCCACTACAGCAATGTTGTGGGGATCCATTTACTGTGCCGATGATCTGCCCATTTGGTCCATAAATCAGGGATGTGTTGTTTGTCCAACAGGACCCTGCTAACCTATCGCTGTCATTTTCCACTCTCTGCAACCGGTGTCATCTCACACACACACACACACGCACAGTTGCTTTCATACTACCCGTGATGTGGTTATGTACATGACCCCATGAACATGTATTTTGGCTTTACTTAGAGCATATGATGTTATAACTGTTAGGCCTTCATATGACTCTTATCAATCCATAGGTTTTATCACAGAATTTATCTGCAATACAATCTAAACCTAACTCCACTTGGTTTATTCTGGTTTTGTGTTTGTATGATCACTACCATAGGTGTTTTAATGCAATATTGGTTTTTTATATGGACATTTGGTGTCCACAATCAAATGTGCCGGCAATTATAGGCCATTGTTTTGGCCAACTTGCTACAGTGCATGGTAAAGACCATTGGTCACACACACTGATGTCATTAGATGAGTTAAGCGTGAACGCCTGGCCTTATCTGAAGTCTTTTTAAATTAAGCCTTATTTGTAGCATTTCTATGCTTATAGATGATCCTGAAAAAAATTTTTTGTTACCAAGAAAATAGTTTGTCACATTACTAACCCCTCTTGATGGATGACCATGCGTTATGAAAATGTAGCTTAGCATGTTATTACATGTTCCAAACACTGCAAAACCAACTCATTTTCTTATTCTCCATTAAGTGTTTGCACTAAAAATATTTGTCCATTATTGCAATGCGAATATGAATGGATAGGACAGTGAAATTTGTGTTTGTGTCCATGAAACGTTAGGAAATTGCATAATGTGACATCAGTTGTCTGCATCATGTAACAAAACGTTTTTATGAAACCAAACAGTGCAACAGGAGGGTCCTGTGTGGTGTTGAAATCCTGTGGTGCTAGCGGCAACATAATGGATGTCTGTAACAGCCCAGCCATTTCAGTGTCATTGCACCATTTATTTCTAATATTAGCTCTTGGAAATGAACACTTGCTTAAATTCAGGTAGAAAATAGTATAAATACAGTCTAGCTTTAGCCAAACACTTTATATTGCCTAAGAGTCCGCACTTCGATTGCATCTCGGTTGTTTCATTTCAAATCCATTGTCGTGGCATGCAGAGCCAGAATTATGGAAATTGTGTCAGTGTCCAAATATTTCTGAACCTAACTTCAGTATGACTCACTTCAGGAAATACAATTTAAATAAAACACTCCCTGTCAGTCTTTACCCTTCACTTTGGTGGGAAGTGAGCGTATGGGAACCCCAATAATTTTTGTTGCATAAAATGTGATCCCAACAAATAAAACCTAGATAAACCAACAATGCAACATCAAGGAACGACTCCTACATCTACAGTGGTTCTCTAATGTCATACTCATACCAGGTTTGATGCTGCTGAACGAGAGTATGCTAAATATTTTCACAATATGTAGCATAGCTTTTGCATGACTGAATTTGCATTTGTTGGAATTAGAAGCAGCATCAGAAGCAATATTCAGATTTTATTGTAGGTCACACAGGTACATTACATTGGTGTTAGTATTGGAAGATTGTGTTATTTGAAAAGTGGTATTGGCTTTTCATTTTTCAACTTATATTTCAAAAATATTTTTTTAAGCCACATAATTAGTTGAATGGAGTTCACTTGTCTGCTATTAAGATGTTTTGCCTGATTTCAAGTTAAATACACCTGCCTCTGGGAGCTCTGATGAGACCAAAATAGAGGCTATGTTTGGCGCCAACCTAATACTGAACGTCATCCTGAGAACACCATCCCTACTGCTGATGCGTAGTGGTGTCAGTGGGGAGGCTTCTCAGTGGCGACTATGGGACAGGATTAAGGGAAGGATGAACAGAACTAAATACCTTGTCCTTGTAGAAAACCTGATCTGGAAAACCTGAACTTTTTGTGTTGATCAGTGTTAAACTACTAGTTAAATTGATTTTGATTTTATGTTGTCACACAATAAAATGTGGAAAGGCCCAAGTGTTCTGTAAGAGGCACTGTAAGTATGCTGTAGTTTGTGAGCAAAACATCGATCATGCTGTGGAAAGTGAACTTCAAGGTCCGTGGAAATGATAGGCCTTCCTCCTCTTCATCAGTATCGCCTAAGGACTTGTGTTCAAAATGAACAGACACCAACCATGTTACTGGCATTTCTGTGACTATAGGGCTGATTTTGGAGATCTTGAAGTTGTCAATCATTTTCTTGAATGTCGTGGCGATGCCTTTTCCACGGCAGCCTTTGAAATGTTTTTCATGCCAGGATGACACTGTTGAGAATCCAAACTTTGACGAAGTGTTGTCATTTCATTTGGTGACTGGACCAGAGTTTAATAGTGACAGAAGTTGCACACCCAATATTAAATATAAGTCTCCCTTCTGTCTTGATCATATGAACTTTATTAAGAATATGGCCAGACAAACAATTTGGCAACTCAGATGTGATGTTTCGGTAAATTCACTAAAAAGAGGATAGTCTGATAATGAATGGAAAATTTATGAAAATTAATATATAAAGTTAAATACGCTGTCATCCTTTCTATAAGTGTACACCACACAATGTCTGGATATAAATGTAGTAAAATAGATTTCCGCTAGACTTCAGCAAAACCGCAACAGAGAATTTTCTGGCCAGTATATCCTGACTGCTGGCCAGTATATCCCTAGAAATTAGTTGATTGAACTTTTCCTTATGAATATTTATAGAACATGCACATCTTTATTGGTGTATTGGCTTTAAATCACTCCTGTGTCTATTTACCATTAGAGTTTGCAGTTGCTGCGTGTATGCAAGTGCCCTGTGTGTATAAAATAAGAATTCTGTACAGTATGTCAAAAACCCAGTCTCTCACTATTTTATCTCTTATAGAGTGAGGAGGGTGAATCTTGTTTGTGTGTATGTATGTCTTTCCTCAGCTGCTTGGTGAAATATCCCACACTAAATTCCATTCACCACCACTCTCCCATAGCTTTGTCAGTCAGGCAACACGCACGCGCGCACGCCAACACACAGTCTGGGCCCAAACCCAGTGCTTACAGACAGACAGACATTCTGTTCATTCCTCTTCACTTTCTCAGGCTCTCTGCCCTCTGTCTCCCTCTGTGTTGAACAGGTGGGCCTGCTGTCTCTCTTTCTCTCTGTCTCACACACTAGTCATTCTCACACGCTCACACATGACTTTGTGAGGCAACACTCGCATACGTCATGCATCCGAAGAATGGTACACCATGTCCACCCGCATCTCTGGAGTCATTATCCTCTCCCTTCCTATTGGTGGGCGACCTCAGTGGGTGTGGCTCAGTGAATGTTTGGTTTATAATTGACCTGTCTGTGGTAAATCTAGGCCCATAGTGAGTGAATGCAATACATGTTTTACTGATTTTATGGTTGTTGTGATACTTTTCCTATTTCAGATGATAAGATTGGACTGTTCTTTGAGCATCTATTATTACCTGAGCGTCACAGTCCCTTGCCCCCAGCTGAGCAAAAGGATGGTAGTGCCCTCCCCCCAGCTCCGTGTCTCCTCAATCTGTCAGCTGGTCATAACTAAAACACTGAAGGCCTTATGTGGCATACACACAGACCATCCTAGACAGGAACAGGGAGGGAATGGCTAGTCGTGTTTCAATTACACAAACCTACGCTTTACTCTTCATGGCATCGCTTTCACGTTGCATGTCCATCTAATAGACTTCAGTTATGCCTCCTCTGAAGTGCACGTGCTTGCGTGTTGTTCATGAAAAGCATTTTACTGACTAGGAGACAATAAGATTAATCAGCGTTTTTCCGATTATTATTTGCGTTGTGATCGTTTCGTCGCACAGTTACGAGGGAATTTTATGAGCGAGCGGGGCTCTGCAGTAAGGGACGTGTGCTGAAATGTGTAATCCATACAGTTGGTGATTGAGAGCGTGAAGTGGTAACGTTAGCCCGAAGCCAGCGTCAACTCTTCCCAGTTAAGGAGGTCAATGTTTTTTTTTGGTATCCAAAGCAGTCTGAGACGGTGTCCCACGTGTCCCGCCGGACAGATAAATCAGAAACCCTAACGGGACGATCCGGACACATACGCACACGCGGCTACTAATTATTCCCAAAGATATGTCAACAGGCGTGTCACTTAGTGGTAATGGGGAAATTCTCCGGATGGGAATGTTCCCATGTTAAACTCACGAGGACATGTTGGTCATAAAGCACTTTGTGTTTGAAATCAGGGGATGTTTATAGATGTAGCATTTGCGTCTATAACGTCTCAGGCCCGGATGTGCTCGTTATGGAGTTAGTGCTAGAAGACCATCGCCCGAATCGGTTTAGCCTGTCCGGGACCAGCCTGATTTCACTTCAAACGTGAAGTTAAATAGTGAAGGCAGTAATCATGGCGGTGCCTTGTGACTCCGTTGGTAGAACGTAGTGCTTGCAAACGCTAGGGTTGTGGGTTCAAGTCCCTCTTGTGACCCGTACAGGAAGTTATGAAAATGTAAGTGGCTTTTAAAGGTCTGCTAAATCAGCCTTTCTGAATCCCTTGTCCATGTCTGCTATTTAGCAGTCCACCAGCAGTCTGCTGTTCAGCGGTTGGCACATACAGAGCGTGTTCCATTAGATGCTGTAGCTTTCATATGGTTGGAGCTATTAGCTTTAATGATCCCGTTAGATTAAAAGTATGACTTTCCCCATACAACTCTCGCCAGCCTTGTAGAAAAAGGAACTTTGTCAAAGTCATAGTTGAAAGCAATGCGTCTTCACTACACACACTTGATTACTGTATCTTCCTGATGTCGTTCTGATTAATTCAGTCACTTCAAATCACTGGTCTAAACTTTAACGCAGCCGTAAGATGTCAATTTACTTTGCCACTTTAATGTGCGTTTGAAAAGTATTTTAAGTAAAACGTGATTGTGCAACTGTTTTTACCCAAGCGTTCCCCAGAGGAAGAAGGCATAGCTTTGTTTGTCCCTGGCACAACTTTGTGAAAGGCTATGCTAAATAGCTCCAACACAAAATGTTGTCCTCATAGCTGAACCCACAAGGCTGGATATACCAGGATACCTCTGGTTGGCATTGCCATAATAAATTCACATTCCAACATGTGCAGTGAAAAAAAAGACTCTAAACTACATCCACCTGCTCAGAGAACTGCCAACGTTTTTACGGTGTTCGGTTCCGGGTCCGGTACCCAGATTGTGTTTCTGTATGTCTGTTGTACTTCGCAGAGCCCCAGTAAGCTGCTCCAAAAACATCTTGGCCAGTCCCTCAGTCAGTCAGTCAGTCACAAAGCAGTTCACTGGCATCCATCTCTTCTCTCTCTATCCCCCAGCCCCGTCCTTCGCTCCACAGTGCTGTAACGCTACACCCTCTTCATCCCCTGCATGTCTTCACAGAGCGAAGTGTTACCATAATAATCATGGGGGTTTGGCATTTGTGTGGGAAAAGAGCACAGACTCCTCCGATTGCCTGGCATGTTATTGAGTCTCTCTCTCTCCCCTGTCACATGCGTGGACACCTGCGGTCCCATTAGGGATAGGAAATGGGCTGTGTGAGGAGGACGAAGAAGGAATGGGGTGTCAAGAGCTTCTGGGGTCTAGGCAGGTGTCTTGAAGGTCTGAGGGCTGATACAGGGGCAGGCTCTGTCCGTGGGCTCTAACCTCCTCAGGCAGTGAGTCCCTCTGTAGGATCCACTAGGTTTGAGATGGGCCTCTGAGAGTAGACTGGCTTTACCCCAACCTGGTTGGTATGTCACAGGACCGGTATGGGGTCTCTCACCGCTAAAAGGCCTTTTGGGCCACCTTAAGGAATGTCTTTACTCTCTCAGAAGAGTTGGGTAGCCTTCCACACACACTTGTACCTTCTCAAACTCCTCACTAACTCATTCACACTCAATAGGTTGCTAATTTAGTCCCACTAGTAACACCTACTAGTCAATCCACAGCCTGCCTTCTGTCCTCCCCAATTCCTATCTCCTCTCGGTCTCTCCCCCCTGCCCATTTTTCTTGCCGTCTCCCTCCCCTCTCTGTTCAGTGGGAGTGATGATATTTTCTTAATGAATTGGTTGGCGGCTGCTCTGGGGCCAGCTGGGCATGGCTAGAGGGACAGCTCTCCTCCATCCCCTTGTCTCCTCCTTTCCCCATCCTGTCCAGTGCCGTGTTCAGCTGGTGGGGAGGCTAGGGACCAGCCCCCAGCAGGTTGCTGCAGCTCCCACAGGCCTTGGCTCCAGCCGTGGGGAAACCCAACCCTCTAATCTCCTCTTGCTCTGATTTCTCTCCGGCCAACTTTCCATTTTAGTTTTGCAGGCTGCAGAGCTGGACAGGACACCCAGACCCCTGGCTATTCTGGGCCTCCAGAGTTATCCAGCCAGTGGTTCCCACTTTCCCCTCTCTCCCTCCCTCCGCTTTCTCCCTTGAGGGCAGTTAGGTTTTCTCCATCCTCCTGTGCCCCCCAACTATGTGGCTGTGTGCTTCGATTCACGATCGGCATGCAAGCGGGACAGTGGCCCCTGTCCTGAGCCCCAGCATCCGCCACCTGCTTGGATGGAACACATTTTAGTGGACACACACACACACACGCCTTTCCACCACTCCATCCCCACAGGCGTGCCTGTCAAAACCGATGAGTTTCAGATCTGCAGGTATAATGGGTTCTTCAACGGAGCAGCACGATTGGCAGGCTCAAACTCAATGCCTCCTCCTTCCTGACTCGACCCCCTGTCATTGAACTCGCCTGTTTCGTTTGTCCATTGCTGCCACCCCGCCCCTCCCTCTGTCAGTCCCCCGGCTTGCCCCGGGCCCTGGCTTTGTTTGTGCTTTTAAAATGGATGATTGTTTGTGTTGGTCAGTCAGGCTTGTGTTGTTAAAGGGCTTTAAGATAACTGCTAATTCCACTGGGCCTGTATTGATTAGCTGTGCTCCGCGGTGGTGGGGGTTGGTTTATAGCCCGGGCGGAACGCGTTTTCTCACCCCCCCCTGTCTCTCTCTCTGTCTTTCACCCCTCCCTTCACTTCTTCCCCTCCTGCCCCCCATCATCTTTCTCATGCTCTCTCTCCCGCTTTCTCCCTGACACCCACGCACGCTCCTCATCTCGATGGGGTCTCTCTCGCTCTGAATAATTAATGCTTAGCCTATTTAATTAGTGAGATTTGCTCTGAACAGAGGCAGAGTAATTGAGTCATCTGTGTGTGTGTGTGTGTGTGTGTGTGTGTGTGTGTGTCAGTGTAAACATACTAGCACAGCGATGGCAGCATTGAGTAACTGTGTAAATAGTCTTGAGGAGTTGTAGAGGAAGTGCCCCAGCCAATCCACAGCTCTGCATCGTCCCCCAAAAGGGCAGGTGTCATGCTGTGGGTGTCATCATCTGCAAAGAGTAGGCGTTTTGAAATGTGGACACTAACACCAGGGGCTGAGGATATGTTATTAAGTGTTGGCCAGTTAGTTCAGTGTTAATATTGAAGAGCCCAGGGCTGAGATTCCAACCCTGACCAAGGCCCACACCACTGGTTAAATGATTTGGTTCTCCTCATGCCTGTTCTGATGCTGCATGTGTTGCATTGATCTGATTATGTTGTCCCCCCCCAACCACTTTCGATAACTTTGTAGAACAGTCCTGTGTGCCAAATCGACAATAAAATAAGCGTAAATGTTTTTCTTATTTTGGTGGACATATTTATCAGAGTGTGTAGGTTGCAAATCTTAGAGTATTACAATGTTTTGATATATCTGATTTGGCTTTTACTCTAGACAGTTTGCTTATTAAGGATGTTGAACACTTTTACGTTTATCATGCTAGAGCAAATCTGAAAGGGGCCGCTGAAAATGTTTGTCTCATCACAGTGATATTTTAGCTTAGGTCCCACGTTTTTTGGGGATTTGAGCAATATACTGTGTCACTTGTTACTAGCAATTTATTCTTTAGGAAATATCTCACAGCATACTAATATTTGCCTTGTTCTTGGATTGTGGGGATGGGGTTTGCTGGTATGAAATCTGAGTGGCTGGTGAACCAAAATGTTTGTTAGGGCCCCTGATCATAACACTACTAGAGATGTTGGTGATTGTTGTGCACAAGCATTGGTGGTTACATCCTGGTTAGATGTATAAGGCTACAGACAAGATGATGTGTCAGCATCCATGTCCAGTCCAAAGAACTGCTTTCATCACGCTGATCTTTTCAATTAGTGACGTATCATGCTGGTCTTTACAATTAGTAATGTGTCTCTCAGGTCTTTACAACTCGTGATGTCTCTCGCAGGTCTTTACAACTCGTGATGTCTCTCGCAGGTCTTTACAGCTCGTGATGTCTCGCAGGTCTTTACAACTCGTGATGTCTCTCGCAGGTCTTTACAACTCGTGATGTCTCTCGCAGGTCTTTACAACTCGTGATGTCTCTCGCAGGTCTTTACAACTCGTGATGTCTCTCGCAGGTCTTTACAACTCGTGATGTCTCTCGCAGGTCTTTACAGTTCGTGATGTCTCTCGCAGGTCTTTACAGTTCGTGATGTCTCTCGCAGGTCTTTACAGTTCGTGATGTCTCTCGCAGGTCTTTACAAGGGAAACAGGAAGCCAATAAGGGCCACAATAAGAATCCGTAGAGGTGCAATACTTTTACCATCTGCCCTTTAAAAACAAAACAAATGTATTTGTTCTTTAAAAATAAGTTTCCTGTTAACCAGTTACTCATTCTTGTTAATTAGTATGAAATATATTTCCCATTTGTCTTAAGGAAATGTCTGTTGTTTCGTGTTTATTTTATACAGTCTTTTTTTGACTAAGACATAATGAGTTGCTGTTGTCATATTTATAAAATGTTTGCATTACCCAGGCAACCTTTAAGAATAGATTTGCGATAACCGTTGCTTTGCATAATAATTTTTTAAAAGAAATATAATCATTTTGGATTGGGCGCATTTGTCAAAATATTGTTTTACATAATGTACTGTATGTGCATGTTGGCTTCCACAGTAGGATCTCGAGCTTCAAAGGCACTTTCATACTTACAGGGTCCTCACACCTTCAAATATATTGGCAAGGGGGAAACATTTGCACAAATGTGCAAGTCAAAATAATAGTGAAGAGCCCACGAGTAAACTATTTTGTATCTAGCTAGCGCCTTCATCTGTCAGAAAATGGTAGGGGCTGTTATGTTTTTATCTAGCTATTTCTAATGCGTATCTTCTGATGAATATAGGTTAGAACAACGATCGCAGACCATGACAGTGTGAAACTGTGCCCAACTGACGCAAAGTCCCGTGCACTTCAGACACCACCCACTTACTACCTTCTAACGCAGGAGCACGTCAGACACCACCCACTTACTACCTTCTAACGCAGGAGCACGTCAGACACCACCCACTTACTACCTTCTAACGCAGGAGCACGTCAGACACCACCCACTTACTACCTTCTAACGCAGGAGCACGTCAGACACCACCCACTTACTACCTTCTCACGTAGGAGCACTTCATGTTGCTGTCTGCCACCGGTGTAAAATCTATCTATCGCAGAAATAGGTGTCACGGCCAGCGGTTGCCTCTTTTTGTTTTGTTTAATGGAAGCCCCTTAACAGTTAATTTCTAGGTGTTTTACTTGAGACGCCCTCTGCTGGTGGATTTGCAGGAAGAGCTGTGGTTCAAGTAAAAGGAGAATACTGTCAGATAAGCCATAATTTGAATTAAGGAATTACCCTACTGATACAGCGCATATACTGTTTGAGCATATAGAGAGAAAAAACTTAAGTATATATTCTTCATATTCACTGGGTTTCTTGAGGAATACATTTTAGCGTGTGCACATGTGCGCCGTACTTGTATTTCTGCCAGTGGCCTGTAGAGAGGGCTCTGCATGTAGACAGGACCAGGCCCAGTGACCTTATTAGTGGCAACAGAGGATGCCACTAATCTACGAGCCTAATTGTTGACATTTTCAGTCTGATTGACTGGAGGTGTGAGATTCATGTTGCAGTTGTCCTCTCCCCTTGATGTCAGTGAGCCTGTAAGGTAATCGGGCAGGAGCACGACAGGATGTAGGCTTTAGGCCCTCAAAGGCCAGAGAATAGGAGCTGAACCACGTTCTAGCCGGCTCCTCTCTGTTACAGTAGTGTGTTCTGTGTCTGTGGGCTTTCAAGGGGACAGGCCAGAAGGAGGGAGGGAGTCTAAATGGCACCAGGGTGACCCCCCCCCCCCCCCCCAACCCCTTACTGACCCTGTGTACATTCTGGATGGGGGACCCATCACACCTGTCCTACCCTTGTCTCCAGACAGCTGGGCGCCTGCTTCTTAATCATTCGTACAGTACGCACACCCACAAGCGCTAACTAATACACAAACATGCTCACACACACACTTTGCAACCGCTCACTTCATTTCGTGCTAAAATACATCTGAAATCCAGTTTTTAGATACTCGGCGGCCCGCGCACTGCTGTGTCCGAGGAGAGTACGAGACTGGGGGGATGGAGAAGGGGGTGGGGGGGAGAGTGACTGTGAGAGAGAGTACAGTATTGATTTGGGGCAGTTCATTTTGTGCTGTCCCCGGTGAGTTGCTCTGTGGGAAATAGCTAGTTTGTCTCCTGTCACTGTGGCTTCGCAGTTAAAGAGAAAAAAAAATTTTAGGGGAAAGAAAGCCGCTTGTCTCTATAGACCAAAGCATCAACATCACAGGGACCTGAGGAATCACTGGGGAGACCTCTAACAGACCAAGGTGTGTGTGTGTGTGTGTGTGTGTGTGTGTGTGTGTGTGTGTGTGTGTGTGTGTGTGTGTGTGTGTGTGTGTGTGTGTGTGTGTGTGTGTGTGTGTGTGTGTGTGTGTGTGTGTGTGTGTGTGTGTGTGTGTGTGTGTGTGTGTGTGTGTGTGTGTGTGTGTGTGTGGTAGTGGAGAAGGTTGTATTGATCATTGGCCGTTTACTGTCCCTCGTTCCCTAGTGAATCACGCGGCGGGAAGTGGTTAATTTGTCTCCTGTCCGGGGGGCTTAGACACACTGTGGGTGTGGGGTCATTTGTCTTCTGCCCTGGGTGGGTCGCAGCTGTTAAACGCTTCGCTCAGTCTTTGTGGTGACACCGTGTTGTCATTGATTACTCTGTGCCATGACAATGTGTATTGATTATATACTATAGATATTGAGTTGAAGGAAAATAAAAAAAAAAATAAACAAGAAAGAAGAATTGTACTTATTTTCGTTTGAGCCAGCCGAAAGACTATTCAGAACGTACAAAGTTTTTGGAAATACTTTACTGCATGTCAGTTAGTGTCAAGTGTAATATTGTTTTTAGCCATAACCAATTATTACCCTGTAGCCTTCCTCCCCTGTGGTGAACTAGGAATAAAGTAATTTCAAGTTACCTTGATTTAACCAAATTCTTAAACTATTTGATTAGTGTTTTCTGGGGTGTTTACATTAGCCGAGACATTCAGTGCTAGGCTTTGTCAAAAATACTGTTGACTGGCCTATTGTGGCTTGATTGTGCACTGACAGCATCTCACCAATGCCCCAGGGATAACACACTGACCCAAGGCTGCAAAACGGGGCCCTTGAACACCGTCAATCAGCTGCCTTTGAACACAACTTTGCTGGCACCCCCTGAAGAGGCCCACCTGTCCCAAATTAGGCCTCATCAGGAGGAATATAAATGGACCCCAGAAAAGCAGCTATGGGCAAGAGAGAACGAAGAAGGGGAATAAGTGGGTGATGAAGTACCTACAGAACTGCCTCCGTGACACCTTCAGATGCCAATTCACCAGTGGTTATGTTCTCCTGCTATTTTCACAAGTAATGGCCCTGAACACTGTTCCTCATGCCACTATATAGGTGAACCTTGCACGCATCCACACTGAATAATGTCTTCCTGGCTTTCTAACCTAAGGATACATATGGGACATTTACACTTGTAAGGCGCACATGTGCTCCAAAAGTGATTTCAATCAAATAGAAAAACCTGTGGAGAAGTGAAACATTTACACATTTACAGTAAAGTAAAAGTTTTGGCCAGGAGTGTTTATTATTTTTTTTTTTGGAAGCCTCTCAAGAATACGTGGTGGTGCAAGAACAGCCTGACCTGAATAAAGGTGTTTTGGATAGGGGAGAAGAGTGGCTTCAGCGTGGATTAATGAGTCCTATTATGGACAGGCTTGGGAATGAATGCCCAAGCTCTTTTTAGGACCACCGGGCTTATGTCAAGTCAAGTTTGGATTTGATAAGTGTGATATGTTAGTCGTACCCCGTAGCTCAGTCCTTGGAATGTTTACAGCCTAGTTCTATTAAGCATGACCATAAATCCTAGGTGACGCTTACGCACCAAACTGTCATATGGCTGGGCGGTACACTAGCAAGTAAAACAGTGATCTATATATAAACACACACACGCGCGCACACACACCAGTTTAAGGGCAGGCCAGTGTGAGTAGTGTTATCCAAGCCTCTGGGAGCAGTATTACATAGCCCGGTTGGCCCTGACTGACTAGCTGTTTACAAGACATCTTCAGCCTCCTACTGAGAAACGCATCCTGTTTACGACCAGTGTATGTTCATCAGGGGCCGCTGAGATGCCTGTGTTCGGTGTCTTGTGCAGTTGGTCCTGTTCACCATTTTTACTGATCTGTCTGCCAGTTAGTTATATAGTTATTTCCACAGGTCCATGCCTGTCTCCCTGGCTAAACTAAACCCAAGTGCTGTCAGTTTATTGCCAGAGCTCCAATTGGTTAAGGTCCACCTACCTGTAGGGCATCACGGAAGGTTTATGAGGCAACTTCTGAGTTGCTGACTCCAGCGCAGACAAAAGGCAGGTCTTCTTATTTTAACAATTGTTTTTGTGTATTTTATTTCAAGACCCAATATTTGTATATAGACAAGACTGCTCTAAAATGCATTTGTTGTTCTGATGCAGGCAGCTGGCAATTTTAGTTTCATTAAGATGCTTAGTGTAGGTTTTGACTAAAGGTGTGTTTTTAACACTACAGTTAATTTAGGATGATTGTGAAGACAATCCATCAAGCCTCTAAACTATTGAGGAACGTCTCATTGACATATTCCATATTTAGCAATTCTCATTTTTGTAGCTTCCCTCTGTATCTTTTTTAAATGTATTTTCTGGACACTGTTTCCCTCAGTCCTTTCTGCCATAACCTTGATGTTTTTGTTTGGTTTCAAAATGACACTACACTTGAGGTCTGAGGAACAACAGTTTCCATACAACAGAGATCTATACTGCACAACTCTTTAAGGAAGGTAATCTTTATTATTTTTTTCCAAGTAGCAATAAATTGACTGACATTTCTATTCCATGGTGATACCATTTAGGAGCTGATGTTAATAAGTAATAATGAAAGAAGACTTGTCAGCTGCTAGCAGTGTGAGAGCTTGTCCTCAGTTTAGTTTTGAATTTGTGTACAAATATTAGTGTATTTAGTACAGCTTCCCACAACATTTCTGTGAAAAACAATGCAAGTTCAGTCATGTTCTCCATTTTTGATAACTGCTGAATTAGAAATAAAACCAACACACACAAAATAACAAATGGTGAACAAACGAAACATTTATAATGAAATGACTTTATTTATTTTAATGCCAGACACACTTAGGTAGCTGACCCCTGCTCCAGATCAATGCCATCTTACCCCTCATCCCCCCCAGTCACAAAACAAGTCCAGGCCCCCCTGTCTATTTTCGAGACCATAACACCCCCCCCCCCCCCCCCAAAGTTTGTAATGTCCAACTTGCAGCGCTGCATCTCCAGTTACCACGATGACAGGGGCTCTTTCACTAAGGCAACACTCCTTGGACTGGCTCAGCCCTAGTTCTGCCCTCCCTTACTTTGTTTATCGTCACTCATTTCAATGTGTGCATTGGAGGACTTGATTGATGGTTCCAAAGTCAGTCGAACTGGTCACTATTCTAGTCACCATAACCTCATCTGATGTGTCCTGCTGTCCTTCTATCTGTGACTGTTCTTACAGATCTGGAGGAAGAGCTGAGCTTAGTGCTGTACAGTATCATTTTATCAGTTTATCATTTTACAGTACTACGGTCATTGCTGTGACTTTGGAATACTTTTCCCATCGTGCAAGTGTGTGTGCGTGTCTGCCAGTGGTGGTGCAGCGGTGCCCATGCGTCCGGAGCAGATGCCCGCTTCTTCAGGCGATGCTCAGCAGTTTGGAGTGGTCCGTGGCAGGTCCAGCCCTGCCCAGAGGGACCAATTAGAACCCAGCAGCTGCACGCACAAACACACACACACACACACACACACACGACCACACCACATGTAGCCACACACACACACCACACGCGGCCACAAACACACACACGCGACCACACCACATTTAGCCACACGCGGCCGCACACACACACACACACACTACACGTGGCCGCACATACACACTACACGCGGCCACACCACATGTAGCCACACACACACCACACTACACGCGGCCGCACACACACACACAACACGCGGCCGCACACACACACGCGGCCACACCACATGCAGCCACACACACACACACACTACACACGGCCGCACACACACACACACACTACACGCGGCCGCACACACACACACTACACGCAGTCACACACACGCACACACCACGCGCAGCCTCACACACACTACACGCGGTCACACACACACACACACACACACCATGCACAGCCTCACACACACACACCACGCGCAGCCAGACACACACCACACGCGGACACACACACACACCACATGCGGACACAGCGAGGGTTGTGAGATAAAGCGAGACCGGGGCGGGGTGTGAGTGAGAGATTGAAGAAAGGAGAGATCCAAATGCATGTGTGTGAGAGTAGACTGAGTAGACGGAGAGATGACAGAATGATGAGACTACGGAGGATGGAGGAAGTAAAGGAGTGAAGAGAGAGATGGATGACTAGAAAGCTGGGAATGAGTGATAGGTTCGGAGGGAGGGGTGAGGGGGTGTTTATTAGGTTTGCGTTTTCGGAGCACCTGCTTGACATCAAAAGGGCTGGAAAGGAGAGAGTGGCATTCTCCCCTCTTCTCCCACCAAATTAGCACCAGGACTCACTGAGAGGCCTCACTGTCCTCCTGTCACATGGCCTGATATCACCTCTGAACCGTCACATCTGACCTCTGTAAATTTAGCCCTCTGGGCCATCCAGCTACTATGCCAACCTTTACGCTAACAGCTATAGTTGGGGGGCCTAGCTTAGCATAAGGTAGCAATAATAAGTTTAAAAGGTCATGGTGGGAGTACACACATCTATTCTGCATCTGTGGTTCGTCAGTCAGCCAAGGGAGAAAGAAACACACATACTCAACCAAATGCACTTTGCTCACTCGCTCTTGTATCTGCCCTCTCTGCCTCCTTCTCTCTCACACGCACTCACACTCTTTCCTTGAGCCAGTCCTCTGGGACTCGGCGTGTAGCTCAGAGCTCTTGACATGTATCAGATAGGGTTCCCATGGTGTCCTCCGGGGGGCCGCGCTTAACCTTGGCGTGTCCCTTACACATGCCCTAATGGGTCCCATCGCACTGTTACATGGAGGTAGTCACTGGAGACTGTGTCTTACTATGTCCAATGGAGAAGTCGACCCCCTTCAACGCTCCGAGTTGTTTAGGAAACTCAGCCACTATGTTGTTTACTCCCATCTGCATCGTTTCAGCGAGTCCACCTGTTAAATGGAAAATGTCTAAGGCTTTTCTCTTCCAAGCAAGGTCTTATCCCCCGCAAGGTCTGTTTGATTGACAGCCAGATGATGCCCTTTGACCCCTCAACGCGTTAACATTTCATTTGTGGCTGTAAACTGACCTGTTGGGCGATTTTGCTCATTGCAACCAAGAACAGCAGCGCTAGTCTCAAATGGCCTGACAGGGTTAGAGGTCAGGGTCAAGTCTCAGGTTTCCTTTCAAATTCATTGTACTAAAGACTTACTTTCTTAACTGTACATGTATTAACTGAGTCTTTAATGTATAGGTGTTAAATCCTTGTGTGCGGACACTTTTTTGAGTAACGGAACGGTAAACCTCATCACCGTCCCCCTTGGCAGGCAGGCAGGCAAGTGCGTGTCTGACAAGTATGTTTCTTGCTCAAAGCCTCCTTCGAACGGTCTGTCCCATGGATAAAGAGCCTACTCCCTTCTGTAAGGATTTGAACAGTGAAGCTAACATTGAAAATGTCTTTCTAGACCACAGGTTCCCAAACTAGAGGTCGCAACCCCATGTGGGGTCTTTTGAGATGAAAATGGTGTCGGGGGAGAATGTTTTTACAATTGACTCTTATAGGCTCAAAAGAAATACTGATTATGTAATTTTTCTTCACTTGGTTGGAGACACGAGAATTTGTAGATATCGAAATGGGGTCATCGTTCAAAATAGTCTGGGAACCCCTGCTCTAGACTCATTGGATTTGGATCTAATTTTACAATGCTAACTTCACTGTTCAAATACTTATGAAGCATACACACAGTGGGGAGAAGTATTTGATACACTGACGATTTTGCAGGTTTTCCCACTTACAAAGCATGTAGAGGTCTGTAATTTTATCATAGGTTCTAAAACAAAAATCCAGAAAATCACATTGTATGATTTTTAAGTAATTAATTGGCATTTTATTGCATGGCATAAGTATTTGATACATCAGAAAAGCAGAACTTTAATATTTGGTACAGAAAACTTAGTGCAATTACAGAGATCATACGTTGCTTCTTACGGAGCCACTCCTTAATTGCCCTGGCTGTGTGTTTCGGGTTGTTGTCATGCTGGAAGACCCAGCCACGACCCATCTTCAATGCTCTTACTGAGGGAAGGAGGTTGTCGGCCAAGATCTCGCGATACATGGCCCCATCTATCCTCCCCTCAATACAGTGCAGTCGTCCTGTCCCCTTTGCAGAAAAGCATCCCCAAAGAATGATGTTTCCACCTCCATGCTTCACGGTTTGGATGCGAGTGGAGTTTAGACCAAAAAGCTCTATTTCTGTCTCATCAGACCACATGACCTTCTCCCATTCCTCCTCTGGATCATCCAGATGGTCATTGGCATAGTGTGTTACTAATGGTTTTCTTTGAGACTGTGGTCCCAGCTCTCTTCAGGTCATTGACCAGGTGCTGCTGTGTAGTTCTGGGCTGATCCCTCACCTTCCTCATGATCATTGATGCCCCGTGAGGTGAGATCTTGCATGGAGCCCCAGACCGAGGCAGATTGACCGTCAGCTTGAACTTCTTCCATTTTCTAATAATTGCGCCAACGGTTGTTGCCTTCTCATCAAGCTGCTTGCCTATTGTCCTGTAGCTCATCCCAGCCTTGTGCAGGTCTACAATTTTATCCCTGATGTCCTTCCACATCTCTCTGGTCTTGGCCATTGTGGAGAGGTTGGAGTCTGTTTGATTGAGTGTGTGGACAGGTGTCTTTTATACAGGTAACGGGTTCAATCAGGTGCAGTTAATACAGGTAATGAGTGGAGAACAGTAGGGCTTCTTAAAAAAAACTAACAGGTCTGTGAGAGCTGGAATTCTTACTGGTTGGTAGGTGATCAAATACATAGGTCATGCAATAAAATGCTAATTAATTATTGAAAAATCATACAATGTGATATTCTGGATTTTATTTTAAAATTCCGTCTCTCACAGTTGAAGTGTACCTATGATAAAAAAATTACAGACCTCTACATGCTTTGTATGTATGAAACACTGCCGATTTTGCAGGTTATCCAATACTTGTTCTCCCCACTGTATGTAGTGCCATAACTAGGACTTTCTTTAAGTCGTCTGGCTTATTCACAGAATGACAGTTAGCGTGAGAGATGGTGGAGAATGGGAAAACAAGCAGAGACCTCGGAGAGGGAAAGGTGTTACTCTAACTTGAAGTGGTGGGGGGCTGTTACCCTAACCCTCCTGGAGTGGGGGGGGGGGGGGGGGTACATGTCAGTTTGGCCCTGGAAGAATTCCCCCGGCATGGGTCAGGCCAGAGGGGTCAGGAGGTGTTGGTTACAGACCATGGCTTCCCACACATACGATGATGGCTTTGCGGCGATGACTGACGAGGCCCTGAGGGCCACACACAAATAGCCCCCTCGGGCGACACTAGAGTCCCTACCCGTGGCAACTGCAACGTTCACCCAACCCCGGTGACATCAGCGTCAAACCAGGCGAGTCTGTGGCACGCTCTCCCCTTGGCTCTGTCAGTACACCTCTCCCGTCCCTCCTTCTCAAATGCCCTCGGAGGACGCTCATTAGAACCCTTCCTCAATGACGGACCCCAATTGGACACCCCTCCCCCTCACACTCGACGACAGGACGGTTCTGGTCATATTGACCGCTTTGGTCTTGGTTCTATATGCGGTTTGGTGTACGGGCCTCAACTCTTCAGTGTTGTTCGCCTCGATCGTGTTGACAATTGCGGTTTGAATAGTATGATTGCAAAAGATTAGATCGGTTCTTTTCACTATATGTACTCTGTGAGTTACAATATTCTGTTTTTTATTTTGTAATATTGTCGGAGTGTGAACGGGATTCCTTTTGCTCCGATTTGGTTTGAAACAGGGTATTTGTGTTACTTAGTTAAAAAGAGTTCCAGATCCAAATCGATGACTCTAAGTCAGTGTTAGGGTTTGGAACTTGAGTGAACCATTTCAGTATCGTCCTTTTTGCTGGTAAAACCTACTAGTGTCTGTCTCTCCATATGCTGTCAAAACAACAACCAGGGATTTGGGACACTGGCCAGCCGGGCCAGTAGACTCACATTTGGGTCCAAAATATTTGTTCTGGAAAGACTAAATGTAGTTGGACACATTTTCTGCTGGCTTTATATTAATGTTGTGATGTGTTTGTGCTGCAGCTGAGTGCCAACAGAATAGCATGCCCAGACAGGAGGCGTTTAGGAAACACTTGGTCCCAGTTTGAACCATGAATCTGGCCATCGTCTCTTGGCCACTCTCTGGTTGTTGTTTTTTTCGGTTAATGAGTGCATCAAGGTCAGACACACACCCACTCAATAACACTCACTCATTAACAAACTCTCTCATGCACACATGTGCATGCACACCATCACACACCCTGTCTAACCCCTGACAGCAGGTCTGGGACCTGTGAATCCTGTATCATGTGTGCACTGGAACTGTCAATCAAAACAGAGGGCAGAGCTAGCTTCTCTTTCTATCTCAAATCAAAAGGCCTTATACATTGCCAAAGCAAACAGACTCCTAAATAACAAGAACAGTCGAAATACTCTGTTAATAATAATTTGCAGGAAAATACTTTAAGAAATGAACACTATGAAAGACGCAAGTTGTAATATTCGTTGTTCCCCTGACTGTTTCAATGTGTCTGAGGGAGAATACAGTACAACTACTGCAGTTAATACGTCACAAACGTTGAGTTTCTATTAATTGATAGTGGATTTTATACTCACCTCTTTTCCCTTGTGCATTTAAGTATTTGTTTAGAATTTTGAGGGAGAACACTTTCCGTGAGTCTGTATCGTTTTCTCTGTTTAGTAGAAAATGCATCTCTCTTAACGTTCCCTGAGGACAGAGGAAGCACAGCCTTTCTTGCTGGTTAGTCAGGTCTGCCTCACTAAGTCTTTACACAGAAAACGCCCCCATCAGTCACAGTGGTCAGATAGTTTGCCACCATGTACTTTGATCTTTTCCTGTGTTTTTCCACTAGTTAACATTTCACATGACTTTGCTTCATTTTTGGGTAGATTGTCCAAGTGCTGTTTTTAAGGTTTTAGTTTGTGTTGGAGAAGGGAGCTTCAGAACCAGCTGGCTTGGGGGACTTCTCTCTGGTCACCTCTTGGGATTTGAGTGTTTCGCAGTACTAGGAGTGGATTTGGTTTTTAACTGATTATAGCATTTGGTGGCTTTTTTGTACCCTGATGCTCTTACAGAATCCCACATGCAGCATTTTACCACTGGTGACATTTTTGCTTTGTAAGCAAACCCCCGCCCACACTTCACTGCTGTATGTAGAGCCAAGGCTTCTAATATGTAGTCTAAACTTTTTAATATTTTCAATATCCTAATCGGGGTGTCTAATTTAACAGAGGATTCAATGGCATGGAAAGTCCTTTTAGCTTTGTCTGTCAGCTCACCTTCTGCCAGGTTGAAGTCTGTACCAAATTGTGTGTGTGTGTGTGTGTGTGTGTGTGTGTGTGTGTGTGTGTGTGTGTGTGTGTGTGTGTGTGTGTGTGTGTGTGTGTGTGTGTGTGTGTGGGATTCTAAATGAGCAGAGTCAAGTAAAACAGTTTGTCTTTGGGCCTTTTCTGGAATGTCAATGTGTGTGTTTTTCAGACATCTGACGGAACTCTGGCTGATTATCTAATTGTTCCTTTAACTCCTCTCCTTACTATATTGTCTGTATGCAGGAGATGTTTAATTTTTCTCTCCCTCTATTTTTCTCCCTCCCGCTGTCCTCTCACTCTATCTCATCTCCCCCTCTCTCCCCTAAACCTTGATCTCCCGCCCCTCCCTCTCTACCACTCCAGTCTTCTGTCTTGCCCTTCCCCCCTCTTTATCCACGCTCATACCAAGTCTCACACACATGACACAGCCCATACAGTGACACACAATACCGCTGGCCTCTCTGTCAAACACAGCCCATACACTGACACACAATACCACTGGCCTCTCTGTCAAACACAGCCCATACACTGACACACAATACCGCTGGCCTCTCTGTCAAACACAGCCCATACACTGACACACAATACCGCTGGCCTCTCTGTCAAACACAGCCCATACACTGGCATGCCAGGCAATGTGGACTAGAGCACAGAACAGGGCCGTGTCCTAGCTGGGTGGGACAGTGGAGGTGTCCTAAGCTTGGTAACTGATAGTAGCTGCCAGATTCTATTCCAGCTCTAACTTAATATATATATATATATATATGTATATATATATATGCTGTGTATTTCTATGTGAAGTCACTGCCTGCCTGGGCTTAGCGTCGGGTGTTAACCTATAGGCTCGTAACTCGAGCGTCAACTTTTCGCGGTTAACCACACGACATTTGGTAGGTATTTAAATGTGATACCCTGCCATATTATACAATTAAAGTGTAGCGTTAGCCTAGCGCGGGCCGCGTTAATTCGGTCCGACGTTAGCCTAGCCCTCGGTATGTCTATCAGGTTCCCACTGGGAATCAAAGGATCAGCCCCGGGGAATTTGACTGGAGACTGGGGAGGGTAGTGGTGTAGGGCAGGGGTGTAGAAGCTCCTGTATCAGACTGCCTGTCAATAGCAAGATTAATAGTCTCCCAGAGTCTCGGGTGGCTGTGGGGGGGACAGGGTCTTTGGCAGAGTGGGACAGGGAGTGCTGTTAGCTGGAATTAGCCGTCAGGTAAGGAGAAGTGCTGCTTGCCAGACTCACAGCAGCTGTGGGAACCGACTAAATGGGGAGAGGCAGGGGATCCCGGAACAGACAGACAGACAGGCAGGCAGGAGGAGAGGAATAGATAGCAGCCTGTCTTCTGACTGTCTCCTGACTGCAGGCTTTCTACACCGTGCTGCGCTGCAATGATGACATTATTTGATAATCCTTAAGGGAACGGTGGTGGTGCTGGAGCAAGCTTTCTGCCACTCTGTCAGGGAAATAGACTGGATGAAGAGAACAGGAGGTGGAGGTCTGGAGTGGAGGTAGATCTACTCAGACTAACAGGAGGTCTGGAGTGGAGGTAGATCTACTCAGACTAACAGGAGGTCTGGAGTGGAGGTAGATCTACTCAGACAAACAGGAGGTCTGGAGTGGAGGTAGATCTACTCAGACAAACAGGAGGTCTGGAGTGGAGGTAGATCTACTCAGACAAACAGGAGGTCTGGAGTGGAGGTAGATCTACTCAGACAAACAGGAGGTGGAGGTCTGGAGTGGAGGTAGATCTACTCAAACAAACAGGAGGTGGAGGTCTGGAGTGGAGGTAGATCTACTCAAACAAACAGGAGGTGGAGGTCTGGAGGCGAGGTAGATCTACTCAAACAAACAGGAGGTGGAGGTCTGGAGGCGAGGTAGATCTACTCAGACAAACAGGAGGTGGAGGTCTGGAGGCGAGGTAGATCTACTCAGACAAACAGGAGGTGGAGGTCTGGAGGCGAGGTAGATCTACTCAAACAAACAGGAGGTGGAGGTCTGGAGGCGAGGTAGATCTACTCAAACAAACAGGAGGTGGAGGTCTGGAGTGGAGGTAGATCTACTCAGACAAACAGGAGGTGGAGGTCTGGAGTGGAGGTAGATCTACTCAGACAAACAGGAGGTGGAGGTCTGGAGTGGAGGTAGATCTACTCAAACAAACAGGAGGTGGAGGTCTGGAGGCGAGGTAGATCTACTTTGTGTGTGCAGACACAATTCAGCCACTGCCACTGAAAAGACATCAACGGTGTGACAGCCTTCATGTCCCATTCAGTCACATACATTGTAGTGGAACCATCATTTGATCTGTTACTGCATGATAGGAGAACATGGCGATCACCCATCCAGGGTGCCTGACAGGTCCTAGTCTTGGAGATGGATCCAATCCATTTAGAGCTGTAGTTGGTGTTTGTGGGTGTGGGGTTGTGTGTGTTTGTGTGCAGGTTTGAGAGGGTTGTGTGTATTGAAGGGGGTGTGTAGAGGGGTGTGTGTGTGTTTAGAGTTGAGGGTGTGTGTGTGTTTAGAGTTGAGGGTGTGTGTGTGTTTAGAGTTGAGGGTGTGTGTGTGTGTGTGTGTGTGTGTGTGTGTGTGTGTGTGTGTGTGTGTGTTTGTGTGTGTGTGTGTGTGTGTGTGTGTGTGTGTGTGTGTGTGTCCACCTCATCTAGCATGTTGCATATGATCAGCCATCCATCTCCCAGACCAGCCAAATATCAGTGTCACGCAGACCCTAGTTGAAATAGCTCCTCTAAAGACCTTGTGTCTCAAGCCTAAAGCCATCCACCTATCTAATCCTAAAGCCCAAAATCTGTTCTTTGGTTTGACATTGATATTTTAGTTTTCTAAATATCTTGGTAAGTTACGGTATCAATGTACTTTCTGAAAATAAAGTGGCCGCAAATGTATTTTATTGGCAGTTGTGGTTGCCTAGTGGTCGTCTAGTGATGGACGTGCCTCAAGCCAAGGAAATGCTAGTATACAACTATGTCTGAGGAGAGTAGATCGATCATGTCCCGGGCCTTTTTATAATGAGACAATTACTTAGCTAGCTTGGTAACGAGAATGTTCAGTCAAATAGAATACCATAGGCCAGACACAGGGGAGCATGGGAAGAATCTACAAAACAGGGGCTTTTTGTGCAGATGTCAAAACAATAAATGTAGGATACAGTGTTCCTTAATCAATGGAATTCTGTCCTATATTTGATTCAAATCATTTCATGGTGGGCTTGAATTCGGTTTGGTCCCCTGTTGGTGTGGTGTGCGTGCGTGTGATGTTTCAGAGGGCATTTGAGGCAGGGGAGTGTGGGAAGTTACTTGTAAACTAAACTGTTAAATAGTTTTCCCATTCATTGTTACAATAATATTGGTTTGGTTGTTGTTGTAAATGTTTAGGTTGATGTAAAGGTTAGGTATAGGGACAATAGTTTATTTTAATGGTACTAAATTCCTCACGTGTGTACACGCATGCGTGCTTGTGTTAGGCAGCAGCTACCAAGACTAGCTGTTAGGTAGGCTATCTGCACTGCTGAATGAATACAGCAGATCATCTGTAGTTTCACAGCATAGAGTTGTGTGTCATCTTGGGATGGATTGGTTTCATCTATGTGTGTATGTGCATGTGTGTTTGTATGCGAATAATGAATGGGTGTGCGCTGATTGTAAACCCCAGCAGGTTGTGTTGGTTGAGTGGGTCCTGGAGCAATAGGGTCCCAATCTTCTACTAGACCACCATGAACACACACTGTGTGTGTGTGTGTGTGTGTGTGTATATACACACACACGGAAACGGGGGTCTCAATCTTCCTCTAATAGACCTCTGACAACACGATGGGGGAGCAAAAGACTGTGCTCCCCCTCTACAACACACACACTCACGCTGTCACACGTGTAGGGCTGTCATTAAACAGCTGAAGCGGAACATGGTTGTGAGTCGCTGTTTGGGACTAGGTGGGTATGTTGGGGTGTTTTGAGTGGGACTTAAGGAGGGGGAGGTCGACGCAAGCCAACACACACTCACACAAGGCGGTTAGAGGTTTGTAGCGTAGGTCTCGGCCCGGCAGCGGTCTTTGACAAGCCCTATTTGTCATCTGTTAGGAGGTCCAAATAGCTCTGACTACAATACAGATGACTGCTAGGAGAAGAACACAGCCCAGGCAACTAATCCTGTACCGCCATACCACCCTACACACACACACACACACACACACACACACACACACACACACGTCCACAACACGCGGCCTTACCTCATACTGTGTTTTGGGCAGGTCCTAGTGTTGTGTGTGTGTGTGTAGTGGTTTGATCATGGGTAAATGTTTGTCTGAGATTAATTCTCCATCTGATCCAGAGCTGTGTACTGCCTGACAAATGAAACTCGCGCCTCGCTCTCAGCATGAAAGACAGAGTGAGGGAGAGAAATGATTTTATTGGCTTGTCATTGCTCCAAGCTGCTGTTTGTTTCCTGGTCACGCTTTGTTATTAAATGCTAATCGACATGACAACAATCACGGCAATTGGCAATCAAAGACATTAGATGCAGATAATTGGAAGTGAGTAGAAGGGGCATGTCGTTGGGGTCCCTCCCACTCAGTCTGGTCCTCGATCTCTTCTTCCTTTCTCTGCCTGCCTCTCTCTCTCTCTCTAGTTGTCCATCTCTCCTTACTTTCTTCCTCTCTCATTAAGAATACGAAGTCTTGTCATAGTGAGCGATCTGTGGCACTGCTACAGGAGAGATGGGAAGCAGGCAGGAAGAGCGGGGGCTGGGTTGGGGGGGGACAGCTAGACAGAGAAGATTTTTTCTCCTGCTGGTTCTCTGGGTTTGTCTGAGGGAACAGATGGTGATTTATATGAGATGGGGAGACTGTTTTAGGCTCACTGACACACAGCTGTTTCAGTTGCAGGATTCAGTTGTGAAATAGTTACAAATGTATACTTCAATTCTCAAATTGTCCAAAAGTTAGTATTCACTCTAGAATTATCCCAACGTTACACGTCATAAATGAGGATCCCATCCCAAAATTTGATTTGAGCTAGATTTATCCCATCCTCTCTAGAAACAACTGTCCTGTTTCCTCTTACACAGTCATCTGACACTACCTGAGCTGTCACAGTACTCCTCCTGATCCTTTACTTGCTAAATTGTTACTCTTGGCTCTGATAAATCCTCTAGTTTGGTAAATTGGCGTAAAGCAGCGGATTGCGATCCTCGCAGATGCAAATGCCATCCTTTACCCAGCGCAGCGTGGCAGCGTGTGGCAGCTGGGCCTGGCTATCATAAAGCAACATGATAGATACACACCCAATAGAAATAAATAACAAACACTCCTATTCTTTCCACCCCCCTAGCCCCCCCCCTCTCTTTTATGCCTATCCCCTGATGGATCTGCAAAATGATATAACGAATGAGACTTACAGAGGGAGAGAGGGGATATGATTTATTAGGCTCATATATATTTCTTCTTTGTTATTCCCTCATCTTTACATGTGAAGCTTGTTAAAGAGCACACCTGTCTGTCGCAAAATTCTTGAAGGGGTGCGTGCATGTGTGCGTGCGTGTGCGTGCGTGTGTGTGGGCAGGCATGTATTCCTGCCTCAGGCCTGTCATCTATAGATCTATAGATTCACTTGTCTGACAAATTGACCCTAAACCCAGGCTTGCCAGCCTATCTCTCTGTGGAACATGCACAATTAGTTAGCAAAAGAGGATCCAATGATCAAATGCACATTTCTATTTAATCGGCCTTGGGTCAACCGATGTTCATCAGAGCATTAGTACCATTAGGATGTGCACATCAGTATGCCGAAATGCTGTGCCCTGTATTGGCTACTTGACCCGTCAATGCCATGTCAATCCTTCACTCTGTCCTCCCCAGGTCCCGCCTCCACGCAAGCCCATGCATCTCAGAGGGTGTTCAGAACGCGCTATAAAATAGTCACGCGCCTGGGCGGAGCTGCTGGACACACCCCTCACTATAGCCACGCCCTCTCCTGGAGAGCCAAGAGGATCCAGACAGCCAGGTAAAACACACACACAATGTTCCGCTATTATAAAAAATAGACAGGCTTCCCTCTACACATGCTAAGTATGGCACACAGACACACACAGGGCTTCAGACACTACAGCGTTTCTGGGTAGTGTCTCCCTTGAACCCCCAGAGTTCAACCGGAGACACTATCATGTCTTGATAGGAGTTGCATCATAGTCCGCACAAAAAGTACAGAAAGACCGATTTTCTTTTTACCTGCGAACACTCAGATTTGAACTAGCAACCTTTTGTTTCTTGTCAAATTATTTCACTTCTGGAATACCTGCTGCCCGTAACCTGCATGTATGTGCCGGTGAATACTTCCTGGTTGAGTGAGCTGTGTGATGAGAAGAAGAATGACTTGCCAATATGTGCTTCAGAGGACACATCCCGGGTCTTCTACTCTCCCAAACCTTTTAGAACATATGAAATCCCAGGACGTAAAGCCAATAGTAATGTATTGCACTCACAGTTGCTCGTACAAACTTCAAACTCTATGTAGTCACGTTACTAGTTAGATGTTCATTTCAGACTGAGACAACCATTTCTGGGAATGTTTTATCAGGTCATTGTTTGGAAAAGCAAATGTTTTATTGTTATTAATCAACAGAACGAATGACTGTTTAGGAAAAATGTGTGTACTGTTTATAGCCCTGGTTGTCCTAAAAAGAAAATGGTAGAACACTTTAATATGAGGCTAAATATAAGGGCTGAGCAGGCTGCTATATATTTTTTCATAATCAAATGTTTTATTGGGTTTGTGGGGTGAATTAAGTATGACTGAGTAACACCATAATCGAGAAAGGAGGGCCTCTGTCTAATATAGCAGGCAGCCCGTGTCGTGGTGGTAGCTTGTGTCTGGAGAGGGGAGGGACCCTGACAATTTATGGAGCTCATTTTTACACAGTAGATAACCCAGGGAATAAAACATTTACACCAGTGTTCTGCTCTGTACGCGCTACACATTAATTTACACCTACAATGGGATCTCAGAGAAGGCCCTATGTGTGGTGGGGGGGGGTACTCATTCCAATCCCCCACCTCTCTTTGCCGCTCTCTCTCTCTGTTTCTTTCGTTTCCTTTCTTTTTCTCTCTATCTTCTCTCTTCTCAGTGTGTCATTCTGAGGCTGATCCAGTGATATATGAAGCTAAATGAATGTACTTAATAAGCCAGTGTGATTTCCGGGGCTCTTACTTAACGGTCTCTGCTCTTCGTCCCTCCTCAGCTCCTTACCTTTCGTCCTCAAATCAGATCGATATAGCCGATGGATAGAATTCTGGAAAGTCAACCATATTAAAAAGAAAAGAGGCTTCAGATGATATGAAGCGGTTATGGGGTCATAACTGGGGAGAGTTAATTAATGTTTATGATTAGGTCATTATTGGGAGACATGCGTTAACTTCATGTGTTATTTATGAGCTCGTTACTGTGCGACGGACAGTTAGACGGTTAGTTAATGGTTTAGTGTGGTGATCATTAACATAGTCGTATGTTTTATTGCACTGGTAATGAATAGGTAATGTGGTTATGGAGCTGGTTAATGTATTATAATATTATTATAAAAGGCCAGTTCAATTGGCTTACTGTGTTAATGTTACAGTGTTTCCCTAAACCTTATAATTGGGTGTGGTGGGAGGAGATTACAAGCCATTGCATATCACACACACGTGCACGCACACAATGTAATTGATGGTATCGTAGTGAGCCGTGCAGGTAAAACACCATTTCAGGTGTCTGGTGCTGATAGTGACACATGGGGGGGGGGACTAGGAAAGACAAGGTAAAGGAAAAATAGTTTTTGGAATGAAGTTATAGGATAAAAGTTGTGGTTAAGTGTTTAAGTTTCGTTTTAGCCCAGGGGTATTCAACTCTGGACCTCAGAGCCAGTTACTTATTTAGACCTGAGACACCAGGTGGTTGCAGTTAATGATGAGGTGGAACAGAAAAACATGGTAGGGACTTGAATACCTCTGGTTTAGGCATTGGGTTAGAATTAGCCAAGGTCTTTAGGGTAAATGTTTGGTTCATTATTAGCCTTTTGGATTAGGTGAAATGTTATTAACAGAATCAAATTTGGAGTCTCCGCAAGAATAGGAAAATGTGTGTGTGTGTGTGTTAGTATTGTGTGTGTTGACATTGTCTTTAGACCTCGGTAACTGGTGTGTTTGTGTGTTAGTATTTTGTGTTGACATTGTCTTTAGACCTCGGTAACTGGTGTGTGTGTGTGTGTGCGCTGTGTAATTCAGATTGAGCTAGATGAAACAGTGGATCTGTGCTTGGGGTTGTGACTGGAGCCTCTGGTGACTTATTACTATTCATTTAGCCGCTGCAGTAAATATTGATTCATCAAGGGATTTTCAATTTGAGCCGTGCGACATGCCGTGAAATATCACCAAGTCTGGTCCGTGGGGGGATCGGGGGGGGGGTCCTCCTCAGAACCTTCCTCCTCTGTTTACCCCTCTCCTCAGTCTATCGGACTGTGTAACACCTCCTGCACGGCCACAAAGCTTCAGGGTTTTCTGGGACTGGGGGGTGAGGCTGTTACAGGGAAAGGTCCTGGTTGTCCAGTACAGAATCCCCAGATGTAGCCGCACACTAATCATGTCCCTGGGAATGAACTGGGTCTGAATCCCTGGGTGCAGATCCACCAGCTCCGGCCACATGATGTGTGGATCTGAACATCTCTGTCAGCCTGTCACCCTCCACTCCTCACCTAGTTCCCCAGCCATGCCCCGTGGAGGTGAGCTGACCCGTACCCAGAATGCTGTGTAGGGTTCGCTGTGGTCTGAGAGGTGTATTTCTGTCACAAGAAAATAGATATCATCTCCACATTAAGTCCATTAATAGTAGCAGGAGTCGAATTAAGAAAAACGTAAAGCATGCCACGCTCCCCAGGATAAATGACTGCCCCTCCACCCCCCCTGGTTTCCCTCTCTCTGCCCTTCCATCCCCCCTGGTTTCCCTCTCTCTGCCCCTCCATCCCCCCTGGTTTCCCTCTCTCTGCCCCTCCATCCCCCCTGGTTTCCCTCTCTCTGCCCCTCCACCCCCCCTCGTTTCCCTTTCTCTGCCCCTCCATCCCCCCTGGTTTCCCTCTCTCTGCCCCTCCATCCCCCCTGGTTTCCCTCTCTCTGCCCCTCCACCCCCCCTCGTTTCCCTTTCTCTGCCCCTCCATCCCCCCTGGTTTCCCTCTCTCTGCCCCTCCATCCCCCCTGGTTTCCCTCTCTCTGCCCCTCCATCCCCCCTGGTTTCCCTCTCTCTGCCCCTCCATCTCCCCTGGTTTCCCTCTCTGCCCCTCCATCCCCCCTGGTTTCCCTCTCTCTGCCCCTCCATCCCCCCTGGTTTCCCTCTCTCTCCCCCTGTTCTCTATGCCTCATTTTGTCTTATTCCCGCACCTTTTTCTGTTGTTCTCTAGCTCTGCTACTCGGTTATTCAATAGTTTTCCTTTTCCTCTTTTTTCAAACACTCCCTATGTTCCTTTCCTTATCTTTGCATCTCAACTATGTCCCCCTGCTTCAGTCTGTCTAGATCATTAACTGTCCGCTATCAGCTTTTCACCTGGTTCATTAACAGCATGTCAGTCCTTGATTGTTTTTTGTTGTTGTTGTTTTAGCTGCTGTTGAGGCACGCGTGGCGTGGCCTGTTTGGGTGCTGCTGTCATCGGGTCTGCTGCCGCTGTCGTATTGATCCTTACAGATTGAGGGAGACGGGGCAATAAATGCAGCTCAGTCTCCGCTCTTTTCCTTTCTCCCATACATTTCATTCACTGTTCGTTCAGCCAGCTTCCGGTCAAGTCACTCGTCACAGTGTCTCACCCCCCCCCCCCCACTCGCCTCACAAGAATGTCTCCGTCGTAGTTTCCCGCCCGCACGACCTGGCTGCTGTCAGACATCTATAGCCGACTGTAGTTTTGCCCTAGATTGTCGCTTCCTTTTCTGTGCTTTGTGTAAATGTTACCGTCTTAGTGTATAACGAGTGTGTTCGTAACCACGTTTAACTGCCTGGCGCGAAGCAGAGAGCTCTCCGGCAGGGATTAGCTAGATGAGGGTTTCTGCTGCTCAGTCTGTTCCAAGGGTAACTGTTTTCCCAATATGAGCTTACTAATGCTTTCACTGCAGGCAAACAGACCAGAGCAGCATTATTCAGCGCACTCACGCGACCCCCAAATTCTTCCCTGTCACCAAAACAAAAGTCAGATCATTCATCAACGGCCGTGGTTGTGCTGAATCGCTCTCTCCTTCATCTGTGTGTCGCGGATGTTGAGCGCAGGACACACACACACAAACACACACACACACACACACACACACACACAGGCATGCAAACGCACTGAATATAATCACAAGGGAGTTCCTCTCTGCTCATTTCTCCGTCTTTTCTTTTGTCTTGCTGCTTCTCTCTTTCTTCCTTCCCTCCCTTTGTCTGCTCTCACCACCTGCAACTCTGGGATCCTGGTCCATTGGGTCAGTCTACCTCTGCTGTAAATATAGAAAAACAATCTTCTCCGTGTGCACCCCTCACAGACAGGCCGAGCAGCTGTGCAGCCCTCTCCCACCCACTAATACTCCTCTCCTCGTTCCGTCCTGGCGTTGGTCCCATTAAAGAATCACCACAGTGATTGAGATGCTGTCTGTGTCCTGGATGTGTCCCCAAGGTCCGGGGCGGTCCGGCAGTGTGTCGGTGAAAGGTCTCCCGGTGAGAGGAGCGTGCTGTTCGGCAGGGGAGGATTTGTGTGGCGGACGGGCCTGGAGGAGCTCTGATAACGGATCTCCTGCTGGGTGGGTGGGTGGCTGGGGGGGGCGGGGGGTCAAGGGAGACGCAGGGAACAGGTCAAGGACAGGGAACGGGGATCTCTCAATCCTCTCCTAACGGCTTGGCCCTTCTCTGAAGAGGGAGAGGTTTGACGCCATCCCAATCGTCATCTTGGGACAAAGACCAGAATATAGACTGCTTTCTCTCTTTCTTTTAAATGCTTTCCCTATCTTTTTTTAACTGCTTTTCCATTCTCATCTGATTCTTAGGTAGCTTCTTTTCCCATTTCTTTCTGTCTAATTCTGTCTCCCTTTCTCTGTCTCCCTCCCGTCCTCCCCTCCCGTCCTCCCCTCCCGTCCTCCCCTCCCGTCCTCCCTCTCATTAATAGACAGATTACATGGTGATAGTGGGGGTAATAGTGGTGGTGGATGGGAGCTAATATGGTCCCACAGAGACTGTTGTTCAGTAATGATGTTGTGCTGGAGGGGAAACTCATTCAGACAGCTGCCTACCTCATATTACTACACTCATTTACACACACACACACACACACACACACACACACACACACACACACACACACACACACAAACAGATGCTCATAGTGCACAAATCTCATGGAGACTATGGACATACACCATCACTTATACAGGATGCACCAAAACACACACACTGACATTTTTCCCTGAAGCTCCGTCAGTGTGTGTGCCCCCCCCCCCCCCCACACACACACACACACACACCGTGTGTGGTGAGGGTTAACTACCGACCATGTTAAGTGTTCATGTCATATCCACATTAACCTCCATGACGGCTCTCCTGGCTGCGGGGCCCTGCTAAAGCCTCCCAGGGAGCCAGTCACTGCTCCTACATTAGCCTCCATTACGGCTCCCTGGGCTCCAGTTGCCCTGTGTTGGGGCCACACCGATCTTGTCTGCGTGAAACTGAGTGTCCCCGCGGGTGAGTTATGGCCCGTTGGAGGAGAGGGAGCTAACTAACTGGCCGTCCGTCAGTGCGATGTTCCCGCTCCTGTTCTTCTCTCCTCACTCGGATACGCACGGAGGTGTGTGTGTGTGTGTGTGTGTGTTTGTGGTCTCCTTTCTGTAATGGGAGGCGTGATCTCTGGCTCCAAACACATTTCCAACCCATCTGAACTACAGCAGCAAATTACCTCCAGCACCCTGCAGACCAGTCCCTATCCCACCCAAACACAAGCGACAGACCAGAGCAATTTATCGCTGTAACTACCCCCCCACCCCCACCCCCCCAACACACAGGTACACACACCTCCGCTGCACATGGTGACTTCCTTCGCTTCTGGATGCCGTTGTGTGAATATTTATCTGCGTGTGTTCCTTTGGCTTGTGTTTATATGTATGGACTGTGTGTGTGTGTGTGTGTGACTGTGTGCCAGGCGTCGAGGGGGGGGGGGGGGGGGTTACTGGGGGGCAGCCCTGCCTGCTCTGGCCTCCTGCCCTGACTATTATCTCATTGATTTCCTCCTCTCCTCTTTTCAATTCTCTCCATTTCCACACTGCCGTCCTTTCCATTAGGGCAGCAATTTAACAGAGTGCTGTGACATGGGAGAGGAGGAGGAGGCGGCAGGCAGGTTAAGACTGGGAGGCATAACTAGGTAGAGGAGGGAGATGAGGAGGTGGGAGGGAGGGAGACAGGGAGATGTAGTAGAAAAGGAGTGCAGAAGACAGGCGTGAAGAGGAAGGGGTGGAGCAGTGTTGGGGAAGTGAGCACATTTCCAAACCCCTATCATTCAACTCTGAATGGGTCTTTTGGCCCTGGTAATATCGCTATGTTCTCCAGGAGTTCTCTTAATGATCCTCCCTTCACACCACAATGTTTTCTTTCACAGAAAGCCCCCTCCCAAAACCTGAACTAGTAAAACTGTTCAAACACCATGCTCTGTGTACATACCAGTGTTTCCCTCTTATTGTAATCAGAGCTGCGCACCGCCACTGCTAAATTGTGTGGCGCCACCACAGAAAAACAGAATATTTTTGTTTATGAATGTGTTTACCTAGCTGTGCACACCATTTACCATCACACTACGCAGCTCCATACGCAACAAATTGTGATGCACTGTGTGTTCTGACACCTTTCTATCAGTACCTGCATTAACTTTTTCAGCAATTTGAGCTACTGTATCTCGTCTGTTGGATCGGATCACACAGGCCAGCCTTCGCTCCCCACGTGGATGAGCTTTGGCCGCCCCTGACCCTGTTGACCGTGACCCATGACCCTGTCGCTTTTCCTTCCTTGGACCACTTCTGATAGGTACTGTCCACTGCAGTCCGGGAACACCCCACAAGGGCTGCAGTTTTGGAGATGCTCTGATCCAGTCGTCTAGCCATCACAATTTCAACTTTGAGGACAGAGTGTACACTTGCTGACTAATATATCCCACCCACTGACAGCTGCCATGATAACGAGAATATCAGTGTTATTCACGTCACCTGTCAGTGGTCATAATGTTATGGTTGATCAGTTTATAATGCATGTAGCTATCATCTGAGAGACAACCAAAGGTAAGAAGCTAGCTAGCTGTCACAACTCAAGAGCTACAATAGATAGGCTTCATGCAGGCAACATTAGAGATTCTGCAACAACAATATGCCTTCAAAATAAAGGTTTCCGCTGAAACGCTGAATGTATGATTGTCACGATTGACATTTTGGTTGGCGATTAATTACATGTAATAGATCCAGAGTTGATTTTTCTGATTCGTGGTGTTTGCTGCTTTGAGCACCACCTTTCTGGAGCAAATCCGACAGTTTTCCTCCTCCAAATGAATAGGCTCAAGTGTTTCAATTTGGCTTAAAAACAAAATGCGACCAGAGCGGTGCAGTTGTGTTCGGCTTTGGAACTACCACTAAATCAATGTTGTTAACGATTGCTGTTCACAAATCGCAACCGCAAAGCAATGAAAATAAAATGTTGCTGCGCCTTGTAACGTTTCACTTCTCGCTGTGCTGCAAATATTTTAGCCTAGTTATTTAAAACAGACTTCCTTATGTAGCCAAACGTGTTTCAATGTTTAATATGCAGTGGAACACCATATTTCCATTCATACGTTTTGCGCATTATCTAATTAGGAAACATTGTTGGAAATAAGGGATTGACCGATTATCGCCCTGGTCGATAACTGGATCCAATATTCATACTTTTTTACAATTATTGTAATGAATATTCAAATGAATTATATAATTGCCGATATAATACTTAATTTTAAATGCACTTCTCTGTCACCCGCGTCTCTTTGAAAGGTTTCTGCTTCTATTGCTCAATTTCCCGACCGCCGAGTTATCAGATTTGTTATAAATCTATATATAAAGTAAATAGCCAATCCACAGCATATAGATACGTTTTTTTACCTTTCTCTTTTAAAACACCTTTTCATTGCAGATGGCAACACATCAGAAGTCAGTTGCAGAAAAGTAGTACTTTATTAATTATTACAGAAAGAAAAAGAAGGAAAAGAAAGAAACCTGACAAAGTTTGTAAACAGTAAATTGTACCTAATTTGGGAAGCTATTTAGTTAATAATTTTAATCTATATGATATTAAAGTTCACAAGAATTGCTGCTAGGAGCTCCGTGCACATTATTCTTCAGAAAATGTTTTAACTGTTCGGTTTCCTAGCATTTAAAAACAGTAAAAAATTCATTTATACCAGAAATGTATATCGTCCCCAAATATCGGTCATCGGTCTCCTTGATCACTAATAATAGTTATTGGAATCTGCCCTGAAAAAAAAATATCGGTCAGCCCTTATTGACCAAAGTTTGACTTACTATATTAGTAAAAATAGTGTTTTTCTTTTGTTGATCAGAATTGATGCAACAGAAAAACTGAAACGTGTTTGTCCATTAAGTAATAATGCTGTGAAATGACATTACTGTGCATAGCAAAACAGTTCTAAACTAGGTTTAAACATACTGAAATTAAGAAGAAAACGCGTTTCAGTAAATGATCTGAACCTATACCTTTCCGCAGGGCTGTCAAACGCTCTTCTGCTCCCAGGCACTAGACATCCTAACTGATGGAAACAGACAGTTTGTGTGGTATTGTTGATGTTTCTAACATTTGCCTGAAAAACCCTTATTCAGATTGGAAACATGATTTTGGAATCAAAATATTCAGCAAAAATATTGTTTTTCACGTTTAATTATGTAGTAGTTGCGACAGCCCTATGTATGATATGAATTCATAATTTTTTGCAGATTTGCATAGTGTGTATTGGGGAAACTTATTTTACATAAGGTAAAGAATATAATAAGGTGGAGCACATTCAGAAATGGTTAGTGCGTAAGTCAAATAATGGTGTGAACATATTAATTAAAATAAAACATTTATTAAAATAAAAAGTAGCATGTTTTGATGTAGTTATTGTTAATTTGAATGTATTGTACTCAGGAGAGAGTGTACTTGAGAGTGTGTAGTCAAAAATAAAATGTCAAAGCATGAAAGACTTGTTCAGGGAGGACATTTTTGTCCATTTGTAATACATTAAAAACATCTTTGTAGCGTTTAATGCAGTCCAGCCTTTTGTCATTGATGATGGTGCCCCCCACTACCTCCCCCACTGCTTGGAAATAAGTATGGGAAACACTGCATACACACGTCCTACTGCAGCCCATTGCTGACGCACCATCTTTATTATTCTCCTCTCTCCCCCTTTCCCTCTCTTTTCTGTTTTCCTCTCCCCCCACAGGAGTGTGCTTCAGAGTCGTTTGCGTCCCCCGGGACAGGAGAGGCATCCAGCAGCCCAAAACTGGAGAAGCAGAGGGCGGGGCATGCGCTGGATCGGTGGAACCCTCTACAGTGTCTCGGCCAATAAGCTGTCCCGCACCGTGGCGGCCATTACGCCAATTAACAGGACAGGTAGTTCACGCCTTCCAAATACTCCCAGTCATTGTAGACTCGGGTAGGACAGACTCTGATAGAGTGAGAAGGATTAGGTGTTGTTGTCAAAGTGAGCATATGGTGTGTGGTTTAGTCAGTAGCACTACTCCAGCCAGGCCTGGTCCAATAAAGGAGCAGGAAACGGGGGCTGTGTTGTGTTGCCATCTAAAATAATACAGTTGTCATCTGTCAGTTTGACAGGGGGAGGGCTGTTGGAGCGAACTGGACCACCCAGATTAAACCCAGACCTGGACTCTCTTCTTTTTACCTTTCACTCACTCTCCACTCACTCCCTTTCACTCTCTTTCTCTCTGCAAAGGGGTCAAAGGACCAGATGTTATTATTTAAGTGGTGCGTAAAGGGGTAGTTTTAGTGTCATGAGGATGTCTCATTAAAGAAAGACGAAAAGTATATGTCTCCATGCTCACGCTCTCTCTCTCTCTCTCTCTCTCTCTCTCTCTCTCTCTATTCTCTCTCTCTCTATTCTCTCTCTCTCTATTCTCTCTCTCTCTATTCTCTCTCTCTCTCTCTCTCTCTCTCTCTCTCTCTCTCTCTCTCTCTCTCTCTCTCTCTCTCTATTCTCTCTCTCTCTCTCTCTCTCTCCATTCTCTCTCTCTCTCTCTCTCTCTCTATTCTCTCTCTCTCTCTCTCTCTCCATTCTCTCTCTCTCTCTCTCTCTCTCTCTATTCTCTCTCTCTCTCCATTCTCTCTCTCTCTCCATTCTCTCTCTCTCTCTCTCTCTCTCTCCTCTCTCTCACTCTCACTCTCTCTCTACTCTCTCTCTCTCTCTCTCTCTCTCTCTCTCTCTCTCTCTCTCTCTCTCTCTCTCTCTCTCTCTCTCTCTCTCTCTCTCTCTCTCTCTCTATTCTCTCTCTCTCTCCATTCTCCCTCTCTCTCTCTCTCTCCTCTCTCTCTCTCTCTCTCTCTCTCTCTCTCTCTCTCTCTCTCTCTCTCTCTCTCTCTCCATTCTCTCTCTCTCTCTCTCTCCATTCTCTCTCTCTCTCTCTCCATTCTCTCTCTCTCCATTCTCTCTCTCTCCATTCTCTCTCTCTCTCTCCATTCTCTCTCTCTCTCTCCATTCTCTCTCTCTCCATTCTCTCTCTCCATTCTCTCTCTCTCCATTCTCTCTCTCTCTCTCTCTCTCTCTCTCTCTCTCTCTCTCCATTCTCTCTCTCTCTCTCTCTCCATTCTCTCTCTCTCTCTCTCTCCATTCTCTCTCTCTCTCCATTCTCTCTCTCTCTCCATTCTCTCTCTCTCTCCATTCTCTCTCTCTCTCTCTCTCCATTCTCTCTCTCTCTCTCTCTCCATTCTCTCTCTCTCTCCATTCTCTCTCTCTCTCTCTCTCTCTCCATTCTCTCTCTCTCCATTCTCTCCATTCTCTCTATTCTCTCTATTCTCTCTATTCTCTCTATTCTCTCCATTCTCTCTCTCTCTCTCTCTCCATTCTCTCTCTCTCCATTCTCCATTCTCTCTCTCGCTCTCCATTCTCTCTCTCTCTGCAAAAACCTGTGGCTGGAATTGAAGAGTTCCATTCTGTTTGGGCAGCTCGTGACTTGCCTCTTGATACACACAGAGTGGACTTTTCACACACCCACTCACCCCAATGCCACATTCCAGCATACTCTCAACCCGCCTTCAGTGTCCTCCAGCATGGTGGTTGGGATTTCAGATCTCACCAGCCCAGTTAGCTGAGATTACATTTCCCTTATTTTCCTGTTCATCTGCCAGCGGCTTCCCATAATAGTGCCAAGATCACAGGAACACACATATAGCTTACACCTGAAGACTTCCAAAATGAAAGACCAGGATCAGTATAAAGCCTCCTTACCTCCGCTCTCTTCCTCATCCGGCCGCTTCGCCTTCCCTCTAAAATGTGTTGCTTGTATCACCTTGGAGATGTAGAATGCCTTGTTTTCTTTCAGCTTTTGTTGACTGAGCTGGACGTCTCGCTTAGTTTTGGCTGATGGACTGCAATTGCTACTTGCTAAATCAGAATAAAGAACAATAGTACAACTAGTGTATCATGTACCTCAAAGTACCAGTGGTGTATTATTAACCCATCAGTGTTGTATTATTAACCCCATAGAACCAGTGGTGTATTATTAACCCCATAGAACCAGTGGTGTATTATTAACCCCATAGAACCAGTGGTGTATTATTAACCCATCAGTGTTGTATTATTAACCCCATAGAACCAGTGGTGTATTATTAACCCCATAGAACCAGTGGTGTATTATTAACCCCATAGAACCAGTGGTGTATTATTAACCCCATAGAACCAGTGGTGTATTATTAATAATACACCACACTGGTGCTATAGGGTTAATAATACACCACACTGGTGCTATGGGGTTAATAATACACCACACTGGTGCTATGGGGTTAATAATACACCACACTGGTGCTATGGGGTTAATAATACACCACACTGGTGCTATGGGGTTAATAATACACCACTGGTTCTATGGGGTTAATAATACACCACACTGGTGCTATGGGGTTAATAATACACCACACTGGTGCTATGGGGTTAATAATACACCACACTGGTGCTATGGGGTTAATAATACACCACACTGGTGCTATGGGGTTAATAATACACCACACTGGTGCTATGGGGTTAATAATACACCACACTGGTGCTATGGGGTTAACCCCATAGCACCAGTGTGGTGTATTATTAACCCCATAGCACCAGTGTGGTGTATTATTAACATCATGGTGCTCCATTCCCATTGGTTATATATATATATTTATTTTTTGTTGGAGGGTATGTTTTTCTTTCATTTTTAACCAATGTTTATTTTTTTGTCTGATTAGGATTCCAATTTAGCATTTTCTGTGTGTCCCATTCAGTGAGATGGTCCAGTCCACAGCAAACCACCTCAACCACCTCTAGCACATTTTTCCGTCCGTCCAGCACGCGTTTTGTGGCCAGGTAGGTACTTTCATGAACACCACCTCTTCTGCTGCCTGTAGATAACTGTAGAACTACACTCTGTAGCGTTGTGTTCATTGTGTGCTCTACTCCCCAGTCGCGTGGTTCAGAGGAGTTTAGCCATCATCAGACACGCCCGTCAGAAGAAGCCTCAGAGGCACTACTGCATGTACTACAACCGCTTTGGCAAATGTAACCGCGGCAACACCTGCCCCTACATCCATGACCCTGACAAGGTGGCTGTCTGTACCAGGTATCGCACACAGGACCCCTTACACACACACACACACACACACGCACAAGTTGTTGGCTCCCTGATTGGCTGCTGTGATCTGAAGACTCTTTCCATTGGTCCCTGCAGATTCCTGAGGGGTACGTGCAAGCAGACAGATGGCACGTGTCCATTCTCCCATAAAGTAGCCAAGGAAAAGGTGTGATACTGTGGCAATACACACACACACACACACACACACACAACCCTGGATGTATGCGCAGTGTCTCTCGGACCTCCTCTGGGTTTGACTATACAGCATAGTTAGCCACTTAGCATTTGGCCCCATAAGGTACAGTATAGAACCATGGAGAAGCTGTGAATCCTTGCAGACCTGTGGACAGATAGGGATGCTGTTAGGACCCACTGTCAGTGTATTTTACGTCTCAAAGAAGAGGTGGAGTTCATAGTTCTGACCCCTACATGGAGTGGCCTACGGAGATCTGGCAAGAACAAGGTTAACACTGCTGGCACAGCTCCTGTCTCCGTGCTGTCACTGGCAGTATGCCCACCCAGAGATGTGACCTGACTTCGGGGTTAGGGGTACATGTTGAGAGGACTAGGCGTAAAGGCCCATTGGGGTGATCTCTGTCCCAGGTTTCAGATGTCCTCTAACGGTTCACACCTGAACATGTGCACCTTAATAGGCACGGGCTTGCCTACACACACCCGTGCGCACACGCGCACACAGACATGCATACACAGACATGCATACAGGTGGCTACATAGGCCTCATATGTTCACAGCCACTCGCGTACACCCATTGGTGTAGTGAAAGGTCGGTCGCCCCCCCACCCCCGATGTGGCTTATTTTAAACTAATTTTGGTTAGGCGTGGTTAATTAATCTGATGAAGCATAAAGGCCCGGTTCTGGATCTGGCTAATAATAATGATCCACACGCCTTTTAGCTTTTTTACCTCTCACAGGGAAAGAGGTCCAACTAAAAGGTGATACTCTCGTTTGCTACTACCAACACACAATGTAATAGTTAATCTTCAGTCCACGGATGTTCTAGTGACATAGTAATAGGTGTGGTTAAATATCTTGTTAGTCTGCACATGATGGGCCATGTACTGCTGTTTTGGTCCCAGTGTAACTAGGTCACCCTGTAGGGGAAAGTGGCGCCGCTAGACATGGAAAGATGTTTCCCCCTACACCAACCACCCTCAGACAGGTGTTCAGTCCACCTGTGTCGGCCGTCAGGCTGTGGTCCCAGAGTGCCGAGGCCAGCTGTCCGATTGTCTTAAAGGGGCAGCGTCCCCTCACTGACCGGCCCCACCTGTCGTAGCCCTCCCCTCCCCCTTACCTTCCCCTGCTCCCCTGCTGTCCCTTCTTTCAGGAGCCTGTCCAGTTTGAAGCAATCTGTTTTTCGTCTTTCACGTGTACTCCCCATGCAGTGCAGGGGGGAGGGGAGGGGAGGGGAGGGAGAAAGGGGAGTAGGGGGCATGCATCTGAACTTGATCCCGGGTGCTAGGTGGGGCTGGAGGATAGACGAGGAGCCCCAATCCTGTACCTCCTGCAAATAAGTCTTGAAACTAGACCCAGCGCTGCCCCCCCCCCCCATCACCTCCCCCCCCGTCACCTCAGCCCTCCCTCACCACCTCAGGCCCTGGCCAGCGTACACTCAGCCGGCACATAAACGCATCATGATCGCTGTACAAGCTGCGGCCTGGATAAATATTTCTGTAGCAGTTAATTAGGTAGAACTGATCCTATCCCAACGAGCCACCCTGATTCTCACCCACCCCCCATCCTCACCCCTCCCCTCTCCCAAACTACTTTTCCTTGTCTCTCTCACACCTCTCTCTCATTTTACATAGAGTATATATAGACTGGCCCGCGCTACACTCACACACAGGACATGTCACACCTGCGCGCACACACTCACTCTGTCTCTGTCTGTGCAGTTAGGGCCATTTAACCACAGAGACGGTGACAGGTTGTAGAAGGCGGGACCTATTTGAACGGTGGTTTAGCGTGTTACTTTTCTTACCCCACATCTGAATGTTTTCTCTACTCTGCTATTAATTCTCACTCAACCTCCCACTTCAATATAAGATGCTTTATTGGTATGTCACTGGTATGGCTATATTGGCAATGCAGAGAATTGTATCCATGACCCTCTTTCTTTCTTGATGCCTGTTCTTACTTCCAGAAGGGTATATGTGACAACCCTCTCTGTATTTCTAGATGCCTGTGTGTTCCTACTTCCTGAAGGGTATTTGTAACAACAGCAGCTGTCCCTACAGCCATGTTTATGTGTCCCGCAAGGCTGCTGTGTGCCAGGACTTCATCAGGGGATACTGCCCTCAGGGAGAGAAGGTAGACCAAAAGCACACTCACAAACAACCCCACTCTCAACGTATGTCAGTCAGTTATACATACCCCCACACACGCACAGTCAGTCAGTCAGAAACACCATATTCACAAACACACGTCAACGGTCAGGTGCACATACATGCACTGTTGTTGCGTTATTCACCAGAAGTTATATGAATGCATGCAAAAGCGCATCCTAAAATTTAGAAATTCCGTTTTTTCAGTCGAAGGCGCACCAGCTTCGCTTGTCAAATAGAAAATCTGCTGACTCCATTTCTTCCTTCGCGTCACTAAGCAAACAATCAATGGGCGATAGGGGCAAGCGAAATCCCTGTCGTTCTCTAGTTACTAAAATTATACTCTGAATAGTGTAGGGAATCCTTGTGCATACATTTTTCTTTTACAATGTTAAATACCCCAAAATATAGTTTTTACAACTTTTTTTAATTTAAAAGAGATGGTTTGAGTTTGCTGTTGCTTTTATCCTGCTAATGTCCACACGGTGGGATCAAGTTGGGTATATCCCCTTTCTGGCTGTTGTTTGTGTCTCTAAGCTGAGGTAAAAATGTTTTTGGGATGTCAACCACAGTCAGGGGTCTCAGCGACCGGAGGGGGCACTTAGCAGTCACTTCTTTCAAACCTGAACATTTTAAATGTTTTGAAGCAAAGACAAATGCATCCAAATTTGACTTCAACAACCATATTGTGGGACTGTTAAACTGAATTCTTGACAGATTCTAACACAAATCCACTGATGTATATGAGGTTTTAAATTAACTGTATATATCTGTACATATTTATGTTTTCTTTTTAATTTGTGTTGACATGTTTGACACATTTCTGGTTTGAAGTGACTTTTTCCCCCAATGTGATATTGAGCCCGGTCTTACGAGCCTGATCTGCACATTCCTGCACAGTTTGTGATCTTCGAAAAGGAAAATGAAGTCTTCCTGAGAGTCTTGTCTTTCATTGATGCAGTCATAATATTTTAGACCTTAAATTATTCACATGAGCCACATTTGTAGGAAGAAAACAGAAACCACTCTGTTTAATACAACCACATCAGCCTTCAGAGGTTACTGGCATAACCCTGGCTCTATGAACCCAGCACACATTTCCACTCAGACGACCCATTATGGGGTCGTAACCCCAAGGTTTGGAAACGCTTCTCTAGTGTCTAAGTGACACATTAAGGCCCGGAGGCTTCCAGGGCCCACAGACATAGATTCACCCAAAACATCTTATTCCCCAGATGCACCCCATCCTATATCCTCTCTTTTCTCTTTACCACTCCTATATCCTCACCTCCCTTCAGTCTCTGCTAAATCCTCCCATTCCCTGACTCATGTATCCATTCCCCCTTTTACTCTTCCTCCATCTCTTTCTGTCTCTGTTGTTGTTTGTGAGTTTCTATGTAACACATGCTTTTTCACACTGTCAGGACTCATTTAAATATTGCATGGAGAAATGAGGATATATAAAACAAAAGGGGCATTAATATTTATTCTATTAGCTGAAGTGCTTAGGTCTGTGATTTTGTGTGCGTGCGTGCATGTGTGTGTGTGTGTGTAGCGCAGCGTGCTAGCTGGCGGTTGTGATGGATAGCAGGCAGTAATTATAGATGGAGAAAGTGCTGAGGATGGCACTATGGGGCAGACAGGCAGACACTCCAGCAGCACAGGGGTTAATCACGCCTTGCTCTCCCGCTTTCTTTCGCTCTTTTTCCCCCTCCCTCGGCTTCACTCTCCCCCTCTGTGTTTCTCCCTCTCTTGCCCTCCTCCCTATCTTTCTCTTTCTTGTTCTATCCATCCCTCAGAATCCTTCCTTCCTTCTCTCCCTTTCTCTCTCCTCCTCAGTCTTCTCTCTCTCCTCCTCAGTCTTCTCTCCTCCTCAGTCTTCTCTCTGCCTACCTCCTTGTACCACTACCACCTTCACTTTCATTATTTCTCTTTCTCTTTGTTTTTTTTTTTTTTCCTCCAATTAGGTCCCTATATCTTTCTCTCATTTCTTTGATCTCTCACCATTCTCCTGTTCCTCCATCTCCACAACTCTTAGAACTTCCTCACTTTTGAACCACTATCTACTAATCCTTTTTTTCCCCTCACCGTCTCTCCTCCCTACCCTCTCCTCCTCCCTCTTTTCTCCCTCCCCTCCCTCCTCCATTTCCCTCTGTAATGGTAAATGTGCTGACTCGTCCTGGTTTTGGGCCCAGTGGAGAGAGAGGGCTCTTCTAATAGGCCCCTGAGACGTCCCAGCATTCCTTAAATCAAGTGGAAAATTGTTAACTTGGTGTGGAATAAAGATGTTCTGTCCACTTTCCTTTTTTTCTCGTCCATTTCTCGTCTCTCTTGCTGTCTCTTCCTCTTTTCAGTGTTTCTTGAAAATGAGAAAGTATGAGATGGCTGGCAGTTTAGTCTTAGTAGACCTGGCTCTCCTTACCCTGGAGAAATGCACAAAACCATTGTGTCTGTGTGGTCCCGTTGCCTGCTTTAGAGCTCACCATTATAGCCCCTGGCTTGGTTTCTTCATTCTGCCCCATTACTCTCTGACTTGGGAGTGAACAGACTGGTACCATAATAAAGATAGATAGGTTTTGCGCAGTTTGCCAAAAGGTGTCAGTGTTTACATTAGGAATTGGAAAAGCCTATTGCGCTATGGTGTGACTTCAACCACATTTGTGTTTTGGTTTGCTGGCCCAGAAAAGTGGAAGGCGATTGAGGTCAAAAGCAGGAAACTGACCTGAGTACTTAACACCCAAACATTGTGTTAATCTTTTTTGTTTTCTGTCGGCTTTCTTAAAATCCTCGAAACCAGAAGGGGGCAGTACAGTACTAGCGTGTGTCTCTTGATTTTGGCATGTCCCTTGGTGTGTTGGTAGCCAACAAGGCTGCACGATATATCGTTTCAGCATCGACATTGCGATGTACGCATCCAGAATAGTCACATCGCAGAATGTGCGATTTAGTAAGGTAAACATATAAGTCTACAATATATATATATATTTATATATATTATTATTTTTTATGTTAAACTAGCATGTTAAACTAACGTAATTTACTCAGATTTATGGGTTATTGGATACACAGTTTATTATTATTTTAAATACTGATTTCGTTGCTGCACGTGGTTGACATGCAGGCTCTGCTTGCGCTTGACGAAACGATGAGCAAGGAACAGGCAAAAAAGACCGAAATGGAGAATTTGGTTGCAAAAATAAACGCATCGGAAAGATTTCGGCTACAGACAGGATGATGTTGACCAAAAACAGGTACTTTGTCGAGAAATCACAGATATAATAACATTTCACATCACCAAAGACATGGTACCAATTAACACAGTTACCAAAGAGGGTTTTAAAAACATGATCCGGTCGCTTGACTAGCGGTATGTAATGCCATCACGCAACTATTTTTCTCAAATTGCCATCCCAGAGTTGTACAAGAAATGCAAGGCACAAGTTGAAACAGAGCTGTCACAAGTGGAATATTACACAGCAACAACAGCTTTCTGGACCAGCCGGACAACGGAGCCCTACATAAGTCTGACCATACACTTTATTAATGAGGACTTCCACCTGAAAAGTCGCTGCTTGCAAACTGCATTTTCCCCAGAGGATCATACAAAAGGAGAACATTGCAACAGGGGTGAGAGAAGCTTTAGCTGATTGGGGCCTAGATGAGAGTAATCTAGTCTGTATAATAACAGACAATGCCGTGAACATGGTGAAGGCTGCACCTGAACAAGTGGACCAGATTACAGTGCTTTGGCCACAGACTGCATCTTGCAGTTGGTAAGTTATTCCCAATTACGCATTCTATTTTACTACTGTTGCTATTCCTATACTATTACTGTTACATATTATTACCTAGCAACCTGTTGTGAAATATAAAACATTTAATAGGTTTCATATATTTTTATTGTAGAGGATGGGGCTGGGGAAGAATGAAGGATACAGACTGTCAGATTGCTAGCCAAAGTTTTGAATGCCAGGGCTGATATTCTATGGCATTAATGTTTCATATCTATATATCTCTGCTATGTTTTTTATGTTTAAATGTTGCATTTGTTTACAATAACAAACAATGGAATTAAATGCCCCTATATTTTGGGTTATCATTAAGTAAAATATTTAGTGCTAAACTCATGAGATACAAGTTATATGAGAATTAATGTGTTTTATTATAGGTCTTTAAAACATAAAGAAAGCATGCTGAAACTCAAAAGTTGTATCTGTAAATAACTAATTGTGTAATCATTTGCAAAACAGTTTTATGAGCAATTTATTTGTATAAATCATTTATTAAAGTAAATGTATGATGTTAAGTACTTTTTTTTCTTCTGTTTTTTCCTTTAGAAAATGCAGTGAAAAAGGATGGACGCATTGACCATGCTGCAGGTGTCTGCAATAAGCTGGTTGGTCACTTCTGTCACAGCTGGAAGGCCAGAAGGAACTCAATCTACCTTCACATTCCCTCATATCAGAATGCCAAACAAGATGGGGTTCCAGACAAGATGATCAGCAGGATACTAGAGCAGCAAAAGGCTATAACTCAGGTCCTGTCTGAGGACAGGAAGACAATGGCATCTAATTCTAACCTGGCAAGATATGGATGTCCTGGAATCTGTCAGTAAGTCAATGGGCCCACTGCTGGACTTCACAGATGCACTCTCAGGAGAAGACTATGTTAGTGTTCTATATGTGAAGCCAGTTCTTCACCTCTTCAACACTTCAATGCTACTAATACAAGAGGGAGACACAGACTTGACCTAGACCTTGAAAAATTAGAAATATACAGATGAAGCTACTCAGGAGCTGCTAGATGCGGCTTCTTGTTTGGAGCCCCGGTTCAAGATGGACTTCATCAGTGAAGACAACAAGCCCCAAGTCAAGGCCAGAGTGGTGATTCCTCTCTGACCCACAAGGATGCTGTGGAAGCAGAATTAAACAACTACCTGCTAACAACTTCCATTGACAAAGAGGAAGATCCACTTGCATGGTGGAAAACACAGAGTACGCTTGCCCGCAAGTATCTATCCATTCCATTTCAGTGGCAACATTGTCTCTTGCCAACGGTCATGTCTCAAGCCTGTAATGGTGAATAGACTGGTATTCTTGACCAAAAACCTTCAAGTGTGAGTGAGCAATGTATACATGCTTAAAGTCAAGTTATTATATTTGAACAGAATTTAGATTTACTGTATTTATTCTACTGTTGTGAGAAAGACATTTATTTATTTTACTAGGTACTCTGTTTAGAAAGAAACCAGATTTTATACAGATGAAAAGTTTAATTGAATTTGCATTTGTCTAGCCATGATGATCAACACGGTTTGGCACTGTTGTTAAGAAGTTTTTTTTAAAAACCAAAGTTTGTGAAATACGATGGTGCTGTGTTGTTATTCATGTTAAGTTCATTGGTATTTATTAGTTATGTTTTGCTTTTGTTGCAAATTATTTGTTTTATAAACCACTCAGGATTTGTGTATAGCTGCTCTTTCATTTTTCAAATGGTTTAAATTAAAAGATATGTTTTTATTTTCAAAAAGGAGGTTTGTAATTTAGTTTCTAATGTAATAACATTTTTAATTACTTTTTGATTTGACATGAATTCCCCATTATGATAATAAAACGTCCTCCATAGAGAATGCTCTGTTTTAACCTGGTTGGAGTACTGAGATAAAGCCTCCGGTAATCTCCTGGATCCCTTATAGACACCACACCTGTTCATTCACAAATGAGCCCCTTTATTTTAGGCTAAGCAACATGCATTATTAAATCATAACATGTTAGATCATTGAATTGATTGAAGAGTATCACATGAATACAATGGAACCATAGTGAATTAAGCAGTGTATTAATTAATAAAATAAACTACCCAAAATAAGTCAAAAGTTAAAAAGTCATTTTCAGTTTCATTTTTAATTTTCCATGAAGATGCAGTTTCCTACAAAATCACCCCAATTAATCTGGTGAAGACATCCTTTATTTTTTCATATCGCAATATATATTGCAGAAAAACATTGCAATGTCCGTTATTTCCAATATCGTGCAACCCTAATAGCCAACTGATCATGTTGCTAGCTCTCTAACTAGGTAGCTGTGCTAAAGTTATTGTCATAGAAGCCTTTGTTGTAAGTCGATGGCCACGGATAGATGAACTGTAAAGATGAAGTATTTTAATTAAATCTCCCTAATCCCATTGCCAACCCATTTGGCTAACTAGCCCTGGTTAGTAATTACCTAGCATAAGCTAAAACAATAACTTAAATACTACTAATTTCTTATGTCAGTTAAAGTAACAGTGGCTAGATAACTAGCTTCAAGCAAGTATTTTGAGGTGTGTGCATTCCTATCTAGTTGCCAGCTACCATTTCATACCTGTGACTGGCTAATTTATCAGGCTTAATTCTAATTGGCTGTAATCTCTGATTGTCTCTTTACCAAGCAGGCCTAAATATTCCAAATGTTGTTAGCGAAAATGTTCGGTATTTACTTGGCCCACTTGTTCGTCCTGGCAGTGGGCTGCCCAATCACACTGCGCCCTCAGCTAGCAATTGATCAGGAGATGAACAGCTCTTCAGTTTCGGCTTTCAGGCCTGACCCGATCTGGCCTTTGGGATACAGGGACGTAGGTGTGAGGGTGGCGGGGGGTCTGGTTCTTGAAGTTAGGGTGGGGGCTATAGGGGGTACAACGATGAGGTGCCTCATCAAGGAGAGGGGTTCCAGAGCTAGCACAGGGCTGCAACGCGGGGTGACTTGGAGTCCAAGTTGTTCCCGGAAACTCTATCTGAAGACCCCTTTTGCGCCCACCCAACCCACCCCCTCATTATACACACCCCTCATCGTCCATGCTCTATTTCTGGACCAACCTGTTCCAGGCTGCCCCCCATCACCCCACCACACACACAGCACTCCCCCTGCACCCTATAGTGAGTATAATTAGCTTTTCTGACAGGTGGGAGGGATCGAATCTCCCAGAGAACGAAGCTACCAATTTACACCCATATTACACTCACCGTCACACACACTGATCCGTACACTCACACGGACACACACAGGGCTCTTACGGTGTCTTCTATGTTCACACACACTGATCCGTACACTCACACGGACACACACAGGGCTCTTACGGTGTCTTCCATGTTCACACACACTGATCCGTACACTCACACGGACACACACAGGGCTCTTACGGTGTCTTCCATGTTCACACACACTGATCCGTACACTCACACGGACACACACAGGGCTCTTACGGTGTCTTCCATGTTCACACACACTGATCCGTACACTCACACGGACACACACAGGGCTCTTACGGTGTCTTCTATGTTCACACACACTGATCCGTACACTCACACGGACACACACAGGGCTCTTACGGTGTCTTCCACGTTGACACACACTGATCCGTACACTCACACGGACACACACAGGGCTCTTACGGTGTCTTCCATGTTCACACACACTGATCCGTACACTCACACGGACACACACAGGGCTCTTACGGTGTCTTCCATGTTCACACACACTGATCCGTACACTCACACGGACACACACAGGGCTCTTACGGTGTCTTCCATGTTCACACACACACACAATGCTCTCACAGTGCCTAACAAGGCAGCCTCATACAGTCTTCCTCTGTCACAGATTTTAGTTGTGTGTGTTTTCTTAAACATTTAATAGTTTTTCACAGGAGGAGTCAGAGGCTTCCTAAAGGGAGCTTGAACTCCTGTCACCAGGCGGATGTGTGGTCACCATTATTGTGCGTTGTCTGTCTCTCCTGCAGTGTAAGAAGAAACACACCCTGGTGTGTCCAGACTTCTCCCGTAACGGTTCCTGTCCCAGAGGGGCCAAGTGTCAGCTCCAGCACCGCCAGAGAGCCAAACGGAGTGCTCCCACCACCGGCCCCTCCGCTTCCCTGGCCAAGAAGGCTCCCTCCAAGAGGTCAGGAGACAGATCCTGTTTTATACACAATCACATGATTAAGTGGAATTGAATAGATGGAATAGTGAATAAATCGCATTCAAATAAAAATAAAAAAGACTGCCATTTCGGAAAATGTATAGACTACAACCACAGACATATCCACACTACAGGCGTTCATGTGTACTGACAGATTGGATTCCATTTAGATGTCAAACATGTTGTCTGTTGTCCTCTGGGCCCAGCCCGGTAGTGGTTCTCCACCAGGCCCTGGCAACGGAGAGTTCTCCGGCAGATCCAGGACCACCCTTATCCTCTGGGGCTCCTCACGTCACCATGCTGCCGTCCTTCATCTCTCTCTCCAGCTCCCCCGAAGAACCATATCCCCCGGACACCCCCCCCGCCAACGGGTCAGGAGTCCCAGGTGAGAGGTTATGCGGGGGAACAGTTCAGGGAACCTCCTGTGGAACCTGGGCTGGCAGGCTCTTGGGCCAGTAGGAAAATGTCTGTTCGTTGTGAGCACAGAAATGGGTTTTAAAGGCTCCATAGCGTAGATAACTCACCGCTAACCACAGAAAGATGCTGAGTTAATAACAACAAAGTATAACACCATGTGGTAAATATTGGTGGAGTTGGAAAGATTTGAATATTTCTTGGTATTGGGGCTCTTCTGTTTATGGGAGGTGCGTACTGACTGCAGTTGCATTGGCTGCTGGGTGTGATAATGCTTAGCTGGAAGTGTAATAATGCTTAGAGGGAGAGAGAGAGAGTCATATTGAAGTTTGTGAGAGGGACAGCAGCTGTGCTGTCTGTTGACAGACTGACTGATAGTGGATTAGGAGAGGGCCTCCCCACTGTCGCCCCCTCTTCTCTGTCCACCTGCCCCTCCCTGACAGAAAATCCCCCAGCTGCACCCTAACCCGACACACATTTCACTGGTCAGTTATGTGCAGCCCAATAATCAATCAGTGGACAGACACACACACGCACACACACCCATCACTTCGATTGTCTTTTTTTCTCTCCTACTCATTATCAAGATGTTGTTAAAATATTACTATGGTGTTTCTAAGTAGAAACCATGAAAATATACACTGTAGAAAATACAACACAGTATTTCTGTCACTTTCTGTCCCACTGTCAAAATCCCTCTCTGTCATCTCTCTTTCTTCATGTATCTGTCAATATCTCTCTTTCTGTCTCTGCCATCTCCATCTCCCTCTCTGTCATCATCACGCTTTCTCCCGGTCTATATCATCCCTCTTTCTGCCTTTTTCAGTCATCACCCCTCTCTGTCATCATCCCCTAATCTCTCTCTGACTCTTCACCTTTATGCTCTGTAATCATCCCTTTCTTTCATCATCCCTCTCTCATTCGGTCATAATCTGTCTTTCTTCCTCTCTCATCCCTCTTACCTTCCTCTCTCTCTGTCATTTTATATTGCTATGTCATCCCTTTGTCTTTCATATAGAGAGAGAGAGACTTTGACTCTGCCATTCCATTACCCTTCTTTTTGAGACATTCTGTTGTAGCTTTTTTTATTATTATTGTTGCCCTTATGCAATATCCATGTTTGGTCCAGCTTTTTGACAGATGAAGAATTCTCGATTACAATATGGAATTAATTATTGACTCAATGATGGCAAGTTGGCCAATCCCAATGGCGGCAAAGCAGCCCCAAACCATAATGCTACCATCTCCATGCTTTAAGTTTGGTTTGAAGCAAAGTTTGTGCAGTTTCCTTCTGACAGTTGACTCATGCACTTCAACATTGATTGTGGCAAGAGAGGCCTGTAGATCCATTGATGTAACCCAGGGGTTATTGGAGACTTCCAGCCCAAGAGCTGACTGAAAGATGCTCATGCATTTAGGCCTGTACTATGCACATATCTGCAGATCTAGAAATGTCTCCTTTTGTAGAAGACGGCCTACCATATTCATGGGGTTTGACTGAGCTATTCCAGGACATTGGCCTTTTTGTTCTTAAGCCACTTCAGTGTGGCTTTATGTTTTGGGCCAATATCCTGCCCAGATTCCCTTAAGACTTTTTCTTTAAAGTTTTCTTTCAGGATATTTCTGTTTTTTGCTGCGTCCATTTTGCCCTCCACATACTGCCACCACCATGCTTCACAATAGGGATTCTGTTCTCAGGATTATGTGTGTATTGCTTACAGTGGAGGCCAAAAAGCTCTATGTTGGTGTCACCAGTCCATGGTAGCTTCCTCCACTTGGTCTCAGTCTTCTACATGACTTCTGGCAAACTCTAGCTGAGATTGAAATGTGATTTTTTTTTTTAGCAATGGTGTGCTTACCCAACCCTAAAAACTCCTAATTAAATCCTAAAAGTATTTAAATCTCTGACCAATCCTCTTATTTTACAAATAATTAAGTGAAACTTGGTTCTGCTTGATGTTTTTATAAAACACTAATACTTAATCAGTTATTGTAACATGGTTTTATGTTGGGATGTATATGTAAGAAGAATGAAATACTGAAATATGCAAGAAATACAAGTATTCAACCCCCACACAATATTTGGTAGACACCTTTTTCTACCTAAAGCACTTAGGTACACTGCTCAAAAAAGGGAATGCTTAATCATCACAATATAACACCAAGTCAATTTAACTTCAGGGATATCAATCTGTCCAGTTAGGAAGTATAAGCGATTATGAATGAATGTCGGCTGTTTTGGTGCAAATTAAAGTGACAACAGGTGCACTGGAGAGGCAACAGCAAGACAACCGCCAAAAAGGGAATGTACCTGGGTGGCGGATTCTGCTTCCTGATTATTCATACAACTTTGCAGTCTGGGATATCCAACTCTGAAATTATTTTATAACCTTTTCCAAGTCCATGCATTTCATTGTATGTGTTTCATCTGGGTAAACTGGGAGCTTCCACAGCACAGGGGTTGGACAATCATGCAAGGCATGTTTATATTTTTCAAACAAACATTTCCCCACGTAAAACCACTGTTCCTTTACAATAATTGATTTGGAACTAAGTCAGTGTACCGTTTGAAATTCAGTCATTTGAGGGATTTGGTCTGGGGTCTGAAGGCTCTTGCAAGGCACTGTCTTTCTTTACATGGATGCTGAAATTCATTTCTCTCCAAACTTTCCCTCCCCCCATCCCTCTCCCCCACTTATGTCTCCCCCCTTTCCACTTCAAGCCTTCCTTCATCCCAGCTCTACGCTCTAATACATCTTTGAATCCTGCAGAGGGCCTAGCCTGAATCATTGGTTATTCCTGGCTAGGCTGGCTTGATGGGTGTATATGTGTGTGCGTGCGTGTGTGCGTGCGTGCGTACGTGGAGCCAGGGCTTATTTTGGACCAGGGCTTCCTTCCGGGAACACAGCAGTGTGAGCTCAGTGTCCAGCTGCTGTGATACCCAGTGGCAGTGTCCCATGGGGATAGATGGCTATTTTAATGCCTGGAGACAGTGGTGGCAGTACTGAGCAGCTACCAGTCAAAGCAACAAGTACACACTAAAGAGGACCACTCCATTCACATAGTAGATATATCTATAAAACACACACCAGGTATACAATACACACGCACACACAGCCTTCCACAGACTGAGTTGTGAGTCCACATGAACACCACTCCTCTGTGTCCAGTGCAGTTAAGTGTTACTAATGAGCGCTGGTTTACCCCCTAATACCGAAACGTGCACAGACACACACATACACACTCCACACCCCTGTGGCTCGTTAAGGGTGGAGAGCAGCCAAACGAGCTCCTTACCACTTTACATAAATTGGCCGAGACGCTATGCGTCACTGCCAGTGCGTGCGCACACATGCGCATGCACACGCATCCCCGTTTTCCCATTCACTCAATTCCCAGTATGCTCATCAGCAGAGATGCCATCACTCAGGTTTTCAGTAGGACAGAGAGCCCTGTGTTTTTCACCCAATCACATCCTCAGGCAGACCGTCAGTCTCACACACACAGCCAGTCATTTCTTTCACCACGCTAGTTGTAGAGCTACCTGTATCTCTCTGCCATCTAACATGTTCCTTTCTTTGGTAGCCATATTTCATCTCAATCTTTTTCTGTCTCCTCTCTGTTTGTCTGACTTTCTTGTTTGTCTGTCTGTCTGCCTGTCTCTATGTCCTCCACAGAGAGAATATTACAGATCAAACCTCGACTGTAGATCACCATCAACTGAGTGGAGTCTGCCTGAACACAACATGATCTTTGAAGATGCTACAGAGAGGTACATGTTGAATGCTTATGGATGCTCTGAGTATTCTGAGACCCATATCTAGATCTGCTGTATGGCATTCTTATGGTCTAGAACAGGGGTGGTCAAATGAACCTTGAGCCAATGTATTCTTGAACAAAAATACTAATATACACTTAAACATCTGAAATGAGATTGAAGATATGTTGGAATTATATATTTTTTTATGTATGCAATTATCTGGCCTGGAAATTGATTTTGACAAGCAGGACACAGTGGCTGTTGATCCGAAAGTTTTCCCACCCCTGGACTAGAATGTAGCTCTCTTCCTAGTTGGTTTTATGAACTCATACATTTTAATACTGACATGAAGTTTGTCATACAGATTGTGTTGATATATGAACATGTAAAAAAAAAAAAAAAATGTAAATTGAAGAGTAAAGAATTTTGAATAAAATGAAAATGTACATGCCTTTATTGGACTTTGTCATGCTCTTGGTTCAGGATAGGGTGTGTGCATGTGTGCGTGCTGACAGACAGTGCCCTGAAAACAAAGGAAGAAGAGAGACATGCGCGTAGTGACATCACTGTGTGTGATCTGCTTTAAGGCCCAGGTCTTCGGAGAAAAGGCCAGCCGGCTCATATCCACAAACCCTGTGCCTTGTATCTTCTCCCAGAATCCTGCTCTGCTTCCCTCTCACCCTCTCTCCCACACTCTATGTAATATAATGAGTGTAGAGGGAGATGGAGAGTGGCATAGAAAGGATGTTGAGATGTGTAATCCATCCATTACCTGCCGAGCCCAGAGCAGACCCTGATAATAAAACTATTAATACGCTCTGTGTGTGTGTTGGTGTGAACAGCTCCTGATATTTAGACCATTAATACGTTATTTAGCTGAGGCGTCGTCACAGTGACAAATGACCACCGTGTCGCCCTAGGGAGCATGTTCACGCCACGGATCTCCCCACAGCAGCTATTAATACACGCTAAGAAGCTCACACACACACACAATGTGGACCCACATACACACTTCTTTGTCTGCTCTGTCTGTCAGAATGTTGGGGGTTCTTATCACTGTAACGTGTGTGTGTGTGTGTGTGTGTGTGTGTGTGTGTGTGTGTGTGTGTGTGTGTGTGTGTGTGTGTGCGCGTGCGCGTGCGCGTGCGCATGCGCATGCATGCGTGTCACTAATTCTCTTCATTCTCTAGTGCGTGTTTGTGTTTGTACTAGATATCTTACAGGATGAATGAGGACATGGCTGGATGATTAGGAAACAGAAACTACTATTACGTTTACCGTTCATTTTCTTGTCGATATGTCAACTTGCAGAAAGTGAACACTAGTCCTATCCACTGTAGCTGTGGGGGATCTGCTTTAAATACATATAATAAACTTTGGATAAATCAGAAAAAGCTTACTGATGGGACATTTTCTTCTCTCATTGTGAAAAATTAAATGTCTTAAGTGTTTAGGTCAAACCAGTTATGTGTTAGGGCTAAGTTAAGTTTAGACATAGGTTAGGGTTAATGTAAAGGTTTTTTAATGGTAATCTGCTTTGGTGTCCCCATTTTAGTTGGTTAATTAAATGTGTGTGCTATCCACATCTGTGTAGATGTGGGTACCTGAAGACCCAACAAAGATGACAACCTGAGGTACCCCCAAGGTTTGTTTGTAGTTCCCCAGTAGGTAAAATGCAATTTGTGGTTTAGTTTTAGGGAATGATTTGAGGTTACGGTATGGTTAGGGATAAGTTTAGGGTTCAGTTTACACATACAAGTTAGGTTATTGGGGGTTATTTTAGGGCTAGGTTAGGATAGGTAATATGCGTGTGCATGCATGTCCAAAAACGTGTACGCATGCACACTTCACATATCCACCTGACTGAGAGATTGACAGTTGGACATGAACCTCAAAGAAGGATGGGGAGCTATCATTCTTTTATCCTCCCTTATTTTCCCTCATCCTACCACACTCCCTCTGTCCTTCTCACTGAAGATGTAAGTGTCTTAGACAGATGTCTGCTGTTGCTTGTCTGAAAACCTCAGCGCAGGCTGCTGAGCTCGGCAAAGCCTAATTAAGATCAATATTTCCATTTTTAGTAAAAGTGCAAAAGAAAAGAGAGCAAGCAGGAGGTTGAGAGAGAAGGAGAGGAGAGCAGGATCAATGGAGAGAGAGACGGGGAAGAGAAGGCAGTAGAGTGAAGAAAGAGGAGGGAGAAGTGGAGGAGGTGGAGTGGAGGGCCGTAAAGCCGGAAGCGCGGGAGCTAGAGAAGGAAACAGATGGGTTGTTTTTTCATTGTAATCTGTTGTTGGGCCTAACAAGTGTTAGCAACGTCTGTGTGTTACTATAGACCGAGTGGCTATTCCATCAGAAAACATCAGTTTCTTTTTTGTTGGACATAAGTCATTCGTTCCCTGTCATCAAAATGCTTCCATCTTCTCCATCTGCATTCCATCATGTCTCATAGGTTCAGGGTGTATTGGATAAAATAGCTTACAGGCTTACCAATTTTCATCTGAGTCAACTGTTTAAAACTTTAGCAAACACCTGTAGTCAAGTAGGCCTTTATGTAGTGTTTTCTGCCAAATCTCTAACGCCATGCCCACTTTTTGTTAACTTTCTCTTGGATTTGTCACATGTGGGCTTTGTGTGTGCGTATGCATGCATGTCTGTTGACAACTGAAGCTGATGTCTTAAAACTAGACTTTAAGAAGCCACCAAAACCGTCTATCCCTGATAACCATAAAGCCCCCCCCCCCATAGACCAGGAGAAGACACTGGATAGAACATGGTGAACTTCGGTCAAAGCTTGCCCGTGTGCCCAACGGCTCAAATACAGAATCTCCCGCTAGCTCTGGATCTCTTGCGTGCTGATGTCCGTTTTGCTTAAATCAGTAAGAACTGCAACAGCAGCGAACTCCCAATATGCAAAGGCACAATGAAAACCCTGACTTATTCCAAATTTATGTCTCAAGCCCTCGGCCACACACACTACCCTCTCACAATGAATGGACCTCATGGCAGATCTTCTTAAATGTGGCATTTCAATGTGGACTGCTTAGCTTGGCGTTTGGGGTCCGGCGCCTACTTATTTGATAAAACCCCAACCCCCCTTATAATGACTTAGCGCACCTTAAACTTCAAATACGTTGATATGATTTTCGTCCCTCTTCATCTTACACTACTTTTCTATTCATCCTAGCCAGCAAATTTGAGACGGGGAATAGAGGACTAGTCCCAACTTGTGGCCTTTTCAATCCATAGTGTACTACAAAGTAGTCTGCTACATCGGAAATAAGGGTACCATTGAGGATTCATGGCAAAGTGTATTTTACAGTTGTCGTTTTGGACAGGAAGTTGAGCTCAGCGCAGTGTCAGGATCAGGGGCAGGTTGCATGGTGGCTATATTCATCTGATATTATAACTTGCTGCGCGCCCACATCCTGTCTGGAATAGTTTAGTTTGACAGTGCACAACCAATGCCCCGTACCCATTTGCTGTTTCCATCTGAATATTACTAGAACACACACTGTGCGCTTAGATGTCTTAAATGGTGAAAAATATATTCCTGTAATTTAATTGCACGATTAACTATTCTGTCATTACGCATTCATTGTCCCTCGCCTTACCCAATCTGCAGAGAAAAGACACAAGTGAGCAGAATCTCCGTATTCATGCGGTATAAAGTCCTGCCCTCCCTCAAGACACTTATCACCGGTATCGACGTTCTGCTCAACCTTCCGCTTTGATTTTCTTTAACCCGCGTGCCTCTCCAGATGAAGACGTATGTCTCCACGTTGCGCGCAAGGCTTAATTATTTGTCGATCCACGGAGATGGGTCGGGATGCAATTTGTGGTTAATTGCGAATCAAAACCCAGCGCTAGGGCCATCGCGTAGAATAGCCTAATCATAATTAACCCCCTCGCATGGTTGCACCGATCGCACCAACCCCACTTCTCGGCGGAAATATGGATTTTTTTATGGCTTGGTGCACGTGGCACTTAATTCATCACCTATCAGTAGTGAGATGGTGATTTGGGAGGCTCGGCCCAGGGATGTCAGGGACTTCCTTGCGCTTTAGACCCCAGTTTCGTTGTAGCGTGCCGCTTGTCTTACGTTTTAACCTACTAACGATTCACATCATGTATATATTAAGTAATTTTCCCCTTATGTTTTATTTCTATACGTTTCTAATTTGGTGTTTCATTGGGTTTGACAGTCAAACCTAAGAGGACCATTTGTTTTTTTTATCATGTTTGATAAACGGGATATCCCTATCCTAGAGCGCTTGTACAGTAAGCAGCAGATAGGTCACGGTATAGCAACGCACACTTTTGGCTTAGCAATGCAGCCTATTATTATTTTTTGGGCTTTGAAAGTTAACATTGAGTAGCTAAATTATAAAAGTATTATGTGCATATATATATATATATATATATATATATATATATATATATATATATATATATATATATTAGTACAGTATACTGTACGTAGACTGTAATAGCCTATTTGTTATCCCCCAATTAATGTATTTGAATTGTTTTTGTTGTTTGCAATCCATCATGTGCAAGTAGACTACTTGGCTGGGTTGGTATGTCAACTATGTTTAGCAAAACTCACTATATTTCAATATTCTGAGGGATTTATCAATACATTATTTACTGAGTATTACATGCACTAAATCTATGTATTTTGACCGCATGGTAAACAAGATCAATGTCAAAACTGTCAAAGCCAACGAAGTGTACATATTAGTCTACTAAGTGACAGTCCAAACTAAACACTCCATTGAGATTTTTCGTCTGAAACAAATGTGCAAAAACACATGCATTACACAATAATGTATAGTTTTCGTCTAGTGTATAAAAGGTATATTTTCTTCCCAGTAAACCTTTTATTTCTGTGTGAAATCTGCACCTCTATCGCTGTCCACTTAAGTCTTAATGAAAGTTAGGCCTCACGCGACTCCATGCAGTAGCACGAGCTCGGTCACTAGAGGGGGGAGATGCACCTGCTCCACAAGCCAGCGCTCTGCGTTCCGACAGCTGCCGGCTGGTCCCAACTCGAGGTTGCTATAGAAAAATGCAAATATGCCGCTGCCATCTTCTCCTATTGGTCAATCACACTTCGAGGTGGGAGGGTCGATGCGTGATGTCTTTAAAAGTGCACATTGCCTTTCCCAGCGTCTCAGTGACACTGCGTGGTTGCGCTGCTCTGCAGGACGTTAAATAGCCAGCTATCTGCTCAGGCTATCTGCCCGATAGAGAGAACAAATTGTGACAGGAATTTATCGCCACACGCGCGCACACATACACACTCACACACGTGTGTGTGTATATAAATATATACACACACACACACCAGAAACGCATAACGCTTCCAGAATGATTTGAAGGATCGTGGGGACCGGCGCATTCGTAAGTAGCCTATACCGCAATCTGATAAATCTGGACTGACTACTCAAACAGCGCTACTCTCCAGTGCCCTACCACCGCTTAAGGAAATATCTATTTTTAAAATCGTACCTATTTTTTGCTTGTAAGAAATCTGATAACTTTTTTTTCTCCGAACCATTCCATTGTGACGCATATTTTACGCTCACGTCTATTGCATGTCGTTCTGTGGTGGACTCCTGAGGTGTTAAAAACTTTTTTATTCTGGTCATGTACAACACTCGCTGCATGCTGCAGTAACTTCAGCCCTGAACACTGCACTCCTGCAGAGAGCCTGGACTTTAAACACTATCCTCGCGTCAGTGGTGAAAAAGGATACAGGAACGTATTGTTTTTAAAACGGCAAAAACGCAAGAAAAGGAACAACCAGAACGGGAGAGAAGATAATCTACTGATTTTCAAACTACTCACTCAAGGACTGTAAATCAAAGTCGGTCCAGAGGTGGAGCGAGGACAAGACAGGTTGGTGTCTCAAAATTTCACCCCGGGGTTCGAGTTTCAGCCGGTCCTGGCCCGTGGTATTAAGGCGTGCATTTGACCTGGGATAAGTTGTCAACAAGAGAAGCGGCGGAGGCGAACTGGCAGGTGTACAAGTTAATTTACATGCATACATATATTCACGCCGCTATAAATAGTAGTTGGTTTGAGGACTAGAAGCTTTATACGACGCCAACCCCCTCCTCTACATCTTCTATCTAAACTCACAACCCAACCGGAACGGGCGTGTGCGCGTGCCTATATAAAAATATACACACGCCACCGCAACTACCTTTTCGATTTGAAGAAGCAATCTGCCTCCGCAAGGGCTGCCCAGTCTCGGTTTGGCTGTGAGGGCGGGAGTCGTCGCATGGACTGACATGGCCACCGACCTCGCCATGAGCACAGAGCTACCCAATAGCCCCCTGGCCATCGAGTATGTTAACGATTTCGACCTTATGAAGTTCGAAGTAAAGAAGGAGCCTCCAGAAGCAGACCGTTACTGTCATCGCCTCCCGCCAGGATCCCTCTCCTCCACCCCGATCAGCACACCCTGCTCCTCCGTGCCTTCCTCGCCCAGCTTCTGCGCCCCCAGCCCCGGTGGCCAGTCGAGCCAGAACTTGGCCAACGGGGTCAACAGCAACAACAGCGGCAGCAGCAACCCACAGAGTGCAGGCGGTAAGCCGCAACTGGAGGACCTGTACTGGATCCCCAGCTACCAGCACCACATTAATCCTGAGGCGCTCAACCTGACACCGGAGGATGCAGTGGAGGCCCTGATCGGCAACGCCCATCACCATCATCACCACCACCAGGGCTACGAGGGCTTCCGCGGCCAGCAGTATGTAGGGGAGGATCTGTCCGCGGCGTCAGTTGGTCACCACCACCAGGCCCATCATCACCACCACCACCACGGACACCGCCTCGAGGACCGCTTCTCGGACGAGCAGCTGGTCAGCATGACAGTGCGCGAGCTCAACCGGCAACTGAGGGGGTTCAGCAAAGAGGAAGTTATCCGCCTGAAGCAGAAGAGACGTACGCTGAAGAATCGGGGCTACGCGCAGTCCTGCCGTTACAAGCGCGTGCAACAGAGGCACATGCTGGAGAGCGAGAAGTGTACGCTGCTGAGCCAGGTGGAACAGCTAAAGCAGGACGTCGCACGCCTGGCCAAAGAGCGGGACCTCTACAAGGAGAAGTACGAGAAGTTGGCGAGCCGAAGCTATAACGGTGGCGGACAGGGTAACAACAACAGAGACCCCTCCAACGGAAACCACGGGAAACCGGCCTCCACGGAATTCTTCATGTAAGAGACTGATTCGTGACATAAGACTTTTGTCCCCTTCTTAAATATTTTTTATAACTTATTTATTTCTCTCAGTTTGCGTTTTTGTTTACAGTTAGGCTATGCCTTTAGGGAAAAAGACTCCGTGTACATTTTTAAGTACATTAACAAATGCTTAATATTTAAAGAAACAAGCAAGGTAGATGCGCACATAAGTGGCCTAATCTATGTGCGCAGATATAATTGTAGTCTTAAAGATGCCGTTTGTTTGAATGAACTCCAATACACCAAGACCTCTTGATCTAGACATGGGATCACAAACTTTCTGTCACAACAATTAACAGATTATTATTTTATGATGCAATAGATCTCAGAGAAACTCTGATTTAACATTTAAGTCTTACTGGAAAAAGTGAATCACACTTGGCAACGTACGCACACAGGACAGAAAAACAAAACCGAAAACCCCCATGTTTTTCATAGACATTAAATCCGTCCTGGTTTGTTTTGAATCCTTGTTATTAAAGAAAGTCTATAACGTCTTAAAGCTCGGGGGTGAAAATCCGGTATTTATTTTATCATTGGGACTGAAATGAAAGCAAAGAGAGCAAACCACGGAAAAAGCAATACACTTCGTCGCTCTTGCAGGCCGCGTCGACGGACCAGACTGTGATGATGGAGGGACACCCTCATATAGCCTTCCTTCCCTGTTAACGGAAAGGAAACATTTGAATATTGCAAGTCTAGTTTCCATCCCTTTTAGTAACCCTGCATGCAGGACATGTATGGTACCACAAACCTCCAGTCATCTAACCCATATAGGCCTACACATGTTATGGAAAGCATGGCCCATGGTTCTTTCCTCTCCTTTCTCGCTACTCCAATCCCTCTCTTCCTAGAGTAAGGCCAAGGTATGCAAAACACAACTTTATCCCTATAGCCTACCCCTAAAAGTGCAACTATGGACTTATTGCAGAAAATGCGCGAAATGAACAAGTAATCTGCTATTACAAAATGGATGCGTCTTAACCGCTATTTTCAATCGAATTTTCTATTGTTTTAAAAGAAAAGAAAAATGAAACAAAAATAAATCAACTGAGCCAGATTTTAGACTTTATTTATTCCCACGTGTACATATGTGTAGAGAACAGTTAATGTGTTATTTACATACCTTACTTTTTAAAGCTTTTCTTGCTTGTTGATGATTCAGAACGTCTTAATACAATGTTTGTATGTTACAGCATGCAAATAGTCTACGATATCCTCCTACTTTATGGGACAGATATGATGTAAACGAGAAGCCTAACTGCACTAGTATGAAAAAATTGGGGAAACACTTTGTTTTATATTAATAGGATATTTGTTCCATATTAGGCTACTGTTATGATAATAAGGCGGATAAACAAATTCGATTTAAGGTGATTTACTTAATGTAGCTACAAAAGACTGCATTCGCTGCTAAAACTCTATGCACCAACTTAACTAAACTCTTAATTAATTGATTTTTTAAGTGCAGGCCTATGATTTGAGGTATAATAATAAGAATAATAACAGAGGTTATCTGATGGCTTGTGAATAATAATTCCGCAGCCCGGTGTCTTACAGCTCAATTATATGTTCTGTCTGATTTGTAGAGAGATGACTGAGATGATGCTTGATTGTTAGCCTACAAATGATAATTTCTTTATCTGAAGGTATGATGCCATCTTGGATTAACAAAAAATAATATTCTGTCAACAAAAATCCCTGGTTCGTGTGTTACCTGCAGCTAGATATATGATGTGCAATATTGTGCAGAAGTACTGAACCACCTTCAACGCTTGTTAGTGCAAAGCTGATAGCGCCATGCAGTTAGGTAGACAAGACAAGGATAATCAGGAGGTGTTTGCCTTTCCGATCCAATTGGAGGGAAAAACATTGTTTTTTACTTAAAGATACTGTACAGAAGAGAATGTATTTTCTTGTAGACATTTGTTTTGGATTTCCGTTAACTTCATTGAGCAAAAACAACATTCAACGAAATTACTTAATTTCGGTTTTCTCTGAACTTTACAAAAATATGCTACGTCTTATTCAATCAAGATGGAGGAAATAGCGCCTGTGGCGTGGCAACTGATATATAACCTTTTTTGGGTCCTAGAGTTAGAATTCCAATGTGACGTAAACACTCGCATTCAGGCAAGATGGTGAAGTATCTTCTGCACAGTGCTGTCGATGTATATCCGTATATATGATTTATATATATTTATTCGAGAAACATTTAAATGTCCAAACGTGTTAATAAGTCAAAACAAAAAAAAAATGTTTCAAGATGGAATGTTGTTGAGAATCTTGTTTTCATAATGTTTAATAAAAAGTTCTGTCCAACATCTGTTCATTATCGGTCTTTCGTAACGCCGAAAATATGTTGTGTTCAGCAGACTACACACACAAGGATTTTAATATCTATACTCGCATTCAATTAAAATAAATATCTTAAATAGGTTTTTTTCTTATATGGTATTTATGTTATATTTAGCACGAAGTTCTTGGCAGTTCGCAAGAGTAATGAATCCTGAATTACCTGGAGAACGAATAATTAATGTTAAATTATATTAGCCTATCGGTTGTGTAATTTGAAATGCATATTATCCATAAAATCGCAGTCTAATAACCAAATATTCAAAAAGCATATTTTTAGCGTAATATTTCATAAAATGTATATATTAAAGAGTATAACGTATACTACAGATTTTGTAGGTAGTTTTATATACATAGGCTTTAGACTTTACAACGATTGTACCTGTAGGCTAAATATAACTACTGAGCTCTAACGAAAAGTTAATTAATATGTTGTAAAAGACTACAATACAGAAATTGTTGGATTGATCATAGGTCTTTTATAATTATTACTTGGCCTATTATTATCATCATCATCAGTAGGTTACTACTACTCATTCATCGACAATGTCGTTATTATTGTACTGTGTAACACATTTAAAACGAAAGTCTACACTTGAGCAACTTACTCATTCCAAGTCGACCGATACAGTAGGGCATATCACACACAAACCGCGATTACTTCAATATGATGGGGGTTTTCCAATAATAAAAAAAAACAGTGAGAACTTTCTGTTGTGATTAATCTCAGGCGATAACAGAGGGAGGGATGTTTGTTTAGATTCGTAATGATGCACATTAGTCTCATTTAGCCGCGGTTCGACAGACCTATTGCAAGAGGAGCGGTCCCTGTTCCTCTGCTCACTATCCGGGAACACCACTGGGCCAATTTACCCTTTCACGCAGTGTCCTGGGCCTAATGTCCGCTACCAGCTTGTGTTGTACGGAGACCGCCCTCCACTCAACCAGCCTCCCTACCTCAGCGCGTCTACGTCATCGTGTGATGGATTGGTGGCAAGTTAAGGGACTTGGCGCGCTTTTATTGCTCCTGAGTCGGCAAAGCTCGCGCAGCAGCGGAACAAGTTGCTGGTATGAAAGGTAGGAGAGCAGACCCCTCTATCTAACCGCAGTTTAGTGATGTCTGCATGGTGTTTGTAATATGGAGTATCTCAACAGTGCTTTTAGAGCTAGGCCTATTAAGGGGGGGGGGGGGGGGGGGGGCGTGTTGTGTGTGCGTGCGCGCGCACACAAATGCTTGACTGCTGCGTTCGTGCATAAGTATGTTCATGTGTGCTAGTTTTTTCTGCCAGGGAGCGGTGAGAGATCAGTGATGCAGATGTGTAAGATCTAGTGGTTGGTCACTGACATGATCGCTGAAGGAGGAGCACATAACACAGTATCATGCATGTCACAGGCAGTCAGCGTTTCAAACATGCAAGAAACACACACGCTACCGTGTTCTTGTAATTGACTTTTATTTTTCCATGCGCAAAATATATATAATTTCTTTAAAATTCTCAAAATGCTTATGAAAGCAAGAAGAGTGTGTCAGACCAAAATACAGTTGTGTACCATAATGCTGGCCTGCCTGTGTAGGCTACATATCTATGTGTTGGCTTGGGTTATGTGAGGTGTATTCAAGAAATAAGGCCAGAAGGAGTGTGGTAAATTGGCCATTTTACACTCAGTGGCCAGTTTATTAGGTACATTACCCTAGTCAAGATAATGAGTTGCTCCTACAGAAAGCCAGTTACAGGGCTGGCTATTTAAAGCATCTAGACATTCAGTTACTGTTCAGTCGAACATCAGAATTAGCAACAGAAGTGACCTACACTACTTTGAGCGTCTTATGACCGACAGTATCTACGGTTTACAGAGAACAGAGGGACAAGCAACTCTGCGAGTGAATACAGTTCACTGTTGAGACATAGAAGGAGAATAGCATGAACTGTGAAAGCTAACAGGTGGACCACAAACAGGGGAATAACAGCACAGTGCAACAATTGGGTGACTTAATGGTAACTTAGGACACAACTTGTCAAAAATTACAAGAGGACCACAGCAGGTTCCACCTCCTAGTAGAACAACAAGTGGCTCCATTTGACAAATGATCACCAACATTAGACAATTGAGGAGTTGGAAAACATTGCCTGCTCTGATAAATCCTGCCCCAGTTTACCCTGCGGAGTCCACATACTTCAACCTAAAAGAGCATCTTTGGAATGAGATAACAGGCTGTTTGGATAGCGGTATAAATTCACACTGCAATCTGCAGCAACTGCCTAATACCATTATGTCAGCATCAACTAACACCCCTGTGGACGTTTTCTTATGACATGTTGTTGAACAAATGCCATGATGAATTTCGGCCTGTTCTGAAACAAGGGGTCCGACTTAAAACTAAAAGAGTTACCTAACAAACTGTACACTGATTGTTTACTATGTGGTTTGAACCCTGAATACTGTTTAGCTGAAAATTGTGGTATATGAGACCATATACAAGGAAAGAAAAAAAAATACTTTCTACTGTTCTCATTGCGTGGTGTACCAGTTTATACAATTAGTAAGGAAGCCAAGGGGTTTGTGTTTTATGGTAAAAATGCCACAGCTAAGGGATGCTTGTCGGCACTATGGAGTGTTGTACATACAAACACCTCTTAGCTATGATATATTGACCACAAAGCACACGTTCTCTGGCTTTATTGCTTAAACATATCCGCTACAGGCAAGGCTGAAGTGGTGTGAAAGGCTGGGATTGTGTAATCCATGATTCTTTGTTTGGTCAAAGCTATGTAGGGTACATTCAGGTGTGTGCGTGTGCGTGTGCTTGTGTGTGTGTGTGTGTGTGTGTGTGTTTATGTTTGGTTACATGTTCTTCTACACTAATTACTGCTGAGAATTCTAGGATTAGTTTTTCGGTTTATTTGTGTTTGTAATTCCATTAACTGTTTATGATCTCAACAGTCTCTACATTTAAATTAAATGGGATTTTGTTTACTCATTATTTATACATTTTACACTAGCTTTTCCATATTCATATAGTGAAAATAAATAACTTTTTATTATTAAGGGTTTGCTTTGATTATGGACACTGATTTCATTTGTCAATTCACTTGTTTTTCCCCTCTGTCTATTCCTCCTCTGTCTATTCCTCCTCTGTCTATTCCTCCTCTGTCTCTCCTCACACTGCTTCCTCTCAAGCCTCTCCTCTCTTCCCTCTTTGTATCCTCCCCCTTTTCCTGTGGTTTTTGCTGACTCAGAGGATTTGCTGGGCGGTCTGACAGCCATCACTTCACCCTGCTACTGTGCCTAAACTGACCACACACACTCACTCCAGTCTCTAACATACCTTAATGATGTGTAGGCTTGTAATAGAAACACGCATGCACACCTTTTTAAGATCCACCCACAGATTTTTGTGTGGCATTGTCTGTGATCATTATGGGTGTGTGTATTGTATAGCCTACACTTCCCCGTGTAAGGTTACATCAGGCCCAAGGTGCACTTGAAATAGACAGCGGGAGAAATAGACTGGGATAGAAAGAGGTAATGAAAACAAAGGTGAGAGGGAGAGAATGGGGAGCGAGTGAGGCAGAGTGGGGGAGAGAGAGGCAGAGGTGCTGTGTGTCTCTGGCGTCTGAGCTGCTACTGAGATTCCCCACAGTCAGCGTCTCTTAGGCTCAGCTTACCCACCCACCAGAGAGTACAATACACACACACACACACACACACACACACTGATGTACACTGACACAAGCACATACACACACAATAAACACACACACGCATGTCGAAATAGCTAGTTGGCTGCCAAATTCCAAAGCTAAAGTTGGCATAGAAAAAAGATGTCTGTATGTGTGGTATCTAAATTGAGGTGATATTTAAGTATTTTAAAGCCTGCACTGGTGTGTTATGATTTCTGCATTAGAGTGTTCGGTAAGTCTATTTGTTACTTCTTATGAAAGTCATACAGTCTGAAAGAAATGAATCCACAGGGGTGCTTCGGTGGTGTCTATAGGAGAACCCATTGTTCCTTGTTCCAGGTATAGAAATCAGGACAACCTGGGACACAAATGGGTTCATCCCTGACCCAAAAGGCTCTCCCAGTAAACAAAAAGGGCTATTTTACCCTAATGGCCAAAGAACCCCTTATCACAGGTGGTCAACTTTCCTATATAAATTTGACTTCAGATGGATGCCCAGTTAAAGTGTTAAATTCCCAGTAGATTGAAGGTTCTGTTAAATCTCAGTATCAATACATTTTACAGTAACAATTAAGTAGCTTACTGTGATTTATTTGCAAAACATTCTTTGATAAACTTTTTAGCAGACAGCACTATCACTGGCAATAATTTAACTAAGACTGTCTGAAAGTGGTCTAAATGGGTAGGGATAATTAAAAAATAGGGGCCAGTTTAGCAGACATGGATGAAGCATAGTCTAGGACTTAAAAAAAGTTGATTAGAAAACTCCATTGAGCTTGTTTTTTTAGTCCAAGACTATGCTTAATCTGTCTCTGCAAACCGGCCCCTATGTGTTATTAGCAGAACGGTTTGGAACTCGTTCTCTTATTGGTCTATAATGTGCAGCCTGAATTACATTAGGCAGGTGGATACAACGCAATCCCATCAAAACAGGCTGAAATACAGCGCGAACTCAAACACAATTTTCACTGTATTTTTACAACTTCGTGGTGTGGAAAAATAAAATACAGGAAAATCACGTTTTTGACTGCATTGGGCTTAAAGTAGGGCCTACGCATTCTATTCCCAGAAGTGGCTGTTTTTAGTTTTCAACAGTGCAAGTCGTTACCCCGCGCAAATAAATCGACAGTTTGATAAATCGCCCACGAAGTGCTATTAACGCTCACAGGGTGTTAATAATTATTATGGTTGATCTTGTGATTGAGTCAATGACCCGGGGCGTGCACTGTGCACGATCCCCAAACGTGGCGAAGTCATTACAGTGGAACAGTTTCTCGCTAGTCGGGGCCTTGCGCCTCCCCGCAGTCCCACCCGACCTCCCGCAGAGAGAGAGAAAAAAACTAATTTACCGTCGGAGCACAAGCGTGCGCCGGAGCCGACCCCTGCCGCGCATACACCGGCTTCGCACTGTCACACACACGCTCTGACACAGCCTGCTGAGTAGACAAACCCAAACATGCTATCACAAGGGGAAAATATGCCTAAACAGCGGTTTTGTCCGTTTGCCGTGCTTGGAAAATAAATAAACAAATAAACAAACGAACAAACACAGAAGGCATAATGGAGTGAAGTAATGATTAAGTAGAGAAGTGAGTGATGCTTTGGGATAAGGGTAGGCCTAGTTTAGTGTTTGGGGAAAAATAGAATTATATACCGAACCAATTAGACTGCAAGTCACTTTGCATCATTCTCTTCATCTACAAAGTGTACAAAGTGTATGTATAACTAAAACAGTTAAATAATTCTAGTTAATTTACAATTTAACTATGTATGATATGAATATTTTTTCATACTTTTTCAAGTTTCTGAAAAATGTTGTGTCATGAATCAGGACGAGTAAAACAAACTCTCGCACGCCCGCACACACCAGGAGGAAAAGGAACAAGTAGTTTGAGGGTCAGCGGTGCGGTTAAACTGTTCTCTTCCTCTCACTCAGGGAGTAGTCATTTGACAAGAAGAGGAACAAGAACCAGTATTGCGCTTTGACTTTAAAATTTGCTGTCTAATGCTTAGGCCTATTATGAATGTATCTTATGTAGTTCTTCATGTTATCATATTCAGTAAATCCACAATAACGCTTGAGCACGGCTACAGTTCCCCACACCAGTATTGGCACCCTTGGTAAATATGAGAAAGACGAGGTGTGAAAAACATATTTTCATTAAAAATATTATCAAAAATCGAATCTTTAATTAATTTAATTCTTAAAAAGAACCCTGAAATAAATGTGTTAATCATTTTTTTCCAAAACGTGCACCACAATTATTGGCAACCCTAGACATTTTCATGAGTAAATTCTAACTTAAATATATACCCATTCATATTTCACCTGTGTGAGTAGGAACAAGTGGTAAATCATGAATACTGTTTCACTGGGGTACAAATATGAGGTGACATGCAGGTCAAATCCATAAGGTCCTCCATAACCACGGAAAAGACCAGAGAATACGGTAATGATGTGTGACAAAAGGTTGGTAAGGAGCAGAAATGTGTAAATGGCTGTAAGAAAACCGCTCAAAGGCTGAAAGTTACCATTTCCAATATCAGGGCAATAATTTAGAAGTCTAAACAACTGGAGATGTTACTCATCAGCCTGGAAGAGGACGTGTGTCTATATTGACTCCACGCACAGTGAGGAGGATGGTTTGAGTGGACAAAGGATCTCCAAGGATCACAGCTGGAGAATTTCAGATGTTAGTTGGATCTCTGGGTCAGAAAGTCTCCCAAACTCCATTCAGGCACCACCTACATAACCACAAGTTGTTTGGGAGGGTTGCCATAAAAAAAAGTATTTACTGTCATCAAACAACAAACTCAAGCACCTACAGTTTGCCAAACATTACTGGAACATTCAATGGCCTCGGGTTTTATGGTCAGATGAGACCCAAAAAGAGCGTTTTGGTCTCAGATCCCATGCCATGTGTTTTTGAAACCTCATTATGAATTATAGGACACAGAGCAGTTATCTTGGCAAAGGGAGGTTGGACATATGAGAAAAATATTTGTTTAATGATAATAAATGTTAGCTTTATTCTTTTTTAACTTTAATTAATGGTTACATTAATTAATTAAAAAAATTACCAGGGTGCCAATATTAGTGGAGTGCACTGTATTTTATAATGCAATACATCAAGTTATTGGGCCATTTGATGGATCTTTTTCCCCCATGCCGTTGTTTGTTTCAGAACTGTATGACTGATAGTGACCTTGTAGTGGAGGGTCAAGGTTTTGCTGACTCACCATCAGATAATGTCCTGCTCATTCCTACCCAGGTTTCACTTCTACCCTCAGGCTTGTGCATGCGTGCCTGTGTGCGTGCGTGTTAGAGAGAAAGATCCATGTTTGTTTATTCTTGTGGATATTATGAAACCTGAAAAATCTGTTCCCACAAGGTTTTCTTGTCCAATTTTTTGGCCCAGGGTTTAGGGAAAAACATATACAACTGGGCATAGTGCTAGAAATCTGGGTTAATTTTAGGAAGCACTTTGGAAAAGTTAACTTTAGGCCTAAATTAGACAAAGGGTTAGGTTTAGGGCTAGGGAATATGGAATGTACATTTCTTGATCTGGGTTAGGTTCCCACAACAATAGAAAGAAGAACTTGTATAAAATTCTCACAACTTAGGTTATTATTTAATGTAGGTCCAAGGGGAAATTATGTCCATAGGTGGAGTGAAACTCAGGGTTAGGTACTACAGTAATTTATTCATTCTGGATGGTTAAGATAACAATTAAAAGATAAAAAAAAAAGAAAAAAACATTTAATTGGCAGCACCTACTAACATTGGAACAGGTAAGTACATAATTTTCTCTCAGGATTCAAACCCAACCTTTTAAGGTACAGACCGAAAAGCTCTATCACCCATTCGCCATCCCTGTCCACAAGGCCCTGGCAAACAGCCAGTCTATTTAAAGAGCTTCTCCAGTCAAATCATCCACCTGAAATCTCCTTTTAGTTAGTAATCCCACCTTGCAAACATATCATTGGTTTAGAAGACAAAATGAGAGTGGCAGCTGATTCCATGCTGTTGAAACAGACAGGTCAGTATATGCCCAAACACCCGGCTGCACGCCACACTGTGAGTGGTGCTGGACTGTCTGAGACAGGGAAATATCTTTGTGAGAACTCTGTCGTTTCAGTGGGAATGATCACGTGACCGGAATATACCTTTAAATGTAATAGCCCTCTCATTTTTAAATCATACAGACATTTTCTCAACCTGGATATCTAATATAAATTTAGGTCTCGGGTGTGTTTGTGTGTCTTGGTGTGTGTGTGTTTAAAGGAAATCATGTTACTTAGTGTTCTTCCTCCTGACAAGAACCACGGTAAAATTACTGAGAACTTTAGTGTGCGTTGGATGGCGGTCCTTTAGTGTGCGTTGGATGGCGGTCCTTTAGTGGGCGGAGGATGGCGGTCCTTTAGTGGGCGGAGGATGGCTGTCCTTTAGTGTGCGTTGGATGGCGGTCCTTTAGTGTGCGTTGGATGGCGGTCCTTTAGTGTGCGTTGGATGGCGATCCTTTAGTGGGCGGAGGATGGCGGTCCTTTAGTGGGCGGAGGATGGCTGTCCTTTAGTGTGCGTTGGATGGCTGTCCTTTAGTGTGCGTTGGATGGCTGTCCTTTAGTGGGCGTTGGATGGCGGTCCTTTAGTGTGCGTTGGATGGCGGTCCTTTAGTGGGCGGAGGATGGCTGTCCTTTAGTGTGCGTTGGATGGCTGTCCTTTAGTGTGCGTTGGATGGCTGTCCTTTAGTGGGCGTTGGATGGCGGTCCTTTAGTGTGCGTTGGATGGCGGTCCTTTAGTGGGCGGAGGATGGCGGTCCTTTAGTGGGCGGAGGATGGCTGTCCTTTAGTGTGCGTTGGATGGCGGTCCTTTAGTGTGCGTTGGATGGCTGTCCTTTAGTGTGCGTTGGATGGCGGTCCTTTAGTGGGCGGAGGATGGCGGTCCTTTAGTGGGCGGAGGATGGCTGTCCTTTAGTGGGCAGAGGATGGCTGTCTTTTTGTGGGTGAAGGATGGCTGTCCTTTAGTGGGCGGAGGATGGCTGTCCTTTAGTGGGCGGAGGATGGCTGTCCTTTAGTGGGCGGAGGATGGCTGTCCTTTAGTGGGCGGAGGATGGCTGTCCTTTAGTGGGCGGAGAATGGCTGTCCTTTAGTGGGCGGAGGATGGCTGTCCTTTAGTGGGCGGAGGATGGCTGTCCTTTAGTGGGCGGAGGATGGCTGTCCTTTAGTGGGCGGAGGATGGCTGTCCTTTAGTGGGCGGAGGATGGCTGTCCTTTAGTGGGCGGAGGATGGCTGTCCTTTAGTGGGCGGAGGATGGCTGTCCTTTAGTGGGCGGAGAATGGCTGTCCTTTAGTGGGCGGAGGATGGCTGTCCTTTAGTGGGCGGAGGATGGCTGTCCTTTAGTGGGCGGAGGATGGCTGTCCTTTAGTGGGCGGAGGATGGCTGTCCTTTAGTGGGCGGAGGATGGCTGTCCTTTAGTTGGTGGAGGAGGGTAAATCCATAAATAATGATCCCACAAAGCCTGCCAAACGCCATACCACAGATGCTTTATACACCCTCTAACTCTCTCACATTTGAAGCCCTGCAAAAATTATGGCATTATGTATCTTGCTAAGCTGTCATTGCATAATACAATACTTTAAAATGACTCCATTGTTAACTTTCTCTACTTCTCAATTAGCTGCGTCATTGTTAGACCCGGGTTCTAATAGTTTGAGTCCTGCTTGTGAATTTGCACAAGGGTCTCAGAGAAATGCAATTGGCTTGCACCATCTGCGTTGAAGAGTTAGTAAATCGAATAGGGTTGCCTTGCCTCTTCATGCTCTAACAACTCCTTGTAACTCCCTGTAAGCTCAAACGAGGTAGAATGCTGGAGAATGAAATGTACAGACCACCTGGTTGAGCGAGCAGTGTGATATAAACCCGAACAGGATCTGATGTGCTTCCAGTGACATATCAAAATCAATCAATCAAAATTTATTTATAAAGCGCTTTTTACAACAGCAGTTGTCACAAAGTGCTTTACAGAGACACCCGGCCTTAAACCCCAAGGAGCAAACAACAGTAGTGTTGAATTTCAGTGGCTAGGAAAAACTCCCTAAGAAGGTCGAATTTTAGGAAGAAACCTAGAGAGGACCCAGGCTCAGAGGGGTGACCAGTCCTCTTCTGGCTGTGCCGGGTGAGATATTAAGAGTCGAATTGGAATAATAAATAAATTTCTCTTGGCTAAATCCAGAGTATATTTGATTTTAGACTAGGTCAGAAGTATGACCAGGTGGACAAGGACAGGAACAGCAACGGTCCCCCCAAACCAGGTAATCCGCAGGTGTGGACCAGGACCTCATCTCCTTCTAAAATTTAAAATTGGAGGAAACTGAGAAAAGTTAGTAGTACATCCCTCATGTCCCCCAGCACAATAATATAGCAGCGTAACACCTTGGAAACTGAGACATATCTTGACTTTGACTGAACTGAGTCAACCAATTGCACTCACCTGGTCAGTCAAGTAGACATGGTGTCCCAGGTCTAAATATGTCTCTGATTAGAGGGTTGTAATGAAAAACCGGAACTGCCTTTGAGGTCCATAGTTTTGAGTTTTGTTTCAACACATCATTGCGCAAATTACCTGCATGTGTAAAATTTTGGCATTGTTATTATGTTCAATATCAACATATCCCAGTGGAATAGTTTTTTTAGTGGCTCCCGATTAAGTTCAGTGACATAAGTGCTGTTTACGGTCAGAACCCAATAGTAGAACCTTTATGCCCCACCTCCCCCCCAAAAGAACGTCTGCGGATTGATTTTTCAGGATTTATAATTACAGTGGGGTCTTTGTGTCCCAACATTTACAGACAGACCTGGATAACTCACACATACATAAAAGCTGTCACAAACTCTCTCGCAACACACGCACCACTTTACACACACTGCTCCCAACTTTAAAAACATGAAAATATCTGACGGTCTCAGGGATGGTTAACTCTAGAGATCCCTTCAATCTCCACTGATTTAGGTAGATCAGATTTTAGTTTTTCTGCACCTCACATTTGGATTGGATGAGCACTGTAAGTGCGTGGCAGCTAGCATCAATCGCAGAATTGTCTCCTTACTAGTTATCATATGTTCACTTGTCGAAAGCCTTGCATTCCTACTGCCCAATCACGGTGGCAACACTGAGCCTGTTGCATATTGACAGTCATTCAAACAGCATTACCAGGGGTGAGCAGAACCCCTTACTGTTTCTCCAGCCTTAGTAAATCTTTGTTTTTATTGAACTTCTGTGTATTTGAGGCTATATTATCCATTTTCACAAATAATGTTGTATTACCAAATAGATTTCTTGGTATTTCATTTTAACGTTTTCAACTTAAAGGGGTAGTTCACCCAAAACCACATTTACATGATTAAAAACAGGTTCATAATATTGAAAACCTAATATGTGCTGTGACATTTTTGGGGAATTATGTCATTAGCAATGCCACAAGATATAATATAGTAAGCAGCGTAAAATGTTGAAGAAACCTGTTCACATCCATATAGACAACGATACAGATGGATACCATCTACTACATCTACTCTACGCATTTGTTAATATGGTGTGCAGGTCATTTTAAAAGTATTATACAAGTGTGTTATCTCCTGTACTAGAACTAGGTAATATTTGTAGCTATGAGTCTTTACTACACAATTTTACCTAAAACATTGTGACAAAAAAATTATTATTGTTCCCAGTAACAGAACACAGGCTCTCAACAAATCCATGTGTTTCACGATGTGTTTCTGGGAATAGATTTCCCCACTAATGTGTTACCACTGTTTTGTCTAATAACACAAACAAAAAGCCTCAGTGGCAGTTGAGATTACGTTGAACATCGCGCCACAATCAATGCAAACAGAGCTGATGGGGTGTAGAGAACGGCAGTACGTTCTCCTACACAGGTAGGCGGATGTCCCACGTTACATGAAAATGTACATGTAGCAGGTGATTGATCAATGCTGATTGAGACCGTTCAGATTATTATAGCAATTTTGAAGGTTGCAAGTCTCCACTGTCTTGCAACCTTGACATGCTATCTTAACATTCAGACTTATATAAGACATTTATAGTTCAGGAGACAACAGACCACTAAGATGTTCTGTGTTTATAACTGACCCCTCTGAAGATTGTCAACATCAATATTTTTGTTTCTTTCAACATATCACCTACTGTCAGTTTTGTTAAAATACTCCAAACCAGAAGGTGGCAGTACAGTACTAGAACGTCATTTTGCAAGTTTCCCTCTCTGTTTCTGGTAGAATAAAAGAAAATGGCAATGGAAAGCACAATGGGAAAATCTGTTTCCTGTAGTTAAAATAGCTTAACATATCTGAACAGCTCCTTTATGCATTGCAACTTACTTGGATGCTTTCCCTTATGGCTTAAGGCTCCATCATTCACACCAAACGAGGACTCTGCGTTACAAAATGATATTATTATTTAAAGACATTTATGTAGGCATTTTTATGCTTTATTTGATAGGAATGTATGGAAAGCAGTGGAGACATTTTGCTGTAAGGCAGTGGGTTGAATTTGAACCCACTCTGCTGTGCATGTGTGTCGGAGGAAGCAACTAAGACGGATGGACCAACGGAGGCCACTGTTTCACCAAAATGTCATGAATCAAAATGAACAACTGACCAAACTGACTAATGTGTTAGCAATACATTTTACACAGTCATATGAAAAGTAATTACACCTCCTGGAAAGTTGTCTTTCAACAACTTTCAACCAATACAACAGATCACACATAAAAAGATACGTTGAAACCATTTACGCAATTAGAATGAACAGAAATGTGAAAACTTAATCATCGTAGTATAACACCAAGTCAATTTAACTTCAGGGATATCAATCTGCATTAGCGATTGTGAATCAATGTCACCTGTATTGGTTCAAATGAAAGTGAACGCAGGTGCACTGGAGAGGGAATAACAAGACAACACCCAAAAAGGGAATGGTTTTTCAGGTGGTGGCCACAGACAATTCCTTCCTGACTGATTCTTCTCTAGTTTTGTGTTTTGCTAGTGTGCTTGTCACTACTGGCTGCATGAGGCGGTACCTGCAGATCATTCAAGTTGCACAGCTAGTCCAGCTCCTCCAGGATGGCACATCCATACATGCTGTCACAAGAAGGTTTGCTGTGTCTCCCAGAATAGTATCAAGAGCATTAAACAAGGAGAGATGGACAGGACAGGAAGGGCATCAACCCAGCAGCAGGACCGGTATCTGCTCCTTTGTGTGAGGAGGAACAGGAGGAGCACTACCAGAGTCCTACTAAATGACCTCCGGCGCCATGTTTCTGAACAAATTGTCAGTTGAGGGTGGCATGAGGGCCCAATGTCCTCTAGTGGGACCTGTGCTCCACAGCTCAGCTCTGTGCGACTCAATTGGCATTCACCAGAGAACACCAGAATTGGCATGTCCGCCATTGGCACCCCGTTCTCTTCACAGATGTGAGCAGGTTCACATTGAGCATATGACAGACATGAAAGATTCTGGGGACAACGTTATGCTGCCTGCAACATCATCCAGCATGACCGGTTTGGCAGTGGGACAGTGATGGTCTGGGGAGACATCCTTGGAGGGTCGCATAGACTTCCACGTGCTAGCCAAAGGTACCCTGACTGCTGTTAGGTACTGGGATGAAATCCACCGACACATTGTCTGACCTTACGCTGGTGCAGTGGGCCCTGCACATTATGAGTTGCCGTGATGAAATTTGCGCAAGTTGGAACAGCCTGTGATTTCAGTTGTTTACTTAGATTTTGAGTGAGTTTGAATCCAGCCCTCAATCTGTTGGTGATTTTAGTTTCCATTGGCCATTGTTACCTCATTTTGTTCTCAATGAATTACACAATGTACAGAAAATATCTTTAATGTACCAAGAGACTCTTATTAAGTCTTTTCATACTATATCAAAGACTTAATGAGAGTTAACGCCACCTGTTCTCTTCAGAACAGCTCCAATCCTACTTTTAATGCCTTCATTCAAGTCCTGAGGTGAGAGTAGTGGGAAATGTATTCGAGGAAAAGAGGTGGAAATCAACAATGATGTACAAATCTGATGACTGGGGAGGCTATGGAAGGCGTCTGATGTCATCCTGGTATTCATAAAACTACTCTTTGTTTAGCAGGATGTGTATGGAGGTATTTCCTGGAATACTGGAACATCATGAGGGAACAGTTTTTGAACCGTAGGTGCACCCGGTCCTGTAAAATGGTCTCATATTCCTTGACCGTTATAGAACCATGCAGGGCAGTCATCAGACCCAATGACCCCAACGAGATACCATTATGAATCTCTATTTTCCATTGCCAGGGGGTCCAGGATTTGTGATTCTTACACCAAGTTATGCATCTTCGTGTGTTGGCCTTGGATAAAAGAGGTTTCTGAATGGCAGCCCTGCCACAAATTCTCAAGATGTACCATTTTTGTTAAGACTGGGTTAAAGAGGTTTGACCATGTTCGGCATATGCTGTCATGGTTTTTTAGACTGTTCCCCTAATAATTTCCCCTTGAATAATTTAGCAGTTTATGAGACCAAAAAAACATGCAATCCAGGCACAGAGTGTTCGGCATCTTTGGAATTGTAACAGGTGCCTCATGTTGCTTTGAAAACTCATATCAACGTGGTTATTGTCAGACCTCCTTTATAGCTGGTAGAAATGTGACCTCTGCAGCTGAGTTTGTAATTGTGGTTTAGTTACTTCAAAGTAGCAGTCCTTTTCCATGTGATCTTTTCGTGGTTTGTTCCACACCCTGTACAGTACATCATTCCAGTGTCTGATGTACATGTGGAGAAAAGTCCAGACCACTGTTGTATGGAGTCAATAATCACACTGATGTCTCCGAGAGGTTTCCTTATTCAGATGTTACAACTAGCTACGTAAGCATGTCTTTCTTAGATGTTTTCAGCTTTACAGATTCAAAGCCAATGATACTTCAGAATCAACCCTACTCCTCAATATGTATTTTAAAAACAGCTTTTGCTGAAGTCAGAATCTCTCCTCAAAATTCACAAGCCGAAAAGAGTGGGCATGGGGATGATGTTAGAAATATTCAAGTTTCTTAGTTCGGGCTTCAGCACAAGAAACTTTGAATTTGTTTTTGTAATACATTCTGAAAGCGCTCATCTGCAAAATATGATTTACAAATGGTGGTGGAACACCTGGGTTCACCCTGAGCGTTGGAAACGAATGCAAGCCATTTCTTCTTTACATTTTCATCTATGGGGAATTCAAATAACTGCTCTCAATAGCATTTACACCCACAGTAACGACTCATTATCTTGTTACCGGTTAATCTAACTATCTGATTGTTTGCTTTTGGGGAATGACAGGTAATGGGCCAATACACATTATTATGAGGGCAGGATGTGAAAATATAACAATCATATCATTGGATGTATTAAAATGAGACGACAATGTGACATCAGGTTTTCCAAGCAAAATCAAAACTGAGTTATTCAGACTTAAGTAATGGATTGGATTTTCCAATAAGGCTCTGCAGACAGTGCAATGATATAGATTTTTCATTCTTTGGTGTTACTAATTACTCCTCCCTTAGTTAAAAGGTTAATTAAACTCAGTAAAAGTGCAGAGTTTGCTGTGCATTCCCTTTAAATGGCAGCTCCAACCACAGTCCATTGGCAGAGCAAGTTAGGTCAGTGAAGGCAAACAATATGTGGACTATGCTGGCCCCTATGCAAAGCATACATTTCCAGTCACAGTTGATGCCAGTTCCAAATGGCCAGCAGTGTTTTACACTAACCCTTCCACCTCAGCTCTGTAACTGAACAATGTTTGCACATTTCTGCAACTGCAGCTAGTAAATGACATTGTACAAGCTTGTGTAAGTGACAAATTCACAACATAAATTGCAGCAAATGGAATCAAATATTCAAATCCTGAATCACCCAGCCACCATTGGGCTGGCAGAACCCTTGTTACACTTTAGCAAGGATTTGGTGGAGCTAAAGGAAACAAAGGGACTCTGCAATCCCATCCCGTCAAGTTCCTGGCCTCATATTGAAACTCTCCACATTCCATAACAAATGAAATGTCAGCAGTGACCTCTCAGCACATGGCTCCACATCATGAAGCCAAACAGGCCGACGAAGTGCTGAACAAAAAGGCCACGATGCCGGCAGCTCTGATCTTCATCTCTGAACCAGACTGGAAGTGATGTTGTTAGACTACAGATGAGGAGGGAAATGAACACGCACAAACGTGACCCGTAGACTTTCAGGTTTGAGTGAGCCAGTACATGATGTTGAAACAACAAATGAACTTGCTAAATGATCTGTGGTAGTCCATCTTAAAAACATTATTTGACAAATGATTTTGAAATAATGTTGATTCAACCAGTGCATGTCTAGTGGTGTTCAGGTAACGTCCAGAAATACATGGACATTAGTGGGATGGGAAAAGTCCTGAATTAATGCATGCGCTGTCAGAGAGAAGGCATGTCCAGGAACCCTTGAATTCCTCATAAGTCTCTCTGAATGCTAGTTGACCATAACACACTCCCGTAGATTCTGTAGGCACAATGCTAAAATTATAATTTGGACTCCTCTCTTTGTCCTGCCTAAAACTGTCTCCCAATTTCTGTCTCTGTCCCTCTCTCCGACTGACCCCTGCCTCTCTACGTTACCAAAACGAAACCAGTAACTCGTAGAAACAACACGTCACACAGAGAGGTGCTGGATGCCACACACACATGCTCTCAGTCCCACAGCAGGTCACAGTCTGCACACATCCATGCCTTCCGGCCATTCTCTCCTTCCCTTGTCTCACACAAACACGTACAGCACTTCGTCAGGCCCGTCGTCCCTCCCCTCCTTCTGAATTTCTCACCAGTGATGACATTAGAGCAGACTTCCTTTCGCCTGCCTCTCTCTGTATGACTCCAAAACCCACAATGCCCTGAGGCAAGATTTCCTCAAGTTGACCAAAAGAGTCAACACCACGGCAGCCATTTTGTGCAGGCTGCGCTGTGAGCCCTCTGTGTTGTCACCGGGTGTGTTTGTGAAGTGCTCCGTGTGCAGCCAGTCATTGTGGCCCAGCGGTAAAGACGGCCGCGTGCTAGAGCCTTCGTGACAGGTGACACGGTCACACACAGTCAGTTACCGAGACGCCACTCGACTCAGAGGCAGACGTACCCTGACCTGACTGAAGGACCGCGTGCGTTGAGGAAGGAGACGCTGTAGATGCTAGCGCTAACCCTGGAGGTGTGTTCCTGTCCAACGGAGCCTCTGCATTATGTCAGTGATACGTCGCCGTTTGTTTTTACCACCGTATCTTCGTTGTGTCAGTTTTCAGGGACATGGTGTTGGCTTCGTCTTTCTGGACTGAAGTGAGATGGTGTGTTGGGTGACAGAACAACAGCAGAGTTTACCGCTTCTTGAAGTGAGTGAGAGAGAGAGAGAGAGAGAGAGAGAGAGAGAGAGACAAAAGTGGGCAGAGCTTCGTTTTGCATCAACTCTGTGATAGCTTTGTAAACTGGGGTAGACTGTGGATGTACAGCTTATAAAACAATGTCCTTGTTTGCCCTGCTTAGCACCTACAACTAAATGGTTTTGATTCTCTGGGAAAAAACAGCGATAAAAAAATCATACAGAACAAGAAAGTGTGGCGCTGGAAGTCTGCAGACTCAGCGCGACTTCTGGCAGATGGGAGAGAGACAGAGCAGGGATACTGTCACGGTAACCCTCACAAAGTGACAGAGAGGGGTGTGGCGTCACCATTTGAAAGGGAGAGAGAGAGAAGCGGGAGTGATACACCCAGGCACGGGCGAGCGAAGGAGGGTAAAGGAATGAAAGAAAGGAGGCATTTGTCTGACATATTGCCTTTTCATTTAAAGTGTTTTGTTGTGGTGAGATGTTGGCAGTTTGGGGCCAGTGCCACCCCCTCCCAACCCCCCCCCCCCCCACCCACCCACCTCCCTCCATCACTTTGGCAGAAAAGAAAATATTGTCGTCTTCTTTTCCCTCGCAGATCTTGCTCTGTTTATTGGTGTGGTTTTTATTGGTGCTGCAATTTTTAGCCCCGGGGAAACCGTATCCTCACCACTCATCCAACTCCCCTGGGCTGGGAAGGCATTTACTCTGCTGTCTGCCCTCCCCGACTGTGTACACACTGATGCTCACAGAGTTTATCAGCAGGGAATACCTGTCCAGGAACAAAGACTGGGTCCCAATCCCATTTCCTCACACACAGAGGAGATATAAAGAAAGTGACACTCTCCTTCAGAGAAAACACTTTTCTCTCACTTGCTTCCCGTCTGGAGTTCGGTTCGTGGACTCCCGCATGTGCCAACGAGCAGGAGAACCGACAGTGTCCTGGCTTTTCATTCATACCGGTCCTTCTTCATCTGTCCTGCAGTCGTGGTTCCGCGGCAGACAAGCCCCAGGGCACAGTGACGCTCACGCGCGTTCAGCCTGACGAGTGCTTTCACACAAGCCTCCAAGCCCTGGGCCTCCTCAGCCTCTGTCAGCTATGAATAAGTCATCCCTCAGCCTCCCCTCCCCAGCTTCCCCAACCTGTACACCTGGCCTTATTTACCTCTGAAATATGCATTGCCTTTATTAACATTTAAGAGCCGATTTAACGTCACAAACACTAACATATCTACACACACACACACCTTTTAGACCTGACACACAGCATTTTACTGCCTAAAACCTGAAAGCATTATGTTTGATACAAAGGGGAAATGTTGCTCCAAAATCGGGAATAAATGAGTGTTTTGGCCCTAGTCTGGCCCATTTCCCTCCCGCCCGCTGTACAGCTCTTAGTTTGTCTCCAAGGAACCCAGCAGGCAGGCCAAAGATTTCGCACTTCAACCACTTTGTTGTAATCCAAAGTTTACATCTCAGTTGGACAGTTTATGCCCGTGGCTAAGACTTCAGCCCACGTGTTGGTTTGCAGGCTGGGGTTCCTGGTGACATTTGGCCACCGACGAACAAGGCCCCCAGTATCTTCTGAATGGGAGGAGATAAGATGGAGGCTTCTCAGTAATAAGACCTGTCTGAGAGGGTTGAAATGTCACTCCCCTTATTAGAAGAGAGAACCACATTGCGGCCTGATGGGAGCAGGGCATTTGGGTAGGACCCAGGATTTGCGTCCGGTGAAAAGGGAATGTAGAGATTCATCAAACCTGTCAAGCGCATGGCTGGGAATTCCCTTGGAGCTGGACGGTCAGGAGTGGACAATGGGATCACATCAGACACTGATAAGGCAGATTTATCTTCTGCATCCACTCGGAAAACACCAGCTCTCAGAATGCCAGCTTTCCTATGGTTAGTTAAGAGTTTTGGGAACAACAGTGTCACACTGTAACATTGGACATTTCACTGATGTTTTCAGCGGGGACTGAGGGGTTCTAGGAGAGATAAGACGTTCTAGAAGAGACAGACAAGTTGTAGAGGAAGTACGGACCGACATGTTCTAGAGGGAGGGACCGACGGGTTGCAGAGGAAGTAGGGACAGACAGGTTCGAGAGGAGGGAGGTCCTGTGGTCCTCTCTCCATGTGTCCTGTGGTTTCCATTGTGACTGTGCAGTAGGTCCTAAAGAAGGGCAAATGAGTGATTACATCATGACATCCACTCATGGTCATCATGCCCTTCCACTGTCCCTAATGACGACGAGAGGAAATAGATTGTGGTGGAAGGAGGTGCTGGATCATTACCACGCTGCTGGAGAACCATGAGACCACGGTGGGCTGGTTGGTGGAGGTCAAAGGGGAATCTCGGAGAGCCTAGCGTGTCTGCAGCCACCAAGGGAGGATGCCCAGAAGACCAGGGGACCGGGCTCGTCTCTGTCCATCTGGAGCCCCTACTCCAGCTACAGATGCTGTCATCTGCCATTGACCGCGCCACAGACATATCTACACACGCACAAATTCACGGCCACCCGGTAGCGTGATCTCAGACATGTTGGTGAGTAACTGACCCCTGTGGACCTCCGCCAGCGGTTCAACCATGTCGCGGTGTCCCAGGTTCCTTCCTGAGGTCCCTAGGATGACAGAGTCTGATCAATAATGCACGGCCCCGTTCATGTCTCTGTGCATTAGAATGTGTCATAGTGAACTTTGTGATGTAAACAGCATGTTAGTGGTGAGCTGGTTAATGTATGGAAATGGGTTTTATTTTCAAATGTAATGACTTGAAATCACAAAGCTGAAGTGAATGACGTAATGTGCAGAGCTGGACATTTTATGTATGAGTAGAAAATACATTTATTTTGCAAATGTATGTAATGCCTGAGCATTTGTTTAAGAAACTGAACGATATCTTCGGCCTCAAGCATGCGTCTTTAAATTGGGGTAATATTCAACTTTAGGAGAATGACATTTTGAGAGTGAGCAAGTGTGTTCTGTGTGTGTGTTCTGTGTGTGTGTTCTTTGTGTGTGTATGTGTGTTTTCTGTGTGTGTATGTGTGTGTGTTGTCTGTGTGTGTATGTGTGTGCACTGCTTGGCCCCCCAGACTCTGACAGACCTGTGTTGTCATTCTTCTCTACATGTAAATATTTCAGCAGCCTGACAGATGAGAGGTCATCAGCCACCAAAACACAGACACAGAATAACGGACAGAGGTGTATGTTTATGGAAAGTTCCAGTGAAAGACCCAGTCGAGAGTAATAAAAAGTCATCTGGACAAGCAGAATATTCAGAGACTGGTTTGGGGCAGCAGAAACTATATGGAGGGGTTAAAAGACACAGTTTCCTGGTACCAGACATTTCCTTTAAAGCAGCAAGCAGTCCATTAAAGATTAAAGTGTTTGAGAGAGAACAGAACAGCAAAACCCAGTGACAAATGTCCGAGCAAACACCAGGACCTGTTCAGTAGATGATGAATATAAAAACATACTGTGCATCTCTAAAGTCTACATACAGTAATATATATTATGACTCTTAAGTCTAAAGCAACTCTCTAAACCTAGAGCCCCACACGGGTTAGTGTTTGACTTATGTGCACGCACACACACGCGGGCGGGTGCTGTTCAGAGGTGTGGGCGCTGGCGGTGGGGTTAATAAGTAGTGGCAGCAGAGCTCAGATGAGATGTTTCTGCGCTGGTCTGATACTGCATGTCATGAGACTAGTTTTGATCAATTATTCATGAATCACGCAGCGACAGCGTGTGTGGTGGGATGAGTGTGTCTGTGTGTGTGAGATGGGGGCCTGTTAGAACACTCTACAAGGGGTCGCTCTTTGGAGAGAGGGGAGAGGTGCCAAGTTAACCTGGGAATACTTCTCACCCTGACAGAGAGTCAACCCCTGCAGCATACAGACACACACCTCCCTCAACACACACACGCACACCTGCACATAGATTGAAATGGTTAAAGGATACAGAAACGGTCGCGATAGAGGGAGGGCGAGAGTCTGCTCGTCGGCCTAACGAGATCATAATGCTCTGTTTCTATTCAATTATCCCTGGCTGAGCGATCAGCTTTAAACCACTAAACACTTAGAGAGTACTCCTCTCCTCCAGTAGAACTAATGACTGCAGCTGCAACACGTCCCCAATGGAGTCCTGTTGTGGAGCATGTGTGCATGTCATTAATCTCCATCGCTGGGTCTCTGTTCCCTCTCTCATTCTCTGGGCGACCCCCTTCTCTGTGATGCTGTTCAGTGATCAGCTGTCTTCAGGTCCCTTCCAACCGATCCAATACTGTATATCGGTGTTTCCCAATCCTGGTCCCCGGGACCCAAGGTGGTGCATGTTTTTGTTTTGGCCCGAGCACTCACACACCTGATTCAAATTAAAGGCGTGATGATAGGTTGATTGCGTCAATCAATTGGGTAAGTAGTAGGGCAACATTTGATTTAGGTGTGTGAGTGCTAGGGCAAAAACAAAAACATGCCCCCCTTTGGGCCCTGAGGAACAGGATTGGGAAACAGTGCTGTATATGATGCTGAATGAGTGTGTTTGTGTGGGTGTGTTTGTGTTTGTGTCTCTGTGTGGGTAGGTTTCTTTGAGTTGTGTGGGATCCAGGTTTATGTTTAAATTGGGGCCAGATGTCTTTTTTTTCCACCCCCCTTATGACCAATATGGTTTCTGGCTCAGGGGTGAGGGTTAGGATAAAACTTAATTGGTTAATTGTTAGAATTGGGGTTAATTTTAGGTTTAGGCACTACTGGTCAGGGTGTTAGTTGTAGGTTAATGTTAAGAATAAAGTTTAAGTTATTGAGGTTAGGATTAAAGTTAGGATAAGGGTTAAGGTTAGGTTTAGGGAACAGAGATTTCTGGTTTTCTGGTTCCCACAAGGATAGATACACAGGTGTGTGCATGTGTGATATTTTCCCATCTATCTGGTAGTGGTACACCATAGTTCCCAGCCTCTCCAATTAAGAGTTTATTTCCCTTGGCTTCTATTGTGTTTCCACTGTCCAGGGAGAAGGCAAGCATGTGCACACTCGCATTGATAGACACACAAACACACACACACATGCATTGATAAACACACAAACACACACACACGCATTAGTAAGTATCTGCTCTGGCAAGAAAATGCACAGTCAGCAAGGATTAATCACAGGAGAGGAGAGGAGTGGGAAGGAGAGGAGGGGAGGAGAGGAGGGGAGGAGAGAGGAGGGGAGAAGAGAGTGCAGGCGATAAAGGAGGAAAGGAGAGAGAAGGTGAGAAGAGAGAAGGGGATGGGAGGAGAGAAGGGGAGAAGAGAGGAGGGGAGAATAGAGAAGGGGAGGGAGGATGGGAAAGGAGAGAAGGGGAGGACATGAGGGAAGAGAATAGTGAAAAGGAGAGAATAGGAAAAGAGAGGAGGGGATGGGATATGAGAGGAAAGAAGATGAGAGGAGGGGAGGGGAAAGGGGAGGGCTGATGTGTAGAAGAGTGGTGAACACATGTCACGTCAATTGGACAGCTATGAGACCTCTTGAAAGACAAAAAGGAGTAACTACCAAATTCCTGAGAGGATGGTGAGTTTGCTCAACATTTGGGCATATAACTGAATAACACACATTCTCACAATGTTTAAATGTACAGTATTTCACAAAAGTTAATATACCCCTCACATTTTTGTAAATATTTGATTATATCTATTCATGTAACAACACTGAAGAAATTACACTTTGCTACAATGTAAAGTAGTGAGTGTACAGCTTGTATGACAAAATAACAAAATAACTCAACACACAGCCATTAATGTCTAAACCGCTGACAACAAAGTAACATTTGTTCTTTTTGGTACAGACATTTCCTGTCATCTGCAGGTGTTCATCCAGTGCAGGCCGGCTCTGGGACAGGTCGAAGGTCTGTTTGATTGGTGGTGTGTAGCATGATGGACAGGTCGGAGGTCTGTTTGATTGGTGGTGTGTGGCATGATGGACAGGTCGAAGGTCTGTTTGATTGGTGGTGTGTAGCATGATGGACAGGTCGGAGGTCTGTTTGATTGGTGGTGTGTGGCATGATGGACAGGTCGAAGGTCTGTTTGATTGGTGGTGTGTAGCATGATGGACAGGTCGGAGGTCTGTTTGATTGGTGGTGTGTGGCATGATGGACAGGTCGAAGGTCTGTTTGATTGGTGGTGTGTAGCATGATGGACAGGTCGAAGGTCTGTTTGATTGGTGGTGTGTAGCATGATGGACAGGTCGAAGGTCTGTTTGATTGGTGGTGTGTAGCATGATGGACAGGTCGGAGGTCTGTTTGATTGGTGGTGTGTGGCATGATGGACAGGTCGAAGGTCTGTTTGATTGGTGGTGTGTAGCATGATGGACAGGTCGAAGGTCTGTTTGATTGGTGGTGTGTAGCATGATGGACAGATTGAAGGTCTGTTTGATTGGTGGTGTGTAGCATGATGGACAGATTGAAGGTCTGTTTGATTGGTGGTGTGTAGCATGATGGACAGATTGAAGGTCTGTTTGATTGGTGGTGTGTAGCATGATGGACAGGTCGAAGGTCTGTTTGATTGGTGGTGTGTAGCATGATGGACAGGTCGAATGTCTGTTTGACTGGTGGTGTGTACTGTGACGGACAGGTGCCCCATAGGGACCAGTTATCTCCCCATTTTCTTGATTACTGAAGGTGTGGCAGAATAACTGCTTATGAAGTGATGGACTAACTTGCAATCTGGTTATGAGGGGGGAGTGTAAACATTATAGGTCAGGAATCCTTTACAGCAAAGAGGAAATGGCAACGAGAGAGATCTGACACTGCCAACATCTGTCCACAGGAAAATTAAGCCTGAAAAGGACAGAAAGTGTTTTTGTTTTTTTAGGCCAGTGTGTTGAATTTGGTCAACATAAAATCACCTGCTAAGAACAAAGATGACATTTTGAGCCTGTTGTTCGTATTGCTCACCTGACCAGCTAGAATGTTCCACAGTGAAACAGCATGCTAGGACACTGACCATGTTATGGTATTGTCTGTAAGGTAATCCATCCCGACTGTTACAAATGCTATTGATCAGAAGATGGACACAGAGGACTTAGAGAAGTGGTCTGGAGTTTTTCCCCCTCAGGACTCATCTTGGCCCATTTTCTCCCGTATTGCACATTAGTTTGAAGCCTATACAGTCTACGGTTACTTTGATCACAGATAAATTGTAGATTGGAGCAGCGAGTGGCGTTGAGACTTGTTACTGTAACAGGAACATGAAATTGTTTGAGGTGGAGCCAGACTGTCTATATTCTGGTATGGTTCCCCCTCAGTCCAAACAGTGTTAACACGCACAGGTCGTAACCAAGCCTCTTATTGAATAGTGCATGTCAGCACTCATCAATATTAACACTGCTGTTTAGAGAATGCTGAAGCATTTATTAGGCCTCATAAACACAAATCAAATGCAACATCTAAGGTCAAGAAACAGAGAACACGCAAGGAACTTCACATGAAGACACTGACTGGGATGACCGACCATCTCCAGAAGAAACTTCTCTGAAGGGGTAACTATCACTGAAGCACACAGTGTTAGAAACAGTGGAGCAGATATTTTTCATTCTTTATCATTCCTTTCCTGTTCATCTCTCCCTCTCTCTCTTTGTCTTTCTTCAGGGTTCATATGGAGGTAGCCATAGAACTGTAGGCCAGACAGTGCTGGAGATCCACTTATGATCTGCTGTGTGTGAGTGCAAAAAACTGAAGCCTTTGCCTGGAGCTAAAACACACATTTTTGATGGTGTGCTTGACCAGAGGTTGTTTCCCTTACACTGTGGATATTTGGCACAGAGGGAGGTAGAAATTACTTTTGCCTGTAGCTTAACCACATGCTTCAGGCCAGTGTACTGTACTGTATGAATCAAGTTCTCATCTAGTGTGCATGTGGAATGCTTGTTTTCACCTACAGTCAACTCAAGGAGAATTGGCACCCTTAATTAAATGGAGCAAAATTGAATGCAAAAGAAAAACAGCACAATATCTTGTGCTCATATTTGGGCTCAAACATAAGGGGGAGATGTACACTTTCATTTCAACACAATTTCTCAAACACAAACAATTAATGGAGTAGTAAAAAAAAATCTCCCCTAAAGAATATTTCAAATAAATTCAAAATTTCTTATGAAATTCTATACTTTTCGGTGGCTGTCCGTCTCCAGGAACTGTATTGAGGCCTTTTTATGTATTTTCCAATCAAAAATATATAAACAGTCAGAAATACCACTAAGCAAAGTCAGGTCAATAATCAAGAAATGTCACAAGTCTGGAACATGTGCACATTTCAATGTGCATATTGGCCCCAGGCATGGTGAAGAGGTTTGTATAGGGAGGCAAAGAAGAAACCAACGATCACAGTTTCAGAACTGCAGTCTGAAGGAATTGTAAGACTGTAAGACACTACCTCTACATCAACAGGCTCTTTGGAAAGCTTGCACACAATGAGTCCTCACTGAGCCTAACCTGCAAATTACAGCATCTGAACTTTGCCTATCGTTATAGGAACTTCAGTTAGAATCATGTGTTATGGTCAGATGAGACAAAAATTTAACTTTGGTGACAAAGGGGAAATCAATATAAGGAAACACACCTGATACCCACAGTAAAATATGGTGGTGGATCACTGATGCTTTGGGGCCGTTTTGCTACTAATGGTCCAGGACCAGGATATTTTAGCCCATAACCTACTTGCCTCTGCCAGGAAATTGAGACTTGGCCGTGGATGGATCTTTCAACAAAACAATGTCCCCAAAACATGGAACCACAAAATCTATATTTTACAATGCCCATCTCAGTCGCCCATCTCAATCCAATTAAAAACCTATGGTCTGATCTGAAGAGGGCAGTCCACAAGCACAAACCTAAGACTATCAGGGATTTTGAAATATGCTGCATGGAGGAGTGGACCAAGATCCCTCCAAAAGTGTGTGTCACTCATTAAAATGTTTTTGAGAAATTATGTTGTGCTGTAATGAAATTATATGGCTCCCCCTTAAGTTTGTGCCTAAAATATGACTCATTGTTTGCATTCATTTTTGCTAAATTTTCAGGAAGGGTGCCAATACTTTCTGAGTTGACTGTATGTGTCTAGCACACAGGGCCTGGTGGCCTTAGAACACTGAATGCACCATTCAAAACTCCAACTTTATGTTATTGTTGATCGTTTGGAAAGTTTTGACCTTTGAGTGAATGGAGGAATCGAACATCAGTAACATGTTGCCTCTACCTGACTTTACTAGACAGAATTTGTGTCAGCACTAAGACACGGTTTAACAGAACACACACACACACACACACACACACGTCCATACACAACACACAGAGAAAGGCTGAGCAAACAACCTCTCAGACATGGACAGGTGCTATCAAACACACAAAGCGCTGAAGAGGGTGGACTATCTGACATCTCTTTGATGATAGACACAGGCTCCCCTTTGAGCCACTCAACAGTAGACAAAATGATGGACTAGAGAAAGACAGAGCGATGGATGGAGAAAAAGAGGGACATGTGTTGGCCTGGGGGCTTTAGTAATGATGGTAGTTTTGCGTCTCTAACAGCAGTTTGTTTGAAGCCCTCCCATGGAATCGTTTCTTTCCATTTCTATAGTGACGGCCCTTATCCTTTATCAGTGTGGGTGCTGAACGCACCCCTAGGGCAGGGAAGAGGAGGGTGATGCCTGCCGACAGCGGGAGAGGTGAGATCGTGGTGGGATAGGTAACGTCCTTGCCCCCCTCTACTCCTCGGTGTGGGACGGGGTAAACCGCTGATGGTTGGCCAACGCAGCTAGTGCTGAAGCTTGTTGTTTCAAACTGCTGCGTCTGCCCCAACACACACACACACACACACACACACAATATGTTACACTCAACTTATACACTGAGGTGCAAACACACAAAACGCATACACACTCACACACACACACACACACGGACCACCACGTCCCCTTGAGGCGTACTGTCCAGGATGTATACAGGACGGATCACCTGAACCCAGACCCATACTGCCTAACTCAGCGCCTCCTACACACACACACACCTCTTCCACTCCCTTGACTCCAGTACCACCTCCCCAAGGACGCCCCTCCACCCTGTGACTTACCAACGCTGATTCGGTCATCAGCGGGGTCATTAATTGTGGATTCCCTCTGGGCGAGCGGGGGGGGGGGGGAGTAAGAGGCACGATAGGTGAGTGGAACGCCTGTTCGATTCAGGCGATGCTCCATCTGGTGGGTGGGGGGGCTATTTCGCTGGTCTAGCATTTCAGCCCGCTTGTGCTTACGTTGTGTAAACACTGTTTTTACATACAGCATATCTGTTGTGTGTGTGTGGTAAATAAATCCTGTCCGTTTGTCTGGTTTCTCCCTCATTAGCGGAGGGAGTTAGCAACGTTAGCACCATTAGCACCGTTAGCGTCTGCCACTGGACCGTGAGATTAGTAATTAACGCAGAGACTAACGAAGGGAGAAAAAAAACGACACCTCGACAAACGCCAACCGTCAACCAACCGGTCCAGACCAAGCTGCTGACGGAGACAAACACATCCCTGACGCTACCAAACAGGACGAGTTACGAGGCCTTGGGGAGAGCGTCAGGGATATGCCCAAGAGCCTGGGATTCTTTCATCCACTCCTTGTTGATCAAAGTCATGAAGTGGAGCGGGTCCTACAGAGAAATGATCATGCTTCAGGGTGTGATGGGCCAGTTTGTGTGTATATTAAAGGCCTGGGTCTTCGGAACAATCATGTGCAGCATCCACTGACGATCACAGTCTGGGGCTCAATATGCTGTCTGCCAGTACATTCCGAACTTCCCCCTTTTCTTCCCGCCCCCTCCTCCCCCAACCAATTGCCCCTTCCCTCCCATCCCTCCATCCCTGTCTGGCTTACAGAAATCCCAGAAAGCCAAGCGCATGGAGGATCCACATGGTTAATGATGTCACAGGCTGATCCACTCCAGTGTCCGCCACGCTCCCCCTCAAATCCCCCACAATTCCCATGTGTGCTCCACGATAAGTCCCATGATGCTTCTCAGTCGACCCTCCTTGGCCCAACACTTCATTATGGCCCCATTTCTGATTCCTGGATTTTGGGAACGGACAGGGTCTGAGGTTGGAGGGGTTAATAGAAGTTAAAAGGGTGTTGGTTACAGAATCATGTTCTTCACCTTGGTAAAACAAGAATTATTCCACAGAGTCATCAAAAGTAAATTGTCCTCCATCCTGGACGACTTTGACGTTCCTTTGAATCCTTTTATTAGACATAGTGGGCTGTAAGTAGGGGGAGATGGAGGCTCAGTGTTGGAGTGTAATCCTTCAGTTATATAGGGGCTTGGTTATGGACTTGGTTATTTGATAAATCTTTGGCAAATGGGTGGCTAGCCTATTATGCTAATCTACTGTTGGGTCACTCAGGCTCATTCTAGAGTTCCCTTTCAGCACAGAAGTCACATGAAATTCGATACCACGAACACATCCAACCATTCTCCAATTTGATGCACCGGTTTTTCTGGTTATTTCTACTCAAAGTCGTGTAGAATGTTATTTCATGCATTTCTTTTCTCCTATGTATTGCACAAAATCCTCCTTGCCGTGTTATTGAAGAGCGGGTGGTGTGTGTGTGTGTGGGGGGGGGGAGAGAATGGGGGGAAAGGGAGAGGAGGGGGGACGATGGCGAGAAAATGGGGAGAAGAAGGCAGGTGGAGAAGGGGTAGGAGAGTGTGGAGAGAGGTGTAGTTGAATTATTGATGATAAGTATTTCAATAGGCTGCACATGTCCCTACTGATGAGTTAGCTGTCAATCAAATGTGGACCTCACTGGAGGGAGGGGGCGTGATGGGACAGACTGGGGATGGGGGAGACTGGGGGATGATGGGAGTATGAGAGCTAAACAGGGACGGGCCTTCTCTCACCTGGAGAGACCCAATGTGCGTTTCCTCCTAGACGTCAGTGACAGCTACGACCCTAAGCTGTCCAGACCAGATTGGAACGCTATGAACTCTGGGAGAGTCAAATTAAGAGGGAAAGGTAGGAAAGTGATGGAAAAGCACTGAGAAAGTTGCTGAGGTGGGCAGTTTGTGTGGGATCACCTCTCTCTCTCTTTTCCTTCAAGGACTCCCTACGTTACAGTTGTGTGTGTGGCTAATGGCATCACCTGCCTAGCGTAATTCAGTCAAACCAAATGGGCTGTACCTGTCAACTGTGGTCAAAGTGACTTAGGTTAACACAGCACTGACGAGGACTGACACATTGTATAGTTTAGTCTCCTTTCAATTTGGTATATCTAAATCTGGACATTGTAATAAAGTTTGAGGGCACTGTCATGATGGGTGAGGGTTTACATGTTTCATTGTAATGGTCATTATATCTGTAATGGTCAGGTTGGAGACATCACTCTGCATGAAAGACGTGCGCCCACATTGTGTCTGACTGAGGAGGCAGGATGAGGTGGGGATTTTCTTCAGCAACAAAAAGTTGTGATAGTGACACAACATCAAAAATCTAAAAAGATAAGAAATAAGTGGCCTATGTAAACATTCTTATGCACCTAGACCAGAGGTCTCAAACCGGATCCACGGAGGGCAGAGTGTCTGCAGGTTTTCACTCTCACCTTGTACTTAATTGATCAATTAGGTCACTATTTGGTTCGTTTCTACCCCACCTGGTTGTTTAGGTCTGAACTGGGAACCAATTTAAAGGAAAACCCAAAAACCTGCAGACACATGGCCCTCCGTGGAACGGTTTGAGACCTCTGACCTAGACTGAAAAACGCACTACGGCCTGAACTCATTCCCATCTGTGTTCGATCAGGTTTACAATGCACTTTACATTTAAACGTCTGAAGTATTTGTCTTTAATATGACGTCTGAGTTGTTCTGGTTTTAATGGTGTCATCTGTTATTGAGGGTGTGGTGGAATAGAGAGGAACCAGCAAGCATGGTAGCCTGTTCCATTTATCTGGTTTCAAATTATTGTTCAGCAAATTTACTGTACAAGCAAATTATGTTGCAAATCTCTATGCAAGATTGTCACAAATCCTTCAGGATATTCTACCATGATTTGGAACCTACCTATGGGGTTATTATTTCATATAAAATCCTGGAAAGGAACACGCACACAAACACACTCATTATGACATGTTCACACTGAAATGTTTGAGAGCATTAACTGCAGTTCTAAGTGGCTGACCCATGCCCTTTTCCCTGTAGCCCCTCCAACCACTGGCGTTGGGAATGTACCTTAGCCCCCCTTCCTGTCCACATCCACATCAAGCCGTTCTTCCAGAGAGTAGGATTTTTAATGCTTCGGAGTCTAAAGGAGGTCAGAGTTGAAGTTGCTGCTTACGTTTCCAGCATCAAATCTCCTCTCCTCTTTGGGCCTTTTGGGTGCAGGCAGAACCTTTCTTACTTGAGTGAGTATGGCAGACTTATCTACAACAAGCCTTTCAGACAGTTACCCTTCTCTCTCATTAGTATTGTATTATTAGAATGGGGGCTGTGAGGAGGGGTGACTCTACCGGTTTAATCAGTGAAACTGATGACTCTGCTCCTGTCACAACAAACAACAACGAATAACAGGAATGCTGCTTCAACACTGCACTTCTCCCCTCCACCACTCACTCTGACCCTGTCTCCACCCCTCCACCACTCACTCTGACCCTGTCTCCACCCCTCAGTCTGACCCTGTCTCCACCCCTCAGTCTGACCCTGTCTCCACCCCTCAGTCTGACCCTGTCTCCACCCCTCAGTCTGACCCTGTCTACACCCCTCACTCTGACCCTGTCTCCACCCCTCAGTCTGACCCTGTCTCCACCCCTCAGTCTGACCCTGTCTCCACCCCTCCACCCCTCAGTCTGACCCTGTCTCCACCCCTCAGTCTGACCCTGTCTCCACCCCTCCACCCCTCAGTCTGACCCTGTCTCCACCCCTCAGTCTGACCCTGTCTCCACCCCTCCACCCCTCAGTCTGACCCTGTCTCCACCCCTCCACCACTCACTCTGACCCTGTCTCCACCCCTCACTCTGACCCTGTCTCCACCCCTCACTCTGACCCTGTCTCCACCCCTCCACCCCTCACTCTGACCCTGTCTCCACCCCTCACTCTGACCCTGTCTCCACCCCTCAGTCTGACCCTGTCTCCACCCCTCAGTCTGACCCTGTCTCCACCCCTCCACCCCTCAGTCTGACCCTGTCTCCACCCCTCCACCCCTCAGTCTGACCCTGTCTCCACCCCTCAGTCTGACCCTGTCTCCACCCCTCCACCCCTCAGTCTGACCCTGTCTCCACCCCTCAGTCTGACCCTGTCTCCACCCCTCCACCCCTCAGTCTGACTCTGTCTCCACCCCTCCACCCCTCAGTCTGACCCTGTCTCCACCCCTCCACCCCCCTTCACTCTGACTCTGTCTCCACCCCTCCACCCCCCTTCAGTCTGACCCTGTCTCCACCCCTCCACCCCCCTTCAGTCTGACCTTGTCTCCACCCCTCCTTCTTTCACTCTAACCCTGTCTTCATTCCACCAATGAAATTTTAACTAGAAACACTCGTTAATTAAAATACATTCCAGGTGAATACCTCATGAAGCTGGTTGAGAGAATACCAAGAGTGTGCAAAGCTGTCATCAAGGCAAAGCGTGGCTACTTTGAAGAATCTAAAAGGTATTTTGATTTGTTTAACAATATTTGGGTTATTACATGATTCCATGTTATATTTCATAGTTTTGATGTATTCACTATTATTCTACAATGTGGAAAATAGAACAAATAAAGAAATACCTTGAATGAATATATATTCACACAAACGCGCACACACACGCAATATATAGAATTGAATTAATGGTTATATTACAAGCAATAGTACATACCCTTTGACAACACACTGTATGAGATAATTGCAATAATAATAGGTCTGTATCTAGTATTTTTACTGATAAAACTACATTTGAGCTGCAATATATTTAATGTTTTATAATAGAACTCAGCAATTCCACAAATGGTGGCGTTCAAGATCTTTTGACAGTAATTTGTTTGTGCCAAGGAAAATGGTTTAGAGCTGCTGCTGGAGAGAGAGAGATAGGGAGAGAGAGAGAGAGAGAGAGGATGGGACTTAATACTCAGGAGAATAAGTCTCAATCTCTCCTTCCTGAACACCAAATTACCAGCATCCTTCGTCTACTTACCTTACGGAAGTCCACACACTTAGCTGTGTAGGTGTGTGAGTCTGTTTTTCCACGTTGCTCTGCGCTGCTCTTCATGCTTTTTGTGTACGTGTGTGTGTACGTGTGTGTGTGTGTCTCACTCCATGATGCGCTCCATGCTCTGTGATTTTATTGACATCACTTATTCATAGCTCCGCTCCCCCACACAAGCCCACTTAAGCCTATTGTCACTACAGGTAGAGTGGGGTTGATCTGTGCTGATCCAGAGGTGTCCATACATCTGCGGCACACTGAAGTGTGAAGGGGGCTTACTATCACAGGAAACTGACCTGTGCTATGTGAAATGTGTCTTCTTGAATGCAAAATCTTTTGTGACTCTTTCCTGTCTTTCTTTTTCTTCTCCCTCTCTCCATTTCTCTCTCTCCTTCAGCCTGTCTGTGTCTGCAGAATGATGTCTGAGACTCTTGTTAAGATAGGAAAAGGAAGTGAATAGGAGATGGCCACCTCAGGAACAGATCAATCAGCCAGTAGAGACCGATATACATGGCAGTATAGCTTCCTTTTTCTGCGCTCGTGTCACTATCCCCATCTCTGTCTCTCTGGTTCACACACTCCATGTCAACTATACACACAGCGGTCTCCATCTACCAGATATTGATTTCCAATCTTTCACCTTACTCAAACTGCTTTTCTTCTGTTTTTCACTCATCTGTCTCTCTTCTCCACCTCTTTCTCTGTGTCGGTTTTCTTTCTCCGTCTCTGTCATTCTCTAAGCTGGTGAAAGTGGTCCGCTTTATCCTCTGGAAGCTCTTTGAAGAGTTCCAGTCCGTGAATGAGAGAACACACACGCACACACAACCCGACACACACACGGACGCCCATACACACAAGCATGCGCACACAAATACACACACTCCTGCTGTGTGTATGATTGACAGGTCTTCAATTGCCGAGCGGCTGGTCTGAATCCAGTGGCTTTGGCCCTGTGCACCGACTCTCATCCAGACCTGATCCTCCTTTCCCAGAGAGGGAGGGAGAAAGAAGAGAGGAGGAGGAGGCCAGGAATACCATCAAGAGGGATCTTTCACTTCTCCTGGGGATGTCCGAAACTCTTTCACAGCAAGAGTGCGTCCCCGCACAATCTACCTCCCCTTGTCTCACACCTGCCTCCCCCTTTCTCTCCCCTCCATCCATAAGGCCTTAACAACTAAGTGTGGCAACATATTGTATCACTGGGGTTTGGAAGTTGGGGTCGAGGGGGATTGCAGTGGGGTCGCAATACATAATTCTGTAGTTTTTGGTTTTTAAGAAAACTCAAACATTCATTATTATTTTGGACTACAACCACATTGTTGAGAAAGATTATTGGATTCACTCACACGTACAGTACATTTTTTTCATAGGTTTTGTTAGTAATTGTTGCTAGGGGGATTACTTTGCGGCAAGTTTGCGGGTAAAATGTCAGTGTCAATAAAACATGCACAAGGAGAACCGGGAGGACACTTGGCTCTGCAGGAAGTGGCTGCAGTGGCTGTTATGTAGACAGAGGAAGGGGTAGTGGGGCTCAAAGACCTGGAGCCTGGTTTCATTGATAAACCTTGACTTGAAAAGTCAGTCCGTCCAGAGAAGGGATGCAGGGAGGAGCGAGGAGGAGTTGTAGGAGGTAAGACAGGAGTTATGGATCCAGTATTGGGAACGGAGTCCACTGACTGCCAGAAATTGATCACAATCATAATCAATTAGGAAACGATTGAATGAGTCTGGAGGAATAAACAACCTGATCCCGAAATAGAGTAGGAGAATGAGAGGGGAAACTACAGTGAGAGGGGGACACAGAGAATCAGAAAGAAAACACACATTTATCGAAAGAGTTAGAGGGGTAGTGAGAACTGATGCTCGTCTAAGCCTGCTCAGAGGTTTGAGGAAATCCTCTTCATGGATCCGGTTTAGTCTAAATCTCCCTGTCTGCATGCTGGACTAAAGCTAGAGCAGTGTTAGACCCAATCCCCAGCCCTGTAGAAGCTCCACGCGGGACATGGGCAGGTTAATATTACGCTACATTTTCCGAGACATATCAAAGACTCAAGACACTAGATCATTATTATTAAGTTTCGAGGTAGCGTGCACCACATTTTTGATAGAACCCCCCCACTCCCCCCAACCCTCCACCCCAGTTTTGGAAGTGTGAAGACAATTCTGTCAGAACATGTTTCTGTGCAGTGCGCTCACATATCGCTAGATTTTCCCGCGATTGCACACCATAATCCTGTGTGGTGCGTCTCGAACACGCCGGTATAACTTCAAACGCCATGGAAACGATTCTGCAAGCTAAGATAAGTCTGCCTGGCGTTTTATTCTCTCGTAATGTAAACAAGCCCTAAGAGAGAGGTAAGTCAGTAGGTGCCATGGAAAGCCAGTAGGAGGAAATAAGACTCCATAACCTGCCCATAGGAGATAAGTGTCCATCTCACCTTGCTTTGAAAACACACATGCATGTATGCAAATACATACCCACACAGACATTCAGCGCAAACTCACACCCATCCTCATAACGTCCAGATGATCTGGTGGAAGGAGCTTACAAACCACCAACCTGAGCTCAGCTAGTCACACACACACACACACACACACGAACGAACACACGCACAAACACGCACACTTTTTCTCTCTCACTCTATTGGTTTCGCTGTCTCTCTCTCACAGACATATTCATAGATATCATTTAATGCGGCGCGCCTCTCTGCTCCGCTCTGCATGTGGTTGGCTCTGCTATGTGTAGAATTGGGCCTGACTAAGCTGTGAATTTACATGGCTAAGCAAAGTGGTTAACCCTGAGAGGCAGGGGGATGGCACAGGCCCCTAATGGGATTCTGCTCTTAATGAAATATATGAAAGAGAGGGAGGGATGGAAGGACAGATAGCAGGGGTGTTGGTGGAGTAGGGGTGAAGGGTGCAAAGAGACTGGCTCAAGTGTTTCTTTCAGCTGCCGCCACAAACGGAGCGAGAAAGGAGCCCTGTTTACCTGGGTCCAACCTAGGACTGTGGTCCAAGAGTGACGGGCAGTTCCACTCTTTTCACTGACTCATTTGAATTAGGGATGCCCAGTGCAGGAAGTCCTACTGCCAACAAGATGAAGGGAAACTTGAAATAGTCTTGATTCTAAAACCCTGCTGTTGAGTATTGTTATTTGTGACTGAACTTGCTGAAGACAGGTTTCTGTTGTCAGCGTAACTCATATGAAATCCTTTCTCCTCAAACCTTTAGACGAACAATTAGAGACATTTCCTCTAATGCAAGATGTGAACACAACTATTGAATAGAAATCCAAAGCCCTGTTCATACGTGTTTTAGTCTTTTTCCTGGTTGTGTCCCCATTATGAGTGTGATCTTATTATAATTACATCTTATGAGTGTAAATGGACAAGATCAGGATAAAGGATGCATTATAGAACAGATATATCCAGGTTCACTGAACCTGGAGGAAGAAATGTGTTTATTACTTATGTTCAAATGCCGTATTGTAAACAAACTGACCATTGCTTTATTGTTTATATTACTACCAGAAAATTATCGCCTTTTATTTTTTGTAACCAGAAAAACAAATTGCGTTGATAGTTGACTCCTCCCTGCCCACGTGAGCCCCTCCTTAAGTCCTTGGTAACAAATGTGTAGTGGAAACAGAAAAGTCTGGAGCCAACATGAGCACAAATCACCGGCGTAGCCCTGGTACCGGGGTAAAGCTCCAGTGGAGAAGCGGCATTAACAGTGGAATAGGCTGTCCAGATCATACAGTACAGTTGTGCTCATAAGTTTGCAAACCCTGGCAGAAATTGTGAAATTTTGGCATTGATTTTGAAAATATGACTGATCATTCAAAAAACATTTTATTTAAGGATAGTGATCATATGAAGCCATTTATTATCACATAGTTTGGCTCCTTTTAAAAATCATAATGATAACAGAAATCACCCAAATGGCCCTGATCAAAAGTTTGCATACCCCTTGAATATTTGGCCTTGTTACAGACACACAGGTGAAACACACAGGTGAAAATGGCAATTAAAGGTGATCTTCCCACACCTGTGTCTTTTTAAATTGCAATTAGTGTCTGTGTATACATGGTCAATTAGTTTGTTAGCTCACTCGTGGATGCACTGAGCAGGCTAGATACTGGCCATGGGGTGCAGAAAATAACTGTCAAAAGACCTATGTAACAAGGTAATGGAACTTTATAGGGATAGAAAATGACATAAAAAGATATCCAAATTCTTGTAAATGCCAGTCCGTACTGTTCAATCACTTATCAAGAAGTGAAAGATTCTGGGATTTCTTGATACCAAGGCAAGGTCAGGTAGACCAAGAAAGATTTCTGCCAAAACTGCCAGAATAATTATTCGGGATACAAAGAAAAATCCACAGGTAACCTCAGGAGAAAAAAGCCAGCTCTGGAAAAAGATGGTGTGGTTGATTCAAGGAGTATACTATGACAATACAAATATGAGCTGCATGATCTACTTTCCAGAAAGAAGCCTTTACTGTGCCATTGCCACAAAAAAGCCTGGTTACAACATGCCCGACAACACCTTAACATGCCTCACATCTTCTGGCACACTATAATCTGGAGTGATGAGACCAACATAGAGCTTTATGGTCAAAATCATAAGTGCTATGTTTGGAGACGTGTCAACAAGGCATATAGTGAACAGAATACCATCCCCACTGTGAAGCATGGTGGTGGCTCACTTATGTTTTTTTGGGGGGTGAGCTCTAAAGGGATATTGAATCTTGTGATAATTGATGGCATGATGAATGCCTATGTTATCAGAAAATACTGGCAGACAATTTGCATTGTTCTGCACAAAAGCTGCGAATGGGACGTTCTTGGACTTTCCAGCACGACAATGACCCCTAAGCACAAGGCCAAGTTGACCCTCCAGTGGTTACAGCAGAAAAAGGTGAAGTTTCTGGAGTGGCCATCACTGTCTCCTGACCTTAGTATCAAGCCACTCTGGGGAGATCTCAAACTGTTCATGCAAGATGACCAAAGATTTGCATGACCTTGAGGCATTTTGCCAATACCAATGGGCAGCTATACCACCTGCAAGAATTTGGGACTATTACAAAAGACTGCACACTGTCATTGATGCTAAAGAGGGCAATAAACAGTATTAAGAACTAACGGTATGCAGACTTTTGAACACTGGTCAATATATTTTTTTGCTTTGTTGCCATGTTTTGTTTTATGATTGTGCCATTCTGTTATGACCTGCAATTGAATGTGAATCCCGTAAGAAATAAAAGATGTGTTTTGCCTGCTCACTTATGTTTTCTTTACAAATGGTACATATATTACCAATTATCCAAGGGTATGCAAATCTTTGAGCACAATTGTATCTCAAGTTCATAATTTGCATGACTTATCATGTGTGTTAAATTCACTGAATAGAGACAATGTCTTAATAATCCCCAAGTATCTATGATGGCTCACATAGACTCATGTGATTTTAGTCAGCAATAGTTCCTGGTTTTCAATGGTTAATGCCATTGATTATTTCAGTGCTTAAACTTGGAGGGTAATTTCAAGCCTGTGTGATAAACTGATGTCTATCTTTATTTTAAAACGTGCTGTGCAATGACACAGTTGGAGATAATTTCGAAGGCATTTTCCCATTGGTTTGACTTGGAAATTGGGCTTTCAGAGAAAATATTGTCAGAGGCTATGAAAGTAACCAAGGGTGTTGGCTTAATAAGTTGAATTACCTTGTTGTGAACGATACCAAACACTTTCCTTTCGTTGCATATCAAAATCCTGCTAACATGTTGTTCAAGAAGTGAATTTGACCCTGTTTAAGACGTTGTGTCCAGCAGTACCTCCTCAAGTGTGAATAGAGGGAGGAAAGGGGGATGTTGTTGATGTTATGTCTGGTCTCTGTTTACCCTGGAGAGGAGGTAGAGGTATCTGGTGAGAAGCTGGTAAAGAGGTGCAGAGGGGAACTTAGGTTGTGGATGAGGGTGTAAATGGATGGTATCACCCTAGAGTATGCACTCTCACATGCATTGGAAAACACTAAAACAACACAAACATTCACAGAGGCCTACACACCCACCACACAAGCGTGCACACACAGACACACACACTCAGGTCTAGCTTGCTGTTTTCAGCAGGTGCCGAGGCGGACTCCTTCATGAACGAATACACCCCTTCTCCTCCCCTCTCCTGTCCCCCTTTGTCGCTCACCCCCAGCCCCGCTCGCCCTCCGAACCCGGCAGGATGGCTGCCATGGCGACGCCAATCGATGAGCCGCGCCCCGCTGAGCGTGTCCGCACGGGGCCGAGCGGAGGGCCCGTCTGCAGGGGATTCATCTGATTTATGACGCCAAGTGTGTTGCTGACCACTAACTTTAGCTCTCCTTCGCTCTCTATCTCTCTCTTATTCTCTCTCTTCTTCTATGTGCATCTCTTGCTACCTACTCCCTTTACATGTCTTAGTTTGCGTTTCTCTCTACACACGTGTCTACGCATGTTATTTTATAAGAACAGGGGAAAGTTTTGATATTTTCAGAGGGGAGGAAACCAGATGGGTGAGAAAGCAGGTTGGGAGGATTGGGAGGATGATGGAAGGAGGCTAGATGAAGGAGGGTGTGGGATAGAGGGATGAGGATGGGTTGTTAAGAAGGATGGAGGGAGATAAAGAGGGGGAGAAAGGAAATATGATTCCATTTCATAGGGATCTGCTAGTGGAAGGGGGGCTGTAGGGAGGGATTTCACCAGATTGTCATGGCTACTTTGGTGCTCAGTCTCTCTCATCTGCTGTTGTCTCTGCCCTGGCTGTCACCGCTCCGTAAAATGTCCCAGTCTTTTACCTCTCAACCCCCCCTAGGAACACTTCATTGAAATGGTAAATGAGATTCCCTATTTAAGCAGACCAAGTGGCTCTTGAACAGTAAACTGAGACCAGCTGAGAGTACAAATGGTGTATGAGTGTGTGTGTGTGTGTGTGTGTTTGTGTGGGTGGAAAGGATCACTGACACTGATGATAACCTTGTTTTCTGACCAAGTGCGTGAATGAAAAACAGAAGGTAATCATGATGATGTTGAAAATTAGTATGATGATTATGGTGTTAATGATTTATATAACAATCCTGACTATTTATGTACAACTGTCATAGTACCCAGGTGTGAGTAGTGTCCTGCTGTGATGAGTCTCACTTCTCTTCTGCTTCCGTGATGAGCCTCGCTACTTTCCGTCTGTGATGAGTCCCGCTAATGTTCTGCTGTGATGAGTCTCACAACTGTCTGTCCGCGATGAGTCTCGCGACTGTCTGTCCACAATGAGTTGTGCTTCTGTTCTGCTATGATAAGTCTCTCTACTGCTGTAATGAGTCCCATCTGTTTTGATGTAATGATTCTCTACGGATGGCTGGCTGACTCTGACGGATGGCCGACTGACTCTGACGGATGGCCGGCTGACTCTGACGGATGGCCGGCTGACTCTGAAGGATGGCCGGCTGACTCTGACGGATGGCCGGATGACTCTGACGTATGGATGGACGGCTGACTCTGACGGATGGCCAGATGACTCTGACGTCTGGACGGCTGACTCTGACGGATGGCCGGCTGACTCTGACGGATGGCCGGCTGACTCTGACGGATGGCTGGCTGACTCTGACTTTCCGATGAAAGCCGATGAGGCAGGGTCATTTTTCAAGGAAACGAAAAACTACCGAAAAACATGCTCTTAAGTCCCTGCAGCATGTCGCGTGTATTGCGGCCCAACGGGCTGCTGACAACCCCGAGGCTGCCCTAATGAATGTCTGCCTGCTCTGATGAATGAGGTGGGGGGTAGCCAAATTGAATAACTAATTACGACCGCCTACCATGTTGTGAAGAGGGAGAAACCCACTATGTCCATGACATAGTCTGGGAAATACGGATAGAGAAACCATACAGACGTAGCTTGACAACAGCAAGTGTCATGTTAACTGCGCATGCCTAAGCACTCACTAGAAGTGACAAAGAAGAAACCCGCGAACAAACTAGTGCAACTACCCCACCTTCGGACTGAATGTGTATTGCACCATATTTATGTAACCATAAATATATTAACTCAAGTATTTTATTATCAAGCTTTTACATGTCACATCAGATGTCTTCATGAAAGGATGATGATGATATTTATAGCAAAATATTGATAACTATTTATTAAAAAGTAATGATGTACGTTGCATCACATTTATGTAAACAGAAATTCCTTGTATTAGCTCTAAATCAATATTCTGATGATTTGATATTTGCATAAAGTTCAGGCACGTAAAAATCCAGTCCGGACCAGTAGATTTCAGACCAACTGCCCCAATATGGCCAGTGAGAAAAAAAGTTAACAATGAACCCTGACTGCTGGTTGGTAGATCAGAAATGTTGGTTATGGATGGGTGCAGACTATCATAATTCATTTAAAGAGTTGAACAAAAATATTGTATTAAACATTTAGGAATTGCAACCATTTTCATACACAGTCCCCTTATTTCATGGGCTCAAATGAAATTGGACAAATTAACACAATCATAAATACAATTTTCATTTTTAATGTTTCAATTAAATTTTTTGTCAAGAATCCTTTTCAGGCAATGACTGCTTGAAGTCTGGAATGCATGGACATCACCAAACACTGGGTTTCCTCCTTTGTGATGCTTTGCCAGGCCTTAACCGCAGCTGTCTTCAGTTGTTGATTGTTCGCGGGTCTTTCTGCCCACATTTTGTCTTCAGCAAGTGAAATGCATGCTCAATCGGGCTGAGATTACAGTCATGTGAAGAAATTAGGACACCCCATTAAATATTCAGTTATTCATTACGAAATGTTCATATATCGATGTCTAATCTTGTTTTATTCATCTCTGGAAAAGAAGATGATCTAATTGCAGGTAAACAGCAAAGAATAACATTGTTTTACTCATTAAACAAAGACATCAACATAAATGCATTTAACTGAGAGAAAAGTTAGGACACCCTACCCCCTAATACCTAGTGTTACCCCCTAATACCTAGTGTTACCCCCTAATACCTAGTGTTACCCCCTAATACCTAGTGTTACCCCTTAATACCTAGTGTTACCCCCTAATACCTAGTGTTACCCCCTAATACCTAGTGTTACCCCCTAATACCTAGTGTTACCTCCTAATACCTAGTGTTACCCCCTAATACCTAGTGTTACCCCCTAATACCTAGTGTTACCCCCTTTGGCTGAAATAACTTCAATGAGACGCTTCTTGTAACCCTCTACCAGTCTCTGACATCGGTCTGAGGAAAGTTTGCCACACTCCTCAATGCAGAACGCTTTAACCTGTGTGATGTTTGAGGGGTTTCTTGCATGTAAAGCCCTTTTCAAGTCACCCCACAGCATCTCAATGGGATTAAGATCTGGGCTTTGACTGGGCCATTCCAGGACTCTCCATTTCTTAGTTTTCAGCCAGTCCTTGGTGGATTTACTGGTATGTTTAGGGTCATTGTCATGTTTCAGGGTCCAGTTCGGCTTCAGCTTTAATTTTCTTACAGATGGTCTCACATGTTGCTCAAGCACCCTCTGATACACTGTAGAATTCATGATGGATTCTGTGATGGTGAGCTGGCCAGGTCCTGCTGCAGCAAAGCATCCCCAAACCATGACACTTCCACCTCCATGCTTCACAGTTGGAATTAGGTGATTTTCCTGGAACGCTGTATATGGAGTGCGCCAAATGTCCTCTGTTCTGGTGTCCAAATAATAAAATTTTAGACTCATCTGACCAAAGAACATTATTTCAGAAGTCCTATTCTTTGTCTACGTTCTCTCTGGCAAACTTCAGTCTGGCCTTAGTGTTTCTCTTGGAGAGTAAAGGTTCCTCCTTGCACACCTCCCATGAAGATTAAACTTGTGCAGTCTCTTTCTGATTGTAGAGGCATGCAACGTCAACAGTCAGGAGCACACCAAACTGAATGTCTGAGGTTTAAACAGGGCAAGCCTCCTTCAAAATTCTGAGTAACAATGTTCTAATCATGTGCACATGATGTGATACACCTGTGTGTGATTTCAGCCATTTTAAGTGGGATAAAATGTGTGGGTGTCCTAATTTATTCCTTACCAGAAATTGCATGTTTATTTTATTACATTCTACAAAAAGTTTTTAAAAGTATTTTCTTCAGTTTTACTTGTTTAGTTATATTACTTGAATCTCTCAGTATTGTTAAAATAGATATGAAATATCCATATGTCTAAATATGTAAAAGAAAAACACGTTTTCATAGGGTGTCCTAATTTTTTCACAACTGTAGGTGAATGACTTGCAGAATATTCCACTTCTTTGCCTTAAAAACATGGTTTGCTTTCACAATATGCTTTGGGTCATTGTCCATCTGTAAAGTGAAGCGGTGTCCAATCAACTTTGCTGAATTTGGCTGAATCTGAGCAGAAAATATATCCCTATACACTTCAGAATTGATCCAGCTGCTTCTGTCTTCTGTCACATCATCAACAAACACTAGCGACCCAATGCCATTGGAAGCCATGCATGCCTATGCCATCACACTGCCTCCACCGTGTTTTACAGATGATGTGGTATGCTTCAGATCATGAGCCATTCCAAGACTTCTCCATACCTATTTCTTCCTATCATTGTGGCACTGGCTGGCCTTAGTTTCATCTGTCCAAAGAATGTTGTTTGAGAACTGGGCTAGCTTTTTTAGATATTTTTTGAAAAATCCTTTCCTGAGGCTTATGAATGCTTTGCACCTTGTAGTGAACCCTCTGTGTTTGTCTTCTCTTTATGGTAGACTTGGATAATGATATGCCTACATCCTGGAGAGTTCTTAAATTGACTGGATGTTGTGAAGGGGTTTTTCTTTACAATGGAACAGATCCTACGATCATCCACCACTGTTGTCTTTCGTGAATCTCCAGTGCATACATTTTTTCTCAGAATGTACCAAACTGTTGATTTGGCCACTCCTAATGTTCCTGCTATCTCTCTGATGGCTGTTTATTTTTTGCAGCCTAAGGACGGCCTATTTTCACTTGCATTGAGAGCTCCTTTGACCGGATGTTGTGGGTTCACAGCAACAGCTTCATAATGCTACAACTGGAATCAATTCCAGGCCTTTTACCTGCTTAATTGATGAAGAAATAACAGAGGAACAGCCCACACCTGTCCATGAAGCAGCTTTTGTGTTAATTGTTCAATTACTTTTGGTCCCTTGAAAAAGAGAGGTCTACATATTAAAGAGCTGTAATTCCTAAACCCTTCCTCTAATGTGGATGTGAATACCCTCAAATTAACAGGAACTTGAATATATTTTGGTAAACAGCCAAAATAACAAAACCTGTGTCAGTGTCCATTTATTTCCAAACCTAACTGTATATACACCGATCAGCCATAACATTATGACCACTGACAGGTGAAGTGAATAAAAGTGATAATCTCGTTATCATGGCACTTGTCAGTGGGTTGGATATATTAGGCAGCAAGTGAACATTCTGTAAGTAACATGTGGATGTTACTTTGACACATGCCACCTACCTGAGCATTGTTGCAGACCATGTGTACCCTTTCATGGCAACGATATTCCCTGATGGCATTGGCCTCTTTCAGCAGGATAATGCGCCCTACCACAAAGCAAAAATGGTGCAGGAATGGTTTGATGAACACAACAACGAGTTCAAGGTGTTGACTTGGCCTCCAAATTCCACAGATCTCAATCCAAGCAAGCATTTGTGGGATGTGCTATACAGACAAGTCCAATCCATGGAGGCCCCAATCCATGGAGTCCAATCGCAATTTACGGGTCTTAAAGGATCTGCTGCTAACAGCCTGGTGGCAGATACCACAGCACACCTTCAGAGGTCTAGTGTAGTCCATGCCTCGACGGGACAGGGCTGTTTTTGCGGATAAAGGGGTACCTACACGATATTAGGCAGGTGGTTTCGGCTGACATTATTAGGCATAATGTTTCGGCTGATCGGTATATACAGCTCCGGAAAAAATTAAGAGACCACTCCACCTTTTCCTTTCCTTTCCAAGAAAGTTGAAAAGGAAAGTTTTGAGTGAGGAACAGAAGCTTTCAATTTGCAGTGGCAATTTTAACCCTTCTGTTCCTCACTCAAAACCTTCCTTTTCTACTATTTTGGAAAGGAAAGAAAAAGGTGCAGTGGTCTCTTAATTTTTTCCAGAGCTGTATATTACATACACACACATATACCTCTCTCTCTTACTCTCTCTTAATCTCCCCTACTCTCTTTCTCTCTCTTCTTTCCTCCCTCTTGATTTCTCACAAATTGAAATTCAAAGGGGCTTCATTGTCATTAGAAATGATTATTTAAAAAAGTATCATTGGGGCAGTCTGTAGTGGATACGGGGGTGGTTTGGCCACAGGTGGGGCTAGTGTATGTTTTCTTATTTAATTGGGCATTTACCATGTTTCACTACATAATTTGTTGTAAACACTCGAAAGCTCACACAGCAGTAGGCTTCATGTAAATGATTCAAAATGCATCTTGAGGGAAAACACTGCTCTCAAAGAGTACCGCACAAGAGCTAATATATCTAAGTCTGTGTCTTCCCTGGACAATTAAAGATTTCAAACCTATGCAACATGAAAATAATTCTGGTTAATGCTAAGTGTTCATTAAGTAATTCTCTAATTATTATGGGCAAATGGTGGCTAAGCTTCTTTAAAAAAAGGTAGACATCTCTCAAATTAGATTAAAAAAAAAGATTTTCAACAGTTATTGTTTGTGTAAATGGGAAATAATTTGTATTGCCCTTTTAGAAATCTGTATCCAATGTGGTCATCCATTTCTCAGGAGATTAGGAAGTGCAGTTCTGATACCACCTCATTTTGTGGGCACATAGTTTGACTACTCTAGAGAGCCAGTCCTGACAACCTCTGTCCACAGTAAGGCCATGGTAAAGTGTCTTTACATATTCCAGGTTTTTCTTCAATTTCCGTCAGTCACAATGGTTAGATATTCTGCCACTGTTTACTGTTTCTTTAGGGACCGGTTAATATTCCAATTTGCAAACTTTCTTTTAATCAAATACTATTTTCTTATGGTCTGTTAGATTCCGTCCACTTTTGATCCATGAACAAAATAAATGCAACCGGTAGTCAGAGGAGATTCTTTATTTATCCTGCATCCAAGAAGTTGATCTTCCGTAGTTCTTACATGTTCTCCAATAATTACAAAGTTAACACAGTCTTTTATGCCAATTCACATAGGAGGCAGTCAGTGATCGTTGCCGACCATTACACAGTTTATTATCCTCCAATTGGAAAGGTTTATCCTACATGGTACGCTTGTATGATATGTTCCAATCTCCCCTATGGTCCATGGGTCTTTCGATAGAATCTATGACAGTCATATGGACAGTTCCTAGCAGGAGGTGTGGACAGGGTGTGTGGGGCCTATCAGTAACGGCCACCACATCTTATTTATTGTCTGTTGTCCAACATTAGTCAGCACATGTGCATTGTGTTAAGTTTCTCTTGCCCATATTCTTTCAGGTCTAATTGTGTTGCTGTCTCTGTTTTGCTCCTTCTCCTTCTCTCCATCTTTGAATATCCCTTCCCTCACCCTCTCATTCCTATCTCTCCTGTTTTCCCTACCCACATTCTCTGTCATGATTTCTCCAGCTTTCTCCCCTCTCCCTTATTCCCAACTTCAATTTAAAGGGCTTTTTTAGCTTTGGAACGAGTTTGCATTGCCAAAGTTACTGAACACAGAAACAAAATATAAAATTTGTAATTCTATGTAAACATCACAGTGTCTATTAAAATGTTACATTACAACCAATTCACACTTACTGTGTTGTAAAAATAGGAATATGAACAACAGGGGAAAATAAAGCGATGATTATTGGTTATGTTTACAATGTTGTCTGTGCTCTCTCTCTCCTGTTGTCTGTGCTCTCTCTCTCCTGTTGTCTGTGCTCTCTCTCCTGTTGTCTGTGCTCTCTCTCTCCTGTTGTCTGTGCTCTCTCTCCTGTTGTCTGTGCTCTCTCTCTCCTGTTGTCTGTGCTATCTCTCCTGTTGTCTGTGCTCTCTCTCTCCTGTTGTCTGTGCTCTCTCTCTCCGGTTGTCTGTGCTCTCTCTCTCCTGTTGTCTGTGCTCTCTCTCCTGTTGTCTGTGCTCTCTCTCTCTCCTGTTGTCTGTCCTTTCCTCTCCCTCTCTCAGCTGTAACTCCATACGCATTGTGAGAAGAGAACTATATTAAATATCTCATTCTAGTCTGATGAGACGGCATGTTTTGAAACATTGGTTTGATGGCTATATCAATATCTCATCACTTTCTCATTCCATTAACAATAGATGGTGGTTTGTAGTAAGAGCAGCCTGAGAGGCAGATTCTTAACATCGGCTTATTTTAATATCAGACTGAAAATAAAGTGCTTGTTTATTTGATTAAGATATCAGCTGTCATCAAGATGATCACCATCAACACTAGAGTTGTATTCTACTGAGAAAACAACATGTAACTACCAGAATGTAGGCTTACTGATGAATATTATATAGTATTTAATTACTGTTTAATAAAACAATTCACAGTGTATATCTGGGTATTTACACTGCAGACAGCCAATAGGACACCAAAACGCATGTACTTGGATTACATTTCTGATCTCCCTTTTCTTTTTTTTTTAAATAACACGTGTAGAGCAGAAGTAACCTGTGTGTTTGGCCACAGATGAGGTTGATTGGTTATGACATATTTTTACCCACAAGGCCCTGTGGGAAGACTGGGCTGTTAGTGGTATTTCCCTGGTGAGCGTCAGTGCCTGGGCTTTACACCATGTTACTCCAATTAGTACTCAATTAACTCCAGAGTAAACACACACAGAGGCATCAAATTGTATTCCTACCAAATGGTTAAACATCAGACCATGTTTATACCCTGCACACCCTAATTCACAAACATGTCAATCAAAACTAAACCAAAATGCTATCCTACTTTTGTACATTTCTGAAATTCATTTGATCCAGTCTGGCATGAAGGCATTTTATTGAAATGAATGGAAATCTGGGTGGGTGGTTGTCTGGCTGCAGGCTGAATGAGAGGCGTGTATGAGGGGTTAACACAGGAAGAAAGGCCTGTGATCTCTGGGGTCCTGTTGGAGACTCAGAGCCCCTCCAGTCTTCTGTGTGCTCCCCTGCAGGGGGAACACTTTAAATGGAACACACACACTCAAACACACAGACCACTGAGTGATTTAGTGACTAAGCACACACTACAGAATTACTTAGTGACTAAGCACACACTACAGAATTACTTAGTGACTAAGCACACACTACAGAATTACTTAGTGACTAAGCACACACTACAGAATTACTTAGTGACTAAGCACACATACTATTGAATGACTCAGTGACTAAGCGCACACACTACTGAATGACTCAGTGACAAAGCACACACACTACTGAATGACTCAGTGACTAAGCACACACACTACAGAATGACTCAGTGACTAAGCACACACACTATTGAATGACTCAGTGACTAAGCACACACACTACTGAGTGACTCAGTGACTAAGCACACACACTATTGAGTGACTCAGTGACTAAGCACACACACTACTGAATGACTCAGTGACTAAACACACACTACTGAATGACACAGTGACTAAGCACACACACTACTTAATGACTATGCACACACACTATTGAGTGACTCTGTGACTAAGCACACACACTACTGAATGACTTAGTGACTAAGCACACACTGCTGAGTGACTCAATGACTAAGCACACAGACATCTGAATGACTCAATGACTACGCACACACACTGAGTGACTCTGTGACTAAGCACACACACTACTGAATGACTTAGTGACTAAGCACACACTGCTGAGTGACTCAATGACTAAGCACACAGACATCTGAATGACTCAATGACTAAACACACAGAGACTACTGAATGACAGGGTGACTAAACACACTAACACTACTGAATGACAGGGTGACTAAACACACTAACACTACTGAATGACAGGGTGACTAAACACACGGAGAATACTGAATGACTGAGTGAGTAAACACACTACAGTACTGAATGATGAGGTGTCTATTGAGTGACTAAACACATGGAGACTTCTGAATGAGTGAGTGACTAAACACACTAACATTACTGAATGATGGGGTGACCAAACAAAGACCATTGAGTGATTAAACACACAGAGACTACTTAATGATGAGGTGACTAAACACACTAACACTACTGAATGATGGGGTGACTAAACAAAGGCTATCGAGTCACTAAACACATGGAGACTACTGAACAACTGAATGACTAAACACACTAGCACTACTGAATGAGGGGGGTGACTAAACACACAGAGACTACTGAATGACTTAGTGACTAAACACACACACTGCTAAATGACTAAACACAAATGAGTGCGTGGTCCTTCTATGGAGTCACATTTTTAATGTTAGCCAACTATTCTGAATGAATTGTCAATGAGTTCCAAAAACATTCGCCCTGAATGATTATTTGACTCTGTCACACTTGCCCCATCTTCCTACCCTGTGTCTCTCTCTCTCTGTCTCTCTCCTTGACACCCGCCCTTCTCCCTCTATCTCTCCCACTGTCTCTTAAAGACCTCTTTCACCCACACTCTCCCCCCCATCTCCCTCTCTCCCGGGTCGCAGCGCGTGTCGCGGGTGATAATCCGTGTCACGGCGGCTGATTGGGGATTAGGCCTAGCGGTTTATTCACACTGGGGAGAATGATACAGCGCTTAGTGGCCAGCTAGCACCGCTAAAGCGGTGTGTGTGCGCTCACTAAGGCAGGCAGGCAGACTCCTGCGGCATGCAGCCGCCTAGTGCTGAATTAGCAACATGTTTAGAATGAGATAAAAGAGGCAGCTTAGCCCACCGCGCTCCACCATCTAATCCCTATACAGCTGTGAAATGAGCCAGAGCAGCCGGCCCCGCAACCGCACCTATACGCAGGCAGACACACACACACACACACACCCACTCTCTTACGGTTCAGCCACTCAAACACACACAGGACTATGAATTTGACAAGTCTTTCAGGACCCTGCTCTATCTACACACACTCTCCAGTAACCACACACACAACTGTTCTAATCCAGCTCACCCAAGTGTGTTGATCCGTGTTTGGGTCTCTATTAAAAACAATCATTATGACAGATCAAACGCTAATTCACTTCAGAATCAGACATTTCAACTCAAGGAAGAGACATTGCATCTCACTTAAGAATCAGACATTTCAAATCCAGAAACAGACATTTCAACTTCATAATCAGACCTTTTTGAGGGGGAGATAAACCTCTTTGGGTTTTCTACTAAGTACACCTTGTAAAGAGGAGGAACTAAGCATGGGCCAAAAGTAGTGCTACGTATGGCACCTGTATGAGGATGCTAAGGATTAGGTATTCGGTTTAACTGGTTATGGGTTAACTTTATGGTTAAGGGTTAAGGTTAGGGTTTAGATTAGGAATTCATTAAAAACAATTAGTTTAAGGTTTTGGGAAAAGCTTAAAGCAAAACATTTCTCTTAGTGGGTTCAGACTTCCTCCTGGAATCTATTGGCTACGCAACACTGAAGATGACTCGAGACACAAAGGGCAGAGCCCCCAAACACTGGCCCTAGCCACTTTCCCTTGGGGGAATCCCCATCAAAACCAAACACTGGCCCTAGCCACTTTCCCTTGGGGAATCCCCATCAAAACCAAACACTGGCCCTAGCCACTTTCCCTTGGGGGAATCCCCATCAAAACCAAACACTGGCTCTAGCCACTTTCCCTTTGGGGAATCCCCATCAAAACCAAACACTGGCCCTAGCCACTTTCCCTTGGGGAATCCCCATCAAAACCAAACACTGGCTCTAGCCACTTTCCCTTTGGGGAATCCCCATCAAAACCAAACACTGGCTCTAGCCACTTTCCCTTTGGGGAATCCCCATCAAAACCAAACACTGGCCCTAGCCTCTTTCCCCATCAAAACCAAATGCAGTTTTCTGAAATACCAGTTCAAAAGCTGCCATTGATTTTGCTTGGGGGGACAAGTGATAACTTTGTTCACTCGCAGGGCAGATGTCATCCACAATCCAATGCAAACTGTAGTCACGTGTCTAATGCCAGTGGCCTCAAAGTATCACATCCAATCAACGTGACTACATTTTTGTGTCAGACTAACGTCATTTTTCCGACTCCCCTTGAGCTGCGTAGCTAATTAGTGAACTCCTACTGTGACCATCACTCTCTGCTGCGACCATCACTCTCTGCTGCGACCATCACTCTCTGCTGCGACCATCACTCTCTACTGTGCCCATCACTCTCAGCTGTGACCATAACTCTCTACTGTGACCATCACTCTCTGCTGTGACCATCACTCGCTACTGGGACCATCACTCTCTGCTGCGACCATCACTCTCTGCTGCGACCATCACTCTCTGCTGTGACCATCACTCGCTGCTGGGACCATCACTCTCTGCTGTGACCATTACTCTCTACTGGGACCATCACTCTCTGCTGTGACCATCACTCTCTGCTGTGACCATCACTCTCTACTGGGACCATCACTCTCTGCTGGGACCATCACTCTCTACTGTGACCATCACTCGCTACTGGGACCATCACTCTCTGCTGCGACCATCACTCTCTGCTGTGACCATCACTCGCTGCTGGGACCATCACTCTCTGCTGTGACCATTACTCTCTACTGGGACCATCACTCTCTGCTGTGACCATCACTCTCTACTGGGACCATCAGTCTCTGCTGTGACCATCACTCTCTGCTGTGACCATCACTCTCTACTGGGACCATCACTCTCTGCTGGGACCATCACTCTCTACTGGGACCATCACTCTCCTGGGACCATCACTTTCTCATGCTTGGAAAAGTGACGATGTGAAACGTCATTCAAAGCCTGTTGGTGTGGTTTCGGGCTGGTCTACTTTGTGTTTGGAGTCCAGGGACGGTCTGTCATTTGGCAAGATGAGGTCACCAACCACTGCACATTACTCACTTTGAAATACAGCTGCAATTGATTTTTACTGGGTGTAACTCCATAACCAAGACAAGTCCACCTTCTCACACCAAGCTCTTCCTCTCACTTTCTGTCTCTATCTCACTCTCTTACACCCCCCCCCCCAACCAGAAAAACAACATTAACAGAGACAGCTGAAGCCTGAGAAGAATCCACTCTTTGACTTTCCCGCCAATCTCCACCGTAATGTATTGCTAGCTAGCATCCGTTAGTAATGAATTGATACATTACAATGGCATATCCAGGAACTGCAGTCAAAAGTCAAGCTAAAATAATATGCTACACAGGGAGCATGTAAAATGCAAAAAAACCTAGTGTCAAAAAAAAAGAGGAGAGAGTAATTGCAATATTACAGTGTATAAATTATTCCATCCCTCTCTTTTTCTCTCTTCCTCCCTTCATACCTCTGTCCATTCCTCCTCTATCACTTCCTCACGTATCCCTTTGGACTATCTATCCCTATCGTCTTCTCCTATCCCTCCGCTCCTCCTCCGTCCTGATCTCCCTTCCTCCCCTCTTTTCCCTCCAAACTTATCCTTCCTTCCTCCATCCTGATCTCCCTTCCCCTCCCACTCTTCTTCTCTCTCCCTTCATCTTCTACTCCTCTCTCCCTTCCTGTTCTACCTCTCCTCTTCTCGTTCCCCTCCTCTTTTATCCCTCCTCTTTGATCTCCCTTCCTCTCCTACCTCTCCCTCCCTCTCTCTCTCCCTCCCTCCCTCCCTCCCTCCCTCACTCCCTCCCTCACTCCCTCCCTCTCCTACCTCTCTCTCTCTCTCCCTCACTCGCTCATTACTTCTCCATATGTAGATAGCCACTCATTATTATTAGAATTTCCCTGGTTATGTTGCTGACGCAGCACTAGCCAAATGAAGTGAGATGTACGGTTCGTCTTATTGGCTGTGATAGCCAATTTCCTCTGGCCCTATATACACATAAACCAAATGGACCACACTTTATCTCAAAGTTATTGCCACATTTTTATATACGGAACTAACATAAAGCTAATCGAAAGTATTATTAACTTCATTCATTAATTTATTTGGATCCTATTGGGGCAGGAACTACTTTTTCTGGAGTCCACTGGAGACACAACCAACTAGAAAATAAAACAATGCCAACTCAGTAACATACCTGCTGTACTGACATAACAGTAATAATGTTAATGTTATTATTGACACAGGTAGGTGTGGCAGTAAAAAAGTGATGGGACAGGAAGTGAATAGTTAGTGAATACATTTAAAAAATGCTCTGTTTCTCCCTCGGCCACTTATTTCTCTTCTCTCTCACTACAGCTTTCTCACGGTCTCTCTATCAAACGCTCCCTCTTCTCTTTATTCCACCCCCACCATAAGACAGATCGCAGGGGACACAGCGTCACCCTCCCACCCCCACCATAAGACAGATCGCAGGGGACACAGCGTCAACCTCCCACCCCCACCCATTCCACCCAACTCTTCAGAGTCTTCTCTCGTTATCCGTAGAGACAGAGGAATAAGCACTTTTCCCCTGATTGGTTTAGGGAGCTTCTGTTAATATCATATTGACGATAATTTCCCTGTAATGTCCCATTTGCACTAATTGTGATGCAGGGAGTGAGTAATGGCATGTGACTGACGGGCCCCGCCCTTTTATTGCTCTGCCGTAGACACGCTCGCAGCGCTCACTTCCCGGCCCTTCTCTATGGCCGCTCCAGAACAGCCGATGCATCCCAGAGATGGGCCGTCACAAGATCATTATAGACATCCTGCCTTTGCCACGCCATCCCCTCCTTTCTCCACCTCTGTCCAGCGCTACCTCCATCTCTCTCTCGCTTTCTTTACTTCTCTCCCTCGGAGTCTCTCTCCCTTTACTGCATCTCCTTTTCTATCACCCCTCTCCCTCTTGTCTCCCCTCTTTCACTTTCTCTCTCTCGTTCCCTCCCTCCTTCCTCCCTTCTCTTTCATAATTACTGTCTGGGCCTGGCTGTCTGCTCTCTCTTTCTCTTATTCCCTCTAGAAAATAAATTGATCTTGATTCCTTGTCACATAACCAAAATTATAGACAGTCTATTCTGGGGCCCCGAGCACTGTGTATATAACCAAATATATATGCTAATAGCACTTAAGTAAATGAAATTATTTAATTGGCTGTAACAATTTAACCTTTGAACAATGAATTACTGCTTGTCTGCACTCCATATGCAAACGCTTTACATAAGAGAGCATAATTTAGTAGAGCACGATTCATGTATTACAGATATAATACTGTAAGGTGGTACCTGCGTCTCTCTTCCCTCTGCATGTCTGTGGGCTCCTGGTAATATTCTCATACACCCGCTGCCCAACCCACGTTGTGTGTGCATGGACACTTTTGGCCCGGACCCTGCAGCCCTGCATGTCCACGGTTCTCCCCTCCTCATTGGTTCTGTGGTTCAGTAGGTGTGACATCAATCTTCCTGCCCCATCTCCAGGCGTCACCAGGAGGTAAAACACCAGGCCATCGCCGAGAGACAGAGACAGAGGTGGGGAGGGAGCTTTATATCCTGACAACCAGGTGGGGACAATTATGGAAATTATTATGGAAATTATTTTCCCCATAAATATGTTTTAACCTGTGTAATTCTATTTGTCACGGACAGATAAAGCCATGCACACAGAGGGCTTTAGTTCTCTTTCATAAAAATAGCGGCTAATTATAAAATAAAGACTTTCTGCAGATAAAAGAATAACCGTGATATTTAAAAATACTATCTTATCTAAATAAACTCTCAGTGCGTTAATGTGTGTTACTAATGAAACGTATAACCGTATAAGTCCGTTTGTTAGATCATTACCGAGAGCGGTTTATTATTATCACTGTCCTGATGGTCTGGAGGCGTTAACCCCCAGGGGTAGTTCAGAGAATCTTTCCCATTCCTGGGCCTTCCCATTGTTCCAGGCTGAGGGGTAATTTACGAGGCAAGCTGCCATAAATCCGGTGCGTGCTCAAAGCGTCCCAATCTCAATCCATCAGCTGAGCTCAGCCAGTCATCGGTCAGCTACTGGTGAATACACAACCGCAGACCTTAAGCGTTAGATCATCACAAATACACACACGCACTCACAAAAACACACACCTATGCACATACACACATTCACACAGAAACATTTGGGGTGCGTGTGTGTGTGTGTGTGCACGCGCATGTTCAAGCCTAAGTGTTTGTTTGCCCGCATATCTAGTTTTCTAGTTCTGCATGAGGAAATGGCTCTTGCTGAGGTAGCAAGTCGGTGCAAGATGAGCAGTAAATGTAGAAACAGACACACACACACACACACAAGAATACATATCCCCACACAGATGGAACCAGGGGCTGAGTAAAGGGTGGACTGTTGAAGCAGAAAAGCAGAAAGGAGAAGGAAGAAGAGCGTGGCAGTATTCAGTTGGAGATGGATCAGCCAGTGTTAATCTCTTCCAGGTATACTGGATGACCACAGATGGTCATGTCGACCAAATCTGCTTCCATTCCTCATCCTCCTCCCTTTTTGTTGTCCTCTTTTTGTCCTCGCTTTGGGGCGTTTCCAAACACATGAAGAGTAAATCCCACTTCCACGGGAGAAGGGTCCCACACAGGTTAACCGTGATAAGTCATGCACAGGAACAGGCCTCCTTTAAGGATCTTCTGATCATTAACATGATAGCTTCATCAACCTCTATATGGCCACACACACGCAGATAGAGACGTCTCCGTGTCGATCAATACCCCTCATAGATTGTTCGTTACACAGCGGAGGACAGACAGAGAATGAATGAATGGGATTTGCATATATATAGAGTTGGGTTTACCCAGGCGCTCACGGGACCAAGCCTAAACTGCTGTCCTCAGCGCCCTGACCAGGCCGGGGTGGGGGGGGGGGGGGGGGGCACCTAATAAAATGACGCTTCTTTAAAAAAGGAACAATTACTTTCTTAATAACATTTTAAGGGTTCGGCAACCGAAGGCCATGCTTCTCAACCTTTCCCGAATGCTATACCACCGGCAGAATCTTGCTCAATATGGAGTACCCCTGAAGTACCCCTTCTTGTACATTATACCACTAGGCCTATGGTCTTGTGAGTCTTCTTCAGTACGCCCTGTGGGTCCTAGTACCCCTGGTTGGGAACCACTGACCTAAGGTACGCAAACAAAAATAAATACTATAAGTTCATTATAATTGCCTAGCTTGTCCAGTTCAATGTTTTACACTATTTGATGCATCAGTGCCTTCCCTCAGTGAGTTGCTTCCCACAGGGACAGACAAAAATGCCACTGGCAGTACTGTTCAGTTTGAGGAGGATAGCAGCCTACCAGAGAAATGACTTGTAATATACAATACTATTGGTGATGTCAGTGAAACAATCTACAAGGGATTCTGCTAGCTGGAGCTATATGGCTGCCTGCAGTAGGCTACATAAGGGAAGTGTGATTGAATTGTAGCCAATGTCAGGCTAAATCACTTTAAAGGACTAAAACAACTATGTTAACATGCTTTTGGGGAAAAGAAAAGAGAACTGCATGATTCTGAACATTCTCCAATGTCCCATTACATAGTGTGGCATGCTCACACTAATGCAATGCCATTTTGACATGAGCTTTATCTGTTCTATTTTATTTTACAGTATCTAATTCTCTCAAAATGATTTTGAGGCCTCGACATCCTCAAAATGTCAGATCTAGAAACATATGGCGGTGAAATAAAAAAAAATTAAAACAATGGTTAAAATGACAAAGTAGCCTGCATAACAGATATCACATGCCTTCCAAAATTGTGTGCTGGATTTAGCATTTCAGGGGTTGCCTCATGCTCTGCAGGTCGGTAGGCCTCAACCTCTGGTAATAAATTGACTGTACGTTCGTTTGGTTTAGCCATTGAGAGAGTTAGTCATGCACATGTGAAAATCAGCAGTTGCACGCAGATAAGTTGAAATGACAGGAGAAATGGTGAACTGGCATTCTACATGAAAGCACTTCCCGACTCCTGTGCAGGAAATGAGGAGGGAGAGTCGAGGGTAGGGAGAGAATGGCTTTTCTATGTATTGTCATACCACGGATCCTTTGGAGTTTTAGGACCCTTGTTCATATAAACCACTTGAAATTACAAAAACACAATCATACATGGCCGATCGTGAAATCATTTTAGGAGTAATAATAAGGAATGAGGTGCCGTCCTCTATTTCAAGACTGCTAGCATTTATGTTTATTTTGTTTGGTTGCTCAGTCAGACAAGACAGGTGATTTTGTGACCTATTCATTAAGTACATTTACACATACCAGCACTTATTTGGTGTAAAGGTGCTGCCAGGGGGTGTTACACAGAGACGGGATACACTAAATCTACTTAAAGTTAACATGCATTCATGTAAAATTGGTGGCGATCAAGATGGTGAGACATAATCAGTGAGTATATCCTATACATGCATTTACAATTGGTGTACATATTTCCAGGTCCAATACATCCATCTATCAAGATGCAGGGAAATGAGGGGAGTTTCACAAGCAATATAGTGCTTCTGTACAGCAAACAGGAGGGGTCTTGTCATGGTGAACACGGTCTTATTAGTCTCTATGGGACAGATAGCTGGACACTGGAGGCCACGACATCAAAGAAACTGTTCAGATGGCAGGATGTTTTGATATAACGATTGACCTGTCCACAGCCCACCTGCCCACTGTCCGCCTGTCCACAGCCCACCTGCCCACTGCCCACCTGCCCACATGTCCACCGGTCTTCATTTATGAAGTAAACACACAGGGACATAATGAATATTCAAAATGACATCTCCGTCCTACCTTCCCCATCCCCTCTCCACCATTCTCCCTCCTCCATCCTTTGGATGAAAAGTGGCAGAGTGGTCGAGAAGATGTCCATTCATTAGCAGGCAAACAGGAAAGTGTCCCACTTAACTCAATAACCAATTAGCCACCTTCAATCAATGAGACTCATGTGTATCCTATAGTGAAGGAGTTTTTACAGCTGCCATAATGAGCTTTTGTTTTGTTGGAGGAAAACACCATGCACACATAATTAATCTATAAAATGTATTGCACCACTAACTACATTTCTGTTCATCACTACACATCCAAACACCATTTAATTTCAAACAAACACATTTTCATTCACTCTCACTCTCCTTACTGCTTCTCCGCCACAACGGTGTGTCATTACTTTCTGTTATAAATAGCTCTGTGTTGTTGATAGACTTTTTCATACTCTTCTATCAGATTACCATTATAAGGCATATAAGTATTGCATTGCATTGGGCTTGTGGAACATGTGGTGATCAGAATTTAAAATAGGATAAAAGTCACAAAAACAGTTTGTATTCCAACAGACTGAGCCACATACCGTTACAGGACATCTTTAAGTTTAGCCTCCTTTCCTAGCATTGAACAGGAATAGCAAAACAATTAGTTTCAGCAGCTAACTAGATAACAGCTGGCTAGCCTGTCAATCTAGCTGACATCATACAACACATTGTTTGGAATTCACATTTTTATGGCCTACCCTGCCTGAACTATATACAGTACCAGTCAAAGGTTTGGACACACAGGTTTTGAGTGTGTCCAACCCTTTAACTGGTACTGTACATGTGCTAGGCTAGTGGTTCTGGACAGAAATACAGCAGGTTGGTAGCTAGCTTGATACGTGGATGTATAGTTAACAGTACCTATACAGGAGAAATATGGCAAACTCACTATTCGGGTCCATATCAACCTGTGAACTCATCCATCACTCTAAAGTGATTTGTGTGAATTTATTTATCCCAAAGCTTTATCTCAATTTAATTGGCACTACTACACTACTGGACCAAAATAAACCAGAGAAAATCATTGAGGAGAAGCAGAATTGACTAAGAGTAAAGAAAACATCTTTACAATGCAAGGTTTGTATTCACCAAAAGGTAGGTATTGTTGTTGTAAGACAATAATAATAATGGCAAACTGAGCATGTGAAAGGCAACATCTGCCTGAAAAATAAATATAATAATATTCATTCATTCATCTTCTTCCGCTTATCCGGGGCCGGGTCACTGGGGCAGCAGTCTAAGCAGAGATGCCCAGACTTCTCTCTCCCTAGACACTTCCTCTAGCTCTTCCGGGGGGACACCGAGGCGTTCCTAGGCCAGCCGGGAGACATAGTCCCACCAGCGTGTCCTAGGTCTTCCCCAGGGTCGCCTCCCGGTGGGACGGGCCCGGAACACCTTCCCGGGAAAGCGTCCAGGAGGCATGCCCAAGCCACCTCAGCTGACCCCTCTCGATGTGGAGGAGCAGCGTCTCTACTCTGAGCTCCTCCCGAGTGACCGAGCTTCTCACCCTATCTCTAAGGGATCGCCCAGCCACCCTGCGGAGAAAGCTCATTTCGGCCGCCTGTATCCGGGAACTTGTCCTTTGGGTCATGACCCAAAGCTCATGACCATAGGTGAGAGTAGGAACGTAGATTGACCGGTAAATCGAGAGCTTCGCTCACTCGTGAATAAGACCCCTAGATACTTAAACCCCTCCACTGAAGTGGGCAAGCCACCCTTTTCCGACTGAGGACCATGGCCTCGGATTTGGAGGTACTGATTTTAATCCCCACCGCTTCACACTCGGCTGCAAACCATCCCAATGCATGCTGAAGGTCCTGGTTTCAAGGGGCCAACACAACAACATCATCCGCAAAGAGCAGAGACAAAATCGTGTGGTCCCCAAACCTGACACCCTCCGGCCCCTGGCTGCGCCTAGAAATTCTGTCCATAAAAATTACGAACAGAACCGGCGACAAAGGGCAGCCCTGCCGGAGTCCAACATGCACTGGGAACATGTCTGACTTACTGCCGGCAATGCGAACCAAGCTCCTGCTTCAGTCGTACAGGGACCTGAACAGCCCTTAGCAAAGGACACAGGACCCCATACTCCCGAAGCACCCTCCACAGGATGCCGCGAGGGACACAGTCGAATGCCTTCTCCAAATCCACAAAACACATGTGGATTGGTTGGGCAAACTCCCATGAACCCTCCATCACCCTGTAGAGGGTATAGAGCTGGTCCAGTGTTCCACGGCCTGGACGAAAAACACACTGTTCCATCTGAATCCGAGGTTCTACTATCGGCCGTATTCTCCTCTCCAGTACCCTGGCATAGACTTTCCCAGGGAGGCTGAGAAGTGTGATCCCCCTGTAGTTGGAACACACCCTCCGGTCCCCCTTCTTAAAAAGAGGGACCACCACCCTGGTCTGCCATCCCAGAGGCACTGTCCCTGACCGCCATGTGATGCTGCAGAGGCGTGTCAACCAAGACAGCCCCACAACATCCAGAGACTTGAGGTACTCAGGGCGGATCTCATCCATCCCCGGTGCCTTGCCACCGAGGAGTTTCTTGACTACCTCAGTGACTTCAGCCCGGGTGATGGTCGAGTCCACCTCTGAGCCCTCAGCCTCTGCTTCCTCAATGGAAGACGTGACGGCGGGATTGAGAAGATCCTTGAAGTACTCCTTCCACCGCCCGACGACATCCCCAGTTGAAGTCAACAGCTGCCCACCTCCACTGTAATCAGTGTTGGTAGGGCACTGTTTCCCTCTCCTGAGGCGCCGGATGGTTTGCCAGAATCTCTTCAAGGCCAGCCGATAGTCCTTCTCCATGGCCTCACCAAACTCCTCCCAGGCCCAAGTTTTGCCTCCACAACCACCCGGGCTGCAGTCCGCTTGGCCTGCCGGTACCCGTCAGCTGCCTCAGGAGTCCCACAAGCCAACCAGGCCTGATAGGACTCCTTCTTCAGCTTGACGGCATCCCTTACTTCCGGTGTCCACCACCAGGTTCGGGGATTGCCGCCTCGACAGGCACCGGAGACCTTACGGCCACAGCTCCGAGCGGCTGCTTCAACAATGGTGGTGGAGAACATGGTCCACTCGGACTCAATATCTCCAGCCTCCCTCGGGATCCAGTCGAAGCTCTGCCGGAGGTGGGAGTTAAAGATCTCTCTGACAGGAGACTCGGCCAGATGTTCCCAGCAGACCATTACAGTACGCTTGGGTCTGCCGAGTCTGTCCAGCTTCCTCCCCCGCCATCGGATCCAACTCACCACCAGGTGGTGATCAGTAGAAAGCTCCGCCCCTCTCTTCACCCGAGTGTCCAAGACATACGGCCGCAGGTCAGATGAAACGACAACAAAGTCAATCATCGACCTATGGCCTAGGGTGTCCTGGTGCCATGTGCACTGATGGACACCCTTATGCTTAAACATGGTTCTTGTTGTGGACAAACTGTGACTAGCACAGAAATCCAATAACTGAACACCGCTCGGGTTCAGATCAGGGGGGCCATTCCTCCCAATCACGGCCCTCCAGGTGTCACTGTCGTTGCCCACGTGGGCATTGAAGGCCCCCAGTAGAACGATGGAGTCCCCAGTCGGAGCACTTCCCAGCACCCCTCCCAGAGACTCCAAGAAGGTTGGGTACTCTGCACTGCTGTTCGGCCCGTAGGCACAAACAACAGTGAGAGACCTATCCCCGACCCGTAGGCGCAGGGAAATTACCCTCTCGTTCACCGGGGTAAACTCCAACACATGGCGGCAGAGCTGGGGGGCTATAAGCAAAGCCACAACAGCCCGCCGCCTCTCACCATGGGCAACTCCAGAGTGGTGAAGAGTCCATCCTCTCTCAAGGAGTGTGGTTCCAGAGCCCAAGCCGTGTGTAGAGGTTATCCCGACTATCTCTAGTCGGAACCTCTCAACCTCACGCACAATCTCAGGCTCCTTCCCCGCCAGCGAGGTGACGTTCCACGTCCCTAGAACTAGTTTCCGTGTCCAGGGATCGGGTTGTCGAGGCCCCCGCCTTCGACTCCCGCCCGATCCTTTACGCACTGACCCCTTATGGTCCCTACTGCAGGTGGTGAGCCCACTGGAAGGCGGCCCCACATCGCTCCTTCTGGCTGAGCCCGGCCGGACCCCGTGGGGAAAGGCCCGGCCACCAGGCGCTCGCATACGAGCCCCAATCCCGGGCCTAGCTCCAGGTTGGGGCCCCGGCTGCGCCATACCAGGCGTCATCACAGCCCTCAAAATGGTTTCTATCATTAAAGGGTTTTTGAACCACTCATAGTTTGACCCGTCGCCCAGGACCTGTTTGCCTTGGGAGACCCTACCAGGGGCATATAGCCCCAGACAACATAGTGCCTAGGGTCACTCGAGTACTCAAACCCCTCCACCACGTTAAGGTGGCAGTTCATAATAGTGTTTCTTTAAAAATTACATATATTTATAGAAATCAACAAACCATAGCAGTAAAGGCCATATTCTCTGTAATTTAATGAAATGCAAAATCAGAGACAAAGAATGGCAAACATTTCAGAGATACCATTACCTTTTCAAAGAAGGTGAGAGAGGCAAAATGATATATGAGTTGACCAAATCTAATTGATAAAATGTCATAGAAAAACAGTGGGCAGGACAGACAACGAGTGAGAGAAATAAACAAATATAATGTATTATCTGAGAGCTTCTTCTCATTATTCAGATGTACCTGAGCTTCCATTGATGTCTGGGGGCCAATTAGCTGTGTGGATTATGAGTCTGAACCCTCCTCATGGGGAATGTGGAACAAACCACATCTCCAAAGGGTGTCATGGCACAGAAACACACAAATTGCACTCATATGTTATTAATCCAATCCCACAGTGCTGGGAAGCTAAGACATTTTATGGTCGACCAGCCCAATGGGCATATGCTTGTGTTTGGTGTGTGATTGCGTGGTCGACCAGCCTAACGGACCTGTGCATGTGTTTAGTGTGTGGTCATGTCTTCTGGAAGCTTAGTTGTTTCTACACAACTTCGACAGAGAGAACAAGGAGAATGAAAAAACAAGCAAGAAAGAAAAAAATGAGCAGAAAACATAGTTGTTGAATAAACATGGGGAAACCACATTTGCTCTGAAGGAGTATCATTCTATTAAAACAGAGTATCTTGTGATGTGAGGTTTATTTCAAATGCATAAACCTCATGGTACACTACACATAACCTGCTTCCTTCTATTCGATGGAGAAATATTTAAATAAATACAAATATACATTGGATATAAAAGGTCTACACACCCCTGTTAAAATGCCAGGTTCTTGTGATGTAAAAGAATGAGACAAAGATAAATCATGTCAGAACTTTTTCCACTTATAATGTGACCTATAATGTTAACAATTATATTGAAAAACAAACTGAAATCTTCGAGGGGGAAAAATGAAAAATAAAAACCTTACAATAATGGGTTTGCATAAAATAATTCCTTTCACTTCATAAAGGTACTAACAGGGGATGCAACCAGGAGGCGGATCCAATGATCTAACATCATATGTGGTGATCTATGATATGTGGTGATCTATGATATGTGGTGATCTATGATATGTGGTGATCTATGATTTGTGGTATCTATGATATGTGGTGATCTATCTATGATATGTGGTATCTATGATATGTGGTATCTATGCCTCCTTACACACATAGATAGTAAGCAAACAGTTGTCAGGAGTAGAAAGGAAAAGAGTAGAAGGGAATAAGAGAAAGAAGGGGGAGACTTATCGACTTCGGGGAAAGCTCTGAAATGGCCAGACAGATGATTGCGTCACACTGGGGTGGGGGCCAGAGGGGGAACTCCTGAATCACTGTTGGGGATTCAGAGAGAAATATGGGGATGAATAGGCCGTAAGAAACAGCTACAACATGTCATAACCAAATCACATAGACAATTGGTTACATCTAAGGACATTATGAACTGAAATCTACTATAATGACGTGACCCAATGGGCAGTAAGACGCTCAGAAACTATATGTGCCTAATATGCTAATGCTAATATATTGTATGTCTTGGGTAATCTATCTTATTGTACTCACCAAAAAGCTTGACTCACAGTCCATGATTACTACCAAAAATCTAGTCCAAATTGGTCTCCTATAAGCAGCGACTGCTATGCATCTTGCGCAATAGTCAAGTTTGGTTGAAGAATTGGTTGGGGTGGTGCGCACTGTTGGAGTGTCCTCTGTGTGCGCGTCTGACGGTGATCGTTCAACAATTGCCGTAAAATGTGTCTCGTGTGCTCTCAACCTAGCTTGTTTCAAATCCATTGGTCGTCATTTGAGGAAGATACATGCTACCATGAGCTCTTGTGTAATTGGTGCTGACATGGTGCGAAGCATATAGGCAACGTAGAAAGATCCACCATGTCTGGTTAAATGCTAGAGATTCTCTTCTTTTCAGAGATACCAATTATTGCTCTGTTAAACCTAGTAAGGGTGAATAGTTTTTCTCCGAGTTGGATTTCGTTCTACAACGCTGTGAAGAACATGAATCGTTTTCGATTATAAAAACAGGTTTTATCAAACAAAACGATGCTTTGCTATATCTCTGGGACCATCAACATAAGAAATCAGAAGACGGCTCATTGTAAGTACAAAATTTACCATCAGACCCTAAACTAGCAACCATGGTGCCTTAGAAACTGTGTTGTGTGGACTAGTGTCCAAATATTTCTGGACCTAAATATATATAAAATGTATGTTGTGTTTGAAGTATACAGTGCATTCAGAAAGTATTCAGACAATTGGTGTACATTTTTGCAAATGTATAAAGAAAAAGAAATACCACAAAATACCTTGTAAGTACAATACATATTTGCATAGGAGCTCAACTGCATCCAGACATATGACTGTGATCCTACTTCTAGATATAGCACATAAAAACTACAAATACAGCCAAAATGTTTGTTAATCGCAAAGGTCATGGGAATTCATCTCTAAGCACAGCTAAGGGCTGCATACGAACAATGCAGCGCATTTAAAATACTACTAATCAAATCCAAATATCTAATGCTATCTAAATACCAACACAATTAGTATTGCTACATTACAATACATGTTTTGTCCAATACTGGTATATGGGCTGATATACCACAGCTTTTGGTCAATCAACCGCAAGTTTCATACTTCTAAATATCATTGAAAAGAATTCACTTGCATTTTTACTGCACTGAAATCTTATTACCATATTTTCAGTGTTGTTTGGCAAAGACATCACACTGTGTAACACAACAGGTACAGTTTGGCTGGAGTACCTTTGGATAGTTTGGTAGAGTGCTACGCAATGTAGTTTGTGGCCTAGTCTATTCTTTTGGGCCAGTTTAGACAAAGGAAAAAGCTCCTTCCTGGACTAAAAGACTGGCCCAATGGTTCATCTCTTGTCCAGGGCTGGGCTCGCCCTGTGTTCGAGTCATGCGGATCATTTCCATTTCCTTCACAAAGGGAGAATGTAGTTCCAATGGGGGTTAAAAGCTGTTTAGGCAGAAAAGCCTGAGGAGATCAGCCTTCATCCACAGTGTACACCGTACCCCCACTTAAACAACATCTCCCCATCATCACCCAGTGGGCACAGTCCAATATGATCAGGCCCATGTGAATAAGAGGCTGTGTGTTGGGGGAGTGGATTTAGTAAAAGATGAATTATGATAAATAGGTCCATAGCATAGGCATGAAGGAGTTCAGTTAGCAGGCAGAATCACCATTCTAATGCACCGTGGGATGTGGAGTCCTCTGCCCTCCTGGAGGACAGTCTCCTAGCACCACAGGCCTGGGGTAGCTGGAAAACAGACAGGGATGAATGGAAAAGGGTGTTTGTTTATGTGTGTGTGTGATGGTATGTGTGTGCTTGATATCAAGTGTGCGTGTATATGTGTGTGTGGATGTGTGTGTGTGTGTGTGTGGGGATGTGCCTGGAGGCGGGAACTGTAGATGGAGGAGGATGAAAGGGGACACAGACACATATATTAACCCCCCCCCCAACCCACTGATCGCCCCCCAGTCTGATCTCCTCAGCTCACTTTCTACAGACTTACTCTAGCATGACCTCAGAATGTTGGGACTATATTAGCCTGATGCTGCCGGGGTGTGATAAGGTCCACACAACATCACAACCAAACTGTCATATTTGTGTGAGTGATGGAGCTGAGATTGAGACAAGCCCTGTCGGTTGAAGCGGCGTTATTTTTGGAAACAACAGTTTCAGTCGGTTAAAGGATGAAGAAGAAAAAAAAAATACAGCCGACAAGCAGGCAAAAAGTAAAACAACGTGAAGCTAAAACAGCCAATGCGTTTCAGCTGCTGCCATTGACTCGATTATATAGTTAGAACAGTGTGAATCGAGACATTAAACACATTCTCCTGGATTCGTTACGGCAATCACCACGATATCGACCTCTACCTTGGTCCATAAGCTACATTCAATGCATACACAAACCACCCATCTCTCTCACTACCAAACTCTGTGGCAATTTAAGTAGTCACAAAGGACAGCCAATTTTCTTAACAAGTCCACATCGTAGCCTTCTTCTCTGCACCAACCAATGGCAGTGATTACAACCAGAGGAATAACGACTTTATGGAAAGACAACATAGAGCTTGATGATGATGATGATGATGGCGCCAGAGTCTAGTCGTGTGGCTTATCTTGATTGGTTTAATTGTAGTATGCTAATGGTGGAGAGGTATTAGTTAGGGCTGGTATTAGTCTTATCGTCCGAGATCCTCTGGACAGTTCATTGTGATTGAACCATGAGGGAACAATAAGAAATGGAAATGATACACTTCAGGTTATAACCCTGGATGTCCTACAATTAGGAGGAGGGATACATCCAGTCCTGCATTGAACACATTTCCAACAAAGTGTCCTTTGTTGGAAAACAAATGACATTTGATCAAGATCTTACCCTGAGAAAAACAACGTCGTTGTAATGCAATACACATCCCACTTCTAAGGCTGGCATTGCACAAAGAAACCGCCACGCAATATCAGCTGCACATAGCATGTGACATCCTTTTAAGCAACAATGGTGATAGGCAAATCAACTCAGCCAATTCAATTCAAGCTACTTTTGTTAAATAATTTTATAAATGTCAAATGCAATAATATATTGTGATTTCATGAATTATTTCTTCATCCAAGCATTTTGTTACTGTATGGGATCTAGAATTTGGACAAAAATGTGTCATTATAAATCTGATCATTTTTGTACTCAGCTGTTCGTTTGTGGAGCTGCTGCAATTCACCCTTTCAGCAGTCAAGCAAAGGTAGTTCAAATATAACCTGGTTGCAGTCTCAAATAGACTTTGTTTGAAATGTACTGACATATTCCATTTATTAGTATGCCTTGTACTCAGTACCCAGCCAGGCCTCTTCTGAATGAGAAGCCTGTAGAATCAAATCTATATTGTGTTTCAGTTCATCATTTAATGGCAGGTGGTCCTGCTTGCTCTGGGAAATCCTGAATCAAAAGAAAAAAATAGTGAAAGATTTGATCAGAGTCAATAAAAAGAGTGAAAATTCCCATCACTACAACCCCAGACTGGATCAATATAACCTTCCGATCGTGACTAATTATTACTGCAATATTACAAACTTTTCATTGTGACGCATGCATTTCAAACTTAAATATGGAACAATTTTGCCATGTTGGCTATGGCTAGCATACAGCTGACCAATGAAACAGATCAGCAGTGTTCCCAGGGAAGCAACATTTCACAGGAAGCACCTCAATACAACACTCTTACACTGGTAATTGTCATTTTTGTTTCGATAACTGACATGTTACAGACTGTACTGACCAACATCCAGTTATTTGTCCCTTGCCTATTAAAATAAACATCTTTACACAACTTTTTAACTAGCTCCATGTTCCTGTTGCCAGCTAGACGTCATAAACTAGCTAGTTGCGAGTGTACATGAAAACTGCACTGACCTTTGACGTCATACATGTTGGCCAGGCGTGTCCACATAGACACACCCACAGTACTTAGCTGGTCCACTTCATGTTGAAGACTTTCTGTTGAAACTGGTCAGGGAGGCCACTTCAAAAATTAAATGTATTGACCGCCAAACCAAGTCCATAAACCTTTATTAACCTGCTGCCAATACATAATTATACAGCATCGATTGGCAGCAGTCTCTTCCGTCCAACAAGATCACCACTCCTGTGGCAGCTGTTTTCACATAACTGGCCTAGAATTTCAGAATCATGTGACGAAAAAAAAAGAAAAATAACATTTGTTTTGACTGGATACCGATTGCAACTAGTTGCACAAAGTTGAAAAGTTGCAGGTGATTGTTTATGATTACATGAAGAAATCAAGCAGCAACTCAGTTCCAAGCTGCCATACTTTATGAACTTGCCAAACTTGCTTAGCGTAATGACACACACAACACATACACAATACACACACAACACATACACAACACATACACGTTCCTATGCACATTCACTCTGTTACTGTCACTTAATTCTTCGGATCCTAATGAGAAGAGAAAAACCTAATTGGATCCATCTCCAACCGCTCTCACCCCCCCCCCCCCCGTCTCCCATCTCTCCCTCCCCCGTCCCGTCTCCCATCTCTCCCTCCCCCGTCTCCCCTCCCTCCCCTCACCCAGTCCCTGTTCATGGCCGGTTCCTGTTGTTCTGATTATTGTTAATCTCATCATATGTCTCTTTCCGCTCAATAAACCCCCTCCGCCATCCGGACTCCCCTTCATCCCTCTTCTCACTCAAATCAAATTGTTACTGAACTTAACCTGGCGTGGCCCGGCATGCTGAGGTCCTAATGCACTTCGTCATAATTAAGTGCTGTGGCTTATTCATTAAATAGTCAGAGGGGTAATCAGTGAAGGAGGTGGAGGGGGCTGGAGTTGGACTGAGTGGAGGGTATTTCTATTAATCTGAGATTTGAGGAGGAGACAGAATGACACAGTTCATTTCTTTGGGCGAGCCTTCTTAGACGGGCTTCAAGGTTTAGCAAGTATCTGCATAAATACACATATTAGCACACGCACTCATCTGCCCGTGTGCACGTTCTCCCACAGACGCAAGCACACACAGGCTCGCACATACAGACACCCACACACACAAAAGAACACACACTCGCACACATGCACACACATTACCCCAACCCCCCCACCCCACATCAGCCCTTTCCACTTCAACCATCACATTGTAGTTTTCATGGAAGTGCTTGAATACACAGAGTGTATTGATTGAGTAAATGTGCTAATGAAACTGATGCTCAGAGACAGTTCATTAAAGCTGGACTTGATTAAAGAAGAGAGAGGACAGGAGATGTAGTGGGACAGAGTGACCAATCCATCAACCCTACCTCCTCAACCCACCTCTGACCTCTCCATCCACACCTTACCTCCTCCACCCACCTCTGACCTCTCTATCCACACCTTACCTCCTCAACCCACCTCTGACCTCTCCATCCACACCTTACCTCCTCAACCCACCTCTGACCTCTCCATCCACACCTTACCTCCTCCACCCACCTCTGACCTCTCCATCCACACCTTACCTCCTCAACCCACCTCTGACCTCTCCATCCACATCTTACCTCCTCCACCCACCTCTGACCTCTCCATCCACACCTTACCTCCTCAACCCACCTCTGACCTCTCCATCCACACCTTACCTCCTCCACCCACCTCTGACCTCTCCATCCACACCTTACCTCATCCACACACCTCTAACCTCTCCATCCACACCTTACCTCCTCCACCCACCTCTGACCTCTCCATCCACACCTTACCTCCTCAACCCACCTCTGACCTCTCCATCCACACCTTACCTCCTCCACCCACCTCTGACCTCTCCATCCACACCTTACCTCATCCACACACCTCTGACCTCTCCATCCACACCTTACCTCATCCACACACCTCTAACCTCTCCATCCACACCGTACCTCATCCACCCACCTCTAACCTCTCCATCCACACCATACCTCATCCACCCACCTCTGACCTCTCCATATCCCACTGCCATTCATACACCACCTACACTGACCTGCAACCTCTCAATCCAAAGCCACCTCCATCTACACCCCACCTTCTCCCACGTCTCTTAATCCACACTCCATACGACACGTCCAACCTCTCTATTCAGACCTTACCTCCTTCCATACACTACCTCTTCATCATCATTACACCCTTCACCTTCTCTAGTCCCCTCCCCTCCCAAACTTTATTTGAATCTTGAAATACTTTAAACTCACATTTGCAGGTCCCTGAAACTGAATCCTGACTTCAGCTGGGATTGGATGAGAGATGGTGACTCTGGATCTGGGAAAAAGAGGAACTTTCTTTCATATTCTGACTTCCTGCTCTCTTTCGTTCCTCACTTTCTCTCTCTCTCCCTCCACCTCTCCCTCCACCTCTCCCTCCACCTCTCCCTCCATCTCTCCCGGGGTATTGTGGAAGCAGTAAGTGCTTGACCATAGAGGGGAAGTTGGCCTGGAGAATAACAACTGCTTGGCACAGCAATTCGGCGACTAAAAACTTCACTAAGTTTCTCTGCATCCATCCATTCTCTCTCTCTTCCTCTCTCTCTCCATCTGTCCCTTACCCGCTCTCTCTCCCTTTTCCCTTATTTCTACCCTTGAAATTTCTCTTAGGAGATTATCCTCAGGTAAGCTTGTTACCTCTGCCGGCCTGCGTCAGCAGCTCTCCTCTCCACTGACCATCGGAGGATGGAGGGGTGAGGAGGAGAGGAGAGAGAATAGAGGGCTGAGGAACGGGGATGGGGGGTTGAGGAAGAAGGAGACCAGCAGGAGGGCAGGGGAGCGTCGGATTGGCATGGGGACTAACCACTCTCCGCTAACACACCATGACGACATCATAAGACCCAGCAAATGACTCCGCTGGCTCTCAGGGGGGAAGGGGGACGGGGAAACGGGGGCGGGGATGGGGGGGGGGACACAAAGCCGCCCGCTGGTGGAGGGAGCTCCACCTCATCCACAAAGATTAAGAAGCAGTACTGAACATACACAAAACACACCGGACCGGGCAGAGTGCGGTAGCGCACCGAACATGTGGACTTAGTCGGACAGCAGCACAACATTTCCGCACCCCTGCAGAACGTTCCTCTTCATCTGAGGATAGACTGAGGTACAATCACACCTGCAGAACGTTCCTCTTCATCTGAGGATAGACTGAGGTACAATCACACTTACAGAACGTTCCTCTTCATCTGAGGATAGACTGAGGTACAATCACACCTGCAGAACGTTCCTCTTCATCTGAGGATAGACTGAGGTACAATCACACCTGCAGAACGTTCCTCTTCATCTGAGGATAGAGTGAGGTACAATCAACCCTGCAGAACGTTCCTCTTCATCTGAGGATAGAGTGAGGTACAATCAACCCTGGAGAACGTTCCTCTTCATCTGAGGATAGAGTGAGATACAATCACCCCGGCAGAACGTTCCTCTTCATCTGAGGATAGAGTGAGGTACAATCACACCTGCAGAACGTTCCTCTTCATCTGAGGATAGAGTGAGGTACAATCACCCCGGCAGAACGTTCCTCTTCATCTGAGGATAGAGTGAGGTACAATCACCCCGGCAGAACGTTCCTCTTCATCTGAGGATAGATTGAGGGACAATCACCCCTGCAAAACGTTCCTCTTCATCTGATGATAGAGTGAGGTACAATCACACCTGCAGAACGTTCCTCTTCATCTGAGGATAGACTGAGGTACAATCACAGCTGTGAAATGTGTACTGAGCACTGTTTTGATGGTGGGTGTGGGGGGGTTATGGAAGGCTCTACAGACAGGGCATCCCCCTACTGCCTGGCTTTGGGGGACGGAGGGACGTGGGGGGGTGGGGGGATTGGAGGTGCTCTCTGGAAGAGCGGAGAGATAAACGGGAGTCGAGAGAGGGATGGAGGGGATATACTCCTCCAGACAGTGAAGGGGAATCAGCCCAAATCTTCCCTTGTTAGAGGATAGAAAAGGAGGATCAATACCTTCCCTCTCTACCAAGCCACACTGGCCTTATGCCTGAGCCTCTACTGGAGAGGGACAACATACTAACAATCTCTCTCTCTGTCTATTTATCACTTTCTCTCTCTCTTTCTCTACCTAGCTCTCTCTCTCTCTCCATCTTGTTCTGCCATTCAGAATCTCGTATGCTGCAATATCTTTCTATCTCGTTTTCTTTTTCCCGGGTTTCTTCTTTAGTTTCTCCCTCTACTGCTCTCTTCTTCCTTCCAAAACCACAGCTCTTCACTTTGTAAATCACTTTCACAACTGATCCTGCAGAATCCCTGCAGCACAACAACGGCGTTGTGGGGCTGATAAGAGAGAACAGAGAGGAAGAGAGAGAAGCACAGGGCTCATAAAGCAATTAGCTGTCAGAAGTTCTCCATGTCTGATTGGTACATCTGTTTCCCCGATGTAGCCCAGCAGAGCACGACGTCCCTGGGGGGGAGTTGACACCATGGGTGAGTGGGGGCATCTGGGGGCAAGCATGATCACACACCTGGCGAGGAGGGGTGAGGTGTAGGGCCACAGGGGGCCAGGGGCCGAGGGAGGAGTGAAACGGAGAGCTAGCCTGGGATTAATTAGTCATCTCGGTGAGCGTCTTCTGGAATGAATTCATTAGCAAGTTCACCTTCAGTACTAACACTGCCTTGCGCTGGCAGGGCTGAAGTCACAGGACTCTTTTGTGAATACATTAACAGGTGAGACAAGAGGCACCCAGCTGATCCAAACCAACTCCTACAGCAGGGGAGCGGACCAGAATGTCAGGATGCTGGTTTAGTATGCTGACTTCTAGACTTGTTTTTTGTTTAAAAAGTTGCCAGAGATGAGACAAAGTGCAATGCTATGTTGCTGGTGTATTCATAAGTTCTTTATAGAATCATGCCTTTATAAAAACTGTATATATATATATATATATATGTTTCCTCATACAAACCTCTTTCTAATCTCTCTTCCTTTCAGGCCGACAGAGAGAGAGAGCTCTTCCTTCAATCCTTGCTCTGCCATTTCTGCTGACCACTACGGATAGATTAACGAGCGTAGGATCTTAAGAATGTTAATTAATTTGATTATGTGTGTGTGTGTGGGGGGGGGTGGGGGGGGGGGGGGCAGTGGCTGGTTGGATGCAGTGGAATCGGTGGAGGGAGGTGTAGCGGACTGGGGGGCATTCTACAGAAGATGAATAGGTCCTCTGGCTTAGGCCTCTGGCAGGCTGGCTACGCCTAGCCCTAATTTATAGTGTGTGCTGCCACATAGTCAATGCGCTTTTAATTCACCCTCTTACTACACACACACACTCACGGTCGAGGATGTGGACGCACACACACACACACACACACACACACACACACACACACAAAGCCTTCATTACCTCTCTCATTAATGGAAATCTAATCATTACCCCCTCCCCCTTGGTACAGACACACACGTGCACACACAGTTTATTTAACAGTGGCGTTCCCCTATGTAATAGCAGTGTGGAGTGGGGGCAGTATGTTTTTATACATTATTAGTCCAGAGGAGGACCACACTAATTTAATGAACCAACCAAACGACTCGCTTCGGATTCTGACCCTAAGCTGTTTATAACCCACAGGTCAATCACCTAGGTTTCTTCTCTTTCCTATAGACATTCCCCCTCTGTCAGTCCGCTGTATGTCTCTCCCTTTTGTCTCCGTCTCTCTGTAGCTCCTTGGCCCCGGTTACGGCTCCCTATCAGTCTTTCCATCATCTCTGTTTTGATTGTGTCATCCCCGGATGGCTGGCACTCCACTTAATGTGGATTCATGTAGAAGATACAGCATGATTGAGGAGTTTGTAAAAACCATGCAGTAAAATGAAGTAGGGTTAGAAAAACAAGTTTGTTACAGCCCTGGCCTGGGCATGCTGATAGACCGCACGCGCACACACACACACACACACACACGCACGCACACACACAGATACACAAGAGGAGAGAATAGCCCTTGTTATATGATAGCAGTGACATTTTCATTTCATATTTAATAGACCTGTGGGGATTCTGGCACTTAACGGTTTTAGTTTGTTATTGATTTAATGTGCTGTGGTGGGGATGTGGTGGGGATGTGGTGTGAATGTGGTGGGAATGTGGTGAGGATGTGGTTGGGATGTGGTGGGAATGTGGTGAGGATGTGGTTGGGATGTGGTGGGAATGTGGTGGGAATGTGGTGGGTATGTGGTTGGGAAGTGGTGGGGATGTGGTGGGAATGTGGTGGGATGTGGTGGGGATGTGGTGACACGGACAGTATCATTTCTATACTTTATGAGGATGTGCTGGTGATGCTTGGTAGGTAATGAACAATCTCTTGTTTAAGCTACCTCTCTTAGTTGTCCACTTGAGCGACATTGAGCAGGCCGACCAATCAGCACAGTCCCATTTGAACGGTTAACGTTTGACACATAGGAAAGAGGACGAGACAGGGTGTGTGGGATGACTGGTATGTAGTAGCAAGGTGATTTGTTTTGTACAATTTGACTGGGCAAGAAGCCGCTGTCTGTCCTGCAGACATAAACGCGCATTTTACTGTTACCCGAAACATTAGCAACTAACCTCAATGCAACATTTAACCTAAAACATAAAAAACTAACCTGAATTTAATGTTTAACTTCAGAACTTAGAATCCAACCTCAATATAATGTTTAACCTAAAGCATTAGCATCTAACCTCAATGTAACATTTAACCTCAGCAACTAATCTCAATGTAACATTAAACCTAAAACACTAGCAACTAACCTCAATGTAACGTTTAACCTAAAACATTAGTCGTTTTATGGTCTGCAGTGATGTACTGTTAAAAAGATGTGGGTAAACAATAAATCCTCTGTGTGATCGTGTTAAGATATTTAAACATGTTTAAACTGTATCATTTGATTGCTTTTCATGCACGTCTATACATTTATTTACTATACATTACACAAAATCCACATAAGGTAATTCCTCCCATTATAGTTCAATTGGACTGGGCACCTCACTTCATTTACACACAGTAACCCACAATATCCAAGTGGGGGGAAAAAACTGAAAAAAAACTGACATTTAATAGAAATTAAAATAGTAAAATACCCTATTTGAATGAGATGAAATATATGAGCTACTTCTAGGGTTTTACCCAAATGGCTTATACGATATAGTACTTTAGCTATCTGGGCGACAGTTTGTTGAATTTAAAGTGGCCTGGCTATATTTCTTTAGGATTATTATTATACAATATGTTTTTATAATAATAATAATTAGTATTAGTATTATATTTTGCTAGTTAGTTTGCTAGTTATAAAGTTACTGTGGCCAGCACTTAACATTATCTAGCTACGAAACCAGAGCTATGCTGGCATCTCTGTCTGCGGTGTCTTGAATTAGTTAGTTGCCAGCGATGGTCTGGGACAAAGATTTTTACTAACCACTCTGCCGGGCTGAATTAGTTTGAGTAACGTCCGCCTGGGGTGTTCACACGACTGGAATTTGCTGTTGGATAGAGATGGTGAAGGAATGCACTGCTTCCAAGGCAACACCAGCGTGCACAGGTGATCATGACCAGCACACTTGCTTCATAATTCCAACCTTTCGCAAGAGGCTGGTGTGATTAGAATTTTGATCAATAATATTAATAATATACATTGAGGGAAAATGTTTTTGATCCCCTGCTGATTTTGTACATTTGCCCACTGACAAAGAAATGATCAGTCTATAATTGTAATGGTAAGTTTATTTGAACAGTGAGAGACAGAATAACAACAACAAAAATACAGAAAAAACGCATGTCAAAATGTTTATAAATTGATTAGCATTTTAATGAGTGAAATAAGTATTTGATCCCCTCTCAATCAGAAAGATTTCTGGCTCCCAGTTGTGTTTTATACAGGTAACGAGCTGAGATTAGGAGCACACTTAAAAGGAGTGCTCCTAATCTCAGCTTGTTACATGTATAAAAGACACCTGTCCACAGAAGCAATCAATCAATCGGATTCGAAAAACTCTCAACCATGGCCAAAACCAATGAGCTGTCCAAGGATATCAGGGAAATGATTGTAGACCTACACAAGGTTGGAATGGGCTACAAGACCATTGCCAAGAAGCTTGGTGAGAAGGTGACAACAATTGGTGCGATTATTCGCAAATGGAAGAAACACAAAAGAACAGTCAATTTCCTTCGGTCTGGGGCTCCATGCAAGATCTCACCTCGTGGAGTTTTTTAATGATCATGAGAACGGTTAAGAATCAGCCCAAAACTACACGGGAGGATCTTGTCAATGATCTCAAGGCAGCTGGGACCATAGTCACAAAGAAAACAATTGGTAACACACTACGCCAAGAAGGACTGAAATCCTGAAGCGCCCGCAAGGTCCCCCAGCTCAAGAAAGCACATGAATAAGCCTGTCTGAAGTTTTCCAATGAACATCTGAATGATTCAGAGGAGAACTGAGTGAAAGTGTTGTGGTCAGATGAGACCAAAATGGAGCTCTTTGGCATCAAATTAACTTGCCGTGTTTGGAGGAGGAGGAATTCTGCCTATGACCCCAAGAACACCATTCCCACCGTCAAACATGGAGGTGGAAACATTATGCTTTGGGGGTGTTTTTCTGCTAAGGGGACAGGACAACTTCGCCGCATCAAAGGGACGATGGACGGGGCCATGTACCGTCAAATCTTGGGTGAGAACCTCCTTCCCTCAGCCAGGGCATTGAAAATGGGTTGTAGATGGATATTCCAGCATGACAATGACCCAAAACACATGGCCAAGGTAACAAAGGATTGGCTCAAGAAGAAGCACATTAAGGTCATGGAGTGGCCTAGCCAGTCTCCAGACCTTAATCCTATAAAAAATCTGTGGAAGGAGCTGAAGGTTCAAGTTGCCAAATGTCAGCCTCAAAACATTAATGATTTCTGCAAAGAGGAGTGGGACAAAATCCCTCCTGATATGTGTGCAAACCTGGAGGCCAACTACAAGAAACGTCTGACCTCTGTGATTGCCAACATGGGTTTTGCCACCAAGTATTGAGTCATGTTTTGCAGAAGGGTCAAATACTTATTTCATTAAAATGCAAATCAATTTATAAAATTTTTGACATGTGCTTTTCTGGATTTCTGTTGTTGTTATTCTGTCTCTCACTGTTCAAATAAACCTACCATTAAAATGATAGACTAATAATTTATTTGTCAGTGGGCAAACATACAAAATGAGCAGGGGATCAAATAATCTTTCCCTCACTGTATGTATGTAGGTGTATATGTATATATATTTATTTATTTTAATATATTTATTAACGGTCTTAGCATTGAACAACACTGGGAATGCAACAAAAGTTGGTGGACAAGTATAAATTAATTATAATTTTTTTAATTAAAAACATTTCACAATGTTAATGGTAAACTGTGTTCACGTTCGTTTTTCCTCCGCATCCCTGCCTACCTGGTGGTTTTTCCAGCACCAAGCTGCCCGCCACAGTCTAGGTTCAAGCCTTGACTGTCCTGCCTGCTGAGCCGGGAAGTCCCATTGGTGATTTAATGATGCAAATGGGCCAGCATCACCCAGAGGAGGCATCATCATCATCAGGGATTTCCTGGTCTCATGGAGCACTAGCGAATCCCCTCTGTTGGTTTGGGAGCCTACGAGACTCCACCACTGAGGACGTACTGGGAGTGAGTGTAGCTTCACACGTTGACTACACACTGCTTTCATTGTAAGGGACCCCACAAATGATTCACATTTTGAATCTTTCCCTAACCCCAATTCCTGTACCCCTAAACCTACAAAATGCCAACAAAATGTTTTCTTCCTTGTCGAAATCGGCAACATTTCTAGAAGTCATAGGTTCCTCGTCTTACTGTTTTAGCATAGATTTTTGGTACAAACAATTATAATAAAACCATAAACATGCATGCACGCATGCCCGCGCACACACAAACACACACACACACATATACACACACACAGGGGCAGTCAACATAGACAAACTGTAACCAAGGAGACAGTGCAAGGCAGGGGCAGGACAGCACTTGTCACAATCGGCCAATGTCCCCAACCGTCCCCGAACCCAGAGAGCTATTAGTCACAGTACATCGCACTCCAGCATCTCCAGCAGTCAACAAGGGTTCTGTCTGAATGTCAGACACAGGTGGAACAGAGAAGGAAGGAGATGAATAGATGAAAAGGGAGGTGGGGTATGACAAGAGAATGGCTACAACCCGTTCATTTGGGAAATAAAAAGTGGTTTAATTGTTTTCGTCTTTGCAGTTTTGTAAACAATTCCCTTGTTTCACAAACACAACTTGACAAATGATGCAAGGGTTTCTCATATCATATTTGTTAAAAAGCAGAGGCTGGGCTGGCCTCATTTGTTTACTGGTTTAGCTAGCTATAGAGTCGACAGTGGTTAAAGAGTCCGTTGTCAAATAAGTGAGCCCCATGACAAGACCTTCTGAATTATTAATACCAAATCACCTCTTTAAGGAGACAAAATACTATTTTTGTAGAATAGGGCCCCACTCTTTTGTTTTTGTCTGCTTTGTTCTTTTTCTCTTTCTTCACAAATTGAAAAAAAAAAATACGTCAACCTTCCGCCGTCTTTATAGCTGTTGGAGATGGAGACTTGAGTTATTTTCCCGTACTGACAGGAGTTTAATGAAGAGACAACTCCTCATGCCGCCGTAACCACAGCTCACAGGCGGCGTTGTGACAGGCCACAAGGCACCTCGCACGAGCAGCGACAGGCCGGTGAGATGTCCCGTTTATCCCCAGAGACTCAGCCAGTCTCCTGGCAGAAGGCCGGACCATGGCACACTGAGAGAAAGGACTTCATCAGAGTGACAAGCAAAGACGGGAAGAATGCAGAATCTATTAGTGTGGGGGTGAGAATTGAAATATCTCAATAGCCCTACTACTATTAGTTGTCCACAAAACATACATTTTTGAATGGAGAAAATAGACTTTTGCAAGGTGTTAATTATTAGATCATTAGTCTGAATCAATAGTTGTCAGACTTGGTGCAGGTTGTTTCATTTTGTGAAAAGAACGTAACAGCTGTGGGGGGTGAAAATCTTTGGGGCCTAAGTTGTTGTCTCACCAGGGAACATGTTTCCCCTCTCTTCACCCCCTAATCAATGAGGTACCCCCTTGCGCTTCTCCTCGTGTGCCCATGCCCTATATCAGCGCTAAACCGCCGTCTGCACAACTCCGCGCAAACGCTCCGTAAGCACTTTATCAGAAACGCTTGTTCTTTTGGTCTTTTTCTGCTTTCTTGTTGTTTTGTTGTTCTGCTTTTCCCCTCTCTCCCTCCCCGACACTCATTAAAACGGAAAGAGGGGAAACATCAAGAGGAGCCAGCCAGGCAGTCGGTGCGCTCGCCTCCATCCAACCTGCGGTCACACAGCCGTCATGGAGTGCGTGTGGAGATAGACGGGCTTGTTATTATCTGGAACAGGAAGATCAGACTGACGCTTTTTCCCCTCTCGATTCACAAACCGGCTCACATAAAGACGATCAATTATGGATCAAATGAACACTAGTCTTTAATTCATTGCCTCGTTGCCTCCATATCCTCCCATCCCAGAGGCCTACTTCGGGGAAGGCAGCACTACCCGAATCCAGACACGCAACCACAGCCACTCTGGTGCCCTGGTCGTGAGGCCCTGGTAGTGAGGCCCTGGTCGTGAGGCCCTGGTAGTGAGGCCCTGGTCGTGAGGCCCTGGTCGTGAGGCCCTGGTTAAGAGGCCCTGGTCGTGAGGCCCTGGTCATGTGGCCCCGGTTAAGAGGCCCTGGTAATGAGGCCCTGGTTAAGAGACTCTGGTTGTGAGGCCCTGGTTAAGAGGCACTGGTTAAGAGACTCTGGTTGTGAGGCCCTGGTTAAGAGGCACTGGTTAAGAGACTCTGGTTGTGAGGCCCTGGTTAAGAGGCACTGGTTAAGAGACTCTGGTTGTGAGGCCCTGGTTAAGAGGCACTGGTTAAGAGACTCTGGTTGTGAGGCCCTGGTTAAGAGACTCTGGTCGTGAGGCCCTGGTCGTGAGGCCCTGGTTAAGAGACTCTGGTCGTGAGGCCCTGGTTAAGAGGCCCTGGTTATAAGGGTTATGAAGTCGTTGTTGTCAGTCACTGTTCCTGTATGCATCAGATATCTAGTAGGCTAAAGTCCTGTAATAGTCATAACTCTGAGGACACCAGGTATCTCCTTTCTTAAATAATTACAGTGTGTGGAATTCCTATGAGGGTTCAATTCTAGTCTAGGAATTCCGGGTAAGGTTTAATTCAAGGGGCAGGGAAAATGGGACTTTCAGTGCAATCAAGAGGTACATCCAGAAAGGTCCTCCCAAGTGTAGCACTACAGGTTTCTATGTGTTAGTGTGTCCACCACACTTATCTCCTTACAGCTCTCCAGCTGTTTTAATAAAACAGGAGATAACACTATCACATCATACCCCTCTCTCTCTCCCTCTTACCCCCTCTCCCCTCCACTTCCTCCCTCTCGTCCTCCTTCTCGTATCCCCGCCATCGCTCCCCTCATTCATAATTTATCCGGAGGCTGATTTTGTGCCGACACAACCTGTGCGTTGCAGTGCAAACACTCTCTCTGGTTTCACCCTAGGCTGGCCAGCAGGGCAGCAAGACGCATGCTGATTGGCCACTTCCTCCTTGAACAGGAAACAGCTGTCTGTCAATAAGGACAGGAAGCGAAAGGCAGCAGCACCTCAGTTGAGTCAAGATTCTTAGGTGTTGAATATCGATTACACTAATATATATGGTTTACACACACACACACACAAACACAGACACACAGACACACAGTTACGTACACGCAATGAAGCTACACACACAGTCCTTGACATACACTTCGTTCTAATCCTCCTTCAAGTGGTGTCTGATGCTACAAGTAGAGGGCAAGGGCCTTGCTAAGGAATGACACACACTTAAGACACACAGCCCATCCATACACACAGAGACAACAGCCCATCCATACACACAGAGACAACAGCCCATCCATACACACAGAGACAACAGCCCATCCATACATACGGAGACACACTGGTGTGTCCTCTTAGATTAGGTGTTGAATATCACTTACCAGTGGGCTTCACTGGGTCTCTGGCAAGCTACGCTATGCCTCTGTCTGGAGGGCGAGGGGCGGCGGGGGAGGGGGAGGCAATCGATAACCCCTGGGGGTCATTGAAATGGGGCAGCACTGACAGGGTGAAGTCAGGGACAGCTATACCACAGCATCATTAAAGGGAACTAAGCATTTCCTGGACTGGTGTACATGAAGGCCAGAGGATTGTACAGCCCCATAGCCACTGTCTTTAACATTACTGACCTGAAGCTTAACCGGCTCAGCCAATAACAATGTCTGTTCAACATCACATGGCTGGCAGCTGATTTCTATAAAAGTGTGATATCAGTCTTTCATTAAAGTATAGGCTCACTTCAACAGCTTGACATATTTGAATGGTTTCAGGCTCAGTGGCTTAAAGTTACTGTAATATGACCAATGTCATATGACCAGATAACTACACTTACCGGCCATTTTATTAGGTACACCTATTTAGGTCTGTTTTGCCTTCATCTACTTATGTCTGTTTTGCCTCCATCTAAGTTTCAGATCAGAAAAGGTCAGGTCAGCGATGCCCTTCAAAACTCCACTGTTGTAAAGAGTGGTTATTATAGTATTTGTGTCCTTTCTGTTAGCTTGAACAATTCCGACCATTCTCCTCTGTCTTGTCTCGTTATCAAGGTGTTTTGACCACAAAATGCTTTTTTGTTAATCCATGTCTGCATGCTTTATACACCAATCAGCCATAACATTATGACCACTGACAGGTGAAGTGAATAACACTAATTATCTCGTTATCATGGCTCCTATCAGTGGGTGGGATATATTAGGCAGCAAGTGAACATCCTCAAAGTTGATGTGAAAGTCGCTCAGATCCTTTACGTTTACCCATTTTTCCTGCTTCTAACACAAGGACCAAATTGTGATGGCTAGACGACTGGGTCAGAGCATCTGTAAAACTGCAGCCCTTGTGGGGTGTTCCTGGTCTGTAGTGGTCAGTATCTATCAAAAGTGGTCCAAGGAAGGAAACACGGTGAACTAGCAACAGGGTCTAGGGCAGCCAAGGCTCATTGATGCACGTGGGGAGAGAAGGCTGACCTGTGTGGTCTGATCCAACAGATTAGCTACTGTAGCTCAAATTCTTGAATAATTGAATACTGGAACTGATAGAAAGGTGACAGAACGCACAGTGCATCACAGTTTGTTGAGTATGGGGCTGCGTAGCTGCAGACCTGTCAGTGCCCATGATGGCCCCTGTCTGCCGAAAGCACCTACAATTACATGTGAGCATCAGAACTGGACCACGGAGCAATGGAAGATGGTGGCCTGGTCTGATAAATCACATTTTCTTTTACATCACATGGATGGCCGGGTGCGTGAGTGTCGCTGACCTGGGGAACACATGGCACCAGGATGCACTATGGGAAGAAGGCAAGCCAGCGGAGGCAATGTGATGCTTTGGGCAATGTTCTGCTGGGAAACCTTGGGTCCTGCCATTCATGTGGATGTTACTTTGACACGTACCACCTACCTAAGCATTGTTGCAGACAATGTGCACCCTTTCATGGCAAAGGTATTCCCTGATGGCATCTTCCTCTTTCAGCAGGATAATGTGCCCTGCCACAAAGCAAAAATGGTTCAGGAATGGTTGGGGAAACACAACATACACTCACCTAAAGGATTATTAGGAACACCTGTTCAATTTCTCATTAATGCAATTATCTAATCAACCAATCACATGGCAGTTGCTTCAATGCATTTAGGGGTGTGGTCCTGGTCAAGACAATCTCCTGAACTCCAAACTGAATGTCAGAATGGGAAAGAAAGGTGATTTAAGCAATTTTGAGCGTGGCATGGTTGTTGGTGCCAGACGGGCCGGTCTGAGTATATCACAATCTGCTCAGTTACTGGGATTTTCACACACAACCATTTCTAGGGTTTACAAAGAATGGTGTGAAAAGGGAAAAACATCCAGTATGCGGCAGTCCTGTGGGCGAAAATGCCTTGTTGATGCTAGAGGTCAGAGGAGAATGGGCCGACTGATTTAAACTGATAGAAGAGCAACTTTGACTGAAATGACCACTCGTTACAACCGAGGTATGCCGCAAAGCATTTGTGAAGCCACAACACGCACAACCTTGAGGCGGATGGGCTACAACAGCAGAAGACCCCACCGGGTACCACTCATCTCCACTACAAACAGGAAAAAGACGCTACAATGTGCACAAGCTCACCAAAATGGGACAGTTGAAGACTGGAAGAATGTTGCCTGGTCTGATGAGTCTCGATTTCTGTTGAGACATTCAGATGGTAGAGTTAGAATTTGGCGTAAACAGAATGAGAACATGGATCCATCATGCCTTGTTACCACTGTGCAGGCTGGTGGTGGTGGTGTAATGGTGTGGGGGATGTTTTCTTGGCACACTTTAGGCCCCTTAGTGCCAATTGGGCATCGTTTGAATGCCACAGCCTACCTGAGCATTGTTTCTGACCATATCCATCCCTTTATGGCCACCATGTACCTATCCTCTGATGGCTACTTCCAGCAGGATAATGCACCATGTCACAAAGCTCGAATCATTTCAAATTGGTTTCTTGAACATGACAATGAGTTCACTGTAGTGAAATGGCCCCCACAGTCACCAGATCTCAACCCAATAGAGCATCTTTGGGATGTGGTGGAACGGGAGCTTCATGCCCTGGATGTGCATCCCACAAATCTCCACCAACTGCAAGATGCTATACTATCAATATGGGCCAACATTTCTAAAGAATGCTTTCAGCACCTTGTTGAATCAATGCCATGTAGAATTAAGGCAGTTCTGAAGGTGAAAGGGGGTCAAACACAGTATTAGTATGGTGTTCCTAATAATCCTTTTGGTGAGTGTATGTTCACACACAGGTCAGCCATTCAGAAGATTTCTAGTGCACTGCATGATAGAACTGACATAGCCAGGTTCAATAGCAAGTAAGATTGATTTGAATTCTGTACTGAAAAGAAAGAGTTGAAACCCAAGACAGATGTATTATTTCTATCACATTTCAGCTCAAATTAAACAGATAAAACCAGCTGATTTCTCTGTACCTGCCAAGGATGGTTTCATGTAACCCCTTTCAAAATGTGCAAATCAGCGTTCCACTGATTCGAATGAGCACTCTGCAACCACAGAAAGACACAAGGAAGAGACAGCTCAGTTTTTTCTCAGCAAGCAGCTTCACCCATCTTTTTTCCTCAACACATCTCAAATCAAACTTGTTGATGATTTTCTGTTTTTTCATTTTTGACTTTGAAATGATTTGTTGACCTAAAATCCACACTGACCGAGTCTGAGATTGCTATGTACATTTATTTTACCTAATAAATGGGTGATTTTTTTTTTTATAGATTATTGAATAATATAATTTACAATCTACCTTCAACAGTTGAGCACAGTCAGACCCCAGAACCTCAGCTTATTTTACTAATTTACTAACAAACAGCCATATCATTATCGTATAATTTGATATCATGGATGCCCAGTCATGGCATAATGTACATAGCACTGTCTACAAATTGAGTGGCTACATTTCTCTAACACTTCGTTTCAACGGCTGATTCCTGCTTCAAATAACTCAGCGGTGAGGTGAGATTTGGCCCACGAACAAAGCGTTTGCCCTGTTTTATGCCCTTTACGAGGAACAGAAGACGGCTGCCTCCTTACCAGTCTATTGGACACTAACTCTCTGTAACCTCGCCACTGCTGCCCCACTTGAGGGAATCCTAAGTCTTTTTAAAGTGCTCTGTGATGACGGTATTATATAAAACATCTGCCTGCTGTAAATCATAGTAAATCAATGTTAATGTGAAAACGAACGTTGCCATCGGTACTTGTTGATATTCCGTAGAGCCTCTGAGGAGACATTGGGGAAACAGGGATCAGTCCTTGAGAGGGTTGTTAGTGGGCGGCTTCAGTTAAAACTACCAGGTGACGGGGAGGAGAGGGAGAGGAGGGGGAGGAGAGGGAGAGGAGGGGGAGGAGAGGAGAAAATGTGGGTCCGAGAAGAGGTGAGGAGTAGAAAGGAAGCGTGGGGAGAAAGGGAGGACAGGGGGCAGTTAGGAGATGGAGGAGAAAAAAGCAGGAGAGGGGGGCTAGAGGGGGAAGGAGGAGAGAATCTATGCACTGATTACTAGCTTCCGGTGGTTAATGAGACGCAGGGGTCCTAATATGTATTTACTTTACAGAGAGAGCTCTTAGTGAGTTGGTCAGAGGGGGGAGGAACGATGAAAGGGAGTCCAGTCTGAGCTGCCCATCCATCACCGCATGGAAATAGTGGAGATGAGGGTGTAATAGTTCACACTGCATTAGAAAGATAAAGGACTCGCAACCCTGTACTGTGCTGTAATATACTATGGAAAAATAAAGTGGAACGCAAAAAAGGCTAACCTAGAAAAATAGAGGTTACGTAGAGCTATTTTGTACTCATACAATTCTATTGAAGTTACAGTTTTCAACACGCAAGCACCCTCCCCTTTTGAGGATAAAGGATTGAGACATTTTGTAAAAGGTTTTGAGTTTGGAGAACACACTGGAATGGATCTTAGACCATTCCTCTGTATAAAATCCTCCCAGATACGTGTCATTGTAGTTACGGTCTTGCTGGAAATTCCACAAAAACGTCCTGGTAAAGTTTTATGGTGCAACAAAGTGATTATTTCCTGATTTCATAAAAAAAACACTTCAGAAGTTACATCAAGTTAGTTTTGGTGTTTTTCCCCACGTAAGCCTCAGTCCACTGGAGGGGAAATACTCTCATGCATAAAGTAAAGTAAACGTCCAAATGATCTCCCTCTCATCATCAGAAGTACTCAAACATGCAAAACCTCCCAGCTCACACACTGCCATGGACGATATTCCTATGGGAAGGTTTTCCGTCAGGTTTTCTGAATGTGGATGGGATGAGATCCGTAAAAGACCGAGGGGAAAAGGAGCTGTCTCAGCACCTGCCGACCCGGAGCGAAAATCAAAATATCAATAAGCTCTTATAGCATTAAGGAAAATGCCTAAATCTGACGCTTTCTCTCCTTCCATCCCGTCTTCTCTCTCTTTGCCAATATCACTCAACCACTTACACTTGGCATGGACCCTCAGCAGAGTTTTACGTGTACATTAAGAGTAGCTCTATTGCTTTATCTTTATCTTCCTCTTCTTCATCGTCTACCTCCCCACTATGTCTATTAAGGTAAAGATGAACCGAGCCTAGAGCTGAACGGTGACAAATGCTCCCACCTCATTCATTTTTGAAGAGTTTTTTGAGACGAGATTGACAAGGCTTGAGTTATGACCTCAGAGAGAAAAGCTCATCATTGATTAGATATAAAATAGGGAGGCTTTTTGGTTTGCCTTTAAAAACATTACAGAGCCTTCTGTTTGTCAATGCAGTCTACTGTCTCCAATCCTCACAGGGAGATTTACAAACTAAAAGCAGAGTTCAAAGTCCCTACTAATGTGATTGTATATAACATTGTGCTACTAGTACTAGACAGAATGTCATTTTGGGTAAGGAGAGGGGTCATTTCACAGTTACAGAATGACACGGACTCTGACTTTCACTTTCAAATGTATGCCAAACAAAAAAAATATGACATACTGTAGCTAAACCATACCACTAAATACATGCACAAGAACAATACAGGGGCAGGTACAGTGAAGCGCAAAGCTTTTCTTGTAGACGCGCATTACTCGCTGTCGTTGAAGATCACAGACTACAGCACAAAGAAAAAAAAGACGTAATTCCGCAAGTTCCCAATATTTATATATGTTTCCTCAGATCTCAAGTTAAGTTTAATTGCTTCCAAAACTGTCAGAAAAATACGTATACAGTCCGGGTTTTGTGTGGCCCCACATCTAAACTACAACTGATTCAGTGACTTTTCGGATCTTTTGAAGCCTTTGATAGCGGCTCAGCTATGGCTTGTGTTTATCCATAAGAGCATACCACAACCTCTTTTTTACGGGAGCGGGGACAATCACTATCTATACCAATGTCTGTTGTTTTCTTCAAGGCTGTTGTGGAAGGTGGGCCTCGACATGAAAAGGAGACACAGGTTGAAGGGTAGATGTTTCACCGCAGGGCCTCGGCTCAGATCCAAACGGAAGGTACAGACGCTTCTGATGCACTACCTTTTAGAATTCTTGGAAATATTAATGGGTTGTTGCTATTGACACGTTCCTGTATCCATGTTCTGTCTGAATAATGTGACACTTGGAAATACCTTCTAAAATGTTAAAAATAAAAATAAAACAGTGAGCCCAGATTTCTTAAAGAGATGAGTTGTAAAAAAGGAATAATTCAGCTGAAACAATACCAAAAATGAACCATTATGCAAATCAATATCACTTCAGGGTCCTCTGTAGCTAGAGCCCCTGATTGATCTGGTGTTCTTATCCTGACTTAAGGAAATTTGGCCCAGAAACCAGGCTATGGCGTTCTTTCTGAAGGAATCCACCCGCAGTAAATTGAATCAGGCAACAAACGCCAATTTGCTTTCTCAGGTTCTGAAAAATACATGGAAAATAACTGCCGGCAATGAATTGAATAGCCTACACTGTTACCTCCAACACAAAATAGTTGAGAGCTTCAACAGCCTTTTTGTCAAATCTGGCCACGCATTTGAGACAGCCTCAACCCCATTCGCTAGCAGCATGGCTTCCCCTGTCACCTGAGCAGTTCTCACTCAGAGCCCCACTTCTCTGTGCTGTTTAGTCAGACTTCAATCCTGACCATCAGCGTTCCTCAGTAGCGAAGAAGGTTCAAAACAAATCATGCCTCTTTTCAACCAGACACATGATTGTGAGGCTGTTTTATTGATTTGACTGGTGCCTTTGAATCCATCAACCATCTCAACCTTATTAATAGCCTCAGTAAGCTAGTGTTCTCAAAGGACTGTCTAGACTAATTTGAAAACAATGTATCTGACCGTGTACAATGTGTCAAATCTGAGGCCCTTCTGTCCAAACCTCTAGCTGCATCCATGGCAGTTCAGACAGAAACAGTCACACATTAGTTTAACCATTTATTGGAGTACAATGCACAACAATTCTTTTACAAGTCTTGGTGTTCGGTTCTGCTCCTCTTGGATTACCCAGTGGCATCAAATTATCATGTATACAATGCTACCAATAAAATATCAACCCATAATATCATTAATAGCAATCCCCATAGGCAATGAGCAAGGTACACAGTACTTGTCACCCCCAGAAGGAAACAGAACCAAATAGGAGGAGGCAGGGGTGGTGGGTGGGATTGCAACAGCATGCTAGTGAGACAATTAGACCTGGCCATCTTGCTGTCAGCTGACACATCTCTGCTCCAATGACCACTCAGGTTTCCTGTCTGAACTGACTATGCTAATTTCCACAAGGTTTGATTCTGGGGCAGGCCATACTCTCCGTTCTAAAAATAATGTTGCACTTCCTGCTGGAAACTCCCACGTCCACCTTCATGTGGATGACACTATTCTTTATACAACTGACCTCTCATTGGACAACGTGGTGAACACCTTACCATCCTCACCCTGAATGGGTCTGAGTTACAGTAAGTCGATACCTAAAAATAACTTGGTATTTGGCTGGACTAAACAAGGTCATTCCAAACCCCCGATTCATTCTGGACTTCACGTTCTTTTCTGTTTTCTGCGACTAAGCGTTATTCACCCACGCGGCCAAGAATTCCTTTGAATGAAAATGATCACCCTGTCAGTTCTTGACTATGGCAACATTGTAAACAGGCTTTCCATGTTCCAATGCTTAACAAATTAGACGCAACACTTATTATGGCCTTTAACAGGCAAACGATCTTGGCGGCTCCCAACTGGCTGAGTAGTTGTAACAACAGTGCGTAGTGTTACGGGTGTTGGAGGGCAATATTTGTAAAACTGACAAAAAGCTAATAATTCAGGCAAAAACCAAATACACATGTGGACATAGGCCTAAGTAGAGAAATGGTCTTAACTTCCACATTATTGTGTTTACCTGTATATTCTGGTCAATGTTTTGTAAGACACCAACTTCAAATGTTGGTGGTCATGGGCCCTTTGATGGGTTAATGGGCAGAGAAGAAGAAACAATGGAAACATAGGAAATGCAAAAAGATGAATGTAGGAGCGAATAAAGTGAAAATCTTGGATGGGCCCAGGGCAGGAAGATGAGAAGTGTAGGGGGTGAGTCAGAGGGAGAGAGGCAGATGGATGAGTGAGGGGGACAGAGTGGTGGTAAAGCTGAATGATTGCTCTGTGAGAATTATTATTGATGATTCAGCCAGTGTGAATTATTAATGGGAAGCAAAAAGCATCTTTGAATGTGTCTCTGACATTCAATACTGACAGAGATCAATGAGCTGGCATGAACAGGGGGAGGAGAGGAGAAAACCTTCAAAGAGAGTTGGCAAAAACAGAGAAAGAGAAGTTTAAGGTAAGGGTCCTCTCTTTCCCTCTACCCCCCCCCCCCCCCACCCAGGTGATACTGGGTGAGGGTGATTGGCTGTGACAATGTCGTAAATCTAATGCTCTTCCTCCGACACAGGAAATGGACTGACAGGGCGGCTACTCCTCTCACATCCTCTCCTTCCTGTCTCACAGACAGACACTTGCCTGCTAGACTGTCCGTGTGTGTGTGCGAGTGTGTGTTTTGCCGGGCCAGCTGAGTGGCCATGGCAGCGTGTCCCTTAGGATCAGTCTGCTGACAATGACCCCTCGACCCCTACTACGGTCTCGCACTTCAGACACATACACGCACACGCGCGCGCGCTCAAACACTGCCCATCCTGTCCACTCTGGCGGTTGCCAGGAGATGGCTGTCACTCGGCCTGACACTAAGAGGGGACATGGATCACCTCCAATCGTCACGGTAACAGGCTGACGGGACAATGGGCAGCCAGCCGTCACACCTGATCATCTAGAAGCCATGCACGCACGCACGCACGCACGGACACGCGAGACAGGGGGCTCTCCCAACATTCCTAGAGCGTTACAGTCAAACATGACTTGTGAATAACTGTTGTTTAAAGGTGTCTGTCTACAATTCTCTGGTCAAGCTTTTACTAACTGGCTGTAGAAACACAAACGCACATACACGCATACATACATGAGGACACACACACACACACGCAGCGTAGGTGATTTAGACAGACACGCTCAATAGTCCCGGGGATTGATGGCTCCTGAGTGGAGGAGGGGACAGGTGACAGAGCAGAGGTCAACAGCAGACTGTCACTGGGAGGTGTTTGTGGTTCAGCTGGGATACATGACACAGCCATGACGGGCCACGATGGAGCCCTGAGACGAGACGGGGAGACGGGGAGACGGGGAGAGGAAAGGAGGAAAGAGAGGAGGGATCGGAGATAAGCGGGAGGGATGCAAACACTGCTGGCGTCATGTGAGAGATTCACCCTCATCATCACACCCAAAGGTGACTGGCCAGCTGACACTGTGGTAGGCTATTATTTCTCTCACCCCTCCCCCTCTCCTCCCCCTCTCCGCTTTCTCTTTATCATCCTTGACCATCTGAGAGTACTCTCCCCCGTCCTCACCTGCTTTCTCTCTCTGGCGCTCTTTCCACATCCTTATTCTTGGCCTGTGCTCCTTTTTCCTTCCCCCTCTCTCTTTGTTGGACACCTCTGGTCTTTAATGTAAAGGGACATGCAGGATTGACCTGGCACTAGTTCTAACAGACTGTCTGGACCCTTAACATCCACTAAAGGCGACGGCTATTAACCTCTCCCACAAAATACCACACACACACACCCACACAGAGACACAAACCGCACATAAGGACAACCACACAGAGACACACTCACACACAGAGACACACTCACACACAGAGACACACACACACACAGAGACACACTCACACACAGAGACACACTCACACACAGACACACTCACACACAGAGACACACCCACACACAGAGACACACTCACACACAGAGACACACTCACACACAGAGACACACTCACACACAGAGACACACCCACACACAGAGACACACTCACACACAGAGACACACTCACACACAGAGACACACCCACACACAGAGACACACCCACACACAGAGACACACTCACACACAGAGACACACCCACACACAGAGACACACAGAGACACACTCACACACAGAGACACACTCACACACAGAGACACACCCACACACAGAGACACACTCACACACAGAGACACACCCACACACAGAGACACACTCACACACAGAGACACACTCACACACAGAGACACACTCACACAGAGACACACTCACACACAGAGACACACTCACACAGAGACACACTCACACAGAGACACACTCACACACAGAGACACACTCACACACAGAGACACACTCACACACAGAGACACACCCACACACAGAGACACACTCACACACAGAGACACACTCACACACAGAGACACACTCACACACAGAGACACACTCACACACAGAGACACACTCACACAGAGACACACTCACACACAGAGACACACTCACATACAGAGACACACACACACACAGGGGGTGGTTGAGGAGAGGGCCTAAGAGGCTGGTCCCTGCTTAAATGTGATATGACACCATATTGGTTTATAGGCATGTAGGGCCATGATCACATTGGGTTGAAGTTTTATTGGATTGATGAAACCACCCATATAGCAGTACACTCAGCGAGCCAGGTAAACAGCAGCTGTACACCACAGTTCGGCCACTAGGTTTGGCCTTAGGCCAAATTTGTTGAGCTAATGTGCAGTGGGTCATAAAATAAATAACACTGCAATTAATAGTCTAAACTACAAATTGTAACACATATTGACATAACACATATTAGCATGCATCATACTTTCAATGACAGTGATATTAATTTCAGATGGGAATCGCAGAATAGTTACGGTATTCTTTCTTAAAAGATTTCTGTCATGTTTATATGGTCATCTTTTACACGTAAACATTTTTAAAACAATGTTTAGGGCATGTGCATTTTAATCAGACATTTTGGAAAATAGGAATTTGTTGATGTGCATTTATCACAGTTCACTTTAATAAATAACTGCTGAGCAATTGATTTAGGTTAATATTCCTTTTTAACTACAAAATACCCTGCATTTCTCACATTTTCTTTTAGTCCATGATTTATTAGCTTAAACTTGGTTGGCAGACTTGTTAAACATGAAAGACAGAAGATGAATACATGTTCTTTATTTGTTGTCCTCTACCAATCAGATCCCTGCTTTCAGCAGAGACTGTAACATATTCCAAATGACACGCTGCAGGACTAGCTGTTAACATCAAGTCCAATAACATCAGGACTAGCTGTTAACATGTTAGCATCAAGTCCAATATACACGACAAGACAACCAAGCATTTATTTTTCCAAAACCCATCTCATGGTAGGATTTCCCAAACTTTAATCAAGCAGTCTACAAACCCGATTCCAAAAAAGTTGGGACACTGTACAATTGTGAACCAACAGAATGCAATGATGTGGAAGTTTCCAATTTCAATATTTCATTCAGAATACAACATAAATGACATATCAAATGTTTAAACTGAGAAAATGTATCACCTTAAGGGAAAAATAAGTTGATTTTAAATTTCATGGCATCAACACATCTCAAAAAAGTTGGGACAAGGCCATGTTTACCATTGTGTGGCATCCCCTCTTCTTTTTATAACAGACTGCAAACGTCTGGGGACTGAGGAGACAAGTTGCTCAAGTTTACTAATAGGAATGTTGTCCCATTCTTGTTTAATACAGGCTTCTAGTTGTTCAACTGTCTTAGGTCTTCTTTGTCGCACCTTCCTCTTTATGATGCGCCAAATGTTTTCTATGGGTGAAAGATCTGGACTGCAGGCTGGCCATTTCAGTACCCGGATCCTTCTTCTATGCAGCAATGACATTGTAATTTATGCAGTATGTGGTCTGGCATTGTTATGTTGGAAAATGCAAGGTCTTCCCTGAAAGAGACGATGTCTGGATGGGAGCATATGTTGTTCTAGAACTTGGATTAACTGTCAGCATTGATGGTGCCTTTCCAGATGTGTAGGCTGCCCATGCCACACGCACTCATGCAACCCCATACCATCAGAGATGCAGGCATCTGAACTGAGTGCTGATAACAACTTGGGTTGTCCTTGTCCTCTTTAGTCCGGATGACATGGCGTCCCAGTTTTCCAAAATGAACTTCAAATTTTATTCGTCTGACCACAGAACACTTTTCCACTTTGCCACAGTCTATTTTAAATGATCCTTGGCCCAGAGAAAACGCCTGCGCTTCTGGATCCTGTTTAGATACGGCTTCTTATTTGACCTATAGAGTTTTAGCCGGCAACGGCGAATGGATTGTGTCCACCGACAATGTTTTCTGGAAGTATTCCTGAGCCCATGTTGTGATTTCCATTACAGTATCATTCCTGTATGTGATGCAGTGCCGTCTAAGGGCTCGAAGATCACGGGCATCCAGTATGGTTTCCCGGCCTTGACCCTTATACACTGAGATTGTTCCAGATTCTCTGAATCTTTGGATGATATTATGCGTTGTAGATGATGATAACTTCAAACTCTTTGCAATTTTTCTCTGAGAAACTCATTTCTGATATTGCTCCACTATTTTTCGCAGCAGCATTGGGGGAATTGGTGATCCTCTGCCCATCTTGAATTCTGAGAGACACTGCCACTCTGAGAGGCTCTTTTTATACCCAATCATGTTGCCAATTGACATAATAAGTAGCAAATTGGTCCTCCAGATTTTCCTTATCTGTACATTCAACTTTTCCGGCCTCTTATTGCTACCTGTCCCAACTTTTTTGGAATGTGTAGCTCTCATGACATCAAAACTGAGCCAATATTTGGCATGACATTACAAAATGTCTCACTTTCAACATTCGATATGTTATCTATATTCTATTGTGAATTAAATATAAGTTTATGAGATTTGTAAATTATTCCATTCCTTTTTTACTCACAATTTGTACAGTGTCCCAACTTTTTTGGAATCAGGTTTGTATTTAGAATTTGTGATGAAGCTGTCATGACTTGGCTACTGACGTTTTTGTTTGTGTATCATATCAGTAAGATTCTACATTTGAATATGCAGTAAATAAAGAACGGCATATTCTTTGGGGAGAACCAAAGGTGGACATAGTATTTTGGAGGCCTGAGGCAGATTCCAGTTTGAGGCCCTCCAACCACCACCCTGTGTCAAACCAGAAAAGGAACCAGGCAAGCCTAGTTAGAAATGATGAATGTTGTTGTCCCTGGCTGGTTTCAATCTGCGGTTTTCTATGTAAACAGACTGCCATTAACCATTACGCTATTTAAACAGCGGGAAAGCAACTTTTACCTCAGCCATTACATTTTTGCTGAAATAACGTGGACAACAGAACGTTTATTAAAACAAATTATGTCCAAATGAGATCAAAACCACTTTCCAGCAAGAGACAATGTCCTTCTCAAAAAGTATCGAAAGAAAGATGGATCAATTGAAGGGTAAATTGTCTTTCGGATATTACATCTGGGTCTTTTACGTAACATATACTTCAGTAAATGAATGCAGAACATTGTGTTTGTGAGACCATGTTTTCACTTTCTCTCTCACATGCAGACTTTGTCACAAGTCGACCTGTCAATCATTTCTGTCATCCATGTCTCTGACCACGTCATTGTCTCCATGGCTACTGACCTCTCCGTTGGAGTAATGACTAACGACTTCTTATTGAGTGTAAGAAAGATTGCCCCTCGTTTGGAAACCATCTAAAAACATGCATCATTTGGCCTGTTTTCACTGACTCTCTCTCACACACACACACACACACACACACACACACACACAGCATCGTCACAGTAAGAGAAGACAGTCTGTTACTCAGTGATGGATGAAAAGAGAGAAGTATTAACCTTGGCTTTATGGGGACTCCCTGCCACTACGCTCCAGCTGTGTGTGTGTGCCGAGGATGGGGGATGATCAAGGGGGGTCTGCATCGCCCCATTGTCTCCCCAAGCACCCATAAAGGGCGTAGGAGGCAGGGGATCAGAAGGCTCGTTTGCCAGGACTTATGGCTGCCAAACAGACAGTTCCCATGCCGACAGACGCCAGCCTTTTTGCCTCTCCCTTCCTCTCTGGCTAACTCTGTGCCAGTGTTTCCCTTCTCCCCCTTCCCTTTTCCCTCTTCTTATTCCCTCTCTCTCCTAACTGTCCTGAGATGTTGGTGTCTACAGTGTTACCAACTGCTACCCTAACTGTCCAGTGAAGCTGATTGGGAGGTTCAGCGGAGTGTTCCTGTGGGTAGCCATGATGATTCCGCAAGTTTCCCGTCGAAATTGAACATCTCTACCAAGTTCAAAGAAAGGCAGAAAGCACATTGAAAACCTGCCAGTAAGGGCAACAGTGAGCGCTGTTACCATCAACAAGGCTTGTTGCTCTCCAGGGCGTTGTGGACGGGGATGGACGAAAAACGAGCACTGCAACTCAGAGGGTCGCTTGTGGATTTCCAGTGTAAAGATCACTTGGGAAGAGCACTGGTCAAGCCATTAACCACACTGAATGAACACCTGAACAATTAATGTGTACCTGATTTTTCTCGTCAGTGAGACAACGGGACTTAATAGCATTTAGCTGTAAACAGCTCTCTGTGTCAGTGGTGGAAACATTTTTCTGTAAACAGCTCTCTGTGTCAGTGGTGGAAACATTTTACTGTAAACAGCTCTCTGTGTCAGTGGTGGAAACATTTTGCTGTAAACAGCTCTCTGTGTCAGTGGTGGAAACATTTTGCTGTAAACAGCTCTCTGTGTCAGTGGTGGAAACATTTTGCTGTAAACAGCTCTCTGTGTCAGTGGTGGAAACATTTTGCTGTAAACAGCTCTCTGTGTCAGTGGTGGAAACATTTTGCTGTAAACAGCTCTCTGTGTCAGTGGTGGAAACATTTGGCTGTAAACAGCTCTCTGTGTCAGTGGTGGAAACATTTTGCTGTAAACAGCCCTCTGCGTCAGTGGTGGAAACATTATTTTTTCATCTCACTTGTGTAAATCTGCCAATATAATACTCCATTCATGCATTTCAATCTGCATGAATACATTTCAGCCATTTGTAATTATAAAAACAGGTGGGCGATACCTACATACATTTTAAAAGTCAAAATGAATTGGCTTAGTGATCAATGGTATCTCATCATTCCATATGTTAACTAAGTATCAATCACCAATCAATTGTTTTGCAGTAAAAGATAGTTGCATTGGTTAGACTGACAGTGTTGAGCTTTGGTTGCACTTTAGTGGTGCTAACAACACCTGAATCACACGTCACTGTCGACTTAGCTCAACCTGGACCAACATCACATTTTCTATGAAAACGTATTTCTAACAAATTCTTATGGCCATCGAAATGTTCAGTCAGACTGTGTTAAGAAACCAATCTGAAGCCTCATTAGTGACAAATCTTATTGGGTGATCAAACTTTATCCAGCTGTCCAGCCATAGGTCTATTGTAATACAATTAGCCTTGTGAGATCATTCAGTTGGCCAAATGTGCCATCCCGTCCAAACAGGCCGACATTTAAGGCATTCTGTTTTGAAAAAAAGGCGTTATCACCATATTCAATTTCTTTTGACCTTGAAAAAATATAATAAAAGAGAAAGTCACATCTGTACCTATCTCTCTACCTGTCACTCACGAGACAAAATCACGTTTTTGACTCTCTCTCTTCTTGTCACTCTCTTTTTGCCCCCCCCGCAACCCCCCCCCCCCCCCCCCCCCCACCAAGATGGGTCATTTGCCTGTGTAGATGGGATTATGGGCTATAATGGAGGAGGTGTGGACTGCTGAGACAGGGAGAAATGGCCCACCGCGTAGATAGGAGATTTGATGGTTAGTCGATACCACAGCTCTGCTCCCCCCTTCGGAAAAAGACAGAACGTGTGGGGGGATGAGTGAAAGGGGACAGAGCGAGACATACAAGGAGACAGAGGGAGAGACTGAAGGAGAAGGAGCGAGGGATAGAGTGATATTGCATTATTTTTGTGAAGATTACCTTTGCCGGCTGTACATGTAGAGAATCGTTTAAGCATGCACTGCTGTGGAGCGTCTTTGTACTGATGATGATGATGATAATGATGTTGACATCCATCAGTGGCCACCAATGACTGGTATATGCCTTTTAAATGGTGGCCTTGCTAAATGATTTCAATGTTATTCAGAGCATTATCATTCTGAATCACTCAGATCAGAAAGATCCCAGTGGTCACAACTAAATGACATAACAAGGCCCACCTCCACTGTGAACTAGTCGTCTTTCTTTTCTTTCCATTGATCACATAATAGTCCATTATGTTTCAAAGATGTTCAGCAGATGTGATATTTTCCAGGGGGACTTCCAATCAGTTTATTCAACAAGTAAGTGGGCCAATCATTAGCCAGTGTTTGTTTCGTATTGCGGTTCCAACCTCAGGGCCTTCTGGGTTCTCTACAGACTTCTCCAGTGTCACGTCTCATGTCTTTTCCTCATCAGACACTGTTCCACGTCCGCTTGTCAGGTGTCATTCATGTCGCCCCGGCCAAGTGCCCCAGGTTGTTTCACTGAAACAGTGTGATGAACACGTCAGTGACAACACAGCTTAGGTGGTTTTGTGACAGCTCCTCCGTGGGCCTTTTCTGGCCGATCAGAGATCAGGGTTCGTCACGACAGACGTATGGTCAACATCAGTAGGGCGTCAAAGGACAACAGAGCAGATGTGTGTTGACGCCTGCCACATCAGTTGCAGAGCTGCCAAACCTATTCATTTACTGTGCTAGGATGGGGTGGCTGTCAGAGATATTAAACAGTACTGTACATTTACACTTTGACTTCTTTCAGTCTGTTGTGCTGATCTACAATATCTTGTCGGACCATCGGTTAATAATAAGCTTGCTGTAATATTGATTGTAATTCCTAATGCTTTGATCGTGTATTGATAACATTAATAATACTTCCAAATGAACACTTAGATATAAGAAAACAGGATGCCAGGTGGTTTGTTGGTTGATATCATTGTGGTGGTTGATAGCATGGTGGTGATTAATATCACCACTGCATGAAAAGGCCTGTTTCAGAGTGTGTCCATACAAGTAAAAATCTTTGTAATGATGACAAGTAAAAGGCCAGTACAGAGTTGTAAGAAGTCGTAAGAACCAGTCGTAAGCAGTCAATTCTTGACATTTCTGCAAACTCCTCTGTCTTTGTATATGCAAATTAGCTCTTAACACTTGTCTTTTGGCCTCATTCTAATTTCAGCAGTTACACTGAGGAGGCAACCTAAAGTTAAAAAGCAGTATGCTTGGTGAATTGTTTTGGAACCACATTTGTTGTACCCAATTATTTCAACATGTTGTATAGTTATGTATACTCATATTTTAAATACAATAATTGCATCCATTTTAACACACTGAAATATATTTAGTGGTTCCAAAATATTTTTTTTTACTGTGATTTATTTAGGCTAATTCTTTAGTCCCTTTCAAAGAGGAAAGTTTAAACAGCAATTATAGATTATATAGATTATAAAAAAAGTATATTTGAATAGGGTGATTATTTGACTGTTGTTCCTATTTAAGAATAAGTTGATTGATTAGGACATGAAATACAAATTAAGAATTGAAATAAACACCTTTAACTTAATATATGCCTTTTTGGGTCAAAGCCCCAGTGGGAAGCTTGAGACTTATGCATCTTATATGCATATATAACTGACTATACATGACTTTTCAGTGACTGTCATATATATCCCCTCATTACAAAATCATCCCATATCAAATCAACATTTAATTAAACTTTTATTTGAAGTGAATGGTAAACAGCCACACACTTGCAAATAATAATAAAAAAAACAGACAATTCAATGACAACAAAGGATAAATAAAATAACAAAGGAGTCATTGAAAAAAGGCTGGTTGAAGCTTCAGATTCACAAAACGTTTGACGTTATATTGCACATTTCAAGAACAAGTGATAATACAACAACAAAAAACCTTGTACCTTAAAAGCAGCCTGACTCGGTACAGGTACTACCACTGTGACAGTCTCTGTATTTATAGCAAACTGCTCTTTATAATGGCAGTATGCACAGCGCTTCATAATCCTCTGAACTGGAATAAACTGAGCCTCTGATCCCGATTCCAACACTTGGCCACAAACCTGTACAGGGGGCTTGTAATTATATCGATTTGGATGTTTTTGGAACCAATTTACGCAAGCGGTGAAATATTTTCCATTTGCTCTACCAACAAGCACATCACAAGAGAACAACTGTGTTACTGTGCCTGGTGTTAACTCTGCATCTGCATATGAGGTTCTTCTATGTGTACGTTAGTTGCAAACCACTTTACAAGTACACATGATCAGCGAAAACCTCTACTTTGGTCAGTGCTTATAGCCTCTCCCAGCATGTCAACCTTTTCATGCTGTTCTGTCAGCTGAACTATGGTAAGACCCCTGTTTGAATATAATAATGTGAAAACCCTAAACAGATCCTTTCCATCTTCATTTCATATGACAAACAGCTTTTTAGGGGGAAGGCCAATAATATCAGAAGGTACTGCAGATGAACCACTGGTCAGATGGTTTTTCTCACTCTGGTCCATACAGGTCCGGCTGCAGGATGAAATGACTGTGGGGCAATTTTTCATAAATGAGGGGGCATATCTAATCACTGGCTAATCACGTGGTGACACCAGGCCCGGGTGCAAGCTGTCCTTACAGTGCACCCCGCCCCCCACAAATACCATCTGCAGTGTTTACGGGGAAACAAAACGGGATTCTATCTGGGAGGGCCTGTTTTGACCCCTGTGGCGCCGGGCCTGGATCCATTGGCATACAAGTACTGGACACTATCAGAACCTACATGAATGTCATCTCTGTCATTACCTCCTGCTAACAAATGTCTCATATCATCAAAGTCAGTAGGCCAAACCATGCTCTTAATCTCTCGGGCAGTTAAAATCTTTCATAATAACTGAACTGAGATACTGTGATTGTTGGTTTTCTGTTTACCTATGAAAACATTGGCTCATTCAAAAGGAAAGCACCAATAACCATATACTGGACCATAGTCCAATACACATTTCTTCAAGTGGCTATGAAGGTGCATATTTGGTGTGCAGTTTTGTTTTCCATGCAACCTTGAAAAGCTCTCGCAGAACTGTGGGAAGTGGTGATGTGCCTTTCCAACTTGATCCTTTGCAATACTTCTTGTACATAAGATGTTGCAGGCTTTGAGAAAGAGTTTCCAGCAATCATAATGGGAATCCTCCACATCTCCCTTAAGAGTGTATAATGAGTAAATACAGGTCAAATATTTCCATTAATGTGCATTAAAATTAGAAACCCTGATGAGATCTTGGCAGGTATAGTTGGCCTATATCTGCAGGAGTTTTCAGGACATCTACTTTAAGCTGAATATTTCTCAGTATTCCATCATCCAGGACACCAATCCTTTTCCAAACAATAAAAACATGTTTAGCTGTACCCAGTAAAAGATTATTCATAGGGTCCACAACAGCTAGGTCAACGGGCAGGAAATAAGGCAATTTAAATAGCTCTGATAATCTGGCCCCAGTTTCAGTCTCTATTGATTTCCTTTCTGCTTTTGTCTTAGCTAGTATGCTGACTTTCCCAAATGAATGTGGCACTGGCCACACTGCTGCATTGGCCAAATCCTTTGTGGGCGATCATCTGCCTTGCGTTTTTGACATTATAGCGATATTACATTTATTACCACCGCTAATATGCAATAATACATATTTTGACTGACTCAAGTCCACTGGAGCAAATTACGTTTATGGCGTTAAATAAATACCAGAGCAGAGATCACACACCCTGTTTTCCGACCGAACGTTATCTATGTAGAATATGACTGTATAGGCTCTGGGCACAAGCGTATGGACGAACATTCGCTTTAGCCAGATGTCGGCATATCATTTTCCGATTTACTTAAATTACATTTTTGGAGATGTCTCCAAGACCTGCCTAAAATAAGCACTAGTGATGTCCATCGAATTGTTGATGCCTGGTCTCCTGCTCCAACAAGCAAGCGAAACAAAGGATTCAAACTCTCAGTTTACTGTGGTGTGCCGGCCGGCTATCGGCTAAGCTAGTTAGCGACGTGTTCCTTTTTAGTGTAGTATTAGGCAAGACAATAGAACGCATAAAATTAGCCTCAAAAACGGCAAAAGAACGCTGGCTGAGCTGGAAAGCTAGCGCGTCCCCATAGCAAGTGAATTGAAACGAACCTTCATTCAGCCTCTTCTAACCTGAATAAAGCTTAAAATTCCATAGCCTCAAAAAAGCACCAAAACAGGTCTCCTCTTTTATTTTACTACTGTAACCCCATTTCACAACGAAACTGAAAAATAACAACTGGCATAGGAAGTAAACATCTGGTCCTATATGGTATTAATTGCACTTAAACCTGCGTTACATGGAAGTATATAAAAAATCGTCTTTTCTGACTATTTCTAGTCTAGCATTTGAAGTCATTGAATGGCGCAAGACATATTTTATTAAAAAGAGGACATTCTCCTGATTAAAATGATGCCCCAATTGTACCTTGAAAGTTAAATGAGTCACATACATTATATTTCTTTTTTTTCGTACAACAGCATCACTCATCTTGTTGTGAGTTTAGGTGTTTACTAATGCGGATGAGTATTAGTAAGAAAACCGGAAACTGCAATACCGACTTCTAGACAAAAGCGGAAGTTCTTCACTACGCTGGTGCGCAGAGTCTATATGACTGTATTGCTGAAATCCGGATGCTCCTAATACTGAGGTCTCTGCACACACTGTATGTTTCGATGGCCAATCTTTCTTGAAGTAGGAGGGCATACTGATGGAAAACAAATCTGGCGAAGAAAACCAGGAGTGAGGGTGTGACAAATTTCAATGACCAATGAAATTAAGAGGATTGGAATTTACTACCGTCCTGCTTAAAAGTAAACTTTTCACCTGGTTGTAAATGTTTTACAGGTCGTGATTTTTCAATAAAAATCTAACATTTCAGCTCAACGTCGAGAATGCATTACAGCAATATCTATTCAACTCGCCAATCCATGGAAATGGTTAGTGAAAACACGACAACAGTTCAAGGCAGCCCAAGTAATTTTTAAACTCCAAACCAAGGTAAGAGTCGAGCTTGCATTAGCTAGAAGTATGTTAGGTAGCGAGTTGTTTTGTGTTACACTAGCTAGCTGGGTACAGTAGCAATATTATTCGCATTGTAGCTAGATAACTAACAATAGTAAAACATTACATATATATACAGGTGCTAGTCATAAAATTTGAATATCATAAAAAACTTGATTTATTTCAGTAATTCCATTCAAAGAGTGAAACTTGTATATTATATTCATGCATTACACACAGACACAAATGTTTATTTCATTTAATTGTGATGATTATAACTGACAACTAATGAAAATCCCAAATTCAGTATCTCTGAAAATAAGAATATAACGTAAGACCAATAAAAAAAATTTTTATTGTATCAAAGTCATTCGTGAATGACTTTGATACAATAACTATTAATATAGGTGACGATAACTGAGTTTTTCATAAAGTGAAAAGACGAGATAATCGTGGAAACACCAGAACCCGGTCCACAACATGTTTATAGGAGACGTACATTATTTACATTTTTTTACAGAAGAAATCCTACAGAGTGCAGCTTTGTGTACTTGGTATTGGTACACTTTATCAGCAAGTACCCAAATATAAGTGATCAAATCAGCTGACGAACGAAGGAGAGCCAAACGTTCTTATGGGGTGAAGAGGCGTCGCCAAAAGAAAATCATTTCACTTGTCCACGACCACCACAGATGTACCCTGGACACCTGATTGCTCAGAACATTTAGAGAAGAGAAGCTGTGGTTTACCTGGCAACTGAGGACATGATGTCTGATCTGGAGATTGACCCTGAGCACCCTGTGGATTTTTGGTTTCCTGATCAAATTAGCTGACCAGCAAAGGACACTTAGGTCACAATACTGTTTTTAGTAATGTGTCAAAACATTTATTTGATTTGTATTAATATAGGTAACATTTTCTTGCTATCCTGTTAAATAGTTTTATTGAACTTTCTATTCTTGTATTGCTGTGTGGGAACCTGCAAGCAAGCACATTCACTTTAAACTTAACTATTTGCATCTTTAATTACATTGCTGTTTTTAGTTATGTGTCCCAATATTTATTTTATTTGAATGAACATACGTAACATATTTCCTTATTACCTTGTAACCCTGTTATATTGTTTGTATATTTTAGAGAATGTTCTGCTGTTGAATCGCTGTGAGGGAACATACAAGCATTTTCTCATAGAACATGAAAAATAAAAGCATTTTACTGGTATACACTGTGGCTGAATAAACATGGGGGTTAGAAAAAGAGGGGGGTTCCTAATGTCTTTACTGGTGGACACTCGTTATAATTGGCTGGAATCATTGCCTGTCATGATCTGTACTCCACTGACATTCTTAACGGGGGAATATTAACAACGGTGAGGTATGTGTGCTGCGATCTGTCCCAATGTCCAGTGGTGGGGTTTCCTTAAAAGTAGAGAAGAGTACAATAATGGCCCATGCTAGGGCTGTTGCCAGGCAGGCTTGTAACGGTCCTTGACTTTTGATAGTTCCTTTGTGGTTCTGCTTTGTGAAAAGTTGTGACATGTAGCAGCTTTGGAGTGTTGAGTAATTAAAGACTGTAGTTCTTGCAGCTGGCCTGGAATCGGCAACATTCGTAAGAGTAAAGATAATTAGGTCTAGGAAACTGGTATTTGGTGCAGTGTATAATGGTGGTTAATAGCATGCTGGTGGTTGATTTCAGTGTAGTGGTTGATAGCATGGTGGTGGTTGATATGGTGGTGATTGATATCATGGTTGATAGCAAGGTGGATAGCATGGTGGTGGTTGATAGCATGGCAGTGGTTGATGGCACGGTTGATAGCATGGTGGTGGTTGATATAGTGGGGAGAACTGTATGTAGAAGTCTGTAATTTTATCAACTGTGAGTGACGGAATCTAAAACAAAAATTAATATAATAACATTGTATGATAATTAATTTGCATTTTATTGTATGACATAAGTATTTGATACATCAGAAACTTAATATTTGCTACAGAAACCTTTGTTTGCAATTACAGAGATCATACGTTTCCTGTAATCCTTGACCAGGTTTGCACACACAGGGATTTTGGCCCACTCCTCCATACAGACCTTCTCCAGATATTTTCTATTGGGTTCAGGTCTGGAGACTAGCTAGGCCACTCCAGGACCTTGAGGTGCTTCTTACGGAGCCACTACTTAGTTGCCCTGGCTGTGTGTTTCGGGTTGTTGTCATGCTGGAAGACCCAGCCACAACCCATCTTCAATGCTCTTACTGAGGGAAGGAGGTGGTTGGCCAAGATCTCGCGATACATGGCCCCATCCATCCTCCCCTCAATACGGTGCAGTCGTCCTGTCCCCTTTGCAGAAAAGCATCCCCAAAGAATGATGTTTCCACCTCCATGCTTCACAATTGGGATGGTGTTCTTGGGGTTGTACTCTCAACCAAGTGGTGAGAATGGGCCACCTTACATCCTCTACACTGACCCTGAGCCCTGGAGCCCCCCAGGGCTGTCTACTCGGTCCCCTCCTGTACTCCCTGTTCATGCATGACTGCGTGGCCACACACAGCTCCAATATCATCCTCAAATTTGCGGATGACACCACCATCCTGGGTCTCATCTCCAACAACGATGCGGCTGCTTACGGAGAGGAGGAAAGGAACCGAGCTACATGGTGCCAGGACCACAACCTCTCAACGTCTGCAGGACTGAAGAGATCGTGGACTTCAGGAAGTGGCAGAGGGGGGGTCATGTCTCCATACACACTGATGGAGCTGAAGTGGAGAGAGTCTCAGAATTCATGTTTCTCGGTGTGTTCATCAAGGATGACCTCACTTCGTCCAGACAATCGAACTTGGCAGTGAAAACTGCATAAAAACAACTATACATCCTGAGGAGACTCAAGAAATTTGGCATGTCTGCAAAAACTCTCACCAACTTCTACAGGTGCACCATTGAAAGCATCCTCTTAGGCTGCATTACTGCCTGGTATGGCAGCTGCTCCGTTGCAGACCGCAAGTCCCTCCACAGGGGGTGAAGTCTGCGGAGTGCATCATCGGCTGTCATCTCCCCTCCGTGCCAGGCATCTACCATACATGATGCCTGAGGAAATCACAGACCATTATCAAAGATTTCAGCCACCCAGGCTATGGTCTGTTCACACTGCTGCCATCTGTTAGATGCTACCAGAGCTTCGGAGCACGCACTTCCAGAATCATAAACTGTTTTTACCCTCAGGCCATAAGGCTCCTAAACCAGTAACACTGATCCGTGATCATACTGATCACACACACTTTCCAGATGCTCTGATGCCCTTTCAGGTACTTTTAATGGACATTAGAATATTCCTTTGCATGTACCATTCATAAGCATATTACACTCATATGTATCCATAATACTCAATACTTCTATCATACTGTTCATACTCCCCATCCTACTCTTCCAAAATTGATGCTAGTTAAAAGTATGTACTGTCGTACTTGCCATATCTATAATATTCAATACTACTACCAATAGTGCTGCTAGTTTACAGTACTATTTTAACTGCTGCTATGTACAGTGTATATTATTGCTTTATCCTTTTGCTATATTTTCTGCTGTGTGGAAATTTTTTGTTCTTAACTCTCACTACATAGCTGTAGTGTGATATCTCACCATGTATGAACTTATTGCACTCATATGTATCTATAATATTCAACAACCATGTATGAACTTATTGCTGCTACTTCACAATGTTATGTATATTACTGCCATACTTGCTATATCTAAATGTTCAATAATACTACCCTGATTGCTGCTATATCAATAATACTACCCAGATTGCTGCTATATCAATAATACTACCCAGATTGCTGCTATATCAATAATACTACCCAGATTGCTGCTATATCAATAATACTACCCAGATTGCTGCTATATCAATAATACTACCCAGATTGCTGCTACTTCACAATACTCTGTTTGAAACTGCTGCTAGTGTACAGTGTAATGTATATTGTTGCTTTATTTTATTATTATTTTCTGTCTAGCTATAATTTGGCTTACATACTCTCATTCATAATTCTCACTACGTAGTTGTCGGGTGCCATGTCACAAGAGTTTCATAGTGCAGGATGATGCTGTGTAGTTCGGTGCAATTTACAAATAAACCTTGAGACTTGGGGGTGGGGATGATTGGGATGGGTGATTGTGAATGGGCCCCAAAGGTGGGGGGTTGGTGTTGATGGCTGGACACACAGGGAGAAGGTATGTTGTCTGGACTGCCCTTTTGTCTTTCAAATCTGTAGTAGAACTCATTCAGGTTGTTGTCAAATTGCAGGTCATTAATGGGATTTGGGGATTTAGGCTTGTAGTTGGTAATCTGTTGGAGGCCTCTTCAAATAGAAGCAGGGCTGTTGGTCAAGAACTGTTTCTCTCCATACAGACACCTTATCAAAGCTGTATGTGACCTCTCTGTACCTGTCCCTCTCCACGCTCCTGAACGCCTCCTGCTTTTCCAAACGCTGCTGTCTGAGTTTGGTAGTGAACCAGGGTTTGTTGTTGTTGTAGCTCACCCGGTCCGTGTTGGTACGCAGCTCTCCTCACAGAAGCTGATGTATGATATCACAGTATCAGGGAACTCATCCAGACCCTTAGTTGCAGACCTAAAAATGGTCCAATCAGTGCATTCTAGACACACACGTAGCTCCTCTGTTGCTTCACTGATCCACATCTTTGACCTTCGCACAACAGGCTTAGAAGGTTGTGGTTTTTGCCTGTATGTGAGTGTTAGATGGACCATGATGTGGTCTGAAAGACCCAGAGCAGCGTGGGGTACAGCGCAGTGTTAACAGATGGGGCGGTTTCCCACCCAATTGGGCCATTCTTAATGACAGTGTGTGGGCCAAAATGGGCTTGGGCGGGTTGATTTACAGATAGGGTCTGCGGGTCATTTTGCGCTTTACAGTCGATCAAATTGGCAACAATGGTACAGCATGATAGGCGTTGTTGATTGTAGCGTAGCAGTGATCCAAAGTGTTTGCCTTTCTGGTCGGGATTTTAATAAATTGCAGTCCATGGCGACCCGGAGCATTTACCTCCCCAGCGGCGTTTCACTGCTTGGCAAAATGCAGATGTAGATTTGAGCAGAACGTCCAGTAATTCAACAGATGTTTACGAGAAACGAGGGAATAAATCCACAGGAGTTTTAAACAATCCAAGAATTGTCGGAGAACACTGGAGGTAGTTGATTACAAGGTGGTGGTTGATTGCAAGGTGGTGGTTGATTACAAGGTGGTGGTTGATAGCAAGGTGGTGGTTGATAGCATGGTGGTGGTTAATGGCATTGTGGTGGTTGATTGCAAGGTGGTGGTTGATTGCAAGGTGGTGGTTGATAGCAAGGTGGTGGTTGATAGCATGGTGGTGGTTGATTGCAAGGTGGTGGTTGATTGCAAGGTGGTGGTTGATAGCAAGGTGGTGGTTGATAGCATGGTGGTGGTTGATTGCAAGGTGGTGGTTGATTGCAAGGTGGTGGTTGATTGCAAGGTGGTGGTTGATAGCAAGGTGGTGGTTGATAGCATGGTGGTGGTTGATTGCAAGGTGGTGGTTGATAGCAAGGTGGTGGTTGATAGCATGGTGGTGGTTGATTGCATGGTGGTGGTTGATAGCATTGTGGTGGTTAATGGCATGGTGGTGGTTGATTGCATTGTGGTGGTTAATGGCATGGTGGTGGTTGATTGCATTGTGGTGGTTGATGGCATGGTGGTGGTTGATTGCATTGTGGTGGTTGATGGCATTGTGGTGGTTGTGGTTCCTGGACCAGCTTTCTCACTCTTATATGACATTTGTCCTTTTCTCCTGGATCCTTCAGTAAGAGAGATAGTAAATCTAATAGCAAATCCGTCTCACTGTATGATCTGTGACTTGGCTGTTTTTGTTGGCCAAGTGTGTGTGAGTGTGTGTGTGTGTGTTTGAGAGTGGGTTTATGTGTTGTGGATGTGTTTAGTGAGCTGTGTGAAAATACATAATTGCACTCACTCTAATGCACGTTCCTAAATGCTGCTTACAACTGTGAGTTAGAATATAACATACGCACCAGAAGTATCGTATGTGAGAGTGTGTGTAGAAGGCGGTGCTTCCATGTGCTAATGGTTTCTAATGTATTCTTACATATGGGGTGGAGTTTAGTGTACAGTTTATGTCTATATTATTAGCTATAGGCTAATGTGTGATGTTGGCTGGGATTTTAGTGCCTTGATTGAATGCAACTGTTCTGATAAAACAAACAATTGCACGCATACACACACACACACACACACACAGCTGTCTGTAACCCAGTCATTAAATCCATTGAATGGAGATTTGAGGTGATCAACTGGACTCAAGGATTATCTTAACCTTTGACCTTCTAACTCGGACATCATTGATGCTGAGACAGGATATCCCTGTTAACCACTCTTTCTTACTCGTTCCCTCTTTTCCGTTTTCCAATCTCCCTGTCTTGTTCTTCTTTTCCACTAACCCTGTCCTCTCTCAGTCCCTTCTCCTTGTCAGTCTTCCTCTTTTTCTCCCCCACCCCCTCGCCATCTTCCCTCTTCTCATTCCTTCCATCTCTCTCTCTCTCCGCCTCCTTCTGACACTCTGATCAATTCCCCATCAAATCGTAATGCTGCGGTTTAACTCAAGTGTGGCATCTTAATTAGCACGATAACTGCACACTGTCAGGGTCATTGACTGGGCGTGACACACACACAAACACACACACACACACAAACCCAAACACACACACACCCAAACAAACCCACACAAAACACAGACACACAAACACACACACACCCAAACACACACACACAAAACACAGACACACAAACACACACACAAACACACACAAACACAAACACACCCAAACATACACAAATACACACACACCCAAACACACACACACACAAAACACAGACACACAACACACACTGTCAGGGTCATTGACTGGGCCTGACACACACAGACACACAAAAACACAGTACACACAGAAGAACTATGACCTTTCGAAGGAGTTCGAGTGTGAAGCTGCTTTATTGTAATCCCTATTAGAATCTTTAAAAAAAATGCTCAATCAGACATTGAGTGATTGTTTTTTTTATTTAATAGTTTGGTTTGTGGCTTAAGTTATTTAAGATAGTACAGTTTATGACAGCAATTATTAGAAAAATATTGGTTGAGTTTAAAATATTGAAGTTATTCTGTTAATTAAATGAAAGAAAACATGCTAGGATAATTGTTTCACCTTACATGTCCTTTTTTTACTAACCTTAAATTTAACCATAACTTAACACTTTCTCTAATCTATAACCAGACAACCTAACATTAACCCAAAATCAAATTCAAACTTTAACTCTAATCCTGAAATTCTTATCTAATTCTAACCCTAACATTAATTATAACTTTTATCCTAACCCTAATATTTAAGCCCCCTTTTAAGCCAGTCAGGTGATAGTTTTTCCTCTGTTGCTTTTTGGCAGAGGAGATACAGAGAAATGGAGTAAGAAAAAAGAGAGAGAAACCAAAAGAGAGAGAGACTGAGAAAAGGGAAGAGACAGAGGGAGAGAGATAGAGAAAGGGAGAAACACTTTTTATTTCATTTTGATGTGACAAATATAGAAATCAATAAATCATTGTGAGTCCAAGACAGGTTGTGGTGAGGAGGGGCCATTTCTCATGGACTATTTATGAAGCTGTCGCCACCCGTATCTCTCTCTTTCTCACTCACTCCCTCACTCTCTCATTTCAATTCAATGAGGCTTTATTGGCACAGGAAAGATGTTTACATTGCCAAAGCAAGTGAAATAAACAACACAAAATGAGAACAAAAAGCATAGACAAAAACAATTATAAATAGAGTACACACTGCATTCCACAAAGGTTTTTAGAAGGTCTCGGATGGATAGTGTGAACAGTGTTTTAACTATGGGCAAACTATGGACATATTTGCAGTGTTTGTGGTACTCTGGTTGCCCTTTACTTATGACAATGGCTCACAAATATTGCTGCTGTTATTGCACATTGCATAATTTCCCAGAACAGCTATAGATAATTTTAAATGATTTGTGGGTCTGAGGGGAATATGTGTCTCAGGTGTGGTCATGCATTTGGCAGGTGGTTAGAAAGTGCTTCTCTGTTTCGGCCTAATTTTGTGGACAGTGGGAAAAGTATTGCCACCAACTACTCTCTGTTTAGGGTGAGGTAGCTTTCCAAATGGCTTTGTTTATGGTTGATTCTTTCCAGTGTGTCCAATAATTGTATTTTTGTTGCCTTATGATTGGGTTGCGTTTAACTGCGCTGCTGTCCCAGAGTTCTGCGGGGTGTTTGTGAATAGAAGATACCCAGAAACAGCTTTTTTAGAGGATCTTCTTGAATGAATTTTTTGAATGTTATTGAATGTTACAGAACATTTCAGAATAAATTTATATTTAAGTTTTGCACAAAAGATATGTTTGCCTAATACAGAATTTAGAGTTTCAATTTAGTGTTTGTCCCATTTTGTGAATTCTTGGTCGGTGAGTGGACCCCAGTTCCAATTCTCTCTCTCTCTTTCTCTCTCTCTCTCTTGCTCTGTCTCTTTGAGCTATGTCAGGGACTGTGTGTGTGTGGCTAAGCGACTGCATTCTGAAATATTAAAATGGTTGCGTGCATTTCACACCGGACATGTGGGCCAAAGGAGAAAAGGGAGGAAGGGGGTGCAAATGTACGTGTGGAAGGGGGCATGTTGAATAATCGCTTTAGAGCATATGTGCCTGTACAAGTACACATCTGGACATTAAATCCTGAACTAAGCCTGTCCATGATATTAGTACTAATGAGTGTTAGGTGATGGTAATGATCATAACTAATTGCAGTTGTAGTAAGCCCAAAGCCAGACTCAGGTCCTAACCTGCTGTAATCCAGCTTTAACACACTGCCTGTCATATTATAAGCCTGGGTTAACAATAGAACTACCAGTTGATGTAAATGAAGAGGTGTGTGTCCGCCACCCTCCTCTCTTCACCACTTCAACACCAGCTGCTCCTCTTCATCAGAACGTCACAATCAGAAGGAGCTCTGGGTTATTACAGACACATGGGGCAAAAGCTTTGGAAGTGTGTCTGATTGTGTGTTGACAACCCGCTAAGTATTACGATTCAACATCCTCTCAAAAGTTACGGCGCTGCTACTCAGGGGTCTGGACTATGTTCCCAGGCTGCCAGTACATGGCCTTTAGATTGCAGGGGTGGCAGGAGATTTCAGGTACCTCTTCTTGCATGCAGAAACGAAAAAAATGTGAAATAAATGTCTGTGCATGTGTGTGTGTGTGTATGTGTGTGTATAAAAGTTAGAGAAAACAGGAGGAGAAAACCAACAGTAGATGAAACGTGGAGGGAGGGAGGTCTTTGCGGCGTGGCTGAGATTTAAACCCATTCTGTCTACGACTTTGCCAGATAACGAGCTGATTCAGCAGCTTAGGCTGCCGTATGCAGAGAGAGGAGGGAACTGACACGCACGTGCGCCAGCCGGTCATTTCAGAGAGCTGCCCACACCAGGCGCCCAGTCCTCCACCCGCGCTCTCTTTAGACAACAACTCTCTTCTAGATTCTCCTCCCCACCGGTCACCAATATTCTCTGCCCACCCCCCGCCTTCCTGCCCCCTCCCTCCCCCGGTCCCTCTTCCTCCCTCTCCGTTCTCAGTCCGTCTTGTTTTCCTCTCTCCGTAGCGGCAGGCAGGCGATCACTTTCCTTCCTCCTGCTGTCAGTGCTAACCACACCGTGACCCTGCAGACCCCTCTTACATCCGCCCGCTTATCTTTCGGCACCCACTGCCTACCCCGCCACCTCCACTTTCTCTGAGCTCGGAAACACACACACACACACGCGCACACACACACGCGCACACACACAACACAGAGCTTTCACACGCAGACACGCACGCAGACAAATACACACACAGACACACACCTGCGTGACACACACACACGTACGCACACAGAAACGTGTCTGTCTGTCCTTCCCTCCTACACGTTTGACTACTAATGCATCCTAAAGGTGATGGTGTACGCAACCTCTCAGGGATCGTACCTGTCCCTTCTCCACCCGCACACATTCGCCTCCAGGCAGTGTCCGTGGTTACAGGCCCCCCTGGCAGAGACGTGGAGTCCTGGCTGGGTCAGTGGTTTCCGGGCCGCGGTGAAGCCCTCAGCTCTGGGCCTGCCCCTGTTCATTCCAGGTTAGCCCATCTGCATTAGGGCCAGCCACAGTGACAGCTGTCAGCGCCACTAAGCAGAGCAGAGCACATACACAGTCCGGATGCCCTCTCCCTCACTCCGCCGCCCAGATCCGTCCTTGGAATGTCGCCAGGGAAGGCAGACAGGACGCAAGACACCTTTCTGAGAGGAGAGGAGGGGAAAATAGAGGAGAGGAGAGTTTTGATTTTAAAAATATCTTCAGCTGATCTAGGAAACCACAGCATACATAAACAAGCAAACAAAACATGTTAAAACATCATTTAAAAGCACAACACCAAATCTTCCTCCACAGTTACTGAACACAACAACCCCCAAATATTTTATATGTTCATGAACAGCTCAAGGTTCCTAACCAGTTGGTAGTTGGTATACTCAACCCTCAGTCTAGCTGCCAGCATCTCCTCAAACATGCCCACCACGTTCTCAGACCCGTGTTCCTGAATACAATTCTTCCATGTCTTCCAAATGGCTAATTTAGCTGCCCCTGACACAAAATTAAGTAAGCCGACTTTACCTCATCAAATAAACCTATACTTTGGCTCAAATATAATACAGAAGATAGGAGAAAAGAAGAGAGGAGAAAAGAAGAGAGGAGAAAAAAAGCGGGTGTATGTGGGAAGAGGTAATTAGGAGAAGGAAAGAGAGGAGATGAGGGGAGACCATGGGAGATGGATTGGCCTGAGTAGTGTTACATGCCTGGGTGTATTTCACAATATAAACATGGACAGATCTCTATGTATCTGTACGGATTTATAATGAACACAATTGAATAGAAACCACATAAAGGTTACTTTTTTCCCTGTTTCCAATGATGGTGAGAAATAAAATGTAAATATAACGTTAAAGGAGCAATCTGCAGTGTAATCAAAAACAAGTCAGTCAGCCCATGGAGAAATGTAACCACTTTCAAACTCATTTTCGAACCTGTAGATTCAAGGATTGGCCATCCATGATTTACAAAATTATAACTATAGGACAGAGGTTGTGATGGGGGTACAACAGTTGAACCAAACTACATAAAAATTTATGAATATTACATTACAAAAGCCAAGTGCCCCTTTTAGACAACTAGGAAGTTTAGGGTGGCTGATTGCGGTGTTACCTACTCCATACGTTTAACCCAAACATTTCTGTATTAAATAAATGAATAAACGTCTCTATGTTCTTTCGGTTTTACAGCTGAAGGTGGTGGTATCCTAGGGAGTTGCGGTTTGTTGGTGTGTTTACCTGTTCAGCATGACCGCATGCAGTTTCTTTGTGTGAACAACGCCACTGTTCGGTAAGGATTTTAATTGCAGCCTGCCGGTGTCTTTCGGATCTCTACGGAATATTCCAGTGTTTTACCGTCCCTTCTAGAGAGACATCGCGCTAAACGGATGAACAAACCCAAAATCGGGACGAATGGAGATTTAGTAATATGGTGAACGAAGAAAAAAATAACAATTGTTTATGGAATTTTAATTTACATTTCCCAATGTTCAATGTTCATTTCTATGAAACATAATTATTAAATTATCAACAGTAGGTACGCCAATATTTGAATAATGTTTAAACCATCCGTATTTTACCACATTCATTTCCTAAATACCCGTTGTATAAGCTAGGGACAACATAACTACACTTCATTAATGAATTAACTTTATTGTAATGATTAATGTTTTATACATTACATTACAGTGATAATATTATTAATGATTGTAACGTTAATACATATATAATAATTGTTTTTCTTGTTTAATTACCACTTTTATTTTTGATACTTTCTTAGATTCTTTTGTCGTTTACGCTCAATATATTTATTAGCGTTTAATCTTACTAATAACATGATATGCACTTGATATGCATTTAATTACTGGGTGTTTTAGTTTACGATGATTGCGTAAATGATCTGATTAAAAACGTTAACAATTTAAACATTATTTCATTGTGGATAATATTGAAGTTATGTATATGCCACGTTTCTATTTAGCAACTTTGACAGTAATTCTTAGGTTGTTGGTGGTTGTGTTTGTCTTTTCGTGTTTTGTGTTTGCCTTTTCATGTATTCCGTAACTCATGTGAATGTAGGTTTTGACATTACAATCTCTGTCTATATGTTAAATATTGATGCGTCCATCGAATGTGAAAGATTCCTTGATCTCAGCATAACCACTTGCTAAAATAAAGGTAAAATAAAATACAACTAATGTAAAATGTATTTGTCTTCATAGAAAATAAAATATTTATTATTCGTTGTAATTTCTAATATGGTACTCTCATTTTATCTCCAGGGAGACAGACAGACAAACATATAGATAGACAGAACACAAGGCAAATTTTAGCAAGGGCCTAGTGACATTCCCTCATTCTCAGAAATGTGATGCATATAAATAATAATTAGTACACCTTATGGAACATATGGAATTAGTGTTAATAGTAGAAGAAAAAAAAAACAAGAACAAAGATTTTCAGGTGATTGGAATTCAAAAAACAAATGCTTTTGGTGCTGTGAATCTAAACTGGATTACAAAATGTTCCTCAGTCTAAACTGAATGGAGACCTTGCTGAATTCCGACAGTACAGGTTTCAGGTATTACTGTAGATGTGGCAGGACAACTCAAACTGTCTTAGCTGGTTCCCTAATGAAATGAGAAGAGATTTCCCTACAAACTGTAATGTAGTGAAGTTAGTATCAATTACCTCTCCCCTCTCTTCCTACACTCTTCATCCCCTCTAAATCAACAGCTTCGTCCTCCCTGGCTTAGTCTCTTGTTTTTGTTGTACATGTGTGTGTGTTTGACAGTGTCAGTGTTTCCAGTGCGCAGCAGGTTGACACCCACCAAAGGGATGCCCTAATAACACAAATCATAAATAAGTTACTGGGAGGCCAACTCACACACACACACACACACACACACACACACACAAACACACCATGCTTAAGCTTCTCACTATCGAAAGTGAAGAGGAGGAGAGCGGTGTCTTGATTCCTAGACAGACACACTCATACACATTTAATAGGATTCTAAAACACAGGGATTCCTCCAACACATTCCTGCTGTCCCCCACAGCCCCTGACGATGTGTGTATGTGTCCGCACGTGTGTAGGGGCGTGTGGTCATTGCCTGACTCTGGGGTGCGATTCTCTTCTCGGCTGACAGAGGCGAGGAGTGGTCCCAAGACCCCTAAACCCCAAGACAACATATGACGATACCTAGTCAAAACAGAACACACATTTTTTCCTATATGTTCCCTATTTAGGATAGAGAAACTGTATTCCAATTCTTAAATTTATTAGATTTTGTATTGACCTTTATTTCCAGTATTTGATTTCAAATCGATTGACTAGATTGAAAATATATATATTGCAGATAATAGAACAGGCTTCTGATTATTATTTTGTAGATGATTTCAATAAACATTGACATTTTTATATAATGCAAGAAAGCTGTTAAAATCTTCTGAAACAAGACCCAGAATCTCACACTGAATGGCCGCTACTATGCAGATACTACATGTCTCTGCGGGCAGTAGCCTAGCCCAATGTGCATACATTTGTTTGTTTGTTGCTTTGTTTATTTATTTATTCCTGGTGGACAGGATTACCTCTAAATTATGGAGTAGCAGTCCCCTTTCTCTCCTTAAGTAAAAAATAACATCTGTCCGCCAAATGGAGAGCTTAGTGGTAGTGTATAATTAATGGTAAAAGCCTCCAGAGCCGAGCATAAAATATACATCTACTGGACCTCGATAACAAAGACAAAGAGAGAATGTGGAGGGAGTAGAAGAGAGGGAGGGGGAGTGAGAGAACAAGCCAGTGAGGAAGAGAGAGGTAAAGTACAGATTTAGGACAAAAAGGTGAAAGGAAACACTGAAGTATCTGTATCTCTTTGTAGCACAGAGTGGATCGAGTACTTGATCGGCAAAGGTATACTGTAGCTCTGTAGTGAAGACACTGTAAACTGTAGTTCTCTAGTGAAGATACTGTATACTGTAGTTCTGTAGTGAAGATACTGTTAACTGTAGTTCTGTAGTGAAGATTTAATGTAGTTATATATTGAAGTCACTCTGTATACCGTAGAAAAGATGTTCTGTAGTTCTACAAAGATAAACTGTAGTTCTGTAGTTAAGATACAGTATACTGTAGTTTGTCCGAAACTTTCACTGAGAGAAGCAACCATGAGATCTAGTTCTGACCTCACTGGCACTTCTGTGAATGTCTTTTCCATTCAACCCCTGTCCAATCTCTTTCCTTCTCCAACCATGGCGTGTTGTCCTTCTAACCCCAGTCTGTCCTCCAAGTCCAGTCTCTGTCTATCTCCAACCCCAGCCTGTCCTCCTCCACCTCTAGTGTCCTGCTCCAAGCCCACATTGCCCTCCAAAGTCCCTCGGGGCTGGAACTGGATATGTATTTTGACACCAGTGTCATTGGGAGGCTGATGATGTGACTTTAGGGGTGAAGACGTGTGACACCTAGGAGACCATCCAGGATCGGAAGCCCCAGAGGTTCCCAAGTGGAATCCGGATTGATGTATAATTGATATGTCGAGAAGATGCAGTGGCCTGAAACACACCAAAAACAAATGCAGCATCTGATTGGCTGGCAGGGCTAATCAGGAAGATAGGGTACCCGTTCTTGGCTGAGGGTTGTGTAATGTAACACTCACCTCTCCTGTGCTTCTAGAGGGGCAGGAGCAAGAGACCGGCTCTGTAAATTAAAGTGAGTTTGAAAATCCTTGTTCTGTGTTCGCTGTGCACATAAAATGTGAGCTTTTCTACATAAAAAAAGAAAAAAACAGATGAACACACACAGATGCATCTTTCCTGGGTTATCGTGATGTGATGCTGGGCCCTAGCTTGGATCAATAGATCCCAGCTGCTTTGTTCATTGATTACCGAAAAATGATTGTTTGTGAGGACTCAACTCAGGAGCACCGGGCGTTCAGCAGGGAATACACAGCTACCAGATTTACAACTGAAACGATACAGAATAGATGTGTGTGTGTGAGTGGAGAGTGTTTGTGAAAATCAGTAGTACATGTATGCTGAAGGGGTTATTGGAGAACATTAAAGCTATGGTAACACACTAAATAGAGGCCTGGCTTATGTATATCTACTCTTTAAGTTACGTATATATGTAGACAGTCCCAATAATCTAAAATAACATTTTAATATCTCAGAAAGATTTTTAGAGTTATTGGTTTGCTAAATTCCCAGAACCTAGATGGAGTATTCCACATTTCCTTAACAACACTCCCTAAACTGCATTCACCATCCCTCACGTTTGTTGGTTAAGACCTTACGGTATGTATATCTGCTTCAAACCTCCCCAGACCAATCTGATACATTCCTCAGGGTTATAGTGACCCCTGCTGGTAATAACCGAACATGACAACCTGGATATTTAACAGAACCTGCTAACAGCAATAAAGATAAATCAGTGAGGCAAGTCATTGGTCCACTACTTTAATCTTAATTAACGTTCTGAGGAAAAACTCTACAAACAACACAAAAACATTTCTACAAAGGTATGCACAAAAATACGCCTCAACGAGGTATGTATGGTTGTGACCATACGAGCAGACAGCCATGATTATCAGTCTTTCTCATCAAACAAAAGAAACCAATACAAATTTCCTAAACAATGTTTCCTAAGAATCACAGAAATACACAATTCACACATAACGATGGCAGATAGATTTCCCAATCTGAAATGAACATCTTATATACAACCCTGTTTCCAAAAACCTTGGGATGCTACAGAAAATTTAAATAATAACAGAATGCAATGAAGTGCAAATCATTAAATCCCTATATTTAATTGAACAGAGTACAAAGACAACATATCGTATGTTGAAACTGAGAAATTGTATTGTTTTTGGAAAAATATATGCACATTTTAATTAGACGCCAGCAACACGTTTCAAAAAGGTTGGGACAGGGGCACGTTTACCGCTGTGTTTGCATCACCTCTTCTTTTAAAAACACTCTGTAAGCAGACCAGTTTAGCACCCAGACTCTATACTATGGAGTCATGCTGTAATACGTGCAGAATGTGGTTTGGCGTTGTCTTGCTGAAATAAGCAAGGCCTTACCCGAAAAATACATTGTCTAGGTGGCAGCATTTGTTGCTCCAAAACCTGTATATATTGTTCAGCATTAATGGTGCATCTGTGCGCTGATATCAAGCTGGATGGTGCCTCTCCTCTTTAGTCCGGAGGACATTGGGTCCATGATTCCACAAATTTGTCAGACCACAGGACAGTTTTCCACTTCACCTCAGTCCATCTTGAATGAGATTAGGCCCAGATAATCTTGTTTATATATGGTTTCATCTTCACATGATAGAGTTTTAACTTGCATTTGTGAATTCAGCGACAAAGTGTGTTCACAGATGATGGTTTTCGGAAGTGTTCCTGATCCCATGCAGTGATGTCCACTACAGAATCATGTCTGTTTATAATGCAGTGATGTCCACTACAGAATCATGTCTGTTTTTAATGCAGTGATGTCCACTACAGAATCATGTCTGTTTATAATGCAGTGATGTCCACTACAGAATCATGTCTGTTTTTTATGCAGTGATGTCCACTACAGAATCATGTCTGTTTTTAATGCAGTGATGTCCACTACAGAATCATGTCTGTTTTTAATGCAGTGATGTCCACTACAGAATCATGTCTGTTTTTAATGCAGTGATGTCCACTACATAATCATGTCTGTTTTTAATGCAGTGATTTCCACTACAGAATCATGTCTGTTTTTAATGCAGTGATGACCACTACAGAATCATGTCTGTTTTTAATACAGTGATGTCCACTACAGAATCATTTCTGTTTTTAATGCAGTGATGTCCACTACAGAATCATGTCTGTTTTTAATGCAGTGATGTCCACTACAGAATCATGTCTGTTTTTAATGCAGTGATGTCCACTACAGAATCATGTCTGTTTTTAATGCAGTGATGTCCACTACAGAATCATGTCTGTTTTTAATGCAGTGATGTCCACTACAGAATCATGTCTGTTTTTAATGCAGTGATGTCCACTACATAATCATGTCTGTTTTTAATGCAGTGATTTCCACTACAGAATCATGTCTGTTTTTAATGCAGTGATGACCACTACAGAATCATGTCTGTTTTTAATACAGTGATGTCCACTACAGAATCATTTCTGTTTTTAATGCAGTGATGTCCACTACAGAATCATGTCTGTTTTTAATGCAGTGATGTCCACTACAGAATCATGTCTGTTTTTAATGCAGTGATGTCCACTACAGAATCATGTCTGTTTTTAATGCAGTGATGTCCACTACAGAATCATGTCTGTTTTTAATCCAGTGATGTCCACTACAGAATCATGTCTGTTTTTAATGCAGTGATGTCCACTACAGAATCATGTCTGTTTTTAATGCAGTGATGTCCACTACAGAATCATGTCTGTTTTTAATCCAGTGATGTCCACTACAGAATCATGTCTGTTTTTAATGGAGCGCTGCCTGAGGGCCCGGAGATCACGGCCATCCAATATTGCTTTTCAGCCTTGTCCCTTGCATACAGAGATTTCTCCTGATTTTTATAATATTATGTACTGCAGAGGATGAGATCCCCAAACTCCTTGCAATTTTACATAGAGAAACATTACTCTTGAATCATTGCACTATTTGCCTGCGCAGTCTTTTTCAGAGCTTTACTTCTGACAGACTCATCCTCTCTGGGATGGTCTTTTTATACTCAATCATGTTACTGACCTGTTGCCAATTAACCTAATTAGTTGTTTTTTAGCATTACACAGCATTTCCAGGCTTTTGTTGCCATGTTGCTGGCATCAAATTCAAAGTGGGCATATATTTTTCAAGGAACAATAACATTTCTAAGTTACAACATTTTATGTTGTCTTTTTACTATTTTCTATTGAATATAGTGTTTAATTGATTTGCACATCATTGCATTCTGTTTTTACTTACATTTTACGCAGCATCCCAACTTTTTTGGAAACAATGTTGTACATTTGCCATGAAAGTAATAAAAATGTAAGAAAGATTTGTACTTAAACATTTTTTTTAAAATCTTTTGAAGATTTGGCGTTAAAAAACCTGTGTGAACGTAATGCTTCTCTGGTTACATTGATCGCTGTTTTGCACGCAGTGGACTTCCTGTTCTTATAATCAACTCTACTTAAGGAACTGTAATTCACATTGGATTAGCACATCTGCAAAATGATTCAAATATAAAAGTAGAGATCAGAGTGTATATACAACACATCATCATTACATACATGTGTGCATTGTGTTGGTCAGAACAGTAGCATGTCACCTAGTATGTGATGCATGGTCCCGGTACATTCACAACCCCCTAATCGCCACATCAGTGTCCCGGTACATTCACAACCCCCTAATCGCCACATCAGTGTCCCGGTACATTCACAACCCCCTAATCGCCACATCAGTGTCCCGGTACATTCACAACCCCCTAATCGCCACATCAGTGTCCCGGTACATTCACAACCCCCTAATCGCCACACCAGTGTCCCGGTACATTCACAACCCCCTAATCGCCACATCAACCCTTTCAGTGTTAACACAATCCAAAAGCATTTGTTTTTCTTTCTCACGTTATGATGTCCCAGTGCATAGGATGAACATTTAAAAAAGAATATCACCCAACCATGTTAGCGTGGTTTTCTGGGTAGTCATTTGAACATGACTAATGATGAGGCTAAGACAAAATGTTTCTATAAAAAACTAAAATGCTAAAATTTTGGGTGAAGGACATAAGGCAGCGCAGAGTCTTTCAAGGCTCTGAGTAAACAACCTTCTGCCGTATAAGATAGGAGCAGACCTCAAGTCCTGAACGGAGGCTAGTGCGTTATCAGCTTTTACTGTTGTGAGTCAAGTGACCTTAATGAAGTGGAAAAGCAGGACTGGGTTACAGGAATTAGTACAGTACAACAACACATTTCCAACATAAGACACCATGATGATGTGGTATTCAGCGTGATGGTAAGTCCATCATGTTCTATATTTTCTAAAGGCTATTAGCTGTTCAGTAAGCTACATGAACACTGGGTCTTTCAGCTGTTCAGTAAGCTACATGAACACTGGGTCTTTCAGCTGTTCAGTAAGCTACATGAACACTGGGTCTTTCAGCTGTTCAGTAAGCTACATGAACACTGGGTCTTTCAGCTGTTCAGTAAGCTACATGAACACTGGGTCTTTCAGCTGTTCAGTAAGCTACATGAACACTGGGTCTTTCAGCTGTTCAGTAAGCTACATGAACACTGGGTCTTTCAGCTGTTCAGTAAGCTACATGAACACTGGGTCTTTCAGCTGTTCAGTAAGCTACATGAACACTGGGTCTTTCAGCTGTTCAGTAAGCTACATGAACACTGGGCCTCTTAGTTGTTTAGTAAGTTACATTAACACTAAGTCATTCAGCTGTTTAGTAAGCTACATGAACACTGGGTCTTTCAGCTGTTCAGTAAGCTACATGAACACTGGGTCTTTCAGCTGTTCAGTAAGCTACATGAACACTGGGTCTTTCAGCTGTTCAGTAAGCTACATGAACACTGGGTCTTTCAGCTGTTCAGTAAGCTACATGAACACTGGGTCTTTCAGCTGTTCAGTAAGCTACATGAACACTGGGTCTTTCAGCTGTTCAGTAAGCTACATGAACACTGGGTCTTTCAGCTGTTCAGTAAGCTACATGAACACTGGGTCTTTCAGCTGTTCAGTAAGCTACATGAACACTGGGCCTCTTAGTTGTTTAGTAAGTTACATTAACACTAAGTCATTCAGCTGTTTAGTAAGCTACATGAACACTGGGTCTTTCAGCTGTTCAGTAAGCTACATGAACACTGGGTCTTTCAGCTGTTCAGTAAGCTACATGAACACTGGGTCTTTCAGCTGTTCAGTAAGCTACATGAACACTGGGTCTTTCAGCTGTTCAGTAAGCTACATGAACACTGGGTCTTTCAGCTGTTCAGTAAGCTACATGAACACTGGGCCTCTTAGTTGTTTAGTAAGTTACATTAACACTAAGTCATTCAGCTGTTTAGTAAGCTACATGAACACTGGGTCTTTCAGCTGTTCAGTAAGCTACATGAACACTGGGCCTCTTAGTTGTTTAGTAAGTTACATTAACACTAAGTCATTCAGCTGTTTAGTAAGCTACATGAACACTGGGTCTTTCAGCTGTTCAGTAAGCTACATGAACACTGGGTCTTTCAGCTGTTCAGTAAGCTACATGAACACTGGGTCTTTCAGCTGTTCAGTAAGCTACATGAACACTGGGTCTTTCAGCTGTTCAGTAAGCTACATGAACACTGGGTCTTTCAGCTGTTCAGTAAGCTACATGAACACTGGGCCTCTTAGTTGTTTAGTAAGTTACATTAACACTAAGTCATTCAGCTGTTTAGTAAGCTACATGAACACTGGGTCTTTCAGCTGTTCAGTAAGCTACATGAACACTGGGTCTTTCAGCTGTTCAGTAAGCAACATTACCACTGGGCCTCTTAGTTGTTTAGTAAGTTACATTAACACTAAGTCATTCAGCTGTTTAGTAAGCTACATTAACACTGGACGTCTCAGCTATTCAAAACACTACCTTACCAGTGGGTCTGTCATCGGTTCGACAAGCTACATAACACTGGGCCTTTCAGCTGTTTGAAAAGCTACATTACACTGGGTCTCTCAGCTGTTTGAAAAGCTACATAACACTGGGCCTCTCAGCTGGTTGGAGACCGGGCCCCACCTATTAGACTGTCTTTGAGCCCCTTCAGTGGCAGTTACACTCAGCTACAGTTCCCACTTCTATAATCAGGACATGTCCTCCTCCACCCTTCGCACAATCCTCTTCTTCCGACTGGTCCTTGGTGTGCTCCAATAACACAATGCAGTATCCAGTCACATGGGACACCTTGTGTTTTCACGCCTCTCTCCCATTCCCTGAGTGGTTAGTGTCTGGGACAGTCTAAACCTGTCCCCGGTGCCCTACTGTGTCCATCTCAGTACATGGACTCACTGTCTCTGAGGTTTCCAAATGGCAGACTGAAGGTGCTACCCAGTCTCTTGGTGACTCCGCCCCCGTCCCGATTCTTCTTCCGGTTCCAGTTGAGTAAGGAGGCAGAACTCTGGCCCTTAGCCCCGCCCATGCTCCGTTGCCGAGCGTTCTCTTTATCTCCGCTGGGCGAAAGCATGGCTGACCTTCTCTCCACCTGAACACACACGGGAAAACTCAACTCCAGAACTCAACACTCAGCCGGAAATAACACAGACGTGCATGCATAAAAACACCCACCACACGCAAACTGACGAGCATGAGTACTCGTATACACACACACACAGAGGGATGGACAGAGAACGAGAGACAGCCCCTACCTGTGCGTCGTGTGTGTGCAGTGTGATGACGCTGAGCTCCACTCCTCTGTCACCACCGCTCTTCAGGAGGTGGACCACCTCTCCATGTTTGGCCCACTTACAATCTTCCCCATCAACAGCCACTATGTAGTCCCCCTCCCTGAGACCTGCCTCCTGACCACACACACACACACACACACGTGTATTTCAGTGGTGCACGAATAAGACGACACAGGAAAGCAACAGCAGAGGAAAGTGTTAATGTGGTGAGAGCGGAAGCTAGCAGCTGTCTGACCTCGGCACACCCTCCTGGTACCACTCCAGCCACCAGGACCGGAGAGTCTCCTCTGAGAGTCAGCCCCAGACAGCCCTCGCCTCGCTGGAGGCACACCACGCGTACCGGACCCCAGCGCGCCCGCGCACAGAACACTGAGAGGGGACCCTGCCGAGCACACAGGAGGAGTCGGGCCATCGTCATCAGTGTCCCCATCATCTCACCACCAATGAATGTAATCAAGACTCCTACCAGCCTCTGGAAGATGTCTGTGACTGAGACCATGAAGAAGTTGGGCGTAATTATATCCGGCTTCTGATGGGACTGAGCTAAGGAGAGAAAAAAGAACAATACCAGTTTCATCACCTCATTGAACAACTCACGAAAACACCCACACATCCTCCTGCATGTTTCTCAAACTACGGGTCGGGACTAAATTGTTATTTTTAAAGAAACTAGTTGTTTCTATTTTTTCTTCATTTAAACATGTCTCTGGAACTGTTTAAGCTATCGTAACGGCTACAAGCTTTCCCTTACACTTGATGCATGAGTGATGGAAAAGTGTTTTTGACGTGCCAAATGACAATGTCCAGTTGGAAGTAAAAGTTTGGCCGATGCTCTCATTTAATGAATACAATTATAATCAGACAAATAAAAGGTCACAACACACTCACAGTGTATTTCAGGGGCTTCTGCTGTCTCATCAAAGTCATCCTCTTGATCCATCTCAGAGTATTTGTCCAGAGAGCGTTTGTGCGTGAAGGACAGAACCTCCTGAAGAATGTCCATCTTCCTCAGGATCTTACACATACTGTGAACTCTCATGGCCTCTTCATGTCTGATCACCGCCCGACGGAGATGGGCCTTTCCTACAACACACACAAACATGCACACACACACACACACACACAGACGGTAGTAGTAGGTTCTTCTACTTCCACTGTGCACATTGTGTGTGTGTGTGTGTGTGTGTGTGTGTGCGTGCGTGTTTGTGCATGTGTGCATTCTCTCACCCAGTTTGCGTCTCTCCTCAGGCTCTCTGAGGACCTGGCTGAGAGTGGGTTTTGCAGGAGTTGTGACATGGAACTGGAGGAAAAACTTCTCTGTTTCTTCATCACAATCTTCATCTTGAACTGACTCTATGGAACACAATACAGTCAAATACAGTCATACTGAACTCTGTACCCCAGGTCTTCCGCTAGCTGGCTATAACCGGCATTTTGCTCATAGAAGTGTGCACCATGAAAATAAATAACTCATCTTTTCCCAGGTCTGGTGACGGCCCCAGTTTTGAGGCAATTGTCAGGCTGATTTTCAACGGGGCAAAATGACTGCCTCTGTAGTTGTAGACAAAACCAATGACATTCGCCTACAGATGTACAGTGGGGAGAACAAGTATTTGATAACCTGTGAAATCGGTTGTGTTTCCCCACTTACAAAGCATGTAGAAGACTAATTTTTTATCATAGGTACTCTTCAACTGTGAGTGATGGAATCTTATACAAAAATCCAGAAAATCACATTGTATGATTTTTCAGTAATTCATTTAAATTTTATTGCAAGACATAAGTATTTGATAAATCAGAAAAGCAGAACTTAATATTTGGTACAGAAACCTTTGATTGAAATTACAGAGATCATATGTTTCCTGTAGTTCTTGACCAGGTTTGCACACACTTTTGGCCCACTCCTCCATACAGACCTTCTACAGATTCTTCAGGTTACGGGGCTGTCGCTGGGCAATACAGACTTTCAGCTCCCTCCAAAGATTTTCTATTGGGTTCAGGTCTGGAGAATGGCTAGGCCACTCCAGGACCTTGAGATGCTTCTTACGGAGCCCCTCCTTAGTTGCCCTGGCTGTGTGTTTCGGGTCGTTGTCATGCTGGAAGACCCAGCCATCTTCAATGCTCTTACTGAGGGAAGGAGGTTGTTGGCCAAGATCTCACGATACATGGCCCCATCCATCCTCCCCGCAATACGGTGCAGTCGTCCTGTCCCCTTTTGCAGAAAAGCATCCCCAAAGAATGATGTTTCCACCTCCATGCTTGGGATGGTGTTCTTGGGGTTGTACTCATCCTTCTTCTTCCTCCAAACATGAGTTTAGACCAAAAAGCTCTATTTTTGTCTCATCAGACCACATGACCTTCTCCCATTCCTCCTCTGGATCATCCAGATGGTCACTGGCAAACTTCAGACGGGCCTGGACATGCGCTGGCTTGAGCAGGGGGACCTTGCGTGCGCTGCAGGATTATAATCCATGATGGCGTTGTGTGTTACTAATGGTTTTCTTTGAGACTGTGGTCCCAGCTCTCTTCAGGTCATTGACCAGGTCCTGCTGTGTAGTTCTGGGCTGATCCCTCACCTTCCTCATGATCATTGAAGCCCCACAAGGTGAGATCTTGCATGGAGCCCCAGACCGAGGGAGATTGACCGTCATCTTGAACTTCTTCCATTTTCTAATAATTGCGCCAACTGTTGTTGCCTTCTCACCAAGCTGCTTGCCTATTGTCCTGTAGCCCATCCCTGCCTTGTGCAGGTCTACAATTGTATCCCTGATGTCCTTACACGGCTCTCTGGTCTTGGTCATTGTGGAGAGGTTGGAGTCTGTTTGATTGTGTGTTTGGACAGGTGTCTTTTATACAGGTAACGAGTTCAAACAGGTGTAGTTAATACAGGTAATGAGTGGAGAAAAGGAGGGCTTCTTAAAGAAAAACTAACAGGTCTGTGAGAGCTGGAATTCTTACTGGTTGGTAGGTGATAAAATACTTATGTCATGCAATAAAATGCAAATTAATTATTTAAAAATCATACAATGCGATTTTCTGGATTTCTGTTTAAGATTCAGTCTCTCACAGTTGAAGAGTACCTATGATAAAAATTACAGACCTCGACATGCTTTGTAAGTAGGAAATACTTGTTCTCCCCACTGTATATGTATATATATATATATACGCTCATAATCCTGTATTGTGTGCAATATACTGTACGTGGATTTATTCTCCAAAATAACCTGTTATGTTATAAGAACATTGTAACTTTATTTTATTGTATGAAACATGTTGGCTAACATTTGAAAACAACTACATATACAGGTGCTGGTCATAAAATTAGAATATCATCAAAAAGTTGATTAATTTCAGTAATTCCATTCAAAAAGTGAAACTTGTATAATGTATACATTCATTCCACACAGACTGATATATTTCAAGTGTTTATTTCTTTTAATTTTGATGATTACTGACAACTAATGAAAACCCCAAATTCAGTATCTCAGAAAATTAGAATATTTTGAAAAGGTTCAATATTGAAGACACCTGGTGCCACACTCTAATCAGCTAATTAACCCAAAACACCTGCAAGGCCTTTAAATGGTCTCTCAGTCTAGTTCTGTAGGCAACACAATCATGGGGAAGACTGCTGACTTGACAGCTGTGCAAAAGACGACCATTGACACCTTGCACAAGGAGGGTAAGACAAAAAAGGTCATAAGCTGAAGAGGCTGGCTGTTCACAGAGCTCTGTGTCCAAGCACATTAATAGAGAGGCGAAGGGAAGGAAAAGATGTGGTAGAAAAAAAGTGTACAAGCAATAGGGATAACCGCACCCTGGAGAGGATTGTGAAACAAAACCCATTCAAAAATGTGGTGGAGATTCACAAAGAGTGGACTGTAGCTGGAGTCAGTGCTTCAAGAACCACCACGCACAGACGTATGCAAGACATGGGATTCAGCTGTCGCATTCCTTGTGTCAAGCCACTCTTGAACAAGATACAGCGTCAGAAGCATCTCGCCTGGGCTAAAGACAAAAAGGACTGGACTGCTGCTGAGTTATGTTCTCTGATGAAAGTACATTTTGCATTCCTTTGGAAATCATGGTTCCAGAGTCTGGAGGAAGAGAGGAGAGGCACAGAATGCATGTTGCTTGAAGTCCAGTGTAAAGTTTCCACAGTCAGTGATGTTTGGGGTGCCATGTCATCTGCTGGTGTTGGTCCACTGTGTTTTCTGAGGTCCAAGGTCAACGCAGCCGTCTACCAGGAAGTTTTAGAGCACTTCATGCTTCCTGCTGCTGACCAACTTTATGGAGATGCAGATATCATTTTCCAACAGAACTTGGCACCTGCACACAATGCCAAATCAACCAGTACCTGGTTTAAGGACCATGGTATCCCTGTTCTTAATTGGCCAGCAAACTCACCTGACCTTAACCCTATAGAAAATCTATGGGGTATTGTGAAGAGGAAGATGTGATATACCAGACCCAACAATGCAGAAGAGCTGAAGGCCACTATCAGAGCAACCTGGGCTCTCATAACACCTGAGCAGTGCCACATACTGATCGACTCCATACCACGCCGCATTGCTGCAGTAATTCAGGCAAAAGGAGCCCCAACTAAGTATTGAGTGCTGTACATGCTCATACTTTTCATGTTCATACTTTTCAGTTGGCCAACATTTCTAAAAAATATTGTATTGGTCTTAAGTAATATTCTAATTTTCTGAGATACTGAATTTGGGATTTTCATTAGTTGTTAGTTATAATCATCACAATTAAAAGAAATAAACATTTGAAATATATCAGTCTGTGTGGAATGAATAAATATAATATACAAGTTTCACTTTTTGAATGGAATTACTGAAATAAATGATGATATACAATAAAATAAAGTTACAATGTTCTTATAACATAACAGGTTTTTTTGGAGAATAAATCCACGTACAGTATATTGCACACAATACAGGATTATGAGCGTATATATATATATATATATATACAGTGGGGAGAACAAGTATTTGATACACTGCCGATTTTGCAGGTTTTCCTACTTAGAAAGCATGTAGAGGTCTGTAATTTCTATCATAGGTATCATAAGTATTTGATGATATTCTAATTTTATGACCAGCACCTGTAATTGATTCCAATTAGATCACAGTGTTGCTATATGTGTCCGGTACATCTCTCAAATGTCCAGGAAAATAATGCTTGTCAAAGGTTCCTTATGGAAGCCCTGCTGCACACACACACACACAAACGATAATGGCAATGGCCGCACCCAGACACACACGCGGTCAAAATGTAGTGAACCGGTGCTGCTAAACGGTACATACGTGTGTGGTTGCAGAGAGCCACAGCAGCGTAGTAGTGGGACAAGGCTCTGAAGTGCTCCGCCTTCACCTGAACCATGGAGGCCCAGGAGAACGGGACGTAGTCCTTCACCATGGGCTGGGTCATGGTCTGGAGAACCAAGCTATACACATCTGACACCTGGACGGCACACACACAGGCAGACGACCAGAGGGGGGTTTCAGGGATGGGTACATCGTTCATACCTTAATCAAACCCAAACTTCACGCCTAAACCTAAAACCGAACCAGGCCAAAGTCTTTTGAAATGCAATTAATCCGTAGATTTTAGTGAGGTTCGGTCCTGAAAATGTAGGAAAACAAGGATACACACATGAACACACACACACACGTCCCCTCACCCGGGCTGCCTCCTGAGCCACCTGTAGTTGGGAGGTGAAGTGTGTGTCCTGCGTCGTGAGTGTGACCCGTTCGAACACACACTCCTGCACCTGGGCGATCATCAGCCGGACCAGCATGCACAACGACGGGCCACTCATATCCAGACTGGGAGCGTTGGAGAAGTTCTCCTTCAGGTAGTGAAAGGCCCCTACACACAACACACACGTCAGCCACATGAAATAACCGCAGATGAAACCCATTCATCCGAACAGACTAGGACCGATGTGTGTGTGTGTGTGTGTGAATAGTGCAGATGAAACCCATTCATAATAACAGACGAGGACCGATGTGTGTGTGTGTGTGAACAGTGCAGATGAAACCCATTCATAATAACAGACGAGGACCGATGTGTGTGTGTGTGTGTGTGAACAGTGCAGATGAAACCCATTCATAATAACAGACGAGGACCGATGTGTGTGTGTGTGTGTGTGTGTGAACAGTGCAGATGAAACCCATTCATAATAACAGACGAGGACCGATGTGTGTGTGTGTGTGGGTGAACAGTGCAGATGAAACCCATTCATAATAACAGACGAGGACCGATGTGTGTGTGTATGTGTGAACACTGCAGATGAAACCCATTCATAATAACAGATGAGGACCGATGTGTGTGTGTGTGTGTGAACAGTGCAGATGAAACCCATTCATAATAACAGACGAGGACCGATGTGTGTGTGTGTGAACAGGGCAGAATGTTGGAGGGTTGCTGCCCGTCAGTGTTTCTCTGTTTTCAGGCCTACCTGCGGCTCTCTGGAAGGCATCTATTGCCCGGTCTATGCCAGCAGTGGCTGAGCGGTCCTGTCTGGCTCCTATCTGTGTGTAGAGAGCCGCTACGTTGAACAGAACACTGCCCTTCTCAAATGCCAAGGCCCGCTGGCAGGATGGAACGCCAGTTAAAGAGTCATACCTAGAGACAGTGGAGGGGGGTTAGACAGGAACCAGAGAGGAATAAGACGTGTGTGTGTGTGTGTGTGCGTGTACCAGTGGAAGTGGACTCCCAGGTTTCTGTGAGGGGGGAAGAATCTCTGGTCGAGGTAGTACAGCTGGTTATAATACTCCACCAACAGCTCCAAGCCCGCCTGGTTACGGCTGGGAGTACGCATGGCCTGGTGATGACACAGACACTATGTCAGCACACACAGGACACACTAATATTAACACACACTTGGTACAACACAGAATGATGATCTGACTTCATATAACATCTGTGGACATGGTGTTTCTTCCCAAGACAGAGTGTCATGTCACGTATCTATGGAGTATAAACAACCAGTCAGCCAGTTTATGGATAAAGCTACAGGCACTAGGGGGCAGTGTCTTCAACACTAGACGTTTTCTAACCTGTCTGAGCTCCATGAACTCCTTGATCTCCTTCTCAAACAGGGAGCCGTCCTCTCCGTAGTGCTCACAGATGAAGTCCTGACAGAGGACAGCATGTCACTTTAAAAAACAGAGATGGAAGACAGAAGAAGACGGGGACATGTTTTTCTCCTCACCTTGAGAGGGACAGTGAGGTCCACATCCTTGGTCTCCTTCAGACCCAGTGGGATCATGGGAACATTAATGGATTCGCTTACGGGGACAGAAAGAGAGAAGGAGAAAGAAACACTGGTGTTAAATGACAGATGTTACACACCACCACAGACAAACCCAACTCTGCCTTCCACCCCTCACCACTCCCCCATCTCCTAATCATTATTGTGACAGTTACCAGAATGTGCTAAAACCCTTACCCCACTATCATCCCAACACAGCCTAACAACACCCCCTCCAACACAGCCTAATAACACCCCCTCCAACACAGCCTAATAACACCCCCTCCAACACAGCCTAACAACACCCCCTCCAACACAGCCTAATAACACCCCCTCCAACACAGCCTAATGACACCCCCTCCAACACAGCCTAATAACACCCCCTCCAACACAGCCTAATAACTCCCCCTCCAACACAGCCTAACAACACCCCCTCCAACACAGCCTAGTAACACACCCTCCAACACAGCCTAATAACACCCCCTCCAACACAGCCTAACAACACCCCCTCCAACACAGCCTAATAACACCCCCTCCAACACAGCCTAATAACACCCCCTCCAACACAGCCTAATAACACCCCCTCCAACACAGCCTAATAACACCCCCTCCAACACAGCCTAATGACACCCCCTCCAACACAGCCTAATAACACCCCCTCCAACACAGCCTAATAACACCCCCTCCAACACAGCCTAATAACACCCCCTCCAACCCAGCCTAATAACACCCCCTCCAACCCAGCCTAATAACACCCCCTCCAACCCAGCCTAATAACACCCCCTCCAACCCAGCCTAATAACACCCCCTCCAACACAGCCTAATAACACCCCCTCCAACACAGCCTAATAACACCCCCTCCAACACAGCCTAATAACACCCCCTCCAACACAGCCTAATGACACCCCCTCCAACACAGCCTAATAACATCCCCTCCAACACAGCCTAATAACAACCCCTCCAACCCAGCCTAATAACACCCCCTCCAACACAGCCTAATAACACCCCCTCCAACACAGCCTAATAACACCCCCTCCAACACAGCCTAATAACACCCCCTCCAAACACAGCCTAATTACACTCCCTCCAACACAGCCTAATAACACCCCCTCCAACACAGCCTAATAACACCCCCTCCAACACAGCCTAATAACACCCCCTCCAACACAGCCTAATGACACCCCCTCCAACCCAGCCTAATGACACCCCCTCCAACACAGCCTAATAACATCCCCTCCAACACAGCCTAATAACACCCCCTCCAACCCAGCCTAATAACACCCCCTCCAACACAGCCTAATAACACCCCCTCCAACACAGCCTAATAACACCCCCTCCAACACAGCCTAATGACACCCCCTCCAACCCAGCCTAATGACACCCCCTCCAACACAGCCTAATAACATCCCCTCCAACACAGCCTAATAACACCCCCTCCAACCCAGCCTAATAACACCCCCTCCAACACAGCCTAATAACACCCCCTCCAACACAGCCTAATAACACCCCCTCCAACACAGCCTAATAACACCCCCTCCAACACAGCCTAATTACACTCCCTCCAACACAGCCTAATAGCACCCCCTCCAACACAACTTAATAACACATCCTGCCTCCTCCCCACACCCCCACACCCCAACACAGCCTAATAACACCCCCCTCTAAAATAACCTAATAACACCCCCTCCAACCCAGCCTAATAACACCCCCTCCAACCCAGCCTAATAACACCCCCTCAAACACAGCCTAATAACACCCCCTCCAACCCAGCCTAATAACACCCCCTCCAACCCAGCCTAATAACACCCCCTCCAACCCAGCCTAATAACACCCCCTCCAACCCAGCCTAATAACACCCCCTCAAACACAGCCTAATAACACCCCCTCCAACCCAGCCTAATAACACCCCCTCCAACCCAGCCTAATAACACCCCCTCCAACCCAGCCTAATAACAACCCCTCCAACCCAGCCTAATAACACCCCCTCCAACCCAGCCTAATAACACCCCCTCAAACACAGCCTAATAACATACCCTGCCTCCACCCCACACCCCAATACCAAAACACAACCTCATAACACCCCCCTCTAAAATAACCTAATAAAACCCCCTCCAACACAACTTAATAACATACCCTGCCTCCACCCCACACCCCAATACCCCAACACAACCTAATAACACCCCCCTCCCCAACCCCCAAATACAGCGTAATAACACACACCTCCCCTCTCCCCAACCCCCAATACCAAAACACAGGCACCCCTCTCACCCCACACAGTCACATAAACACACATACACACACACACACACATACTCAAGCTCACAGACACACACACAAACTCACGCTCACACACACACACACAGGTCCCTGCCTCATCACTAACATTCCAGGCCAGTCTAATTCATGTGAAATAGGCCATCAAATCATTGTTCCCCCTCCCCCACAGTGTGTTACCTCTCTGTCTGGTACACCTCCATGTTGCTGTTGAGTTCCTCTAGCTCCTCCTTAAGCAGCTGCAGGTTGGAGTTGACAAAGCTCAGCTCTAAAGCCACAGTCTCCTTTACCTTGTTGTTAGTGGTGGCCCTGCAACACACAAGCACACACTTGAGATATGTGAAAAAATGTAAATTGATGTTGTTGTTTTTGGTGACCAAACACAAATCATCAAACTCATTCTTAGAAAACTCAAAGCAACATCCTCAACCTGGCCGCCAATTCACAATCTTAGGATGCAGAAAGGACTTCTCTGACCACGGAGCTCTGCATCAGCTTGATGTGCCCAGTGTATCTTCTACGTACAACCATGCAAGCCCATGGGTTAATGGACTTTTTAGGTCGCTGCGTGTGTTTATTAGTGTTTATTAGTAAGACACATAACTCCAGTTTTGTCAAAAAATACATAGTAGGGCCAGAGAAATCACCTGTGACACGTGAACAAACAACGTTACACTGTTAGAAATAATGATTTTTCATTGAAATAATAATTATGTCCTTCAGACTTTGCTTTCGTCAAAGAATCCTCCATTTGCAGCAAATTAGTCTTACAGACCTTTGGCATTCTAGTTGTCTGTTTGTTGAGGCAATCTGAAGAGATTCACCCCATGCTTCCTGAAGCAACTCCCACAAGTTAGATTGGCTTAATGAGCACTTCTTACGTACCATACGGTCAGGCTGCTCCCACAACAGCTCAATACAGTGACTGTGCTGGCCACTTCATTATACACAGAATACCAGCTGACTGCTTCTTCCCTAAATAGTTCTTGCATAGTTTGGGGCTGTGCTTTGGGTCATTGTCCTGTTGGAGGAGGAAATATACTCCAATCAAGTGCTGTCCACAGGGTATGGCATGGTGTTGCAAAATGGAGTCATAGCCTTCCTTATTCTAGATCCCTTTTACTATGTACAAATCTCCCACTCTGTTGTGCACCAGGGCCTCCCACTCCTCTTTCTATTCTGGTTAGACAGTTGGCGCTGTTCTATTACACAGCGTTGTACGAGATCTTTCATTTCTTGGCAATTTCTCCCATGGAACAGCCTTCATTGCTCAGAACAAGAATAGGTTTTCTAATGATCAATCAGCCTTTTAAAATGATAAACTTGGATTAGCAAACACTGCGTCACACTGGAACACAGGACTGATGGTTGCTGATATGGGGCTCTGTACGCCTACGTTGACATTCCATTACAAATCATCCGTTTCCAGCTACAATAGTCATTAACAACATTAACAATGTCTACACTGTATTTCCAATCAATTTGATTATATTTTAATGGACAAAATGTTTTATTTTCTTTTGAAAACATATACTATTAAAGCATCATAACTTCAAGAGAAAAGCTGTTTCTTTTCTAGCCATAGGTCCCAGTCTTACTTTCAGTGTCACACTCCCAGTAAAATCTCCTGTATTGCTCAGATTTCCAGGAATGAACCGAGAGATGTTATCCTCTACAGGATTAGACTAGTTATCAACTCTCTGTCTTCATTACTAGAAATCTCTTCCCACACTGGTCTGTTACCCCAGCATGCCAGCACATAATCTGACGTCTTCATCAGCCAATCCCAAGCTCTAATGAGATATACACCCCCCGTTCTCCCATCATCCCTCATTAGCCTGTCGCTCTCTTCTCCTCCCTCTAACTACCACTGAAAACCAGTTCACTGAAAACAGCTCATCATCTGTGTGAGACAACAACTCAATATGCGTGTGTGTGTGTGTGTGTGTGTTTGAGTGCATTCTTGCTTAACTATGCTTGTGAGTACATAATAGTTAGAATTAGTATTAGGATTTTATGGGTTAGGGTTAAGGTTGTGTGGGTATGTGTGTGTGTGTGTGTGTGAGTCAGTGTGAGTGTGTGTGACCGACTGTCTGGCTTTGAACCCAAGTGAGCGTACACCTAGTCAGGGAAAGTAAAGTCTTCATGTCTAAGAGCAGGATAGACTACTAATCATCTAAGGTTGTAAAACCAAACTATCTTTTTACACATTTATACTAGGCTACTGGTCGGGACAAACATGTCTCCCAATTATACCAGGAAAATTGGGGATGAGTTGGGTAGACAGCTGTTCTCCCTGGGAATCTCCATGCTGGCCTGGGAATGGGAAGGCACCAGACACAAAGCCTGTTGATTGGTAGCTTACTGGGGGATCCAGCGTCTTTGTCTTGGTGACCCTGTCACAATGAAATGGGGAGGCTGGGTGACGCCGAGGTATGCTATTACCCCCATCCCAAACGTCACTGTCATCTAGAGTTATGTCCAGGGCATCAAACAAACACCTGCCAAATGTGGGTATATTGTGAAATTCGCAAGACACTTGTCTTGTGTATGAGTGCATGCAAGTTGAGATTCATAGTACAAGAAAATTCTACAACTGATGATTTCAAAGTAGTTCTGCAATTCAGCTAAATAGCTGTGCTATTTCAACAACGCTCAACAACACTGTGCTCACTGACTGTACAGCAGCCTAACAGAATGGAGTGTTGAAAGATTCATCCCCAGTGCGATGGTACCCAAAAATCGCGTGAAGGGAGTGTTTCTGTGGTATTTACTTTTTTATTTTATTAAAATATTTAACATCTTGGTGGTTTTCAATGTTATATTGAGTTCATACTCTAACTGCTAGCAAAGATGTACAATTATTATGATATAGTCAGGTTCAAACTGGCAAGTGGCAGTGGATAAACATTTCCCCACAGACCCAAGAGTGCTGTTAGCTCTGTTACCACGGTAAACTCCGGTCCTTAAAGGCGCAGCAGTAAATGTGTCATCTTTGATTTTAGCTTAGACAAACGTCCAAAATTGTTTGGAAATTGAGCAATAGAATTATTACGTGAAATACATGTTTTGTTACAGATTAAGAAATATTACATATTGTGATTCATGGCATGGAGGGGGGCATGCTAAATAATCTAACTGACTGGTAGATGTTTTATCTAAAAGGTGAACCAACAAAGTACATTTTAGGCCCTGGTTGTGTCAATCGGGCCACATTGCCATTCAGAAGTACAATTCCTTGTCGTAGCCTAAATAAACCATGTATCAACTCTGAATGAACTATTAAAATCTGGTGAATACGTGGACAGGGCTGTGTAAACCTTTAAAAGATTAATGGAATCTCAGAATGCAGACACTTTAAAATAGAATGTATTGAACATGGTAGGAAAACCCAGTGGCATTGAACTGGGGTCCCATCAAATGGTTCCCATGTAGTTTAGTTGGTAGAGCATGGCACACGCAACACCAGGATAGGTGTTTGATTTCCATGGAAGTTGAGTATTAAAACGTATGAAAATGTATGTGCACTAATTATTGTACACTGCAGTGGATATGAAAACCGGCTACGTGAATACATTAAAAAAATATGATAATAATATATATATATATATATATAACATAACATTAATTTGGCCAAGTATATCCTGAGACATAGAATTAATCATTGGTTTCTATACTCCTCCCACTTTCTGAAACCGAACCTAAATGCCAATATGTGTTCAGGGCTGAATGCTAAATGATATCCATGTTCTGGTTGAGATGGAGCAGCTTTCACCAAAATTTCTTAATTCGTAACTAAAACTTGCCTACATTATTATACTTTTTTTTTCTTGCCCAGACATCAAAAGTAATCTGATGTAGTTTTGAGGGGACTAAACAGAATTAGGCTTAAAAATAAAACGGACTTGGGTGCATGAAATCTCTACTCATTCAATGACTACATTTACTCTTTCTTTCCCTTACGCTAGCTTTTCTTAAAACCTAATTAAGTGGGATGAAAAAAAATTAAGTAAGAAGCGTGAGGGTTGACAAAAACACACAAACATAGACACACACACTAGACAGTTAGTTTCCTTTCAATTAGCTTGATGTTGTTCGGGTGTTTATCTTATTAGAGCCTGACTCAGCCAAACAGACCACTAAAGAAGAAGAAAGCACACTGCTATAATTAAGTGCCACTTATCCTCCTCATCTCCCCCTCATCCCCTCCTCTGTTCCTCCTCTTCCCAGATGAATGTCTGAGAGAGGGAGAATGAGAGAGGAAGAGCGGGATCCCAACATATCTTATCAGACATAGGGCTACACCAACAGTCAAACCACCCTACATGTGATGAATTTGATGAACTAGGGTTTTGGAAGAAAAGGAGAGGATCAGGATGATGCTAATGCCCTCGGAGGGTTTTGTTTCTTTTAAAACCCAGCTCAGCTTTGATGTCCTGCCACCAGAAGTTGAAATAAAATCTTAATTATTTGAAAGGAGGTCGACTAAGAACAGGAAGAATTATTACCACTGTTTCACTTTGAAATCGAAGATACATTTAAAACATTTACAGTCATCTCCAAAACAAATTGAGATTTTTGATGAAGATGGGTAAATAGGCTGTACAAAGGTAATTAATTATATTGTATTTTTCTAACATGGTGAATATATTGTACTTCATCAATAAATTAAAATAATTTTCCTAAGGATGAGGGCAACGACCATTCCTTCATACAAAATCCACATTTTGGTCTGCGCTAAAGAGAGCAAAATGTAATTTTCATTAAACCACAGCACCAGTGCCAAGTTTAGCATACACCATGCACTTTGTAGATCCCAGTAAAGCCTTTTATTCATCCAAGTCTTCCAAATGGGCTATTGGCAGAAAGGTCACATCTACTTGGAGACAAATTGTAGATTTTAAGATTCATTTATTTTTCTTGGCACCTGTTTCTAAAGTATTTTTTAATTTGTGAGTTATTTGCTTTTCCGGTAAGTGATAAATGACAAGCGGATTTGAAATACAGACAGGTGACATATTAAAGGAAATATCTGAAAATATGAGTGGAGGAACCAAACAAATGCAGATGCTTCCATACAGGTGTACTGCATTAACAGTTAATATCATGTTGTGCTCTGTGACATGCATATTGTCACAGAGCACAATATTCTGAGCAGACGCAGCTGACCACAATTTGGGATCAAGAGGGCAAGAAGAAAAGATCTAAGTGACAGGAGTTTCAGTCACAAAGACTGCTCAACCAACTGGCTAGTGTTTCAGTAGGAAGATTTCAGTTTGTTTTTCAATTGAATTGTTCACTTTATTGGTCACATTAAAGGTAGAAAAAGTTCTGATAAAATTTGTTATCTTTGTCTCATTCTTTTACATCACAAGAACCTGGCATTTGAACAGGGGTGTGTAGACTTTTTATATCCACTTTATATCTTTAGCAAAAAATATTAATAATATAGTGGCTCATTATCTATGTTATTGGTTTTGCATCTTTTATTTTGGATGTGAATGTATTTAATAAAACAATATGAGCATATCATTACAAAGTGGAATGCAGCATTGAGACACTGGCAGACGTTTCACACATTGTGATTTTGTTTTGCCTATAAGACCTGGGAAAATGTGACCTTACATAATTGCCTTTCTTGCAACCCAATATACTTTTACATGGCTAGTGACTTTCTTTTCAATACCCCAGAAAATATAAAAAATGACAGGCAACTTAGACACTGAAAAGCTGTTTGTAGAGATAAAAAAATACTGCAGACAACAATTATAGATATAATACCAGTAAGGCTGGGTGGTATGGATGGCAGAAATGGTACACAAGGATATATAATAAATATACTAATAAATATTTCCCACGGACTGGATTTGCCCATGTTTTGTGTGCAACGGTAGGCTAGAGTATGGAATGTAAAGTGCTACATTGTCCCTGAAATGTAGTCCAGAGTCAAGACAAAACAATTTCACAAATGTATGTCAGCCCCATTAGGATGTGTACAATTTCGAACATCTTCAACCACAACTCACAGTAAGTTTTTAATCCAGAAAAAAATTTCACCCATTTTTTCATTGTGCAGGCTTAAAACCAGTGATGGCATATCAAAAGGATTATCAGTCTTGATTTTCTTGGACCTTAATAGACTATTGTTTTGTTTCCTCAACATCCCTATTTAGAAGTTACAAAATATTTTGTTAGACAAAAGACTAAAGTTTATTATTATTATCTAGCATTATAAACTACCTTCCAACCTGAGTTTTCCTGCAATTGCATATCAAATATTGTAAAGGGCTTGGTTGCGGTTCACAAACAGAACTGTCTAAATGACAAGTTAAGATAACAGGAATCACATTTGCAGGCTGGAAATACACAAAACCCACACCTACACACACACCATGGGACACAAACAGAGCAATAAAACAGGGTGGTGTGTGTTTGCTTCCCCATTCGGCCTACAGTACAATAATGTTTGTATGAGATAGAGCTCAATGTTTTCACTGGTACAGGGCTCTGGGGTCCTCCAAATTAGTAGGCCATTCCTGGTAGGAAATGTGTCCACTTGATCAGAGAACAAACTCCACCACTGGTGAAATAAAACTGCCCTTCATGGAGTTTTTCTAGTGTTGTGTGACTGTTCTGGTCTATCAATGTATTTTGCTAATTGATATGTTTTCTGTGGACCACAGGAAAAGTAGTAGAGTCTTTCGCAGCAGCTAATGGGTTACAAAGAAATAAATTTACCCAGCAACCCAGCTCACCTGAAAAGGTTTTCTGCCCCAGCCCTCATCCTCATCTCCTTGTTGATTTGCTGGTTAATACGAGCTCTGCGGTGCTGCAGCTTGCTGCGCTGGGTCTGACAACACGGATCACAACCCTGGAACCAGGTAGGTGCATATCCAAGACAGATGGAGGTTAATAACAACACAGATCACAACCCTGGAACCAGGTAGGTGCATATCCAAGACAGATGGAGGTTAATGACAACACAGATCACAACCCTGGAACCAGGTAGGTGCATATCCAAGACAGATGGAGGTTAATAACAACACAGATCACAACCCTGGAACCAGGTAGGGGCATATCCAAGACAGATGGAGGTTAATGACAACACAGATCACAACCCTGGAACCAGGTAGGGGCATATCCAAGACAGATGGAGGTTAATGACAACACAGATCACAACCCTGGAACCAGGTAGGTGCATATCCAAGACAGATGGAGGTTAATGACAACACAGATCACAACCCTGGAACCAGGTAGGGGCATATCCAAGACAGATGGAGGTTAATGACAACACAGATCACAACCCTGGAACCAGGTAGGGGCATATCCAAGACAGATGGAGGTTAATGACAACACAGATCACAACCCTGGAACCAGGTAGGTGCATATCCAAGACAGATGGAGGTTAATAACAACACAGATCACAACCCTGGAACCAGGTAGGTGCATATCCAAGACAGACGGAGGTTAATAACAACACAGATCACAACCCTGGAACCAGGTAGGTGCATATCCAAGACAGATGGAGGTTAATGACAACACAGATCACAACCCTGGAACCAGGTAGGTGCATATCCAAGACAGATGGAGGTTAATAACAACACAGATCACAACCCTGGAACCTGGTAGGTGCATATCCAAGACAGACGGAGGTTAATGTATTGCTGGGATGATGAACAGAAATGTACAAATACAAACAAACCAAACATTTATCAAGGAAATGTTGTTGATGTTGGTAATAGTGATAAGTAGTGGGGGTGTAGTGGTACGCAAAAGTCACAGTTCGATACGTACCGCAGATTTTAAGTTATGGTTCGTTACAATATACCAAGACATGCAAAACATAACAATGTTTTTCCAAACAGGAGACCTGAAGGAAACTGGAGGGTCCTATAAATCTGGCTTGTCGTTTGCATTCGCCATATTTATTTATGAGGCAGCATAACTGTGCATAACATGTGCAAGGCTACTTCAGGGTACAGTTCCAAAATCCGTCTTCGTGGGGAAACGCTGAGTTTAAAATGTTAGTTCCACACACAAACAAGAAACCAGGCAAGCCTAGTTCAGCCGGCCCGCAATAGAAAGTGCTGCCATCTCTAGATTCGAACCCGGTCACCCACGCGAAAGGCTGTGTCATCAACCACTACACCACACAGATGTACATTTTCCGGTTGTCTTTATAGCCTCTTGTCTCTATCCTGAACAAATCCTCTTGCCACTGGCCATTTTAATAGTTAATTGGCCCTTCGTGAATTACATTGATACAGTTAAACTGACTAACGTTTCTTACTAAGTTTACCTCCACCACAAATAGCGTCTATGTATTGCGTTTGCCACTAGCCGTTTGAACAGCATATTAGCCAGTAATAAGCTTTACTAACTTACTGGAATAGTCATAAGAATTGAGCAGTTGCTAGCGAGTCTGCCAAAGCTATTTCATTTCACAGCATAAGAAAACGTATTTTTTACTTTCATGGCAAACAAACATACTTCTTTCTTTCATTTGTGAATTACATTTATAAAATAACTATCAACAAAGGCAAAAACTAAACTTTTAATCAAGTGAAAAGACGAGAGAATCATGGAATAATTAATAAATGTTGTTGCTCTCAACAGATTCGAACTTAGGTCTTCCACTGTCTTTAACCACTACGCAATGGCATTACACGTTTCAGCAGTCGCTAGACTCCATTGAGAAACTAACGTTTCTTATTAAGTTTACCTCCTCCTTAGAGCCTATGAACTGTATTCCTTTTGCCACTGGCAGTTTTAACAGTTTATTAGCCAGTAATAGGCTAACTAGTATCTACTAACTTCCTAGAAATAATCATAAGAATTGAGCAATTTCTAGCGAGACTGAAGATTAACTTTTCCATGCCAGATACAGTTGCAATACAACTGTTTACAGTTTCAGTTAAGGCTCACTATAACGTAACTACTGTATGTTAAGCCAGCAAATGTGTTTGTCTATCCTGACCCAAAACGCATGCACGGATGCGTACTTCGAAAACCCACCAGAAACAGTCGGAATATAAACGTAAACTGTTTTATATCAGGCTTACTATAATGCAGATAATAACGGTTTTAACCAGCGAAGTTTTCGTCAATACAGAATAATTCTTTATGCATACTTCACATCGCCTGCAAGGAGATACGAACTTGGGACCTATAGTTCACAAGTCAGCTTCTCTAACCACTACGCTATTTAACAAAGGGCAGGCAGGCAGGCAGTCACTCAGTCACTCAGTAAGAGACATTCACTCTTCTTGCCCGGCTCCGCTTACGCGGTCTGGCATAAAGTAATGTGCGTAGTTAAAACTATACTGTATTCATTCAGATCACAGCGCGTACTGAACCAAACTGAATGGTTACAACGTCAATGAATGTCATCATCAATACGCTTTTCCAACACACAATGGATTAATCCTGAGACAGACACACATTTTCCAGGCACTATATATAGACTACTAAAGTAAAAACTCAACAGACCAACAGCCTATCGACCAAACAACCAGTCAACTTAAAAGGATTCCCTGGGATTTGTATTTCCTAATTACCTAAAATTAGTCAAACTGACGGACACCCCTTTTTATGTCTGTTCAGTTTAAAGAAAGCCGAGGTGCTGCATATATGAAAAATGGTTTACTTACCCAGAGTTTGTCCAACTCTGGGTAAGTAGGAACATATCAAAAAATGTCAAAATCAAGTGGTCAGCCATAAGGCCTAGTAGTTTTACCACTAACAAAAAAGTAACTGGCGCCCACTTCTTCTAGTTGTCATGCCTTTGTGTATAGTGTATAATAAGCATGTAACTAACAAGAGAGCATGAGCATGTAGGGTTTGGTGGACTCAATAGATTACATAACCCTGTCACAGATCAACATGATTTAGGGAGACCCGTGCACCTCCTTAGTTTCCTTCACAGATTAAGTATGGGTGATTAGAACCACCTGTCTCCATCACAGTTAGGATCAGATAGCCTACTGCTGGTAACAGGATCCCTGTGGCGATGGTTGCCAAGAGACCAAGCCCTGGCAGTTGTCGGTTGGTAACCTGCTGTGAGGTAAGTGCTCACACGTAGAGGCTGACGACCTCTAAGACCTCTTACACCTGACCTCAGCCTAACACCAATACAGCGACCACAAGTCATTAACGCCCTTCTCTCTTATTCTGTAATTTGATAAACTGAAGGAGGGGTGTGTCTCCCTACACACGGAATTCAGATACAAGGCCTAAACCATCACATATGATCTGGAACTTTGAGGAAAGCAGTAAACCAGGGCACCCATTATTATCATCACAAAGGGTGGCTTCTCATGCCAACGCTAAAATGGGTTATGTGATCTAAGCTAACAAGAAACATGAGACTGGGGTGAGCAATCTCCCCTGGTTAGGAGACTGGGGTGAGCAATCTCCCCTGGTTAGGAGACTGGGGTGAGCAATCTCCCCTGGTTAGGAGACTGGGGTGAGCAATCTCCCCTGGTTAGGAGACTGGGGTGAGCAATCTCCCCTGGTTAGGAGACTGGGGTGAGCAATCTCCCCTGGTTAGGAGACTGGGGTGAGCAATCTTCCCTGGTTAGGAGGCTGGGGTGCTGCTATAGCATAAAGTTTAAGCTGGGATCAGGATCATACTACTGACCAATAATGAAACAGCTGAGGCACCACAATGGCATTATGGCTGCTGAACTGGACTCTCAATCCAGGGACAAGTGCCCACGCTACAGGCTAGTTCCATTGAGAAATTAACAAGAAATGGTAATAGGTGTGAAGGAAGATAATAATGGCCCATGGTGTTTTGTCCATAAAACCATCTGTCTATCCTCCTAATTATACAGGAAGACCAGGACAAGGAATAAGGAAAAGATGGACCATGACATTGAAGGAATGGCCATTATAGAGTAATAAATAAAGAAAAGAAATGGGCAGAACCTTCCTGTCTCTATCATCCCCTACCCTTTATACTCTCTTCCTCCACCCTTCATACTTTATATTCAATTTTTCCTTCCCTCTCCCCCTCCTTTCCTTCCTTCATCCCTCTCTCTCAGTGAGTTGTTTGTTTTGTGAGCGTGTGCCCAGTAATCCTCAGAGTGCTTGCGGGGATTAGAGTGCTAGCCTAGCAATGCTCCAGCCTCGAGCTGTGTGATAAGGACAGCAAACCATACCATTTCCATTTAAGTCAGTACAGAATTATCACGATAATAATGAACACGTGCACCAGAGTAATAAAGAAAATATTACTTTAAATGTTTAAGCCAGCAGACAATACTTTTTTTTTAAATTATTCTAGTTGGGCACTGCAGGCTATTTAAGTTAGGTTAATGGCCAATATCGTGTCCATGATCCCATCACATCTCTCCTTCAACCCACAGCCTCCAGACCCTTGGCCCTGCCGTGTCATTGCCACGCTCCTATCCCCTGCCTTAGCTAGCAAACTGGGGATAATTGCATGGATGGTAATACGTGTTGAATATCAATAACTTTAATGGTCAATTTTACGTAGTATTAATAATGTGGCACATCTATGCAGTATAGTACCGTCCAGTTAATATCAGATATATCTACTCGTCAAAGTAAAATCTGAGGCAATAAACTTTAGATGGGTTTTGCTACATTAATCGTTTTTTAAAAAAACTCATTAGGGAATACAGCTCTCACCTTTCTGATACTCCCGTTTCGACTCCCTTCCTCCATCGGTGCGGGCAACTCTTCGTCCGAGCCAGCGTCACTAGACATCTCTGTCTCTCTACAGTACAACACAGGAATGTCCAAAGCAAAGGCCGTTAATTTCGAAAAAATATACCACCAGGTCCTACTGTTCTAGCCACTCAATAGCCAGCTCTAGTACCAGTTACTGTAGTCATTCATTTATTTTGTTAGTTACCAGACATTGTTTGACAACATCAAAAGAAAAAACAAGTGAACTGTCTGGGACTGATGAATGCATGAGCTCGTTGAGGCTAGCAGTTTATATTAGCACCAACTTGTGCTAGTTAGCATTTTCCCCGAACTAGAAGAGGCTACCCCAGAACAAGACAGCTACAGTACGCTTGCCTTGTATATGAAGCAGGTTCTTCTCCCATCATCAAGACAGGACCTTTTGCAACTTGTTGCAACAATACTTCTGTAATGTTAAATGTCCGCAGGTCATGGGCTGTTACGGTGGATCGATAGCAAAAAATTAAAAATAACCTTAGAATAGAAAACAACGACACAAGACCTTGCAACTTGCAATCGTTCACTCCCCTGCCTGGCTCAGCAGACGATGTCCGAAGAAAAAAAAAGAAGGCGGTGCAGCTACATGGATGCTATCCAATGATATAGTACCTCCAAGTTTTGACGTTGATTTTGACGAATCAAAATATCATATTTTTAACGGATAAGTTAAACTTTCCAATCGTATCCATGGGCGGTGACAAACTTTGGAAATATCAGTTGCCCATAGCAACGCCTATAGGCATTGAATAGAAAGGCTTGGAGAGCCTTGAGTGCAATGCGAAACAACCCTCAAACAGTAATGTGAATGATAGAACGCTCAGAATGGAACCACGAGGCGGCGCAATACTTGGCTCAACACACAACTCACAGTCCTGGAAAGAACTATAGTTGATATGACTATTATTACAATAATAACAAATAAAAGTTACATATTGGATCGTTTTATTTGAAACGTCTATAATAAGCCTGGGGAGAAAGGCAAGTATTTTATTATTATCACTACGGTTATTATTTATTTTTTCATTTAATATAAATCACCAAAACATTCTTGTCCAACCCTTGACCTAACCTACAAATTTCAAAGCTCTATATTCAACCAAACAATATCCAAGATTTTGTCCATCTGTGAACCTGTTTCTTAAGTTAGAATAAGGGGAAAACATTTAAAGGGGTACTTCACTCTGGGGGCCCTTAGGTGGTTTTATCATGTATAAGAGATATATAGGTCAGTGAGATTTGTTTCACACATAATTGGCCATAAAGGAGCACAGGAATGTGAATGGAATTTAACTACCAAGATCTGAAAAATGTATGTAGTCTCGATTTCTTTTATTTCATGAAGGCTAAATGTTATACTGGTTGCACTACAAGTCAGTTTGTGTGTAGTCAAGCTATCCTTGATTAATAGAGCCATTTGATGTCTTTCAGATATATTGACAAAAGTGCAAGGTGTCAATATTTAAGACTAAAACTCTGGTGGAGCAGTCTTACAACCCAGCTATTAGCTGGGTACTGCTAGCTAGATGGCTAACTAAACACTATACAACGCAATGGCTTGTCATCATGACTGACTAACTGATGATATGGAACCATACATCTGTGAACCAGAGTAGGCTACTGTACAACGGTTTCGAGAGGCAGTGCTAGTTGGATTGGGATAGTCTTACTTCCTCAACTCCTTTTGTCTCACTTGGTGAAATGCATTCAAATATAGATTGAAGAATATATTTACTAATCCCATTTGGAGCACACCAGTGTCATGGGGATCAAGATGACCAATATGAACGTTCATCCTAATGATTTGTGCCTTGCATCTTGCTAAACATACAGATGCTTTGCGAATTAACATACCGTTTTTTTTGGCTAGGGTAAGTATCTAAGTATTGATTTCTGAAGATAACAATCTTTACTTTATAACATACAAAGTTATACATACAGGCCATTTGACATTGAAATTGTATTGCTTGGAGCGTGGCATATTGAAAACAATGCCTGGAGAAATTAATCAATGAGACCTGTGGCTAGCAATCCTGAATGTATACAGTACTCTTTAGATATGACGACTTTCATTAAAACACCAAGTTGACTACATCTTTTGCTTGCTGGCAACGCTTGATAAACTGGGATCTGTCTGCCTGTCTACTATGTTGCATATGAAAGTTTTTTTTATTTTTTATCAGTCTTTAAAAAGATTAAATGCAGTTACTTAGCTGTTATTCTGACTAGTGCAAATTTAATAGAACAAACAGTGGCATCCTTCATAGAACTAACAACCAGATTTGTTTGGATAATTTTATTTCTGTTCTTAAATGTGTGTTAATATTAATGGTTGTTGGCATTATATTAGGGTTTAAAGGTGAACATGCTATTTACCCATGAGATCTGTTGCAGTTACATTATGGGTGCATTAAGAACTGGCACCAGGCAAACAAAACTTGAAAGAGCACCTTTCTGCACTTGCATGTAATCAGAGGTGGGGGACTCGAGTCACATGACTTGACTCGAGTCTGACTCGAGTCACAATTTTCAGGACTTGTGACTTGCTTGATTAAAGTATGAAAATGACTTGACTTGACTTTGACTTGAGAACAAGTTACTTGAGACTTGACTTGACTTGAAGTGGAAGACTCGACAATGACTTGAACTTATAATAAACAAACAGCAATAAAATTATTGTAGGCCTATATGTTGTGACATCAGCAGCACTAATCAGCGTATGTGGCTTTAACGTTGCACAATTCAAACCGCGCCAAACATGGCAGACAGTAACGTTAGTCGAGCTCCACATATAGTATCGTTTGGATACAAGGACTTTGAACTGGAACGTGTGAATAAAAAAAGATTTGCCAAATGCAAAATATGCAACAACGTCAAATTTCATTCGTCATTTTAAGAACCACAAGGAAAGGTAAGAAAGTAATCTCTTTATATTCAGTTTCATAACATCTATAACGATTAAGTTACTAATGTAATGAATTAATCTTTTGTTTGTCATAATTTGGCCTTGGTTGCATATTATGTTTGTTTTTATCTTGTTAGAAATGTGACCATTATCATTGCTGAATACGTCTGGTAAATAGATGTAAGGGAATTTGACTATAACAGTGGCATAGCCTGAATTTTAATGTTGATGGGCATCTTAAAATGAGCGGGCATGTATATTATTACACGTAGGCTATATTGTCTGTATTAAATGTGCGCATTTTCAAGTGTTTGTGGACTGCGCGTGGAAACTAAAAAGCATTGTGCTTACACCATAACAGTTAACTGTACTGCATGAAAGGCTAACATGGAGGCGCCGATGTGATACTAGCACCTAAACATTTCGAAGAGTTTTATTTTTTTACTCATACAGACAAGAATAATTACAGCGTAATTACATATTAGGCAGTTTTTCAGTCACAATAATTAGTTTATAAGGTTGTTATTATCAGCCCTTATTACATGGATTGGCTGAATTCCAGTGCAGAATGCGTGTTATTTCTTGATAACAGACCGTTGCCATGAAAAACAGCGCGTTGCTATGGACGCAGCAGGATTCTAACCAGAGACGGAACGGTATTTCATTTTGAAATCGAGCTTCGCATCGAGCGCACGTCAGAAACAGAGGACAGTGTGTGTGTGTGTGTTCATCTCTTTAGTACTGTGACTTGACTTGACTTGAAACTTATAAGGACTCGACTTGACTTGCTTAGGGTGAACCCTTGACTTGACTTGCTTGATTTATCTGAACTGTGACTTGAGACTTGACTCGAGACTTGATGGTTAAGACTTGAGACTTGCTTGGACTTGACCATGTGTGACTTGTCCCCATCTCTGCATGTAATTAGTAAGACCAGACACAGAACATCACATGGGCATGATCAACATTGGTGTTTCAAAAATAACTATTGTTTTTCTTCCAGTCTTAAAGTATTTTTATTGTATCCTCTGATCACAATTTTTTAGGGAGGCAGTATCTATATTCATTATGAATATACGAATCTGTGCTGCTAATATCAGTAATTACTACATTAAGTAGGTGAAATTACCATTCAAGAAAAAACAATTATGAGAAAAGGAAGAGGCTGCTTTACCTGAAACTGCTTTATTTTAAAAATGGAAACTTACATGTTTTTAATGGCAGAGTAATTATACTGGACAGTCAGCATAGATACAGTAAGTGACATATTAGACAATGCCGACCATAGCAAGCAACATCTGCATTGAAACCTCTAGCCACTGGAGTGTAGTAAGCCAAAACAGCCACTAGGGATCACTGTTTCACCTGGTCAGACTACATTGTAGTGGAGGTTGAGAATTAGGGAAGGGAATGGGGAAATGTGTGCTATGTCAGCCAAGTACACAATATCAAATTTCTACCAATATAGAATAAGCTACAGCATATTCAGCCTGCTCTGGATTCCATTATCATATATCTATATGTTCTTTAATTTTGTAAACAGGCTCTGTATACCTGTGCGATAAATAAAAAAAGTTATATACAACAAATAGTCGATCAAAAAACTGATAAAAATGGACAAGAAGGGGAGGAGGAATAGAGGAAAAGATGAGGTTTGCATCCCAAATGACATCCTATTCCATAGCTACTGTATATATTATATATTTATCCAAGTTTAATCAGAGTGGTCACATTGCAATCTGTATCTATATTGTCTACTTTTATAGAATGGAGAGAATGGTAGACATGCATGGGTAGCAGTGACCCCAAACAACAGATCATAGGCCCATTTTATCATATTCAAGAATGAGAAATGCCAACATATGACTCTAGATCTGTGGCTAAGGATAACCTGGCAGATAGGATCTGGAAATGTAATAAGGTGCAGCAGGTTCATTTATTAGTAGTTCCTGTCAGACATAGATAGCCCTTGTTTGCCATTTGTGCATCCTAAATCACAGCATTTAGGACACACCCCAGGATTCTTTGCTCCAAACAGAACAGCACAGACCAGAATAGCCCACCAAGGTTCAAGACAAACCATGCCCTGTGTTGGAGAGATCACATATATCTGGAATTCTCTTTCCTCCACAAAAGGTAGTATTTTGAAAAGCCCTTTAAGTATGACGTGCAGTTTTATTAAGTTTCTGTTGAACACCGCAATAAAAGTCCAGTTTGTGCTCTCCCAGGTCAAAGATGAGGGACCTATATTGTGTACAATGCAGCAATACCAGACCCCTGCCTCTGTCACTCCCTCCCTAGTCAATCTACTGCTCCAGGAGAGTATATTTTTTGAGGAATAGAATTGGTCCTGCTCCTGTTTAAAAGCCCTTGTAGAGCCAGTCCATACATCTTTTCTGCACCTCAGCCAAAAGTGTAACTCCTGGCTCCTATAGCTTCTCTGTGGTCAACATAAGTCAGTTATTCCAGTTCCCAGTTTAGAGACAAGTTCAAGCATGGCTAGGTTTCGACATACATTATTCTATTGGTTAACTATCTGACACACAACCCTTACTACTCTCGTAGAAGAAGCTGCTAATCTGATATCAACATCAAGGCACAAACAGACGGACATCTTTCAAATCCCTTTTCTTGGGAGCTGTACTGCTACTTTGTGTCGTCCCACTATAGATCCTCTGGATTCAGTTCAGCGGCTCGGTTTGACAACCCCTTTCAGTTCAGAGCAACACTTGTAACCAGTTTTTTTTCCCTACAACTTTTTGAACAATATGTATTTACATTTGATTGTTTCTCTTTAGAACTTGAGATGAGACCACTGAGAATGTTGCTTTGCGTGTCTTCTCATCTAACACACTGTGTAGTCCTGTATCGTGCTGTCTGGCTCATTACTAGTCTATTGGCCCTGACAGCGTGCTAAGTTCAGTGACTGGTGGAATGACCACATAGGTGTGTGGTCTGTGTGCAGCAGGCAGGCAGAGGTACGTTGGGTGGATTTTGGACCTGTACTGTCCAGACCAAATATTTTTATAACTAACTCAAGATCATCTGTGGTCAGACTGAGCACCAGGCAGAAAGACGTTGGTTGGTCCTACACTGCCAGCTCCAGACTGATGTGGTTGTGGCGCCCTCTGTTGGCTGGGGTTTTAGACGCGCTTGGCCCCAACCTGCTGCCTCAACCTCTCCCTCTTCTTCTTCTCTATTAGCCTGGGGAGGGGATACAGAGATGCAGGGGTTTAAGAGAGACTCTGTGTACGTGTTTGTGTGTTATTACCTGTGGGTGTGTACTCCGAGGTGTTGGGTACACGGTTGAGCGTGTGTGTGCCTGTGTGTGTGTCCTCACCTGTGGTTCCGTGCCTCCACTAGCTCATTGAGTTGATCCTGCGCTGCTCTCAGCTCCTCCAGACTCTGCTGGTAGCTATGGTCACCCCCTGACCCCGCCCTCTCCAGAATAGACACTTGACTGGACAGCTCATTGGTGCGGTCTCTGAGCCGCTGGATGGACGAGTAGAGATTCTCATCATCTTCCTCCTGTTAATCATTCGATAAGAAAGAAAACTGGCACTAAGTTATGACCCAATGTGGGACACAGTTTAACAATACCATATATGGATGCCGGTTCTGTTCGTAATATTTATGGACAGAATTTCTAGGCGCAGCCAGGGGCCGGAGGGTGTCAGATTTGGGGACCACACGAGTTCACCTCTGCTCTTTGCGGATGATGTTGTCGTGTTGGCCCCTTCTAACCAGGACCTTCAGCGTGCACTTGGACGGTTTGCAGCCGAGTGTGAAGCGGTGGGGACGAAAATCAGTACCTCCAAATCCGAGGCCGTGGTCCTCAGTCGGAAAAGGGTGGCTTGGCCACTTCAGGTTGGTGGAGAGTGCCTGCCTCAAGTGGAGGAATTTAAATATCTAGGGGTCTTGTTTAAGAGTGAGGGAAGGATGGAACGGGAGATTGACAGACGGATCGGTGCAGCTTCTGCAGTAATGCGGTCGATGTTCCGGTCCCGTCCCACCGGGAGGAGACCCCGGGGAAGACCTAGGACACGCTGGAGGGACTATGTCTCCCGGCTGGCCTGGGAACGCCTCGGTGTCCCCCCGGAAGAGCTGGAGGAAGTGTCTGGGGAGAGGGAAGTCTGGGCATCCCTGCTTAGAATGCTGCCCCCATGACCCGGCCCCGGATAAGCGGAAGATGATGGATGGATGGATGGATATATGGATGCCAGATGTCGAGCCCACTATGGGACACAGCATGACAATACCCTATATGGATGTCAGATGTCTAGCCCACTATGGGACACAGCATGACAATACCATATATGGATGTCAGATGTCTAGCCCACTATGGGACACAGCATGACAATACCATATATGGATGTCAGATGTCGAGCCCACTATGGGACACAGTATGACAATACCATATATGGATGTCAGATGTCTAGCCCACTATGGGACACAGTATGACAACAATACCATATATGGATGTCAGATGTCAAGCCCACTATGGGACACAGTGGCCCTCATTTATCATTCTTGCGTAGAAACGGGCGTATATGTTGGCGTAAGATTTTGCTTACACTCCTCTCATCGCCTGATTTATGAAACTGTGCGTACCTTTAAAATCCAGGTGTACGCAATACCTTCCCTTGATAAATGCCGCGGATGAAAACGATCGTCATTAGAATAACACGCCCCTATATATTCAAGTCTCCGCTTCCCCCACGCCCTCATTTTACGCCATGGACACACGGAAGACGGCAAAAAAGAGAAACTTCTCTGACGTGGAGATTGAGACGATCACCAGGGAGGTAGATAGAAATAATATTGTTTCATTTGGCAGTTTAAAAAGCGGAATAAAAGATGATGATGTGATGTGGAGTACCATTCATTCACATTAATAACTGCATGACAATTTGTAATATTCGTCTTATTATTTCATGATATTTATCAATGACGTTTATTGTTATTTAGAAGAAGAATGTCGTTATTATTATTATTTCTATTATTGTCTAAAAGAAGAAGAATGTCATTTTTATTATTTTGTCAGTCTGAATTATATTTTGGTAATTCAAAGCCTTTTATTACTGAACCCAGTCCATGCGCAACTGCCGGGCCTAACCCTGAAACGTCATGTAAAGCGCACAGACTCGCATCTGAAGGAATACATATAAGTCAAATGCTTTGGTAAAGTCACACAAATGAAACCTTGAAGTCCATGTTGCACAAAAATAAACACTGAAGTTTGTAATTATGTTGTTGTTGTTTTTTTACAGTAGGTCATAATATATCACATCTTTTAGTTTGTCAGTGCGTTAGGATTTTCTTTTCTGCGCTGTTAAGCTTTCATTTCTCTCCGCCATGTCCATGTGCAATATTTTGTTGTCATCCATCCACCAAAGATCACTCCAAATATAACTATTAATACTGTTTTATTTTCAGTTTACATCTCTGCACTGGCATAACATCAGTGCACGAGGGAACTGCAGCAGGGGCTGAGTATACTGCTACACATTTTTTACTTGAGACAGGTCAAAATAAAAGTCCCGTCTCTTCACACATGCGCACAATTAACTCTTGCACAATTTTGGGTATACAACAGTCAGTATCATAATTAAACAACATAATATAACATAAATGATGAGAACATATAACTCAACATGCGCATTTCCGCACTAACTCAAAACGTGCGTACACCACCTCCTGAGCTGGCGTAGGATTTGAGAGTGCTGTACGCCAACGTCCATATTGATAAATCTCAAAGTCACCGTGGTTTTGGGTGTACGCCAGGTGTCCGCTGGAAATTTGGTGTACGCACTTTTGATAAATGAGGGCCAGTATGAGTCACAAATAGTATGACAATATGACAGTATGGATGTTGGTTGTTTAAGGACTACCTTGGCATTGACAATCTCAATGTGAACTAGCAGTGACGCCAACTCCAAATCTTCACTGTAGCTGTTCTTTAGTGGAACACTCCTGTAACCTGGCAAGTCAAAAACAATGGACACACAAACATAAACATCAGATACTAGGTTGAAAGTTCATAGTAGTGCTGAGCGATTATCCAAAATACTGGTTACACAGGATTAAATAACTACCAGAACTGCCAGTAGTTAGTTGCCTCATGTTAGTTGCTTTGAAAACTAAAATATAGGTGCTAATTGTCAGGCCTCTTTTTTAGCTGACACATGTGTACTGCTAATTAGCAATCAATGTCACCTCTGAAGCTGCGTTTGTAATTGTGATTTAGTTATTTCAAAGTAACAGACCTTCTCCATATGTTTCTGTTATTACAAAAAAAGTGTTTAACTACAATGAATCAGTGTTTCCCAATCCTGGTCTTCGGGACACTAAGGCATACACATTTTTGTTTTCACCCTAGCACTAACACAACTGATTCAAATGTTGAACTATCACTTACACAACTGATTCAAATGTTGAACTATCACTTACACAACTGATTCAAATGTTGAACTATCACTTACACACTGATTCAAATGTTGAACTATCACTTACACACTGATTCAAATGTTGAACTACCACTAACACAACTGATTCAAATGTTGAACTACCACTAACACAACTGATTCAAATGTTGAACTACCACTAACACAACTGATTCAAATGTTGAACTATCACTTACACAACTGATTGACGTAAACAATCTATCAAGTCTTTAATTTGAAACAGGTGTGTGAGTCAATGTAATTATTTTATAATGCATTTAATACAAAACAACTTTTGAAACAATAATCAAAACTCTATTAGTTATATTATTTTAACAAACTAAAACATAAAACTGACATCAAAAGGTTCTAATCATTCAGGACTTAATTGAAAAAAGGACAAAAAAACATAGGCCTTACATACACATAATTTGGTCTATGAAAAAAAATATTTTATCACAGTAATATAAATATAGAGCTAATAACAGCATAGAGTGCCAGAATTGCTCATCAAGAATAATGAGAAAAACATTTTTACAATTTGGCTGAATTTGGCAGCCAGGGCAAAATCTGTTGAGAACCAAGATCTCTCACACACACACACACACACATACACACACACACACACCTGTTCTTAGTGAGCGGACAGGGAAAGTTGCCTGGGCCAGGAAATTTGGGTCAGAGAACATGTCCTCCTCGTAGACCAGGAAACGCAGAAAGGAGAAGGAAGGATTGTGAATGTCAAACACAAACTGCTTCTGGACCCACACTGGATTCAAACCATTATCAGCTGAAGATAGAGGAGGGGGAGAATGAAAAAAGAGAAATTCTGCATGTAAATTTGGAAATGGAGACACTTTTGCTATTGACATTCAGATACTGAATAAACAGGAGACATACTTTACAGTATACTTTATAACCCATTCCCCCTGGTCAGGCCAACCGCAAACAAACTCTGCAATGTACATTAAAAACCCATTCCACCTGGCCCTTACGACCCCATTCCACCTGGTCAGGCCAACCAGAGGCCGATGTTCTGAAATTGAACCTTATTGCTTTTGTAGTGTATTGCCATGGTCCAGGGCCCATAGTGAGTGAGAAGGGGATGTCTCGTACCCACAACATCAGTCTTGCACCTGCTGCAGTCATAGTCTGCTCCACACACCTCAACCTCCACAAAGGGGCACACAATACTGCGTCCGTTCTTAGGGAGGTGACGAGCTCCCAGAACCTGACACATGCACACAAAGACAAAGAGAGAGGCGGACTGTATGAGCACGTGTGTGTTCGACTACTGCAACACGAGAGGGTACATAATCAAGGAAGGTGAATAAAAGTGCAGGGAAGAGCGGAATGCCTCCTGATTAGTTGTCTGACCTGCAGCTGGATGGTGATTGGTTCCAGACGGAGGGTGTCCTTGTCGAAAGGGTCAAAAGTGTCGTCTCTCATGATGTCAGGTTGGGGGACAAAGCCACTCCCCCCACCCAGCATGAACAGAGCCTGGTTCAACTGCATGGGCTTGTCTACACACACAATCATTTACAGATGATACACACTCGTATATGCATTCTCAAACCTAACATGCGCAGCACCCCTACATCCAACTGGAAAATGATGAGTCAGAAAGGCACGCATTGACAAAGACAGGACACACAGAGACACTCCCTATCTCTCACCAGGGGTCTGGAAGTTGAGAGCGACCAGCTGGGATCCACAGAGCCACATGGGGAGAGGGTCGTAGTTGGAGGAGTCCAGCCTCTGTCCTCTGGGGTACACCTGGATTACAACACATCACTGGAACTGTTACATCATGTGTTTATCTAATAATATATTACACTGGTCCAATGCGGCTCGGTTCGTAATTCATTACACTTTCAACGCCAGGGTTCTGTGTTAGATTCTAGCCAGAGTAGCAATGAGACAATCCATGTACCGGTGACTATATGTGGCTTTGGATAAAACCATCTGCTAAAGGGCTTATATTTACTATTCCAATACGCGTGATTAAATTATTCTAACATTACCCTGGAGAGCTGACGGCGATTATACTGCAGGAAGCGCTTCCCTCGTGCGCGTGTGGCAAACTTCTCTGCCTTGGTCTCTGGGAAGGATGACATGTCCCGGTAACAAGCACGCTCCGTCCCGATCTCTGGAGGGGAGACATAACAGACACACACAAGGTTCATTCACAGAGGCACGTCTAAAGCATTCATTGTGCCCCCCTCTTCTGGTTTTGTGTTCCTCTGTGACCATTGAAATCTTCTCTGTCCCATGGCAAAACAGTACTGGTCGAGGAGTGTGTGTGTTCCTACTGTCTTCGTTGAAGGGGACCGGTCTGCAGTACACCACCAGTTCCGACAGCTCCAGAGCTATCTTTTTTCTCCTCTCCATCTGCTTCTCTTCCTGCATCTGTTACCACAAAGACGAGAGCCCCCGTGTCATCACCTAACACCAAGATTCAGAGCTTCTCTCCTACTTCTGGTGTACCTCCTATGATATTATGGTCATGAAAAGTAATCTAAGAATGTGTTTCTCTGATGATGTTCACGCATTTAAGTTCTATACTTTGGTTTAAAGAACACAGGGCGGCGTAATGATGCTTTATCATGTGCCATTTTTATCATTTTTATTCCGTTCTAGTATGACACCGCACAAGGGGTGTGTGTGTAGTCAGGAACTTTAAACTTGCATGTGACTGTCATAAGACCCATGGTCAGACTGAGTGGACACTGATGTAATGCCATTGAAGGGTCAAATATAGGATAACACGTGATTGGATGATGTACAGACTGTGTAGGGGTCTGAGGACATCTGGTTGGCTAAATGACCATTGTCTTAACCGCCTCCTCTGTACTGTGGCACAAAAGGCTGTGTTCACCATTCTCCCACTGAGAACATTGTAACATCTACAGAAGTGAACATCTTGAAAAAGCCAGGCGTTTTGATTGTTCTGCCACAATATATATCCAAACAAGCAATATATTTATAATATATTACTAAGACTATTTGTGTGTGCTACAGTACTGACCCGTGCATCTGCGTTCTGGGCAGCCTCTCTGATCTTCCCCACCCAGCCAGTCAGGTCCTCCAGAGTCTCTGCTGCAGCGTCCAGCATGGTGACCGGGTGACTGGACATCTGTTGGGAGTGGATCGTAAACACATACGGCCTGGAAGTCTTCCCATCCTTCTGAACCACTGGATAGAGAATTGAGCAATGAGGAAAGACAGAAGAGAGAGACAGAGAAAGGGAGACTTAAGAATACACAAAATGAGAGATAAGGTTTTAAACACTCACTTTTTTTTAACCTTTATTATATTCAAGGAAACCTTTTGAGCACTAAAACCTAATTGGTGCACATAGTTGAGAGTTGGCCAGTGATTATAATACTGTGAAAAGAATGGAAAGCTTGGAAATTGGATGGTAAGTTATTTAAGTGTAAGAGAATTACGCCTTTGTGAAGGGATGTACAGCATTCCAGATTTTAGGATTAGTACCAAAGGAAACAATAATTGAAATTATAGGTAATTGATTCTGCAGTAAGTGGGGCAGAGACCTCAAATCAGAATGTCTCAAGAAAAATAGCACCAGTGTATTTTTGTAAAACTATTTTTTAAGCAAAGCGCAGAGCACAAAAAGGTTAAAATAATATAGTACCTCTATGGATGTGAACAGCAAGTAGCATCCATAATGTAAATTCAGATAACACCCTTGTAATACATTTTGGCTATGAAAAAGTATTGAAATTGTAACTAACTTGAATCTAGAAAACACCTGCAAATGTGAATTTGTGCGTGTGAGGGAAGGAGGATGCGTTTAGTACGTTTGAAGTGTGTATTATGCCGTGCTGTATTTGTGTGTGGCCCATTTAACAGCCTATCTAACAGATCACACAGTAGAAAGTGGAGGAGGCTTCTTCCAAGATGACAACCCTCCTTTGCTCTTCATAAACCCTGACTAGAGTGTGTCACATCAGCGTGTGACAGGGTGTCCCTTGGCCCTTTACAACACTGTGTGTCTGTGTATAACTTTTAACTTTTAACGTTTTTAACGTTTATGATTTCATGGACTGAACTAATGGGCCCCAGATTGATAATAATAACAATGACCTATGACAGAGTAAAGTCCCCTGTCATCAGGATGAGCAGCCTATGGATATTTGTGTTGGGGAAAACCATCAATCAATATTTACTAGGAACATAACAGTCTGGCCTAGCCCATGACGACCTACTACCAAGACTCAAGTCCGACCTAGCCAATCAGCAGCTACAAACAAGACAACAGTCTGGCTCCACCCATAAAAAGCTGCTCCTTGCTTATTCTCCTATCAGAATGAAGCCAAATGTTGGCCATCCCACCAGACAGCCCGTAGCCATGCAGCCACAAGAAAGACACAAATGTCCAATAGCCAAACGGCAGACAGCAGTAAGAGCAGTGTTGGTAACATGAGAAAAAGAAGATTTCACCAGTACTACATCCCAAAAAGAAGGAGAATGTAAATTTCTTTCCTTGAAATGTAGGGACAGTCAAAATACCTAATTCAAAACAGATTTTGATGTGTAGATCACAGCAAAATAAGCTGTGGAAGTAAAATTATTACTTTTTTAAATAGAAAATAAAACAGCCTCCATTTTGGCATGTATGATTGATTGGAAACTGAGTTTAGTACTCTTTTGTATTCTCCATGTGGTAACTATGCACCCTAAGCGCTTTGAGATTCTTTCTGCGATGAAAAATTATGTAATTTCAATAAAGTATTATTATTAAAATGATAGACTGCATTTATTATTGATACAAGATCATCTCGAACTGTTCCATTAGACAAGAATCAATGAATCATCACATAGACTCACCTACGTGACAGGTGGGAACATCAATGAAGCCCTTGAGTAAGGTTCCTAGAGGACTGTTCTCTGTTGACTGGACCAGGACACAGGAAGCAGGAAGTAAGGTTAATTTCCCTCTACCTGCTGTTGAAGGTTTGTGTGTGTATATGTGTGTGTCAGTATCATAAATGCCTGAATGTCTGAATAGCACACGAAGGCCTATGCTATAACATACTGCCTCGTCTCCTGTCTCAAGGGCGGGTGAGTTGGGGACTTCTTCTACATAGTTGGCAGGAAACCAGAGCTGCTTCTTCCCTCCATAGTCACCTCGCCACCTAGGGGCCAGATGAGGGAAATGCAAGCAAGTTAAAAATGGCAGAGTATGCCGTTGTATCTACTCAGGGAAGATATAATTACCCTGCCCTCTCAACAGCCTCCCTAAACCCTCCTCTCCTTACCAGCCTCCCTCCTGTTTGTCCACACTAAGGATGAGGGCCTGTTTTGGGAAACATAGCTCATCGTCTCTCTGGGGTCTGTAGTCATACAAGGCTTTGACCGTACACTGTAACACAAGACCAAATCAAAACCACTGAACACCATTAATCAGACAGTGTGGACCACACTTTCACTAAAATCCACACCTCAAATGTCAGCCCACCTAACCATAACCTAAAAATGTATTAACTTTCTGTGTCTTGTTAACACACACAAACACATACACCATAATGTGTCACTTACCCTTGCCATTGGCATCTTGTTGGCTTCAACGTAGAAGTGTGGGGTTCTGACTTCATACAGCGCTCCGTAGTCTAGCTCCTGAATAGAGAGATAAAAAATATGCATTCAAAACACATGCATTCAAAACACATTAAAAACACATGCATTATAAAACACACATGTTGGAGGGATCTAGACGCTGTTTCGACATGTGAGTGCGTGTGTTACCGTGGTGCCCATGCGGTCCAGCGTGTCCTCATTAATGGGGTAGCGGAGCCTCATCTTGCGGTACAGGGGGTGTTTCTCATAGTAGCTGACCAGGTCAACCAGGCTCTCGAACTCCGCCGAGCTCCCCAACATGAACATACGGCCCTCCTGCTGAATGCGACAGTGTTTGATCTTACCCTCAGCCCTGTGGAAAGAGAGAGACAGTAAGAAAGAGTGGTGGTGGTGGTGGGGTGTTAACCTAGAAAACAATGTTTTATAGGGTAATGTTCTAAATGTTCTATCCCCCCCACGGGCATTACCTGAAGGAGATAGCGTATGAATGGACCTCATTGCGTTTGCGGACCAGGTAGGCCCCATCCCTGGGTACCCTCATCAACATGTGTTCAGCCTGGACACGGGACAAACTGGAGTGGAACCACCTGGATACGACACACACACACATACACACACACACATCACTCACAAACAGTGTGTATATGTGAACGCGGGGGACATTCAGTGTCACTCCCTACAACCCCCCCCCCCCCCCCCCCCCCCCCGACCCCTTACTCTCTGTTCTCATGTGCGTTGGGCTGTGGAACAGGGCTGCCCAGCCTCATCTCAAACTCATTGCAGCGTAGGGGCGTATCTCTGTAGTGGCAGATGAGTCTGTACAGGCTGTCAAACACTAGGTTGTCCGTCAGGTAGTAGTGGGTGGAGCCAGACTCCTGGCGGGAGTGGATCCTGCAGTGCTGAACACGCCCAGATCGCCTAGAGGATTGGAGCCACAGAGAGAGAAAGACGGAGGGAAGAGAGGGACAGAAACAGAGAGTTAGAAAGAGAGAGAGCAAACAATAAAGCGATGTAATAAATAAGGATGTAGCCTCCTGCAAATGTCTCACTGTCATTGACCAGAACAAAAACAGGGGAGTGATGGGTGGGTGAAAGAAAGGATGGGGGAGGAGCGGTAAAGGGCGGGTTGATGGGTAACAGACCAGAAGGACAGAGTGTAGTCTCCTACGAAGGTCTCACTCTCTCGGACCAGGAAGGTCCCATCCTTGGCTCCGCCCTCACAGTACTCCTGCAGCAGTTTCTCTGCAACCTGCCTCCCATCTCGGCCCCCTCCCAACTTGCCATGGAACCAACTCTCTGCACAGTGCTGATCGTTGTTGTTACACTCCTGGGTGGGGTGAGAGAGGGAAAGAAAGAACGAAAGAAAAGAGTGATTGGAAGTACTAATAATAACACATTCCTTTCCACTTAATTCAACATCCTGCTATTTATGGAGTATATCTCACCATCACATTACGCACTTTTCCACACAACATTTAAGGTAGTTTCTGAACGGGTTGACTGACTTTTTTTTCTAGGACGTTCCAGAAGTTATGACCAAAGAGAAAACTGTATGAATTAGCAAGCATTGTTTGATTCACTCACGTTTGTCACCATGGCTCTCACCTCTTTGCATACTTCCTCTTCGTCCTCTTCCTCAGCCGTCTGGTAATGAGAGGTCTCTTCTGAGTAGTAGATCTTATTACTGGTCAGAACAAAGTAGTGTGGTGTCCATGTCTGAAACACGCACAGAGGTAATTAGCATACACATACTGTATGTGGAAGCTCTTTCAAACACAGTCAAACACACACTCACATGGTCAATGGGGTCTTCCAGATAGAGGATGCCATTTTTCAGGGAGTTACTAATGTCATTCTCTGAGTAACTGGCTGACGTCACTTCTTCATACAGAGTGCCTTCCACCAGTTTCTTATGCTGAAAGAAACCAAAACGCTTTAGTTTCTATAGCTAAAATAGACACAGGTATTAGTTTCTTATATTGAATGCACATACAGTATATTTTTTATGCTGAATCAGAAACACTGTTTAGTTTCATTATAAAATATCAACGCATATGGGATGTGTGACATTCATTAGGGTTCATTTTGCCATTTCAGACCCAAGACATAGACTTGTTACGGTCGTGTTATGTTCAGGGTTTTTGACCGTCACCTTAATGAGTATCTTCCTGCGTAGCTGGTAGGGCGAGGGCAGCTGGTCGGTGTTAATGTCCACAGGTTTGGTCAGCAGCAGGTCTCCAAACACCTTCTTAAAGTGAGTAGCCATGTTTCTCTGCTGGACCACACTACAGTGGTCCTCAATGGACAGAATCACTGGGTACCTGAATGTATACACACATGATGCACATGAAGAAACACACGTCAGACACACATAAAGACAGGGAATATGTCAGTGTGTGTGTGTGTGTGTGTGTGCTTCTCAGGTGTCTCTACTTACTCTGACGTGACAAAGGCATGTTCTTTGATGGTGTGCAGCACGTCCAGGAACTTGATCTTGGAGGTGAGAGTGTGGCCGTGGTAGATGATTGGCAGGTCATCGGGCCCATCCCAGCAATCCACTGATACCATGTTCACATAAAGGATGAGGTCAGAGGACAAAGGTCAGAGATTGGGAGTGGGGTGGATTTTATTTCCCATTATACAGAGTGCAAGATGCGGAGGGCCAGAGAGAGATGGAGGAATAAATAGCTCACGTTCTATGCAGCGACAGCCCATCCTCAGACAGCGGGCATATGCTTCCAGAGATGATTCGCTGGAGAACTGATCACCAGTCAGATACCTGGGAGAAAGGCGGTGAGAGGAAAAGACAGAGAGACAGAGGGAAAGGGGAGAGAGACAGGTAGAGCGAGAGGGAAGGAGAAGAAGAAGAGAGTTACAATTGAAGATCGAACGAGCAGTATAAATTATAGAATTAGGGAGAGAGGGAGAGAGAGGGATACATTGATAGATGTAGTTTGACACAGGTTCTAGTGTGAAATATAGAATGGTGTAGAAAGGCATGGAGAAACGGAAGGATGTGTAGAGACATAGAGAGAAGAAAGAGAGGGGTTGGGTAAAGTGTTTAAAGAGAGGTAAAAATGAGATATAGTGGAGAGAGTTGGAGAGAACTGGAGAGATACAGAGGTGTAGAGAGAGGTACAGGTTTAGAGAGAGGCAGAGGTGTAGAGAGAGGTACAGGTTTAGAGCGAGGCAGAGGTGTAGAGATACAGAGGTGTAGAGAGAGGTAGTGATGTAGAGAAATATAGAGGTGTAGACAGATAGAGGTTTAGAGAGATATAGAGGTGTAGAGCTAGGCAGAGGTGTAGAGAGATATAGAGGTGTAGAGAGAGGTACAGATTTAGAGAGAGGCAGAGGTGTAGAGATACAGAGATGTAGAGAGAGGTAGTGATGTAGAGAAATATAGAGGTGTAGACAGATAGAGGTGTAGAGAGATATAGAGGTGTAGAGAGAGGTACAGATTTAGAGAGAGGCAGAGGTGTAGAGAGATATAGAGGTGTAGAGAGAGGTAGAGTTTTAGAGAAATATAGAGGTGTAAAGAGAGTTAGTGGTGTAGAGAGGTAGAGGGGAGTTGTGTCCCTACGTGTTGTGTGATGATGAGATCCAGTACTGGGACAGGGGTCGTTTCATGTCATCAGAGACAACAGAAGCAGGTCGAGGATCACACACTGAGTTTTCCTTGGAGTACAGGAATGTCAGGAACTGAACAGAGAGAAAAACCTTAGAGGATTAGCAGACCAGAGTACCAGTGTGTGTGTGTGTGTACATGCTGAAAAGTGGAAAGCTTTTAATTATCATTTTGGTGGCTAAAGCTGAATAGAAATTTTTTGCGGGCAGAGAGAAACCCGTGGGCGGTGGAGAAAAAAGATTCCTGGACTTACAAATGAGCTCTAGGACTCATGACTGCTCAAGGACACTTGTTGCCTATACAGAGAATTATATTTACATATGCACACACACGTATGTACAAACATACTTAGAGTTTCAGTTGACAACCGAATTTATTGGTTACCGTCCAAAACTTCAAGTCTCAGCTTCCATGACACAATTCACTGATTAATGGCCCCCCGTTCCAATATATATGGAAGCAAATGATGTGTCAGGAAAGACCAGCCTCCAGAGCCTGACACATGTACTACACACAGGTATATACATACAATACTAAATGGCCTGCAGACAAAGGACGGTCAACAATTTGGGGGCTGGTCAGGAATATATGAACCATGTGGGAATACATGGACAGGTTCTGTGCTTCTTGGAATAATCTTATAATATAGACATATTTCTATAGGTGTATGGTATTTTAAGTGGCAGCTGCTAGAGAGTGGAATATCAGAAAATGTCCAGGAAGTGGTCTATGATGTCTGTTGCATAAATCAGACTGGATAAAACAAGGACAGGATGGTATGGCATAGAGAAAGTTTTTTAAGAAATAATGACACCTTCAATGCCCTAGACACACAAAGAGATTAATAATGGTGGTATTAAATAAATGCATTTATCAACAAATAAAATAACTTTTAAAAACAAGAAATTACCATCAAAATAATTTGTAGAACATTCTCCCAGTAGTCATTGGGAAATAATTAGAACAAAGGACTATGGCAAGTTTAGGGAGTGTTTTAGGTGGCTACTCCTTGGGTCCTGTCCCAGTGAAGCACCAAATGCCAAAAGCTGTTCAGGAAGACTATGTTATCTCGACCTCCATAAATAGCCCTGCAAGAATGTTGTATCAGCATTTGCCAACGTTGTTGCACAACCACAGTGCTCCCAGGGGTGACCTGAGGTGGGGCAGACTGGACAAAGGCAGAGGGGAGGGGCTCAAGACGTCATGAAAGGGCTGGGTCCTCAGAGCATGACGGCGTTCCAGGAAGCCATGGTGCATATCGTAACAAGAGGAACCAGCTGAAACTTCTCAGGGTGGGACCATGGCAGAGAGTGCTGGTTCCGGACACAGGCTAACGCAAGACCCTGCTCTAAGGGCTTTCCGAGGAAGAGAACCAGCCTGCGCTCCCTATAGAGAACTGCATTCCCCGAAATGAGAGCTAATGTGCTTCCATTACCTGCTGGCCCCATCACGCCATTGGTTCGACTAGCTGGGAACTCCAACTGCACTGATGTTAGGCATACCTCTCTGTCTAAACACATGGCTCAGATGGAGTGGGGAGAGAGAGGTATTGGCGCTGGATGAGAAACTAAAGGGTCCCAGAAGGGCTAGCCATAAAGAGACTGATAAAGAACACTCTGTTCTGAAGAACTGCTAAGGTTTCCATATCCTTTGTTGTTTGATTGCATGCTTCCCAGTCGCAGCGGTGTGTGAATTTATTATAATGGCATTTTATGGTGAATGGGGTCGTTTCTGTCTCCTTTCAGACGTTTGTGTGCATGACATATTGCCTGGAGGCAACTTCTAGTACCTTATGTCTGATCCCTTATATCTTGATTGGGCTTCTTCGGCCTTCTTCAGCATTGATGTGAGTTTGTTCCTCCTGGTAAAGCAATATATGGCTACTGCCAGCTCATTTCTCTCTATTGTCCCAGAGTAATATTTATGTTTTTTTTGTGTGAACGTTACTTGAGGGAGTATGAGTGCAAACACTTTCATTTTCACACATTCAAAACTGCATCAGCAACCAAAACTCAGAAGGAGGTAGGAGCAGCATGAAAACATTATTACATCTATGCAGAGGCCATCAGATATATCATACCCTACAAACTATGTCCTGAAACAATCAGATTCAAGGGGTAAAGGGTCGCTTTGGACTGGTAAATAATGTACTGATGAGGAGGCTGTATGAAAGACAGAAATTACTTAGGGGATTTTTCAATGGTAGAAGCTGAGTAGCAAATGCTTGTGGGTAAAGAGAAACCTGTGGGCTGGGGAGACATAAAAATCCTAGCCTAACTAGTGAGCTTTAGTAAACTTAACGCATGTAACACAAACAGAACTACATGTGTGTATTCACATGCACTCAAGTACCTACACTCTTGTTTGGGCTTGGATACCGTTACTAAGAAGTATCTGGATTTTTTTTATTAGGCTGAAATGGGCTACCTTTGAAGTAATTGACTGGTGTTAGGACAGGCAGATTGGACTGAGTTTTGGTCAGACAGGAGAGTGGGATCAGAGCTTGACAGTGTGTGCATGTTTCTCACCTCATCCAGCTGCAGCACAGGTTCTGTCAGTGGACCACCCCTCAGGTACCCCATCAGGACCTCTCTGACCCGGTTCAGGTCTGACGCCCACGACTCCTGCATGTGTCACAAGGCCACGACATCATCAACATGTGACCAGGAAACACATCTCTGCCATATAATTGGATAGAGGGCTGACTTGGAGGAGTACCAGTGAGGATGTTCACCATTTTAAAGTAGTCGGCTGGTGAGTGGGACTTCCTATGGGTTAAGGATCAAAGAATTCGATCAAGGTCATCAGGAGGGATCAACAAATGAATTATTTTGTTGAGTAAATCTACAGGTGGCAGTTAGTCTTGGCTAAGAGGAAGAAGAAGCCGAAGACAAAGAAGAAGAAAAAGAAGAAAGAAATTGACTACTTTTAAATGAACAAAGGCTCCAATGGCACTGTCCATGCTATCACAGAAACAATTAGATGAGTTCTCTAGTACATCTCCATGGACTGAGCTCCACAGTAACAGCAGCATCTGGTTTACTGAACAGCATCTTAACATGTGTGTTTGATTTGTGCCAGTACCTTCTGATCCAGCTGTAGAAACTTCTGGAAGTCGTACAAAGAGATCTGACACAGCTCCGGTCTGTCCACGTTCCTACACACACACACACACAGAGGGAAAAAGAAAGTTGAGGTGAGGAGATATATAAAATTAAAATATGGGATGACAAAGAGAGACAGTAGGAGGAGCAGTGGAGGACTTACCGGAGGGGGAAAGAAAGCTCCAGCTGCTCAATGATCTGAGGGAATGGAGGAAAGACAGGTTAGGTAGGGAAACAGGGATGGGATATGTATGTGTCCATGTGTGTGTGCCTGAGTTTTAATACTCACACTCCTCTGTGCGTCAAACATCAGTGTTCTGTAGAGCTGAGCAAAGTGAGGAAAGGAGAGATCACACCGGGCTTCCACTTCCTGTCCAGAAAAAAAGTAGACAAGTTACTGATCCTCTCCTAACACTGAGGTCAGCCTGTGAATAACTATAATTTCAGGTAATGTTACCTGTAGCTTATCTTTTAGAAAGCGCATGTTGGGGACTCTGTAGTTGATCTGAGGTAACAGGGCCTTCACATCTTTCACTGTAATGCTGGACAGGAACAAGAGACATAACAGATAAAATATTACATAACTGACTAGATAATTGTATGTAACCGCTGTTTACATGATGCTGAACTTCAGTCAGTTCCATCTATCTCATTGACTCAGTCAGTACTAGTCTGAACCAGCTGGGGGCATAGTTTAGCCAACTGACAGTTTTAGAAAAATACAGCTTTGTTTAGTTGTTTTAAAATGTTCTATGTCCTAGATCGAGAACCATAGAAGTGTACCAATTTTATATCAAATGGTATTACTCCTACTTGCAGAAGGAAGCAAATAGTCTAGCAGTTAAGAGCATCTGACCAGTAACCCAAAGGTTGCTAGATCGAATCCCAGAGACGGCAAGGAACCTTCTGTCACTGAAAGTTATTACGAAAAACTCCAGGACAAGTTTCTTTAAATTATTCTGAAATGTACATAATGTATATAGAATGATGATTTAATGTCAACCAAACCTGCTGTCAAAAAGAGCCAGGAGCAACAAGTCATTCAAGGAAAGGTTCTGGTTCTCAAATAGAGAACAGTTCTTTTTAGAACCAGAGCTATGGCCTGGAGTGACAGCCGGAAAAGCTCCTGCCAGAGCTTATTGTTTCGGCTCTACAGGAAGGGGCGGAGAGCATGGTAGGGATTTCTTTCTCTCAGTCTGCTTCGACCGGACGGGCCAAAGGAGGGGGGCAGGGTTGGGTCTGGCTGGGTCCGGTGCACACTGGATATCATACTCTCTCTCAGATCAAACTTCTGTCTCTCTCTCTTTCTGTCTTTGGGTCTCAGCCTCTAATTATTATACCTCTCTTCCCTCATATACTTTATAGCTATATATATACAGTGGATATAAAAAGTCTACACACCCCTGTTAAAATGCCAGGTTTTTGTGATGTAAAAGAAAGAGACAAAGATAAATCACGTCAGAACTTCTTCCACTGTTAAAATAACCTATAATGTGAACAATTCAATTGAAAAACAAACAAAAATCTTTGAGGGTGAAAAATGAAAACTAAAAACCTTACAATAACCTGGTTGCATAAGTGTGCACACCCTCTTATAACTGGGGATGTGGTTGTTTTCAATTTAAAGTGCCATCATTTAAAGTGACTCTGATTAATCACAAATAAAGTTCAGCTGTTTTTCTTAGTTGAATCTCAGAGCAAAAGCCATGGTCCGCAGAGAGCTTCCATAGCATCAGAAGGATCTTATTGTTGAAAGATATCAGTCAGGAGAAGGGTACAAAAGAATTTCCAAAGCATTAGATATACCATGGAACACAGTGAAGCCAGAAAATATGGCACAACAGAGACATTACCAAGAACTTATTTATGAAAAGACGAGAAGATAACTGGTCAGGGAGGCTTCCAAGAGGCCTACAGCAACATAAAAGGAAATGCAGGAATACCTGGTAAGCACTGGCTGTGTGCTACATGTTCTTCTTCATATGAATGGGCTATGAGGTAGGGTGGCAAGACGGAAGCTTTTCCTTACTAAGAAAAACATCCAAGCCCGGCTGAAATTTGCAAGTCCCCCAAAAGCATGTGGGAAAATGTGTTATGGTCTGATGAAACCAATGTTGAACTTTTTGGCCATAATTCCAAAAGATGTTTGGCTCAAAAACAACACTGCACATCACACAAAGAACACCATACCCACAGTGAAGTATGGTGGTGGCAGCATCATGCTTTGGGGCTGTTTTTCTTGAGTTGGACCTGGGGCCTTAGTCAGGGTGGAGGGAATTCTAAACAGTTCCAAATACCAGGCAATTTTGGCAGAAAACCTTCAGGCGTCCGTAAGACAGCTGAAGATGAAGAGGAAGTTCACCTTTCAGCACGACAACGACCGAAAACACACATCCAAATACACAAAAGCATGGCTTCACCAGAAGACGTTTTGAAATGGCCCAGCCACAGCCCACACCTGAATCCAATTGAACATCTGTGGGGTGATCTGAAGAGGGCTGTGCACAGGATATGTCCTCGCAATCTGACAAATTTGAGTGCTTTGGGAAAGAAGAGTGGGCAAATATTGCCACGTCAAGGTGTGCCATGCCAATAGACTCCTACCCAAAAAGACTGAGTGCTGTAATAAAATCAAAAGGTGCTTCAAAAAAGTATTAGTTTGTGCACACTTATGCAACCAGGTTATTATGAGTTGACATTTTTTTTTTCCTTAAAGATTTCAGTTTGTTTTTCAATTGAATTGTTCACGTTATAGGTTACATTAAAGGTGGCAAAAGTTCTGACATGGTTTATCTTTGTCTCATTCTTTTACATCACAAGAACCTGACATTTTAACAGGGGTGTGTAGACTTTTTATATTCACTGTATATGTATATCTCCGCTGCAAAGTAGTGAGTATACAGCTTGTATAGCTGTGTAAATTTGCTGTCCCCTCAAAATAACACAACACACACCCATTAATGTCTAAACCGCTGGCAACAAATGTGAGTAAACTCCTAAGTGAAAATGTCCACATTGGGCCCAAATTGTCAATATTTTGTGCGACCACTTATTTTACTTTGAGTTCACCATAGCTTCACTGGTTGCCACTGGAGTCCTCTTCCACTCCTCCATGACGAGATCACGGAGCTGGTGGATGTTAAAGACCTTGTACTCCTCTACCTCCTGTTTGAGGATGCCCAACAGATGCTCAATAGGGTTTTGGTCTGGAGACATGCTTGGCCAGCCCATCACCTTTACCCTCAGCTTCTTTAGCAAGGCAGTGGTCGTCTTGGAGGTGTGTTTGGGGTCGTTATCATGTTATCACACTTGTCTTTGTACTCCTCACCTGGTTGCCACCACACACGCTTGACACCATCTGAACCAAATAAGTTTAACTTGGTCTCATCAGACCAAAGGACATGGTTCCAGTAATCCATGTCCTTAGTCTGCTTGTCTTCAGCAAACTGTTTGCAGGCTTTCTTATGCATCATCTTTAGAAGAGGCTTCCTTCTGGGACGACAGCCATTGCAGACCAATTTGATGCAGTGTGTGGCCTATGGTCTGTTATGGAAATTTTGAACTAAGGTACATTTGAGAAATGTCTGTCTTTCTATTGGCTGGTATGTAAATCTTTACTTTGATTGTGACACACATGTCTGTATAATATCAGAGGATTATTAGGTATTTGGGCCATGTCCTCCTGCCCAGACAAAGAAGGTGTCAGTCCTTTCTGTTCCTTAGAAATGTAGGAGAGGGGATCTGGTATATGTCTTAGGGGGCATTCTTGATTGGTCACAGTAGGTTGTAGGGTTAATCATGCTGACCTATAGGTTGTCTAGATGCTTTAAGTTTCCCTTAAGGGTTGAGAAAGTTAACCACATGAGGGAAGACACCATGTCCCTTGTGTCAAGCCCAGGACATGTGATAGAACAAAGGGCATGTGTTTGATTGACATGAGACCGATGGGCGACGACTTACCACACCCCTTTTTCTATGTAATAAATATGGATTGTTCATGTATGGAGTTAGAGACTCCTTTGATGATTATGTCTGTAAGCGTTTGACGCGTCTCTCATATTTGCATAATAGTCAATAAAACTGTTAGTATGTGCCAAGAGAACTTTTTGTCTCTGTGTTCCTTACTCCGAGTGTCGATACATGGAATTTCCATCACAGGTCTGAGCGCTGGCAGGCAGACCCCCCACCCCTTCAACCTCTGCAGCAATGCTGGCAGCACTCATACGTCTATTTCCCAAAGACAACCTCTGGATATGACGCTGAGCACGTGCACTCAACTTCTTTGGTCGACCATGGCGAGGCCTGTTCTGAGTGGAACCTGTCCTGTTAAACTGCTGTATGATCTTGGCCACCGTGCTGCAACTCAGTTTCAGGGTCTTGGCAATGTTCTTATAGCCTAGGCCATCTATATGTAGAGCAACAATTATTTTTTTAAGATCCTCAGAGAGTTCTTTGCCATGAGGTGCCATGTTGAACTTCCAGTGACCAGTATGAGGGAGTTTGAGAGCGATAACACCAAATTGAACACACCTGCTCCCCATTCACACCTGAGACCTTGTAACACTAACGAGTCACATGACACCGGGGAGGGAAAATGGCAAATTGGGCCCTACTTTTGTTGCCAGCGGTTTAGACATGAATGGCTGTTTGTTGAGTTATTTTGAGGGGACAGCAAATGTACACTGTTATACAAGCTGTACACTCACTACTTTACATTGTAGCAAAGTGTCATTTTTTCAGTGTTCAAATATTAGCAAACATGTGAGGGATGTGCTCACTTTTGTGAGACACTGTATATATATCGTTCCATCTCTTATTTTCTACACTTTGCTTTAAACCATTTTCCAGATTCCTCTTCAAACCCTCTCTAGATCTCTCTTTAAACCCTCTCCAGACTTCTCTTCAAACCTTCTCCACATTTCTCTTTAAACCGTGTCCAGACCTCTTTAAACCCTTTCTAGTTTCCTTGTTTGTATCACTGTATAACAGTCACTCTGTTATATGATTTATGTTTTCTCTCACTCTCTCTGTTCTGTCCATTCCCTCCTGTGGGACTCAACAACATGGCCCACTGTGAGTACTGACAATGTGTCTGTCCATCTTTCCCTTTCTCACTGTTGCCCAACGTTAACCCATTCCTTCTCTCTCTACAGGTCTTTTCAATCAAGTATCTTTTGTTCAGCAAGTTATTTATTATCACTGGTTTATTTTGCTCTGATTTGAGCTTCTTTCTATTTCCATTAAAACAGGAAGTTGCCGTCTCGCAGCCCATCACATCTCCTGTTCCTACCCCTTATCAGGCTGGACAGACATGCTGTTTGTGCAGGACAACTTCCTCCCAAAAATGGGCTGGACTGAGGTGGGGGGATGTAGTGAAAGAGCTTGGGACTAGGAATGAGGATGAGAGAAGGGCTAGGACTAGGCCTGAAGCTGGGGTAGGACTAGGCCTGAAGCTGGGGTAAGACTAGGCCTGAAGCTGGGGTAAGAATAGGACTGAAGCTGGGGTAAGACTAGGACTGAAGCTGGGGTAGGACTAGGCCTGAACCTGAAGGGATGCAGAAAAGTAGAGGACTAGGACTGAAGCTGGGGTAGGACTAGGCCTGAAGCTGGGGTAAGACTAGGCCTGAAGCTGGGGTAAGACTAGGCCTGAAGCTGGGGTAAGAATAGGACTGAAGCTGGGGTAAGACTAGGACTGAAGCTGGGGTAGGACTAGGCCTGAACCTGAAGGGATGCAGAAAAGTAGAGGACTAGGACTGAAGCTGGGGTAGGATGTCTGACTCACCTGCCCTCACGATTCCTGTCCATCCCTTCAAACTGTCTTCTTAGCCACCTGAAGGGATGAAGAAAAGTAGAGTGTTAAGACGGGAATGGGTTTGCTGAGTGGTTGAGTTGATCTGTGTTGACTGCAGTTGAATGTACAATACTACAGTGTCTTTCAGTCAAACAAACATAAAACGTGTTCATCCTGTTACACTCTCAGATTTCTTCGACACACCATAGGGTTCAACACCACCCCCAAATACTTACCCTACATTAACTGCAGCATCTGTTTTCACCCAATTACCCCAAACAAAACGTTCACGTCTCCACACCCTTACGCTGTCCCCTCTCTCCAGTTTGTGTTATACTAATAACAGATGATGAAACCAGTAGATCAATTGAACTAGAAACTGGAGCCTGCTAAAAAAAACAGAAAGTGAGATGGAACCCCCACACACGTGTACCTGTCAATCTGCTGGGTTGCAGAAGCTCTCTGAGTATCCAGCATCAGCCAGCTGAGTCCAGTAATCCACATATTCACCTCCTCCTCACTAAATGCTGAGAGAGAAGAAAAACAGAGAGAGATAAAGAGACAGGGAGATTGAAAACGAATGACAGAGATAGACAAAGAAAGAGAGATAGGGAGAGAGAGGTATAAAGTATGAGTTAAAGGATGTAAAATTGTGGCAGCATAGAAGAGGTTGTGTATCTGTATACCAATGTTCCAACAAGCCCACAGATCAGTAGCTTTGGTAGCACCGTATTATTACATATCTGGAAAGACTAAGCTACCAGCCGCCCCCTCATCCATCCAAAATATCAGAGACAGATGATATTGAAGGGAACCCATCATGCAAGCACACACACACGCACACGCACACACACACACACACGCACACACACACTGACCGGCCACACTGAGGGTTTTGAGGCGGAATTCCAGTCCGTAAAGCACAATGAAGCAGTGGGAGGGGTCTAGTTTGCGAGCCTCCTCCGGATAACGCTCGAAGTCCCTGGATCCTTTTCCCAACCGCAGTTCCTTGATCTCCCTCATGTCAACTGGAGAGAGGATTACACTGTTAAGAGAACATGCACACGAACAGACACAAACACACACAAAAACAGACAGACACACTCACACACAGACACATTTGTTTATCTATCCTTGTGAGGACCAGCTTTTTTTGTGTGCTTATTTTACCTATACTTAACCCCTATCCTAACCTTAATTACCCTCAATAACCTAACCTTTATGTCAGAACAAAAGTCAACGCTAAAGCCTAACCATGTGCTAAGGTCCACCTCTAAATGTAACACATAACGCCTAACCCTAACCGAAATGACCTAAACCAAATGTAACTTTGTCCTAAACCTAACCCATAAGCCAGAAAAACACCCCTGCGCACACAAAGGCCACAATCCAGTACATATACTCTTAAGAAACAGAAAGTATGAGAAAGACACTAACAAATGGTTGGTATTACATCAGGTTTAAGCACTGACCACTATTTGTTTACACACACACACACACACACACACTGGGGCTGAGAGAAAAGAAACATAGTTAAATATTTCTCTGGAGATATGAAAGTAAACACTCTGTACTACAGCGTAGTGTCCTCAGTCAGACCATGAACAACCCCTTCAAACAAAAGCAAAAGCACATAAACACCATGAGGGATCAACACCCTCAAAACTGCAGGCTATTAACCTAATGCTGGACTGGGTTAAACCAGAGTCACACAGAACCTTTTTCATTAGTCTTAAACAAATCTAGCAGAAGTATACAACAAACACATAATATGTTTAACACAAAGAAAGCACCTGTGCTGTGTCATAGACTAGAAAAATATACAAGCTTAAGTTTGAAACTCAATAATACACTTAATACATAAAATAATACTGTAATATAAAAAAATGCCTGGTTTGTTTATTGATCTATACACTGAGGTGATTATTCACAGATGCTTAGTGGGTCCCAAAATCTGTTAATATAAACTTTTATTCATAACAAGACCTATGCATCTTCTAATGGATTATTGTACAGGTTTTTATGCATGGCCTGATGACAGCCAATAATGAATGACTCTGTGTCAGAGGACAGAAAGACTGATCTCAACTTGTGATTCGACTTGCTAAGGGAATGTTTTAACTTGAAATATAATATACTATTTGTTTATGTTGAATGTTTCTTAATGATTAATTTATCAAAAAACAAGGGGGTCCACTAGGGTGTGCTGATTTCACTTCTGTAATGACAGACTGGTGTAATCGCTAAATTCTGTTTAAAAAAATCACACAGCTGTAAATGGAAGGTTTTTGGAAGGAATTTGAGAAAGCTATCCAACCATGAACGCAGACACTCATAAACACTAGCCTCTGGTGTTGGGAAACACTAAAACGTACAGACCCTTGTTTCATTGGCAAGTAGTGTTGGTAAGGTTCAGCATTCACCCAATGTTACTGCACCTGTTTTGTGTTGAGAGACATAGATGCACGGAATGTGACAGAGGATTTTTCCTGTCTAATGGTGTCCCCTGGGACTTCACAGAACCAAACCAGCTAGATTCAAAACCATGAGCATGTGTGCCAAACGTATAAACAGTGAGTGACAGGGATGCAGAGATATAATCATGTGGCCTTTATGGCGCTGTTAGGTTACATTTTTTAAACTTCTGAAGTAAGAAACGTCCTGAAACATCACCAGGCGTGTCAGGATGTTCGGGTCTAAACTAGTAAGATTTCCTTACCTTCTGTGTCCTAATGACTGGACCAGGAAATGTAATGAAGTGCGTAGAATAATGAGACAGATTTTATACTTGGCTGTTGCGTGTATTGTTTGTATTGTAATACACGATGATGCAGAAACTGGTCTTTCTTATTAAACATTGCACTTCGGCTTTCCAATGGCCTGCAATATGTGGCATTTATACTCCTTTGTTCACAGAGGCTAAATATTAGTTTTTGTAAAGGTCAAAATGAGTGAGTGGCTACAGTTTGGCACATTAGTGGTTTGTCAGTACACCACCCTTACTGTGCCATGGGCCTTTATCATCATGTCTGTTAGATCCATTTTCAATTTGCTAATTTTAACCAAAATTGGTGAAACCATGTGTAATGACAATAATAACAAACCTAGATAAACAAAATATTGTTTCAACTGTTTCACTGCTTAAAAGAAAGAACAGCTTAGATGGATTGAAGAATCCATCTAATGATATCACTTATAAAAGGAAAACATCAAAGAAACAACACAAAGAGAAACAACAAACAAGAAGGTGTTGATAGTAACTCAGGTTAACACATCTTGAATTCCACCTGAATGCACATCATCAAGGACCCATCCTAAAAGCATTCCTCTGCCAATCCTGATCTCCTTTTGTCAATATCATTGACAACAACATCCCTCATTATGTCTCCCCACAACATATTCATCATCCATACGAGAACAATGCTAATCAAATGTGTAAACTGGCCAGTATTGCCAGAACGCTAGATAGCTGCAGATACCATTAGCAGTATGTTACCAATGTAGCAAGGTGGCTGGTGGAAATGTATTGCCATGAAATAGAAGTAATCAACAGCTATAATCTTGATACATTTAATGACACAATTATTGTAGTGAGGAGAGTGACAAGGAAGGAAAACTCTATTTAAAAAAATGGGAAAATAAAGTACTGATCATTTTTTCAGTTAAGTTGATGAATTCCTATTCCCTCTAATTATTAACGTTCTCTGTGTGCACTTTAATGGTAAAGCAACATCATAATGCTAAACGAAGTAGCAAGCATTTTCTAAACAGCATGTTTAACATTAAAGTTTTAGGTCAGGCTTTTAATGTGTTTGTTCTTTTTCCTCCAATTTGTGCTTAGGCCACACCTAAAATAATAGGATGAACCAACATAACGATTTGGGTTAAAAAGGGAGATTTTCAGTGGACAGTTACTTTAACAGTATACCATCTATTGTACAATAGAATCCAGGGAAATATGGCTTCTGTCTGGTTCTGATACATGTGCAGATGACACAACAGAGGAAAGCTTTGGCATATGATTAAGAGACCAAGAAAATCATCTGAGGAAGGAGAATTTCTCCAGATGGTTACATCTGTCAGTCACTACACTATTGTGTGCCAAATTGGCACATGGTCAAAGAATGAAACTATATAGGAACTGATCTTGGGTAACATTTGGAAGGCATTCAGTGCCAGTAAGGGTTGACATACTGACGTGGCATCAAAACAGAGCTGTGGCTCCTGACCTTGAGTGTGTGTGTGTGTGTGTGTGTGCACAAGCGCTGACTGGGAAGAATTTGGCCCTGTCATTTAATTCACACCTGCCCAGATCACTTAGCCATTTTATGAGTCATTTCAATAGATTACATAAATGTATTTAGAATATCCATTACGTTTCCTTTTAATTCCACTTGTAGCTTCATGGATTTACACCAAACATAAAAGGAACCACGACACCATAGATCTACAAAGCAACAATAAAACATTTCCATGTCATTCAAAATGTCAAATGAAACATGGAAAAGAGTTGTTTCTTGTCACGCCATGCTTTAATCAACTTCTCTATTCATAGCCATGCTATATATTCATGAAGAATGAGAAAGATAAGACTTTTTCAGAAAATTCTATAATATACGGTATATTAAATGGATAGTCAGTATGCTCGTTAAGTCATCAAATGCTTGCTTCCTCTGTCCTTGTTTCGTTCATACCTTGACTTGCTTCCTCCGTCCTTGTTTCATTCATACTAATAAGTATTGGGGCCCGGGTGGAGGACCGTAAAGACGGAGGTGAGGAGTAGAGGAAACAAATAGAAAATCTAATTCAATTGATTCCCCACATCCTCTCCTTGCCTCTGTGATGGATAAAGCAAGGGTTAAAGACCTTTTTGACCAAAACAAAAGTTGTAGAATGACTCATGTAGATTACGGAGTCTATAACAAAGGCACTCCATTGAGGAAGGGGCAAAAGGTCAGGTTATGTTTGCAAACGTAATACAGAATACCTCATATGTTCCAGGTGTCAGACCCCTTTACACACTCACAGAATCCCTCCCAAAGACATCTCTTCTGGTCCGCTACAATATATATTCCCCAGTGACACAAGCTGACAAACAACAATGCCTAGGTCAAAGTCTAGTTGTGGTTGCAACGTACATATATTTTGTTCGACTGTAACAAGGGTGCTGAGCGCCTATATTCCAGACAACAGCAGCTCCCCAAGCGTTTCGGTCTCATGTCTATTGAGCGCCTATATTCCAGTCTACAAAGCTGTAAATTTGGATTGCTGGCGAGTTATTTCTGATACTCTCTAAATGTCTGAAAGTAGTGCTTTAAATAGGGAATACGGTTTAATACAGGACCAGGCAGAGCAGTAAGGTTACATAATATCTGCCTAAACCAAACAACAGCAGTAACGACTTGCTTTTCCTCACTCTTGATTACTTCCTCGTACCTGCAATTTAATCTAGATGCTGGAGATAAAATGTATCACGTACGTACTTGCGTGCGTGCATGCGGGTGTGTGTGTATGTGTGTGTGTGTGGGTGTGTATGTGTGGGTTTGCTATAATAAGGTAACAGTATGCCAGCCAAATGTTTGGCTCACCATAACCAGTGAGTAACTACACTCTGGCTTTCTCATGCTACTGAGATGTCGTAACACACACACACGCATTACCAAACACATGCATACACCAACAAACACACCAAAGAACTCACCACATAACGCACCACACAGCAAAACACACATAAACACACGTGTAAGGTAGAGAGGGGATAACAGAGGAAACACTAAAAGTCTTTCATCCTGCTCCAATAACAATGCATTCCATGATCGAGAGATTCAAGACTCACACCGCTTAAGTATACACACAGACAGACAGGAAGACAGACAGAGAGGAAGACAGACAGACAGACAGGAAGAAAGACAGTCAGGAAGAGAGACAGACAGACAGACAGACACATACACACAGATAGACAGGAAGACAGACAGACAGGAAGATAAACAGACAGACAGACACACAGAAAGACAGGAAGACAAACAGACAGACAGAAAGACAGGAAGACAGACAGTCAGACAGACAGTCAGACAGACACTCCTCACATCCTCAGTAGAAGAAAGACTGACTAGCTAGATACTAAGTAATATTTAACAGAACAAATGTCAGCTAGGCTGCTGACTGATAAAAAGGATATTGATTATTTTCACAGCAGAAGGTCTGATGACTCATCTAAATGTTCTGTCATTTTTAGAACTGTGATGTCTATGCGTGAGTGCTCCGATGTGGTGGTTCTCATTGGTTGATACTGCGTGGTGATGGTACTGTACAATAAACCACGGGAGGAGAATGTCAAGGTTAAGCTAACCCAAGAGATGACCTTGTACCACACTGTGCTGGTACGTGACTGGAATATATTTACCTGCATTCCAAACTGCACCCTATTCTACCTACAGTGCACTACTTTAGACCATAACCCAATGGGCCCAAGTCAAAAGTAATGTGCTATATGAGGTTCATATATATTGTGTTGTAAACACAACACACACACAGCCTCTGGTCTCGATTTATTTTCCGGAGAAGGATGCCTGTCCCATTGTTTTCTTGAGCCCAGTCCTGTAGTCTGAAGTAGGAAGTGAGACGTTCCCTGATAACTGGCACTTCCTGCACCTCAGTGACACTGGCCTGCTATTGACACTGAGGCTAGGAGGATGTGTTTGTGTGCGTAATAGTGTGTGCGTAATAGTGTGTGTGTAATAGTGTGTGTGTAATAGTGTGTGTGTAATAGTGTGTGTGTAATAGTGTGTGCGTGTGTGCAGCTGCATGTGACAGTGGTTTACAACTACAGCCCAGGTGATCAAAAAGTGTTTAAAGCAGCTGTAGAGACAGAGACAGAAAGACAGAAAGACAGAAAGACAGACAGACTACGATCACTATGATCACAGGACTTCATGTCAGATTGACACTTGAAATCATTTTTTTATTAACATTTCAAAGTTGCCCGTCACCTTCCAAGGTAACAAAGGACACTTTTCTGACGCATAATCCCTGCGGTTGTTGAGGTCTAAAGACGAAGTTTAGCTCAGTGTCTATTGGACTGGAATGAGCTGTGACGTGGGAAGCCTAGTTATGAAGTCCTTCCGGCTCCATAAACAGAATCAGGATAAATATATATTTTGTTGTTGGGAAGAAACTTAAAAAATCTTTCACTGACACCTAAGAAAATGTACAATCGCCAGCAACAACACTTGTTTGACAGAGAGTGCCATGTTAGTTACCTGGTAAACAACATAGTCAGTGAATTAAAACGGGCATCTCGGTCAGGGGTTTGGGCTTTTGTTGCACCTTATGACTTACCTCTGGAGCAGCAAGAGTTTCTCATTGCCAGTGTAAATATAACATGTAAATTTTAATTTAATACATTTCTTGTCACGACAATTGTTCTAGTCTAAATAAGCTCCTAGAGTGAGATTAACAGAAGTATACCAAAGCCAGGAGGAAACAGGATAGAAAAGTGGGATTAGTACAGGATGTGAGACTTAAAACTAAATAAAACAAATGTGTGAAAGAGAAAGTGAGAAAGGAGTGAGCTAAAGAGGGTGTGGTCAAAATAGAGATAAGTGAAGAAGACAAAGAAGACCGGGGAGGAGACAATGAAGGAGTGAGAAACCTAGGGGAAAAGAAGGGGGTGCAGGGAGGAGAGAGGGGGAGAGAGGGTGGAGAGGGAGGGAGGGTGGAGAGAGGGATGGAGGGAGGAGAGAGGGATGGAGGGAGGAGAGAGAGAAGTGGAGGGAGGGCGAATAGACAGCAGTTTGAAGGGAGGAGGGTGAGGCATGGTGGGAGCACAGATAGAAGGAGTAACAGATGAAGACTTTAGGGAGGTAACAGTTGAAGTAAAAAGGTAAGTAAGAAGGAGGTAGATAGAGGATGGGAAGGAGAGACGAGAGAGGGAGAACAAGAGGTAGCTAGCAGCTCAGCATTCTGAATCCAAATGCTAGCGTGCCGTTTAGGCTAAGCACTGTCAGTCCTGGACAGATTCTAGGGCACTCTTTTCTGTGGTCTAAATTTAAAATCCAATGGCAGACAATGGGACATTGCCCATTGTATGGGTGCTATCCATCTGGATGTTAAACAGATGTCCTGACTTCCTATGGTTACTAAAGAACCCTATAAACCACAGTAAAAGTTGGGGTGTTAACTCTGGTGTCTTGGCTAAATTTACAATCATATTCCTTCATATCGACATGGACACCTAATCATCCCCAGCTTCCAAATGGCTAAATATTACCATCTCCTTCAAATTAATAAAATGAATAGGCAGTAAATGTATGTAATTATTAATTTATGTGAGTCATTCTGGATAAGAGTGACGGCTAAATAGCTCAAATTCAAAAATAAAATGATAGGGAGCTGGCAAGATAAGTGGAGAGTTCCAGGAATGTTACTCCCTAGGGAGGGGTTGAAGGGTTATGGAGGAGTATGTTTGTAAGCGGGGGGGCTATGTGTATGTAGGTGTGAAGGGCTAAAGGAGTTGTGTTTGTAGGTCAAAAGTAACAAGCTTTTATGACATGCACATATCTGTAGATTATTTGCCAAGTTATTTCCTGCATATAGAAAGTTTTCACTCTGGATTCTCAATACATTCTCTTTAATGTGAGTTTAACAGACAGTAAATTGTGGGACCTCCATTTCTGCTGTCCAAACTGTTGGAGATTGGACCATGTATCAACACTAACTAGCCCGACGACTCCCCAGTTGTGCTGTTTTTGACTGTGGTTGCAGCCTGCCGTTCCACTGGGCATGCTCCCTTGTCTCCGGATATTCCATGTCTCCACCCAGACCTGCTGTTTCTGAATGCTCAGCTATGAAAATCCAACTGACATTTACTGATCCCCTGAGCTGTTCAGCTCTTTATAACACGTCACGCCTAAGGCCCACACACAAGATCCGGCCTGTAACATATTTACAGTGCTGCTTTAAAGTATGTGAACCTTTCAGGGATGGTCATTACTTTGGTATAACATGTTAAAATAAACTCTTAAAATCCTTATCTAAACCCAAATTCATACTAAAGACATTCCAAACATATGACACAGACAAAAACATTTGATAGATTTTCATTGCTTATTGAACAAAAGTTTTGTTTAGTTTTTTTCCAGTTTTGATGTGTGCCTTATCAACTAAAATATATGAACCCTTTCATTCAATACTGTAGCTTGTGGCACTTCCATCAGAAGCAAAAACTTTTTGACCACTCCTTATATAGTCAGCCAATTGATGTAAGTTTGAGGGGTGTCTGGCATGTACTTCCTGCTTCAGGTCCTGCCACAGCATCTAGATTGGATTAAGGCCAGGACGTTCACTTTGACAATCCATAGTAAATGTCTTCTTTCTCCTGAGCCATTCTTTAATATATTTGCTTGAATGCTTTGGGTTTTTGTCTTGTTGGGCTGATGTTCTATTCAAGAATCTCCTGGCATATCAGAATTCAAGGTTCCCTTGGTGATTCCCAGTCAACCAGGTCCAAAGGAGGAAAAGCATCCCCAGATCTTGTTATTCCCACCACCATGCTTGACTGTTGGAATAAGGTTCTTTTGATGGTAGGCAGTACTGTTTTTTCACAAAAAATAACAATGTTGATTGTGACTCGTTTTCCGAGAATGGACTTCCAGAAACCTTTGCATTCGTCCAGCCGGTCTCGGGCACAGTTAAGATGAACAGTTTGTTACTATTTTGAGAGCAGAAGGTTCTTCCTAGCAACACTCCCATGCATGCCATTTAAATGTAATGTTTTTTGTCTTGTTGAAGAATGCACAGTAAACTGAGATGGAGCAAGAGAGGTCTGAAAATCTCAAGATTTTGTGTTTGGTTTGGCATTTACATGATTTATTCATTTTATTGTGACTTTTGGTGAAATTCTGGAAGGGCATTCAATTCTAGGCTGAGTTGCTGACATGTCAAATGCTCCCTATTTGTAAATTTTTTGCCTCACAGTGTTCTGATGCTGCTCAAATGTTTTGAGATAGTTTTATAGCCTTCCCCAGACTGATGTTTCTCGCCTCCCTGATGTCATGGTGTGTTTTGCATTCACCGATATGGTTGAACTGACCAAATGTCTCGGCCAAATTCTTTCCTAAAGATCACTTCTTGATTGATTAATTTGGTACCCAATTAGTTACCCACCTGACATATCTACTTGCAGGGCCGGCTCCAGGCATAAGCAACATAAGTTGTCTCTTAGGGCCCCCAACCACTAGGGGAGCCCCTGACCAATGGAAGAGAGGAGGCCCCTAAATGAAATTTTGCTTAGGGCCTCCAAATGGCTAGAGCCGTCACTGCCTACTTGCTTTTACCAATGCAACTTGGGAGTCACATGTTTTGCACTTCCAGTAATTCCTTTTTAATTGTCTTTTTCTACTACATGCATAATTTAAACCAACATATGGAACTGTTAACTACAAACCTTTTATGTCAGATAAAAAAGACTGGTTCTGATTAAATAGAGTTCATGGTGAACACTAAGAAAAACTACAATTGCACTAGGGGTTCACATACTTTCAAGCAACACACGCAACAATTTGGGTTCTCAATTAAATCAGGCCTGCTGTTTTTGCAGTACAAATATTACATCTAAACTCAAATCCAAGAACATTCACATCGAGCACACCTCAAACTAAAACCCATTTTTTATACTGTGTTCTATTTGACTTTTGATTTGGCACATGCTCAGACATAACCCAGGCAAAATCTCAGACAACACAGGAATGGTTTTGACTAAACATGAACTGAATAAGGGTTATCGTGGAGCATTAAATAAATTACAATATGTTGGGCTGGGGGGCGGGGTTTATCAATAGTTGGTGACAGCATGTTTACTGTTACTTTGTTCAGGCTTCACAATGAGTGGTAAAAATATCATGAAATCATACAAAACACAATGTTAAGGAGAAATATGTAGGCTTAGTTTAGTCACAATACAGAGAAACTTGAGCTGTTAGCTGCCTTTGATCAATGCATTGCAAGAACGTCTAAATATTTTCATTAACAAATGAATAACTTAAATATAGTCCACATTGATTAATACATATTCACGTAAGACAGTCGGATAACAAACATACCCAAATAAATTTAACCATTATTACTAGCAAATAAAAGTATAGCAAACAATAACTGTCTTCAGGCATTTGTAGTGACACAAACTACATTTCCCAGCTTGCCAACTTATTGAGAAAGACAAAGGGCAAAGGGTAGAGTGTTATCACAGTGCAACAGATTGAGAATAAGGTCAAACATTGCAATGTTGCTTCTCATTCCAATGTTTGCTATGAGGAAAGATCCGGTAAACGCAGTTGTCTTGTTCATGCGAATAGTGACGAAATAAATATTCAGGGGTTTGCAATATTTTCTAAATAATGAGACCTGGATCCCATAAAGTCTCTTACATCAATATTTGTATTGTTTCTCTGTAGAAACAGCCAACACAGACTCTGAAAGATTAACAGAGAATACATTTAAGATGTGGCCGGAATAGGAAACCACACTAGTCACAGAACTTCGGCCTCTATCAATCAATTGACCAACACACTCGGTCCAGTCTCCATGTCATAGAGGTTTCACAACCCTTAGTTGTACCTTAATAAAGCATGTTAGTTTGTTTTATTGGAAAAGCATATATGCATGGTTTATTTACATATTTTTTTACATTAGTAGCAAGACCCCAGAAATATATATATACTGATATAGTGATCCATAACCCACATTTACAGTGGCATGTAATATCAGTAATCTTTAAGATGTTTTTATGCAGGACTCTTTTATCAAAGGACTATAGTGACGTTACATTAATGACCAAAACAACAGAGTAAAAAGAAGAATACATATATAAAGAATAATTAAGGCACTAACATAAAATTAGAAAACAATATCTCCAAATAATTCACACCTTGGACTAAATTCAAAGTTTAACTTGGTGAAAATTCCAACACAACAAATCAGTGACTACCAACTTATCTTTAATCATTGTAGTGGCTGTGTCATGATGTGGGTATGCTTAACATAAGATTGCACAACCCATGTGTCCAGTGCTTTAAGAGACTTACCCAAGCCAATTCACAGATTTAATACCTGTCAAAGGTGTTTCTAACCTGTATTAACATTGAATTCAGGTGGTGAATACTCTCTCAACACTGGGATACCCTCTCTCCACTGGGTTACCCCCTCTCTCCACTGGGATACCCACTCTCCAAAGGGATACCTCTTCTCCACAGGGATACCCTCTCTCCACTGAGATACCCTCTTCTCCACTGGGATACCCACTCTCCACTGAGATACCCTCTTCTCCACTGGGATACCCACTCTCCACTGAGATACCCTCTTCTCCACTGGGATACCCACTCTCCACTGGGATAGCCCCTCTCCACTGGGATACCCACTCTCCACTGGGATACCCTCTTCTCCACTGGGATACCCTCTCTCCATTGGGATAACCTCTCTCCACTGGTATACCCTCCACTGGTATACCCTCTCTCCACTGGGTTACCCCCTTCTCCACTGGGTTACCCCCTTCTCCACTGGGATACTTTCTCTCCATTGGGGTACCCTCTTTCCACCTGCATACCCTCCACTGGGATACCCCCTCTCCACTGGGAGTTGAGTTCCCCAAGCCATCCCTATCAGGGTGCATCTCGTCATGTCAGTCTTTCTTCCATACTTGACATGAGTGTGTTGATTCTCTCTCCATCTCACACCGAGGCTTATGTGGCTGAAGATACCTCTTCGGGCTACACAAATCTAATTAAGAACATTGGCAGTGACTCAGAGACTGTAAATTATTACCTCTTGTGAGATTTTTATTTTTTTTTAAGTTAAAAAAGGGTAAACTTAAGGTCGCAAAACAGACAGAATATACTTGGGATTTTAACACAAAGAGACAGCAAATTGATTTAGCCTGTCAATACTATGGGGCAGCACATGCCGAAGGCAAATGCCTAGCATATGGTGCAATATGTAACACATTCTGCAAGCAAACCCATTTTGCCAGTGTTTGTAAACAACACATCACATACACAATATGACCTCGACTTCATTTAGTAGACGAGGACAATGAGTCAGACCACCAAACAACAGATGCAATGTAGTATATCTCCAATGTTTAATTCTGTGCAAGACAGCACAAACAACAGGGTCATTAACCTCAAGCTAGTGCCACACAGTGAGGGGCAATGACTTATGATCCCAGGCATACATGTAAACAGCAGCTAGACACAACATCAACAGTGATGGGCATGAGCTGTGGGGACCTACAATGTGTCCTGTGACATGGCTCTCTAGCTGTCATACCAAGCGAATCCCACTCAAGCTTGACAATGGCACACTAATGAAACAAACAACTATGCTGTTAGCTGACACCAGAGAGAGACTCAGCCTACTGCATGTGGACCACAGACATGAGCTACATCACGTAAAATCACGTCATCGGGAGTCACCATGACAACTGAGCAAAGCATCTTAATGAACCGTTTGCTTCTACAAACTTGATGAAACAACTAGTTACCTGACAACTTTATGGACACCTGTTGGCAGGCAATGGCTGAGAATGCTGCTTGGAATTAAGCCTGATGCTGAACAATACCAACACTGACCGTGTGAAGTACTAAAGGGACAAAAGAGAGTAAGTGTGATTGTGGATGACATTCTGCTTGGGTGTGGAAATACAAACAAAGATCATGACAGTAATCTCACAACTCTCCTGAATGGAGCCAGAGAGGTCAATCTGAAGTGAAAGAAAAAGAAACTGAGGTTAAAGCTACCTAGCGTGTCATACATGGGTCATCTCACTAGAGATGGCCTGCGCTGTGACCATGAGAAGATAACTGGCGGGCAGGACATACAGACAGCAACCCAAGTAAAGTCGCCCCATCGGCTTGTGGGATTTGTTAATTATCTAGCAAAATATTCCGATGTACACGTCTGATCGACAAAACGGAGGGCATGGCTGCCCAAGCAAGATGCAGCTTTTGAGACTATAAAATGTTTAGTCCCACAGCACCCAGCTCTAAAAAACTAGGATCTGAGTGCTGAAGTCACCGTGCTGTGTGACGCCAGTAAGACGAGACTGTGCTCAGCCCTTTTACAGAACGATCCACCTGATGCATTCACCTCCAGAACATTGACTCAGACGGAACGAAGATATGCGCAGATGACCTGGAACATGTTCACCGATCAGTCATAACAATATGACCACAGACAGGTGAAGTGAATCACACTGACAATCTCGTTATCATGGCACCTGTCAGTGGGTGGGATATATTAGGCAGCAAGTGAACATTCTGTCCTCAAAGTTGTTGTGTTAGAAGCAGGAATAATGGGCAAGTGTAAGGATCTGAGCGACTTTGACAAGGGACAAATTGTGATGGCTAGAAGACTGGGTCAGAGCATCTCTAAAACTGCAGCCCCTTGTGGGGTGTTCCTGGTCTGCAGTGGTCAGTACCTATCAAAAGTGGTCCAAGGAAGGAAAAGCGGTGAACCGCCGACAAGGCAATGGGCGACCAAGGCTCATTGATGCACATGGGGAGTGAAGGCTGGCCCGGCTGGCCCGGCTGGCCCGTCTGGCCCGTCTGGTCCGAACCAACAGGTGAGCTACTTTAGATCAAATTGCTGAAAACGTTAATGCTGGTGCTGATAGAAAGGTGTCAGAACATACAGTGCATCGTAGTTTGTTGCGTATGGAGCTGCGTAGCCGCAGTCAGCAATGGAAGAAGGTGGCCTGGCCTGATGAATCACATTTCCTTTTACATCAGGTGGATGGCTGGGTGTGTGTACGTCACTTACCAGGAGAACACATGGCACTAGGATGCACTATGGGAAGGAGGCAAGCCGGTGGAGACAGTGTGACGCTTCAGGGCAATGTTCTGAATCTTTGGGTCCTGCCATTCATCTGGATGTTACTTTGACATGTACCACCTACCTTAGCATTGTTGCAGACCATGTGCACCCTTTCATGGCAACGGTATTCCCTGATGGCATTGGCCTCTTTCAGTTGGAAAATGACACAAAGCAAAAAAAATTCAGGAGTGGTTTGAGGAACACAACAGCGAGTTCAAGTTGTTGACTTGGCCTCCAAATTCCCCAGATCTCAATCCAATCGAGCATCTGTGGGATGTGCTGGACAAACCATGGAGGCCCCACCTCGCAACTTACAGGATTTAACAGATCTGCTACTAATGTCTTGGTGCCAGATACCACAGCACACCTTCAGAGGTCTAGTGGAGTCAATGCCTCGACGGGTCAGGGTGGTTTTGTCGGGAAAAGGGGGACCTACACAATAATAGGCAGGTGGTCACAATGTTATGGCTGATTGGTGTATATTACAACACTGACGTTAACATCTCTACAAAGATACTGGACTCAATCATACCACAATCATCCCAGATCCCACTGTTTCCAGCTCTGCTTTCTTAAACTAACGAAGACTGACCCGGTGAGAAACGGGACGTGAGTCAAACACTAAGAGATTTCTGGACATACAAAGTGGAGCTCACCACAGAACATGGATTTGTATTGAAAGAAAACTGGGTGTACATCCCCAAGATGTTAGGGCACCGACTTCCTACTTAAAATCCCCACTGGCCATTCAGGCCCGTCTCAGAAAGGCCCTGTGAAGCTGTTTCCTGGCCAGGGATCACAGTGGACATAAAGACTTTAATTGGCATATGTGCCACACAAATACTACGGAGTGGGACTTTGAGCATGTGACATTGTAAGCATTTCATTCATGGAGAAGACCACCTGAGCGCAGCGCTGGCATTGAGCAACACGCAGTACCACATGTCACTCCAAAGTAACAAGGTCAAGGCTGACTGCACCACTACGACCCACACGCACGTAGCATGCCCAACCACGCCCAAAGGGCCAAGAGCGAGAGTCTTCCTCCATCCCAACAACGCAGTGGGCACTTAAATGCATAGCACTTCCACAGAGCAGCACAGTGACCAGGTTTAGTACTTGTGAATGGTAGGATGTAGAGAAGGAACAGATAACATATTTGTCCAGCAAATGAACAACCACCCTGTCAAGCAACAAACCGACAAGGATGATGATGGATGGCGACCGTGGAATGAGCCTGACATTGCGGAGGTAATAAGCACGTTGCAGCTACAGAACCATCTCCACAACCTGACAATCCAGCTTTGAGACATGCACCAACCAGAGCAAATATTAGCCCCCTCTGAGATACTGCACACTGCACTCCTATAATCCATCAGGTGGCACAGCCAGAAGAGGATTTCTCTGTACGTTCTGACCTTTCAAAGTAGTTCCCACGGTCCTTAAAAATCGTATTCATTGGTCTTTGGGATATCTTTATAAGCATATCTTATGACTGTTAATATGAAAACGACTTTATATAATACTTTTTACTGATTGATTGATATTAACTATTGAGTCAACGCACAACTTTTGTGGCATGCAACTTCAGAGGGGTCTTTTTCCAATGTTATTAGCCTAGACCGTAATTATGTCAATGAATTTGGCTATGTCAGTTTTCTGTGCATGTTATTACCACTTTCTACATCCACAGCACAGTGCAAACCACATTCTGGTAGATAAAACCTAAAAAACATCCCATTAAACGTCCAAGGGGATCCCGCCCTTTTCTCCCACCTTGTGTTTGGTAGCAGTATTACATCAACAGCACATTCAATCCACCCTTACAACAAAAAGCCTAAAAAAGAGAGATTTGGATGGTAGTTGTTCTCAACACTATTCAGTGCTTGTTTTTCACTTGAAAATACATTTAGTAAACTTTGTAGACTTTCAGCAACCAAGAAATGACTGAGGAATTTCCATGCCATCGTCTGCCATTGCCGGTAAGAGTGACAATTGGGAATCTTAGGAATACCAATGGAAGACTCACCTTATGTTGACCAATAGAATTTCTCAATTTTACAATGCTCTATTTTATACATCCAAAATATTTTGGGGGGTTAGACACTATCGCTCCACTTTTACTCAAAATAAATGATGGGCATTTTCTAATATTAAAATCGAACCACTTTACATAGGCTATCTCCCTTTTGACCTGGAGATAGACAAATTGGTCGTCATGGTAACAGAGGATGTGAGTGACAAGGGGAGGGATGGTTGAGGGGAGATGAAAACTGTGCCCACCTTGCGTATACCAACCAGTACTTGCGTATTCGCATTATGTCCCAAATGGCACCCTATCTGTTCAAAATGAGTATACTGTTTACGGAACAAGTACCATAGAATTAGTATATGCAAACTCACTCTCTCCTTCCATCTTGTCAGGGTTGCGGCTCCAGACAATTTGTCTGGTGTCCTGTCTTATCTGGAAGGTCCTCCTCTCTGGCCGTTGAGACTTTTTCTGGTAGAACACGGTCATGACCGTGCCGATCTCAAGGCTGTGGAGGATGCGGGGCCCCGATTCCGACCAGTCCAGCATGCGGGAGGCGGTGGCTGGGCCCGCACCAGGGCTGTTACCGGGGCCGTTAGTCGCGGTCTCATCCCGATCCCCTACCCCCCCACAGCCGTTGACACTACTACTACTGAACCTGGCAGCGCACATCTTCAATTCGGCTGGAGTTTTGGAATTTCAGGTTTCAGGGTTTTCAAGTTAGACATAAACGAAACGGTAATCATTCAAATATTTGTAGAACAAAAATCGATTCAGGTCCCCAATTAAAAGCATATTTCAGTGTAATCAAGGTCTTCTCCCACCGGCATAGTGATTTCCGCTTGTTGTGGCTTTAAAGTTAAGAAAATCAGGTTTTCCTTAAACAGTGCATCAAACTGATTAGCCACAGACAGCTTTCCATGTATCCTGGTGAATAGGTCACTGCCTACCCACAATGGCACAATAAAAGCACTTAATAACAGTGTAGCCTTATAACTTATCAATAACAGCAACTTCCAGTTGTAGGGTATACAAATAAAAACCCTATACTAAACTGTCTTTGATAAAAACCCAGTGTTCAATCATATATTTCTCTCTTAAATTAGCAGCAGGCTAGGCTATTCAATTAGGCTGTTGTCAGAGAGACTTTATCCAAAGGATGCTCGTCCATCCAAGATGATTTATTTTCCAGCAGTTTTCTTTCTGTGTTATCCTTTCCAGATGCTTCTGGCAGAACCCCAAAAGGATCAGCCCAGGGGCCGGAGAGAGAGAAAACAAGACAGAGGGAAAGCTGTTCCCCTCATCTGCGTTTGACTCCAGTTTCCATACAGGGTTCCCGTTGGGCTGGCCGGTGGTTAGTGCACTAGCAGGCTACAGTTAAGTCCAGTCTACTCAGCGGGTATGTGGGTTACAGACAAGACAGCCCTGCCCTTAGCTCCACCACACGGGCGCACACAGACACAGATCACCGCCACCGGTGACCGACAAATACGTTCAGTTTCAGTTATGTAACCGATAAATTAGGCTGCCCATTGTTACTGTGGGGCCGTGGAATGACACAGCTAGAGAACGAGAGCTGCTCGGTTGGCTCTTTCGTCAACGCGTGGATATCGTAGTCACTCATGAGCGGCGGTGCGAGACCTGTGCGTTTCGTCCGGGCAGACCAATCCACTCTCGCTCACATCCACGTCGTAGACATTTCCCAGCACAGGCCGGGGACAAGCATTACTCCGCGGTGCATGCCTCTCCTCAAGAAACCATCTCCATCAGTTCAAGCGAAGATTGTATTTGGTAGTCTGTTGGTAGCACGCTGCTGCATATGCCCGATCTCCAAGCGTAGGTCTGTCTCGGGTTGAGGGTCCTCTCCTTCTGCTCCTCTCTGCTCTTAGACTTGAGAGGAAATTAAGGCTAGCAGACCGGAAAAGCTCCTAGGATTTTTTCTACTTGTGCTGTAGCCGAGTATATCAGAAGATTCGGGAGTGAAAAGAAAGGGAGAGAGAGTTGGGTTGGGAATGGGAACGGAGAAGAGGAAAGGGAGAGAGAACCGATGAAGTAGAAAAACGGCGACATCCGCGGGCTTTCAGAAGAGGTGCAGCACTGTCTGCATGAGCTACAGTTGTTGATTTCATTTCAGAATAATATTTTAGTCAGTCCTGAACATATTTGACACGTCAAAACTGTAAACAGAATTGTAGACCCCCTAGACTCAAAGCTGATGTAAACACAGGTCTTAAGACAATTAATAGCTATGAAAGAATTTTGGACGTTCACATTCATAAGTATAGTCAGTCTGGTGACACCGGCTTCACATCTGAATTCCCCTTAAGGGATTACTGTCTGTTTGAGTTGACAACCAGGTGGTATATTGTTTCTAATGCAATCAGTATAACGCGTTCGAATTGCTTATTCAAAATGTATGGTATGTGTGTTTTGACAGAGAAAGTATGTTTGTGTGTGTGAAGGCAGTAAGAGTTGACATCAAAACCGTGCTAAGGTATAATTACATCCACATGTCAGTTGGGTGTGTCACCACATCTCTCGCCAATGGCCATCTAATGCCCAATCACAATGCACAGAACACTCACATTGTATGGAGCCTGAAGGAGTTTAATATATTGTGTGTGTGTGTGTGTGTGTGTGTGTGTGTGTGTGTGTGTGTGTGTGTTATGCATGTATGAGAGAGTAGGAAGACAGAGAGGTATTCATATAGGGGCCATATTAGCCCCTAAATCCATTCTTCACACCCAGTCAGTCATATTTTAGGGCCAAATGAAGTCACAAACCACAGCTTGTTTTCACAGGAAAATCAACTGCCACAAAACGCATTGCTGCTCCAAACAAAGTGTTTCTAAATTGGCATTCTATAGTCTACATAGTTGATTGCCATTGAACATATCTGTGCATGGGTGGAGGTCAAATGTTCATAAATGAAGACCACTGATCACCCTCTATAAGGACACAGTGAGCATATTTCAAAAGATATTTTCAGATATTCTGAAGTGAGGTTTTTAATGTGGCCCCCAAACCCTCCCCCAAATGTATGCTTTTAAATGTATTCTTACATTTGAGAGTACAGGAGGAGTCAGCATTTCTTGGATTTGTCTACATAATATTAACTTTAAAATGTCAGTTTTCACAGGACAGCGAATTTATCGAAAGTAAATAAAACACACCATTCCAAACAACATGTTAGCATAATAATGTTGCCATACAAATAGTCACATTTGGCACAGATACACTGCATATTTACCTGTGTGTACCTATAATTAGTAGACTAATATGTAGAACAAACATAATCAATTTGCACTAAAAGACATATAGTCAATATAAAAGGTCTACACACACCTTAAAATGCCAGGTTCTTCTGATGTAAAAGAATGAAACAAAGATAAATCATGTCAGAACTTTTTCCACCTTTAATGTGACCTGTAATGTGAACAATTCAATTGAAAAACTAACTGAAATCTTCGAGGGGGAAAATAAAAAACTCACAATAATCTGGTTGCATAAGTGTGTATGGCCTTAAACTAATACTTTGTTGAAGCACCTTTTGATTTTATTACAGCACTCAGTCTTTTTGGGTAGGAGTCTATTAGCATGGCACATCTTGACGTGGAAATATTTGCCCACTCTTGTTTGCAAAAGAGCTCCAAATCTGTCAGATTGCGAGGACATCTCCTGTGCACAGCCCTCTTCAGATCACCCCACAGATGTTCAATTGGATTCAGGTCTGGGCTGTGGCTGGGCCATTCCAAAATGTTAATCTTCTTCTGGTGAAGCCATGCTTTTGTGGATTTGGATGTGTGCTTTGGGTCATTGTCATGCTGAAAGGTGAACATCTTTCTAACAGACGCCTGAAGATTTGTGCCAACATTGCCTGGTATTTGGAACTGTTCATAATTCCCTCCACTCTAAGGCCCCGGTTCCAGCTGACGAAAAACAGCCCCAAAGAATGATGCTGCCACCACCATGCTTCACTGTGGGTATGGTGTTCTTTGGGTGATGTGCAGTGTTGTTTTTGCGCCAAACATATGTTGAAGTCTAACACTTCCCCGAGTTGGTTTGATGGAAAGGAGAATAACAAACCAGGAGTCTGGTCAATACCGTACCATATATTCCGTTTATTAAAAAAGCTTTTGGAGACAAAGTGTCGCCGCACAATGTCTAAAGATCAATCAGTCACATCAGCATTATTTATACTTCAAACACGCCTAAAAGTGGGGGGGTTGAGGTAGCCAAGCATGTGTGCCATTGGTCCAGTTCATGTTCTATACCTTATATGTGTAAATGCAGACAAGCGTCATCTTTGCACTTTGTGGTTTCTGTCTTGTGTCTATTCTTAATGCAGCCCTGTCCAGAATATGTGTGTGCGTTATTAAACTGGTTCCTGTTCTTCTGAGACACACAAGCTAAATCAGCTCTCTCCCTAGCAACAGCCTAAATAAGATTTCCTGTTCTTCTACTTGCAACTTTCAGTTTCAGCATATGCTACAGACATTTAATATTTTGCTTCAATGCTCACAACAGTTTGACAGCTTATACACTCAATGTATCCACACATACCTTTTGGAATTAGGCCAAAAAGTTCAACCTTGGTTTCATCAGACCATAACACGTTTTCCCACGTGCTTTTGGGGGACTTGATGTTTGTTTTTGCAAATTTCAGCCGGGCTTGGATGTTTTTTTTTTTTAAGGAAAGGCTTCCATCTTGCCACCCTACCTCATAGCCCATTCATATGAAGAATACGGGAGATTGTTGTCACATGTAGCACACAGCCAGTGCTTGCCAGAAATTCCTGCAGTTCCTTTAATGTTGCTGTAGGCCTCTTGGAAGCCTCCCTGACCAGTTTTCTTCTTGTCTTTTCATCAATTTTGGAAGAACGTCCAGTTCTTGGTAATCTCTCTGTCGTGCCATATTTTCTCCAGTTGATCCACTGTTTTCACTGTGTTCCATGGTATATATTATGCTTCGCCTGACTGGGTACAAAAGTGTGCACACTTATTATTGAAAGGTTTTTATTTTTCATTTTTCCTCCTCGAGGATTTCAGTTTGTTTTTCAATTGTTCACATTATAGGTCACATTAAAAGTGGAAAAAGTTCTGACATGATTTATCTTTGTCTCATTCTTTTACATCACAAAAACTTGGCATTTTAACAGGGGTGTGTAGACTTTTAATATCCACAATATTGGCAGCGATACACCATGGCAACTTTTAAATAACATTGTCTAGATTGCCTGAACTCTGTAACCTATTTATTGTGTTTACTTGAAAATACTTAATAAGATGGTATCCTGAAATGACAGCACAACAACAATATAATTCTAAATTAACAATTATTGTACTTTTTTTTTTAATTGCAAGAGGAAGTTGTGTTTCAATTCTACATGAATATTTGGCACTGGTGTCTTTGTGGCGATCTGCTAAGCTCAAATGTCAAATAAACAATATTATTAATGTTTTTAATAGTTTGAGCACAAAACATTTGTCAAACATTTACACTGAAAATATTCAAAATAGTTGGAACGTGTATACAATATAGGTATTGTATATATTCTTCATGAATACTGTTCTTCATGAATATTGTAGACAATAATCAAGGCCAATTCAAACACAATTCTATGAAAAGATTTTAAGCTTCTTTCAACTATACTAAAACTACATCACTACTCACAGCTTACAACAGATTTGAGTTCTACCATACTTACCCTTATTTGTTAGTCAATTTAGCCAAAACAGTATGACTTTGGTTAAGGTTTGACAGATTTTGTGTCATGCTACCAGTCCTGTAATCTGAAACTAACACAATTTATCCTTTAAAATGTCTTCCTACTGTATGTTCCCACCCTAAACCTTTATTATTCACCACTAAAAAGGTCAGGGTACTGTTTAGTGGGAGGAAACTGGATGATAGTAATAACATTTTCTTCAAAAACAAACAAAAATTATGTTTCTATTGGAAATGTTCAGGAAGCACCTTCTTCATTATCAAATGTTTTTAATACTAAACACAGGTTTAGATATTTAGTGGATGTTATAAAATCTTACTAATATAACGATGATCCAAGATCAGCTTAAGTCTCTGCTAATTCCATCTCTGTGAACCAATGAGTTGGCATGAAAGTGACCCAGTAGTAGGCTAGGTTGAGTTGCCATCATAAAACTGATGGTGTGACCTGATTAGTCTGGTTAGACCCTAGAATTAGGACAAATCAGGAAGTAGGAAACACAAGAGGAAGATTAAAAATAATATTACTATTAATCCCTCCCTCTGTGCAAGGGTTCATCCCAAATGACACCCGATTCCATATTTAGTGCTATACCTTTTAGCCAGTGCAATACACTGGTCATAATCAGTGCACACAATAAAAAGGGTGCCACTAGTGTGTCAGTTGGCCAGAAGAAAGTTGCTGTCGTTGCTGCTGTCTTTTCTAATCTCAGCAATCAAGTTATGGAGTTTCTCAGACACCGCCACCTGTAGGAGGAAATATGGAACATGGTAATAATGCAATGTGATGGTCAAAGTGTGTTAAAAGTGAGCCGTGCACTTCCGTTTTTTGGTTGCTAAAGCGTTTTAGAATGTGTGTAAAGTGTTTGCCCTCATACTCCCTCAAACAATGTTCACCTGTTTACTGTGGCAACCGGCAGGTGACCTACTGTGGCAACCGGCAGGTGACCTACTGTGGCAACCGGCAGGTGACCTACTGTGGCAACCGGCAGGTTACCTACTGTGGCAACCGGCAGGTTACCTACTGTGGCAACCGGCAGGTTACCTACTGTGGCAACCGGCAGGTTACCTACTGTGGCAACCGGCAGGTTACCTACTGTGGCAACCGGCAGGTTACCTACTGTGGCAACCGGCAGGTTACCTACTGTGGCAACCGGCAGGTTACCTACTGTGGCAACCGGCAGGTTATCTACTGTGACAGTCGGCAGGTTATCTACTGTGACAGTCGGCAGGTTATCTACTGTGACAGTCGGCAGGTTATCTACTGTGACAGTCGGCAGGTTATCTACTGTGACAGTCGGCAGGTTATTTACTGTGACAACCAGCAGGTTATATACTGTGACATTCAATGTTTTTTTGTTTACTCTATAATACTCACTGTATAGGTGTCTGGCTCCTCCAGTCTCTTGTAACGGGGGTGCAAGTTCTGGATGGAGTGCTGAACTTTCTCCCTGGTCTCAGCTGTGCTGCACATTGGTTGACTGATCTAGAGGAGGGAGAGATGTAGAGACATTAAGCTCAATCCAACCAGGGTCTATACCCAGTGGTCCAACCCAAATTGGAACACCAACATTTTACTGTCAGAAGTATTTAGGCAAAACAATTTACAGGTGCATAGACCCTGCAGAACCTAAGGCACAGACAGCCTTGTAGGGGCTTATTCTGAATGGAGGTTCATCCGCTACCCCAGTGTCTGTGTGTGTTTGTTTGTGAGTGTGTGTTGGTGTGTGTGTTTGTGTGTTGGTGTGGTGTGTATGTGGAGCTTCTATGACTCCACCAGGCTCACCTGTCCTTTAATGTAAACATCCAGACGTAGACAGGTGACCTGAGAAGGTGTGATTGATTGACAGGTCTGGTCCCCAACCACTGGATGACACTTTACCGCCTCACCCGCAGTAGGGGCAGGCTCCTCCCTCAGACACAACAGGTCCAGAAACGGATGGCCTGGAAAACAGATGACAAAAGAAAGAGATTGAGTAAAGGACTGAGTGTTCATGACAGTTTCCATCCTATATTAGAGGTCGCCTCCTCACCTTCCGTATCCAGCATTCTATAGATGGCCTTCCTCCCAGGGACTGTGCTTTTCTCAGGGTCCTCACTGAACTTCATTCTGGGGCTGCCCCGAACCTCCACCAACTGATGGGGACAGTAAATCGAAAGCCAGACAATTGTAGTAGAGGATAAAGTGAGAAGGGGATGGACAGAGCGTCTGTGTGTGTTCTCATTACCTTGTACACACACCCGAGGGAAGGCTGTCTTGTGCAAGTGACCAGATGTGTCCCAACACCAACCACATCGATCTCATTCTCCTGAAACAGGAACAGACAGAGTAGATATGAGGAAAGACAGGGGGAGAGACGGATCAGTGGGAGAGGAAGGTAAGGAAGAAAAAGATTGATAAGAGAAGGGATAACTAGTTCTGTCTTCAGCTGAACCTTGACATCTAATGTCTGTCTTCATCTGACCCCTGACCTCTGGAATGTATGTCTAGTTCCTCACCTTCAGGTTGAGTTCAGCCATGCCATGTTCCGAGATGTTATTGGTGCCCACAATGGTGAGAGAATGGAAAGCAGGGATGGAGAATCTAGAGAGATCGAGGAGAGAAAAGATATTTGATGATGTCATCAGAAAGGAGACTGGTGAGACTGACTTCACATACGCAAGCATGTACACATACACACACGTGTCCTGGTCCTTTACCGCTCGCTGCAGAGTCTGAAGACACGGCGTACTTCCACTGACTGCCTGCAGAGGTCTCCACTGTCCAGACGGACACCAAGTGGTCTGTAGTCCAGCTCAAACAGAGATAAGGCCACTGCACAGAAGTTCAGCAGGCCACTACTGCAGAGACAATATGAACACACCAGGTAAGAATGGAAACACCAGTCCCATTGGTTCAAACCACCACTACAGACATACAATATACAGCATAAACACACAACTAAATGCAGCATAAGAGAGCCTACAGACAGTACAAGGAGGTCTTTTTGCCGGACCGCGTAAGCGGAGCCGGCCAAGAAGAGCGAATGTCTCTTATTGAGTGAGTGACTGACTGACTTGTAATGCCGTCACGTAGTGGTTAAAGACAGTGCCTCTCATGTGGAAGACCTAAGTTCAAATCTATTGAGAGCAATGACATTTATTAATTATTTCTGGTAGATTCCATGATTCGCTCGTCTTTTCACTTGATGAAAAAGTTAGCTATCGTCACCTTTATTGATAGTTATTGTATAAATGTCATTCGTGAATGAAAGAAAAAGGTAAGTTGTTTTGCCATGAAAGAAAAAAATACGTTCTTATGCCATTATATGAAATAGCTTTGGCAGACACACTAGCAATTGCTCAATTCTTATGACTATTCCAGTAAGTTAGTAGATACCGGTAAAACTTATTACTGGCTAAAACGCTGTTCAAACGGCCAGTGGCAAACGCTCCGTGGTGTTGTGGTTAACGACACAGCCTTTCGCACGGGCAATCCGGGTTTGACTCTCAAGGTGGCAACATTTTCAATTGTGGGCCGGCTGAACTAGGCTTGCCTGGTTTCTTGTTTTATATACACACACAAATAACTCATGATCCTCCCCCTATCCCAGGGAGACCCCTCCCCCAAACAAAGTCCAAACTACACTCAGAAAGAGAACCAAATGTACAATCTAACATTACACCTATTACAGTGTCAACAACTTTAAGTAGGAAAGGAAGGGTTGTTCAAATTTGGCTTAGGTGTAACTCATATACTGAATTCCCTCCAAATGTAATGTGTTTGCCAAATTGTTGAACCACAATTTAGCTGAAGAGAACTCTTTCATTTCCAAAACATCAGAAATCTATTTTTGGGGGGTTGAAATGACACTGCACAAAATGTGTTTCTGTTGTTACTTGAGTAGGCTGTTTGTTTGTTCTGATACTTAATTAATAGTGGATGTGATGTGAGTCAATCAGGGTCTCTGCTGCGTTTGAAACAATCTCAAAGATTCCAGACCTTCAAAATGTGTTTAGAGCACAGAGCAAAGCCTCAAAAGAGGCCATGGCATCTTTATTAATCCCCAGGTCTCTCCTTGGAGAAAGGTCCTGTCAAAGTTAGAAGAGCAAAGGAGGGGTTTCTCACTATCAGAGAAGAAATTACATTTGCCAAAGATCATTTGCTTCAAGATATTGAGAGTATGATAGGATTATACAATATAAAGTGATCTCTTCAGACTAACTGGGTAGAGGAACACAGCACCAATAGAAAAGAGAAGGCAATCTTCCTGCTCTTTGCTAAACTGGCTAGAAGAGGCGGGAACATTGTCCAGCCAAAACATGATGGTTAAAATATTTGAAGGTGGTTGAAAAGTTAGTGCAATGACTGGAGGTCTGTGTCAACAGCTAGAATGTTCTTTTAGACTTTGTGCCAGTTTGATTGAGGGGAAGTAGATACAGGGCCTCAATGCTAACGTATGTAACTATCCCTTAAACTATCCTTTTGAACTATTAGTGTAAACTATCCCTTTAACAGGGCCACAACAGAGAAATCCAGCAATCAAAAGACTCTAATATTACAGGGCAAGAAAATGCAGTAGCCTTCCCTGGAGTGCTTATAGCTCTTAAAGTTTCACCACTGGGATATGGGCTATCTCAAGCTGGCAATGGTCCTAGAAGGCTGGAAGCCACCATCCACAGAGAAGGCAGCGACGAGTAGAGAAACAAGTGGGGTTACCAGGAGACGCTGTAGCTGTCAATGACTGGCAGGAAGTTGTGTGGGTAGGCAACGGCGTAGGACAGAAAGGCGGCCAGCTCGCCCTCACGGATCTTCCCAGGTTCCGCCCCTAGCAGCTCACACACAAGCCGCAGCCAACCCTTGGTCAGTGAGATAAGATCGATGCTTTCATGGTCCCCATTTGCGGTCATTAGCGTCTGATTGGACGGAAGAGGAGAGACAAGAAATGATCAACAGTTTTGCTATTATTAATATGTTATTAACAGTTTGGGAATGCTTCCTTTGTGATGAGGTTAAGTCCCAACTTGGAACACAACACACGTGGGAGACTCACATGAGGCCAGACCTCCTCCAGGGAAGAAAAGGAAGTTACATAGGAATGTGCCATGGTTCCCGCCACAGGGACACCAAACAGGAAGCCAGCCTGGACATTACTGGTAAGATCAAAGCCTGACACACAGAAAGATGAGAGGGTTAATGTCTCTGTGTGTGTGTGTGTTTATTTTGTTTATTTCTTAAAGGCCATTTAGACAAGACAGATGCCTTCCGTCTTGTCTACAGCGTGCGTAAGTCACGCTCAACTGGTATTTTGAGCGGGTGATTGACGTGGCCAGTCAAGAACTTTCCCTGGAAAGTTATTGTCCCTGGAAAAATGTCTTGGTAGCTACGGCAGTATCTTTGTGGTAACTGTCCTGCTGCATGTTGAAGCACTGTCCTATTAGATTAGATACATTCTGTTGGGACTGGTTCTCAGTGGGCAAGACCTTTCCCTACACTTCATAACACATCCTGCTGCTCCTGTCAGCAGTCACGCCATCATTGAAGACAAGAGAGCCAGTTCCAGTTGTAGCCATACAAGCCCAAGTCGGGTATGTTTACGATCTGCTGAGACTTTGGTATGGTTTTTTTTCTTCCCCAGTCATCTGCTATAGAGGGCTTTCTAGGTGTACCAGATTGTATGCCATTGCAGTGCTCACCAGTGCTTGACTGGTCAACCATTGTTGATGGTCAGCATGACTTGCATTGACTTCCTCGGACCTGTTGTAGGACACCAGCACAAAAAACTCTGAATGTAAATGCAAAGCCTGGAATCAAGGCTAGATGTTGACAGCCTAATAGCAAACTCCTGCGAAGTCAAACATCCAAATACTTTTGAACTCTAAAATGAGGTGACTATGTACAAAATGTGTCATTTTGTACATAGTCTGATATGGGTGAAGGGTTTATCTGATATGGATGAAGAACATGTAATTAAATTTGACACTTTCAACCAGTAGTCACTGTATCATTTTGTTACATTCTGGAATACGGAGCAAAAAACACAGTTTTTCACTGTCCAATATGTAATCTCCCTTTATGTTGCTGTCATGACACGAAGTAGCCAATAGGAGGCCTACACATTAGAACTGTATTGAAGGGATCACGGTACATGAGTCTTTAGACTCATTAAGAACAGATTTAGTCTCAGGAGGCCATACCTACAAATCTCATTAGACTGGAAACTTTTGATCTTGAAAAACAGTTTGACTGGTGTCAGGGCTTAGACTGCTGTTGTATGTTACATTTCAAGACGCCTCCTCCCACACGTATTGAAGGCGAGGTAAGTGATGTATTCGCTGATTCTTTTTATGTAATTCACACTTTTACACTTAGGTAAAAGACTGTGACAGGAGCTACTGTTTATAAAACCCACCACTCAGCTTTACAAGTCCTGTTCCATCCTCTAAAGCAAGTGTGAATTCCAGTCACACCATTGATGATTCACCTTAAAAAAGGCTTGGAACCAGTCTGTTCAAGCCACGTGCCAACAAATGAGGCTGCTTTTCTACTATAATGATGTTTGCTTGGGGCAACAAGGCATGGTTTGCTAGCTGGGGAAAAAACAAATCATGGACAGTGCTTTAGCAGTCACCCTGATATTGGCAGAACTAACATTAGTTACTTCCCTTGTGGCAGTGCTGCAGCAAAGGAGAGCAAAGGACTTTGTCACTCTCCCCACTGAACAGATTCTATCACTGACATCCAGATGGTTATCACTGACAATGTTTATGACGAGTAATGTCTCCCATAGGCTGCTATCCTCCTCAAAAGCAGTCTTAAATAGAAAAGCTACAGCGACGTCTGCCCGGTGGGAAACAACGCAGTGCCGGCGGTGCTCTCTCGTTTACACCACCATGTCATTTGACACCACTTTCTTTGAAACACTATTTAACGAAAAAGGTTTGCCACGTAATTACGGCCGGCGACATAAATGATACAGCTGAAGGGCAAACCATGTTTTCGCTGCCCAGTGGGAAGGCAACTCACTGACGGCGAACAATATGCTTTGGTCATTCACACCAGCATGACACTATAAATCACAGGGAATAACGTTAGCCACGTGCATGTCATATCGTAGAAATTCTATGTTTATTTGGATGAGTGAGTGATATATAAATACTGGTCACCATTTAATTAGCTCCTGGCCGGTGTTGCCAGGTAGACAGCTTAACTTACTACAGTAGTAAGCCACTTAGCTCAGATAGTCTGAGTCCAGGTTAAGAGTATCATTTTGCTTTGATATGAGCTGTATGCCTTCTAACCATCACCATAATCTAGTGAGCACCTTTTGGAGCTCCACCCAAACAAGCCATTTGATTGGGTTGACACATTGTGATTTAAACTGGGTTCCACCCTTGTTTTTAAATTTCAGGTTTTGTGTTGAGTGATTCAATCCAGTTAATAATTGAGATTACAAAGGTTAGGGTAGACTAGTCAGTCCATATTTGACAATAACTCAAAGTTGATCCCTTTGACATTTTCTAAGAAAGAAATGGGATATAAATACACGCTAAATCTTTGTTTGCATAATATGCTAGATCCCTGGTGGTCCACAGGGATGTTGCAGGTGGTCTGCTTAAAGTGTTCCAAAAACAATAAGAGTTATTGCATGAACTATTATAAGCAATTTACATACATTTTTACAAACATTTTAATGTTTAGGTGTAGGCTGCAACATCTCTGTCGGGACTGAGGTGTTGTATATAGACATGATTGAAAAGCCATGTGTGTGTGTTTGTGTGTGTGGGTGTTTGTATCAGTATGCCCTTATGGTGACCCCTCACCTCCAATGTATGCGTATCTTGAGGCTGTGAGGCCACCGTCAGGCCCCTGGGCTCTCCTCAGGCCCATCTCTAAGAGCTTCCTCCTGGAGCCAGCAGCCATACGGAAACGGGCAGCATTACTGCACACCAGACTGGGGAGCGAGGGGAAAAGAATGACCACATTGCACCATATATTGTCTGTACGTATGTGTGTGTGCGCACATACCTGGCATAGTTAACCAGACACAGTAGGCTGGTCTCCAGTAGTTGAACAACAGCCAGAGGACCAGAAACCTCCATCAGAGGTACCTGCATACAGGAGAGCAGCACAAAGGTCAAGCCTTCCACCCACCCTGCCACCGTCTATAAATGTATAACCTCCCCCTAGGGGCAGGGTTGGGGTTACGAGGGGCTAGGGGAAGTTTGCTGAAATCAGACACTGCACCGCCAAAGGACATTGTGAAATGTGAACCCTGCTTGGGGTGGGGGACGACCCTAATAACCATTGACCTCTGACGCCGTCCTACCCTGGCGAAGACCACGGTTCCCTCTGGGGCAGAGCGGACTGTGACATTAGAACAGTCCAATTCCCGTAGAAACACGAAGAAGGCGGGGTCAGTGGCTGGGGGCAGTACTGAACGTAGGTACTCCAAATCTATAACACAGTTATACTTTCTTCACTAACATCAATAACATAGTCAGAATGTACATTATTTATTTAGCAGACACTCTAATATTTAGCATTTTACAATCAGTATTATATATAAAAAAATTATAAAAATCTATAACACAGCAAATCTCGTAACAGCCCATGAGAGAAAGCTTTTACGCAACATTGCGGTCTTGTGTAGCAAGGTAGGACACTAGCTTTTCCATATAATATAGCCTACATGTCAATAGCCTGATATTAACGTTTGGTATATAGTAGGTAACAGGGTGCAATTTGGGGCTGCTTGGGACGTATTACTGACAGCGCGAGGAGACTCACGAGGGAAAGTGGTTGCAAAGTTCGTGAAGTGGTTGCGAAGTTCAGAGGAGGTCCTATCTAATCTATTGACCTTATTACCGACGAAAAGCGCCATCCGTTCTTCATAGAAGCCAAGAAAGGGTCCTGCTTTAGTACAGTAGGTTATGTTATAACCCCTCATTACGCAACGGTATATAGAACAACGAAATATTAAATAAAATACGCCATGAGATACATAAAAACACATCTGTTGCTTTTTACATTGGCATACAATTTAACGCAAAACCCTCACCTTCGTCCGAGAATCTAAAGCTCCGCAGAAACAGGAGACAGTCGAGAAGTCCGGAGAAAAGCGAGAAGCCTCCTCCGAACGGGTTGTCGCGGAAGAACAGCTCGAATACGGCGGGTTCGTTGTGTCTGCCTGCCCGCCAGTAGGCATAAGCCATGGTGAATTGGTAGAGGTCGGTAAGAAGCGGCGGGACCCTCTCCCGGATTGACCGCTCCACAGCAGCACATGCCTGGCTTGACGGCGGTGCCATGTTCCCCTAACCCTTGTTCAAGTTAAACTGTTGCAGAGATCTCTGGGACATGCCGTTTTCTACCAGCCCGCCCCTAACTTACTTGGTATGAAAGGAAACGCGACGTCGAGACTAAAATATCCCTCAACATAGATTTGTACTAGTGTTGACCACAGCCATGTGGGCCCTGGTGTAAAGTCGTTTTTACAAGCAGCATGGTGCAAACATCCATGGATTCCATGAGCATTCTGCTCATAACTGTCAGTAAACCTAAACCTGGGCCACCAAGCCCCATCCCAAACACTCTCCTTAGGGGTATTCCAGACAACTAAATTAGCGTGATTGTACGTGTAAAATGCATTCATCCGTACTAAATGTGTAACAATAGTTACAGATGATTTGGAAAAAGCTTATTGTCCTACCACTGACTCCATTTATTGTTTAATAAGTTTAAATTATGTATATTCAACCATGTATAGCCAACAACAATTAGAACCAGGGGTTTAAAGCTAGCTTTAGCAAGCAGTTGGAGTCATTTCTATATAACTGACATCCGTAGAAACACGAACGAACATCAACGTTTGTGTAAAACGAAACACTTCTTGAAGAGAGTGAGCCAGCAAACACTCGAGATCCGCAGTCGCCTTGAGCTGTTCATATGCATGATGAATCGTGGAGCAATCAGAGCAGTACAAGTTATGTGACGTCATACCCGTATACCCTGATTGGCTAATAGCCATGGTCTATGAGACCTTATACTACCAGTATGACATCACATAATTTGCATAACTGGTTTAGAACAATAAGGCATCTTTGGAGGAGTTTGTTGTGAGCAAAACAAGTTCGCAATCCAGGGTGCAATTTGAGACAGTGAGTACAAGTAGGCTACATTCACCGAAAGGCATATTTCACAACTTAATATTATTGCTTTCAGCAGGTGCTTGTAACCCAACCTGTTGTAGCCATGACCCCAATCCCCCAAAACAACTTTTGAAATCAAAGCCAATTGATTGAAAGTAAAACAATTTCTATATGTACATTATTCTTCGTACCCATCAAAGTATTGTCTTGCTGAAATGTGACTCTAACTCCCACGCCTGGGGTTCTCTGCTCTCTTATCACAGGTTTTCTTCAAGGACACCTGTTTTATGTTCCAGCCATCCTTCCCTCAGTCCTGACGATTCTCCCCGTCCCTGCTGCTTATACGCTTCACCGTAGCATGATGCTCCAACCACATTACTCCGCATGGATTGGATTTGCCAGGACAGTACCTTGTTTAAGCCAGACATGCACATCCTCTCAGGGTGCATGTCATATTGCCTTTTTACATAGGACTGGCTTCCATCTAGCCACTCATGCATAAAGGCCTGATTGGCAGAGTGCTGCAGAGATGGTTGTCTTTTTGACAGGTCTTTCGATCACTGCAGAACTCTAAAGCTCTGATGGCCTTTGGGTTCTTGGTTAACTCCCTGACAAAGGAGACCAATGGCTTTGTAATGCACTGTTAAGTGTAGGGCCTTATATAAACAGGTGTGTGCCTTTCTAAATCATGTCCAGTCAAATAAATGTGCCAAACGTTCCCTTGCAATCATGTTCTAGAGACACTTAAAGCAATGTTTAAAAGACACAGGAGGCATCTGAGCTCAATATGGACTGTCATGGAAAATGTTCAGTGCTTACGTACATTAGATATTTCTGTTTCATTTTCAATACATTTCTAAAATGTGTTTTTGCTATTTCATTACTGGTAATTGTGCTTAGATTGTTGGCATAATATACACTCACCTAAAGGATTATTAGGAACATCATACTTATACTGTGTTTGACCCCCTTTCGCCTTCAGAACTGCCTTAATTCTACGTGGCATTGATTCAACAAGGTGCTGAAAGCATTCTTTAGAAATGTTGGCCCATATTGATAGGATAGCATCTTGCAGTTGATGGAGATTTGTGGGATGCACATCCAGGGCACGAAGCTCCCGTTCCACCACATCCCAAAGATGCTCTATTGGGTTGAGATCTGGTGACCGTGGGGGCCATTTCGGTACAGTGAACTCATTGTCATGTTCAAGAAACCAATTTGAAATGATTCGAGCTTTTTGACATGGTGCATTATCCTGCTGGAAGTAGTCATCAGAGGATGGGTACATGGTGGTCATAAAGGGATGGACATGGTCAGAAACAATGCTCAGGTAGGCCGTGGCATTTAAACGATGCCCAATTGGCACTAAGGGGCCTAAAGTGTTCCAAGAAAACATTCCCCAAACCATTACACCACCACCACCAGCCTGCACAGTGGTAACAAGGCATGATGGACCCATGTTCTCATTCTCTTTACGCCAAATTCTGACTCTACCCATCTGAATGTCTCAACAGAAATCGAGACTCATCAGACCAGGCAACATTCTTCCAGTCTTCAACTGTCCAATTTTGGTGAGCTCATGCAAATTGTAGCCTCTTTTTCCTATTTGTGGAGATGAGTGGTACCCGGTGGGGTCTTCTGCTGTTGTAGCCCATACGCCTCAAGGTTGTGCGTGTTGTGGCTTCACAAATGCTTTGCTGCATACCTCGGTTGTAATGAGTGGTTATTTCAGTCAAAGTTGCTATTCTATCAGCTTGAATCAGTCGGCCCATTCTCCTCTGACCTCTAGCATCAACAAGGCATTTTCGCCCACAGGACTGCCGCATACTGGATGTTTTTCCCTTTTCACACCATTCTTTGTAAACCCTAGAAATGGTTGTGCGTGAAAATCCCAGTAACTGGGCAGATTGTGAAATACTCAGACCGGCCCGTCTGGCACCAACAACCATGCCACGCTCAAAATTGCTTGAATCACCTTTCTTTCCCATTCTGACATTCAGTTTGGAGTTCAGGAAATTGTCTTGACCAGGACCACACCCCTAAATGCATTGAAGCAACTGCCATGTGATTGGTTGATTAGATAATTGCATTAATGAGAAATTGAACAGGTGTTCCTAATAATCCTTTAGGTGAGTGTATGTTTAATTAATTATAAATTAAGTCAATAACCACAAAATATGGAGGAAGTGGCAGTCTATATACAGATTTAATTCCAATAAGTAGGCCTAGAACTAGTTTGCCAGTAATAGGAATACCGCTCATTTGCAGATTCATTTAGTATTTCTTGACATCCACCCTAAGCAGGGAGGGAAGGAACCAGAAACATTGAGTTTTTAATGGAGACGGTACCTTGAGCCTTGCTTATTGCAGATTTTACACATTACGTTGAGGGACTGTATTCAGGACCCACTTGGGCTAATTGACGTGACCATTTACATGTGATGTTGTGAATAACACAGATGCCTAATTCAAACCATTGAATTTACCATGTCCATTCTATACTGTGCATTTCAATACTCTCCGCCCACTCAGGAGGATCCATAACAACAGTGTTATCCCCATTAGCCCCCCCCACCCTCTCCAGACCCGTCCCCCTCTTCTGCGGGGAAACATCCTGCTAGTTCATTGGTTAGCGTGTGTCGTTGTCCAGCCCACAGGAAGTGTGTGGGCTGTCCTGATTGGCCCTGTTCAGGCAGGTACGAGAAGAAGGCGCTGAGCTCCATGGCGAGGGCCGATCTGACTAATCCGACACCCCCCAGGCGTTCAGAACAGGGATGGTAGACACGCCCACTACTGGGGTGCATATAGAGGGACTCTGGGTGGAATGGGACGGACAGCTTGTCCCCGCCCCAGCAGAAAGAGAGCAGCTCTGTGGCTCCGCCTTTCCCCATCGCCCCTGTGCTCACCGTTGCTGTTCCTGTTGGACAGAGTGGGTCACATTCCATGTCTCAACCAATGGTCGGGAAATCTGATGTTGTAAACACACAGAGATTGGGACGTCTGGCAAGCGTATCCATGTTAATTAACCGTGTACCTGGCCATAGTTTATCATAGTCTACACATTGTCTTTGTGGAGCAGCGTCAATAAATGAATCAATCAAACACTTGCAGCTGTCATAAAGGGCTTTATGAATAAATGCGGTTGACGGATTCATTTATTGATTGTCCGACTGATTGACTGTACCTCTGACAGCTGGCATCAGCTGGGTGAAGACCAGCGGGCGATCATCACAGCGGAGGAAGTTTCTCTCTCGTCCGCAGAGTGACAGGAAGGGGAAGTGATCCTGGTACCGCCCACTCTCATTTCTACGGAGACGGTTGAAGAAGAAGACCAGGAAGTCTTTGTCTGCAGATATAGGGAGAGAGAACAAAGGGCCAACTGAATTTTGACTTTTCCTTTTAACACAATCCATCCACATTGGCTCCCAGGGAGGAATTAGGATTAACTGTATTGATTAGGGACAGAGTCTCCGATTTTTTGGCAACTGTTTGGTTACTGGTGAGATGGTCTAACCGCTATCTGTCACCAATATAACAAAGATAATCTGACCAGATTTGAAACCATGTCTGCAGGGCACTATGGAATAACAGCGGTTTGACTTAACTACTCGCCCAACTCATTGCACACTGCTGTGTGAGAGGGAGAGCTGAGAGACTAAAAAGGGAGGAATGCAAAGAAGTACAGGGAGAAGTGGGTGTGAGAGGCCCAGACAATTAGACCAGTGAGCATCATTAACCCAGCTTGATGTTGCTCTCACATTCTGAAGAGAAAGAAAGGTCACAAGCAGCAGTCAGTCTGGTGTCATAAGATGAATGTTCAGTTCAGAAAAACTAATAATAATAGTATAATGCCAAACAGTATATTACAGGAACATCTACATTACTTCCCGTGTTCTCAATGTGGATTTCTAACGTTTGGGGCTAGAGGTTGGTGGACCTCCTACACTTGCACATTAACAGTATTGCTCAGCCCATAATCTCAGGCACATGACACACACACACACACACACACACACACACACACACACACACACACACACACACACACCTACTGCAGCATAGATCATCAGTACAGAGTATGAACAACAAGGTAAACATCCTGAAACCAGGAGAGTGCATAAATGTTTAGTCAAATAAGACTACATAGGATGTAATGGAACACTGATGCAAAACTGCTCCAACTTCTTGTCAATGTCAGCTCAGTGGGAGGTAAAGCTAAACTGAGAATGTGTGTGAACAGATTATACTAAATACAAGGGATTTGTGTGTGGGGGAATACCTTTGAAGCATGTGACAAAGTTCTTCACCTTAGTGTCATCAAGGAATAGCTGTGGTAAAAACAGAGGATCATTAGCGTAGTTGACTATAACTGCTAGCCGATTTCACGGTGTTTAAATGTGTAAGACTTTCACCTGTCCTTGGTGGTCGATGTAATAAAAGTATTCCCGAATGCGAGGTTCAGGGCTCTGTCCTTGTGTGTAGGTGACTTTAGTCCGTGTACCAAAGCTGGTCACCAACCGAATTACACGGGGGTACCGCAACCCCCTCAGCCCACTGCTGACCGCCAGGAGCAACATGAAGAGCCTTGCGGCCAGCTGCGTTACAAGTCAATGACTGATTATTCGAAATGTATCGTCTGACCTGTCTCAGATGATAACATATGATGACATGTAATGCTGTTACATAGCAAGAGCGTTGTTATGACGCTTGGCATCAGTAGCTACCGTGCCTACCGGAAGAGAAGCATTCTATGGTGGACGGACAAATTACGTTCATAAAGGAAACTACTGCCATCAACTGGAGTGATTAAGAAATGCAGGGGGGGGGGAGAAATCCAAAGTAGGGGCAAGTGTAAATATTAAAGGTCTTTGGGGTAGGCGTAGAAACCCTTTGTTATTTTGCGTCTCCCTGCTAGGTAAATGCACTCATCTGGGGTCCCTGGTTTGAATTAATCCATGATTAAATCTTATTTGGTTATTATCTGGTAAAAATCCCAGAAGTAAAGTTGGCTGTTTTTGTATCCTCGTTTGTCCTCATTGACCGAATTTGTGGATTAATTGCGAGCAAATAATAGTACTTTTTTAAATTAATTTGATTAGAATTAAAGGCACTAGCTCAGTTCCATGTATAAAACGACGTGAATAACAAGCCAAAATTATATTAATCTATTGATGTGAACAATCGTTTCAACATGACATGGCATGGACAACAGTTGTGGGTCTGATGCCTGTGTACAAATCGTCCTATTGTCATAGTCACTGAAAATCATCCGAGCATTATGAATATAAACTATCTCATCTTTTCATAGCAAAGGCATTCCAAGGGTTGAATCGTTGCAGTCACACTAGACCCCCTAACAGAGGGTTCTTTCGTGGAGATGGGACAACGATCAGACAAAGCGGTCGATTGACGCTGGTCATCGCTTGGCCAAAGACAGAGCCTGCAAGGCTGTCATTGTCAACAACCATTATAAACACAAATATAACGAGTCGAGAAACAACATACGGTAAACAAGCTAGGCCTACGTTGCTCTTATACCGGAATTTGATTTAAACATTTGGAATCCCACACCTGTCTAACTCGAGTTAACCATTTCCGTCTAGAGGGTGGAGTCGGTCACCTGAACAACAAGGATCAGGTAGGTAGGAGAGATTTTTTGAAGAGCGAACTAAGATTTTCACTAACATTTTTAGATTTTCCGATTCATAGTTTACCATGGAGTCCTCTTAAGTGCCAGTAAGTAAATAAATATATTTTATAAATTTCAACCGATAGCCTCAAAATGTTTCATTCTTTGTGTTTATGTTTTGGTTACTTCTTGATGTCACGTTCGGAACTATTCCCATTTCAGACTAGCTATGATCTTGGAGAATCAGACGTGGTTTAGACTCGTTTTTTTATACATACAAAACTATTCGAATCAAATAGAATCGTTATATTATAATGCATTTTATTTTGTCACGATATGCCTGTAAGTCCAAAGGTTAGGGTTGTTTGGTGGGTTTGTAGCATTTGGCGACTCTGGGTATTTTTCCGAGCAGGTATGAGCCAGCCGTCTCGATCGCACCGGGGAGAAGGGGAGAGAAATGGAAGGGGTCTCCGTGAGCATCGGGAACACAGGCCTCGACGGGAGCCGCCGCACCATGACATACAATCGTCAAGCGACAGGTGTGTTCACAAAATGTTTACACAGTCAGGATTGCATAATTGCTGCGCTTACCCTACTGTATTTGACAGACTGCATGATGTGTTGGCCAGCGGTTCCCAACAGGTACTTCTGGGTGTATTTGGCCTATCCGCAGGGGTACACACAGAAAGGGGTTAATTTGGGATTTGGTAAGTGTGGGACCCCTACTTTCTACTTGTCTCCTCCTAGGTCTCATTTCGACCACGTGTACAGAAGCTCAGCTCCTGCTGGCTCCCACGCAATTTAACTCCTCCAGACTGTTTTTTTTTTTTTTTTGTAATCCTTTTGAGGACATGACCCTCAAGAAATCCACATGCCCTAACCCTCTAAACATCAATTGACTTTCATTTATGCCTAAACTTAACCAAGCCCTAACACAAATGGTTTCCTGTTTGTCTGATTTTGCTACCTATGTGGGTGAATTTGGTCCCCACAAACACACTGTAATTATTAAATTTTTTTACTGTGTGATATTGTTCAGGTCTATCTGTGGTGACTCCTGTAGGGTGGCTGCTGCTTTGAGCAGGAGTAAAAGGGCATCCAAATGAACAAAACAAAGATGATTGAACTCTCAATTATAGAACTATTGGCTTCCTGGTAAAATTAACATGAGTGTGTACTGAAGACAGGGTAAGCACTGTTGCAGGCTAGCATATGTCTGGACAAAAATCCACTGCTAAGAGTGAGGGTTGAAAAATAGATTTTTAAGCCTCTTCCTCTCTCCCCCGACTATAGGTCCTCTTCTCAGCCCCCATATTACAGGGACTCTGCAAGAGGGCCACCGCCTCCAAAACACGTCAAGGGCGTCCAAAGGGAGGACCAGGACAGCTCCACATGCACTCATATCTGCTCCAGGAGAGGTAGGTAGTGCCGGTTTGGGAGTGTAAAGCCAGAGAAGTACCGGCCTGGAGAAAGTCATACCTTTGCAAGGGGGGGGGGGGGGGGGGGTACCTGTGTTCAACCAAACACTGAGTCACACAGACAGAGTTGCAGTCAGGATTCGGTTTCCCTCTCTTCACCTAAACCCGCCCAGCGATACTACAACCCCTTGTCATACCCCTCCCGTCAGACCGGTCGGACTGGTTGTCGTCATTTCCCCGTGTGTGCGTTCTCTCCCTGTAGGCATGGTGTTGATCTGTTCAATCCTGACCAACGGACTCGTCCTGATCTGCGTCGTGGCGGCTCAGATGGCCATGTCAGGCATGACCGCTATGGGTGGCCTGTCAGGGGGCAGCTTCAACCTCAACACTAACATTCCCTTCGAGGGCCAAGAGCTGCAGCAGGTAAGAAACCAGGCGTGCCTCCCAAATAACACTCAGTTCCCCACGTGGCGCACCACTTTTGAGGCCCCTTTTCAAACAAAGGGCACCATGTAAAGAATAGGGTGTCCTTTTGGAGGCGGATAGAACTTGGTGACATCGCACATCCTATCAGTAGCCCCACAGGGCCTAACCTAACCCCATACCTGATTGCAGGTGAGGGACCTGGATATGCAGTACAGCCAGATGAGAGCTCCTGGGGTCTACGGGGGCGTGGCATTTGCCCTCGTATTCGGTGTTCTCTCACTTGTATTTGTGGTCTCCGGTAACAAGCCACCCCACCTGCTGGACCCGAAGCTGCTGATTGGAGCGCTGGTGTTCCAGGGCCTGGGGGCGGTGCTCTATGTGGTGGCGGTGGGGTTGTACCTCCACTTTGTCATCCAGGTGAACAGCACTGATGTGTGTAAGCGGCGGGAGAGGATGTATGCCAGAGTGGGCTACACCTGGATGAACTGTGAAGTCGGGGGCGCGGACGCGGCCGTGGCGTTGTTCGGGCTCATCACAGCAATACTGTACGGCGCCGGTGCGGTGCTGATGTTCTTCACTGAGCGTGGGGTCAGAAACTACCTGAAGGAACGCAGGCAACATCAGCAGAGGGAGACAAAGACTGTGGATAAGATGGAAATGAGTGACTCAAGTCGTTCACCGTTGTCTGTTTAAGTGGGCGTTCCTGCTGTTATGCACCAGAAGGCACCGAATGGCTTCTTCATTCTATCCATTTTCATTGCCAGTCTGTCGATTCTTTTATAGTAAATGCACTTGCCAAACTTCAGTGTAGTAACTAAGACTTTATCTCAACCTCTTTTTCTAATTACATTTAATGACTTGCATTAGGTTTATGTTTAAAGTTGTCTGATTAACTTTTTTTCCCCCGTCCAGTCAGTTTTTTCATGTTTTGTTTGAAATGTAATCACAACACATTTTTGTGTAAAGCATGGATTTGGTATGAATTCCTTTTAATCTGCAACATTAATGACCCACTCTGATCTAACAGTCCTGTCTTATGCATTTTTTAAATGAAATTATTTGTATGTAAAATGTGCAAATGTTTTTGTGTGTGTGTGTGTGTGTGTGTGTGTGTGTGTGTATACGTATTTACATGGAGCCTCATGGAGCAAAAAAACATGTATGACTGAGGGTCCATGTAAATACATCTTTCCATTTATCTGCCACTCAAGTTTGTTTGGCACTCTCTTGTAAAACAAGAAATCCCATAATATCCATGTCAAATGGGAGATTCCAAAGTTGCCATGGCACTTTAAAGCAGCCTAAAATGATACCTCAGTATATTGTTTTGTATATATTTTAGAGAGGATTTTGTTTTTTATCAGCTTGTTTATTTGTAATAAATCATTAAGTGGTGATTAATTTGTCTGTTTATATCCATGGAGACAAACGACTGATCGCAAGTCTGAATTTTTGGGTTGGCTACCTAGATACTGGTTAATGTTTGCATTTGAAAGACTACAAGATAAGTGCTTTATATACCAAAGAAATAGAAATATAGGTTCTGGTCATAAAATTTGAATATCATCAAAAAGTTGATTCATTTCAGTAATTCCATTCAAAAAGTGAAACTTGTATAATGTATACATTCATTCCATACAGACGCACCTGTACATTAAATAATCAAAATATGAAAACGTATTTTTGAGCTGATCTGAGAGGCCTAACAGTGCAGTATGGGTTGAGCATGTCACTAATCTAATCCGTTGTCAGACCATGTAGTGCCTTAAAAGTGATAAGTGCAATTTTATAATCTACTCTGAACTTCATCGTAACCAATGTAGAGCTGCCAACACTGGGGTTATATGAGACCTCGATTTAGCTGAATTTTGTAAATCTTGGTGTTTACGTAGGGACTTATTGTTGAGGCATGTAAACAAAGCATTACAGTATTCTAGGCGAGATGAAATAAAAGCATGTATCATTTTCTCAGTGTCCTCAAAAAATAAAGCCAATCATATTTTGGCAATATTTTTTAGTTGGTAAAAGCATGACTGCATCAGTTTATTTTGGGTATTATATTCAAAATGTGTGTCTGGATCTAAGAAAACTCCCAAATTTCTGGCCAAAGGCACAATATTTTTGGCTAGCGATCCTACATCCAACCAAACTTAATCTGAAATATATGGGTGGCCAATTATTACAACTTCAGTGTTTAACTGAAAAAAATTATTGGACATCCAGTTTGTAACGTCCAATTATGCAGAACACACAGGCACACAAGATGCATCTCGCCGCTATATGGTCAATGAGAAATGAATGCGTTGTGGAAATCACACAGCTCGTAGTGAGGATATCCATTGCTCTGGAATTATGGTGGTTAGATTTTACTTTATCGCTGTAGCAGCGGCATAACCGAAGGTGTGTACGACGTCCAGGCCTTAGGCTGACGACCACATCAGGGCCAGCCAAACAACTCTATCACCTGGTGTCATAGGAAGGCTGCTGAGGAATGAGGACGTCACAGCCAGCGGTGTTAATGCGCTTAATCCACTAGTATGGCACAAGTCTCTGCCGTACGCAAGCAGGCTCCTTTGTGAGAGCCTGCTTTATCCTCGTGAATTACTTATTTTTTTTTGTTAATCTACGTAATTGTTAAGTTAACATTTGTTTTCACCGGTAGGCCTCTAATGCAATTCAGCTTTTAGTTGTGAATGTGTAGTTTACAAGATTAAATTGACCAAAGAAACAATGCCTTTCTATAAGATTCAGAGGTGTGATACATTAGCTGTCCTGCTTGGGGCGAAATCTCTTCAGATAGCCACTCCACCCCTCTCCGATCGGAGCTGGTCCTGTTGTCAATGAATCCTGTTGTTAGGGTGGACACAAGCATCTCGCCATTTTCTGATAAAAAAATAAATAAAAATACTACAGTATGACATAACTGGTTGCAACATCTGCAACCTTGACCTTTAATCTCAATTAAACAGGCACATGCTCTATCTTGGATAACAGCCATTTACCTCTGACGGATCACCGCCTCGCATGCCTTAGTGCTTTTGGAACACATAACCAACAAATTATTACTTAAAATATTTAAGGTAATATTTAATTATGCATGCAATTTAATTCAACTACAAGATACAGTCCTGACAAATCAGTCAGTCAGTTTTGGTCATTCTACTACAGAAGAGTTGCTGTAAAAGGATATTCTATTAAAAGCAAATGATGCAGACTGGCAACTATACTTTGATAGTTAGCAAGTCGACATCAGCTAACTCAGTCGCCGTTGACAAATAAGCTGTAAAGACAATGATTAAATGCATTTTTGTGTATTTTAGCTATCAGCCTTTACTTGGATGGCAATAACGTGAACAGGGTGAAAATCATATGGAGTCACAGTGATCATTTTCAGTTTTATTTCTTAGAACGCTGATTAGTATCCAATAAGATACATTATTAAAATGGTACATGATGTGTGCTTCGTAGTTATTGACACCATTCCAAGCTCTTTGGTACTGCAGTCTTATTGTCACATTCAGCATTCATTTTCTCAATCATTTTCTTATACCTTCACAGTAAACATTTTCTTAATGTGTGCATGTTGATATAGTCAAATGTGCAATTTGAGTAATTTTTTTGGAACCTAGGATGACAATAGTATCAAGACATTCCACTGGACATTCCACAGAAACAATGGCACTCCTTTTCAACGCTCTCAAAACAAATAGACAACTCTGAAAGGATTATTTTAAAATATTGATTTATTGTTACAAAAAAAAATATTATATTAGCTTCGTTCCCAACTAAGGAATTGTCTCCTTATTAGTTACCGAATATTTATAGTTGACATGAAATTTGTTTTTGCTGAGCCTGGATGCTTTTGATGGGGTTTATGTTTAGTCTCCACCTACATAACAACACGCAACTAAGGATGTCGTCAATAGATGTCCGATCCCTAATAAGGAGAGAGCAAATGAAGCAGTTTTCGTGTGATTCGCACGGCATCTTTATCCAGAGTCCATCACATCACAGTGGGCCCACACATTCATTTAGCTTTGTAATGCCAGTATTATCCTCTACTCTCTTCAGTGTTCTCCTCAGGCCTTCTGCCTGCCTCCACTCCCTCTCCCCTGCAACACGCAGACAACAACATCTTGGTGTGCATCAACGATCATATGGAAAAAAGAAAAGAAAAAACAAAACCAAAAAAACAAACATTTTCTCTCAGAGAAGATTAGTACACTTGAATGACTAGGTCACCCTTGTGAGCACGCAACTCCTAGGAGTTAGTCTGTCTCAGCATGGCTCTCTATTCAGCCTCTAACCCTAGAAATGTAGACGCCTATGGGCCACCACGCACTGTTTATCTACCAACTGGCACCCCAATTCCCTCTCAGTGCAGTGCCCTCTGGTCTGAAGTAGTGCACATGGGTACTACACTGGGCACTACTTGTAGTGCATTGTGCGGGGTGCCATTTGGGACATGTACAGGCTGGCAGGGGGAAGAAAGCCACTACTCATTACCAGCGGAATGTACCATTCAGCTTCAGAATAGTCCAAATAAATGTATCTATGCATTTCTTTTTTTACATTTGTTTTTAAAGTGCTTCATTAATTAATTCAACACATAGAATTATATAAAAATTATATTAACTTTAACTTTATGAAGCATGTAAATAATGCCTTGAAACAAAAAGTAATTTTATAAAAATGCATTGTACTTCCTGGCTGAGTTCGTAAAGTTAGGAATATAAAACAAAAGTAAATAATGAAACAGTATTGCTGGTCTGAAGCAGGTGTCTTCAGGACAGTCTCAGGACAGGGCCATGTATTTACACCCACTAACAATGTCTAGTGGAAGGTTCCCAACAATCAAGGCTCATGAATTACACCTCCATATGTGATCTCAGTACTTTATTGTGTTCCAGATGGCATTCTGTTGAATAGCGTGTCATGTCCCAAGGAATGTGTCCTGTCCTATTGAATAAGGTGTCCTGTCCTACTGAATAAGGTGTCCTGTCCTACTGAATAAGGTGTCCTGTCCCACTGAATAAGGTGTCCTGTCCCACTGAATAAGGTGTCCTGTCCCACTGAATAAGGTGTCCTGTCCCACTGAATAAGGTGTCCTGTTTCACTGAATAAGGTGTCCTGTTTCACTGAATAAGGTGTCCTGTCCCACTGAATAAGGTGTCCTGTCCCACTGAATAAGGTGTCCTGTCCCACTGAATAAGGTGTCCTGTCCTATTGAATAAGGTGTCCAGTCCTATTGAATAAGGTGTCCTGTCCTATTGAATAAGGTGTCCTATGCTATTAAGGTGTTATATCAAAGAAAGTGTTGTCATGCTGAATAAGGTATCGTGTATTGTCAATGGTGGTGTCATGTCGAGGGTGGTGTCATGTCCTGCTGAATATGGTGTAATGTCTCGTTGAAGATGGTGTCACGTCAAGTTTAATAAGCTGTGGGGTCACATTGAATAAGGTGTCATGTCAAGTTTAATAAGCTGTGGGTTCACATTGAATAAGGTGTCACGTCAAGTTTAATAAGCTGTGGGGTCACATTGAATAAGGTGTCATGTCAAGTTTAATAAGCTGTGGGTTCACATTGAATAAGGTGTCATGTCAAGTTTAATAAGCTGTGGGGTCACATTGAATAAGGTGTCATGTCAAGTTTAATAAGCTGTGGGTTCACATTGAATAAGGTGTTGCGTGGGACACCAGCCTACTATAACTCCTCAGCTGACATACTCTAACCCAGTGTGATGTGCTGTAAAGGGGTTTAAACCAGAACTGTACGGTGACTGACAGGTTAGAAGGGCGTGGCATAGTATTCCGCTGCAGACACTGGCTGATGGTGTGTCTGATGATTATGGGGGTGTGTCTGATGCTCCTGGGAGTGTGTCTGACTCTGTTCCTGTTGTTTCATAATCTCCCGGACCTCGTCCTCCAGCTCAGGAGGGATGATTAGCTGGTCATCTGGGTCAGGCTGGGAAGGGGCATTGAAGTATCCCCCCTGCTTCCTGATGGGAGCGTCGCCTGCCTCCTCGATCACATCCTGACTCTGCCCCTGACAGGCCACAGAGCCGTTACCCCGCCCCTTTCGCCCTAGTGTCCCACCCAGAGTCCTACCGGCCAAACCAGGGCCCGCCCCTAACCGTGCCTCTCCGCCATTCCCGTACAACCCTACTCCAGTGTCTCCAGGCCACACCCCCTGGTGCCCTCCTCCGACGTGTTTAGCCGTGACCGTCTCTAGAGCCCTCAGCTCTTCCCCTGCAGGGTCAGGAGAGGGCTGGCGGAGGGGCGTGGGTGGTGCTGACCGGCGTGGAGGTGGAGGTGAGGGGTGATGCGTCCGCTGCGATGTGGACGCGTGTGCTGCTCTCAGACAGTGAACGTCGGCCTCCACCTCCACCCGGCTCCCGTTGGAGAACACCCCGGCGATGGGCTCCTCGTCCTCGCTGTCCAGGCCGTTGTCGGACAGAGCCCCTGAGTACTGCCTCTGGAACACCGATGCCCCGCCCCCCCGCGCCCCCCGCCTGGCCGCCCCCCCGCGCCCCCCGGGGACCGCGCCCTTCTCCGCCTGGTTGACCGGCTCGTCTGACGACGCCGTCGAGCCCACCTCGCTGCTCATCTCGGACGCGCTGACCTCGCTGCTGACCTCGCTTCCCGTGGACGCCGGCGGCGGCGGCAGGGCCCCTTCGGCCGAGCCGTAGCCGGGGTGGGGGGCGTGGCTTCCCGGCCCGGGGCTGGCGGGCGGCGGGGGGGGCTCGCAGCAGCAGCAGCTGTCCTCGGTGATGCTGAGCTGAACCACCACGGCGCACAGGCTGTCGGAGCAGCCGTAGCCCTGGGCCAGCGTGCACAGCTTCTTGGCCGCCGCTAGCGAGTCGGGGACGTTGCGCACCGCGTCCACCGCTTCGCACGCCGACATGGAGTCCCACAGGCCCCGGCTGGCCAGGATGAAAAACTCGTCATGAGGGGTGAGGGTTACGGTGGAGACGTGGGGCCGCGGGGTCACAGCCGGGCACAGGAAGGAGTATCCCATGATCCGGGTGGAGTCGGTCACCCCGTTCACCTTGTTGTCCTGAGAAGGGGGAAGCGGAAGGGTCAGGGATCGTTGGACAGGCGGACGGCCTGAAATACAAGACGGAGCTACAGTGTGTGTGTACCTCAGTGATAACAGCGTGGTGCTGCCGTGTTCTCTGGTACTCTTCCTGTTGTCTGACCGTGTGTGTGGTGGACAGAGGGAGGGCCTTGCCGTCACGACACAGCACCGCCTGGCACCTCCCCACATTAGCTGCCGTCACCGTGAAACAGCCACCGCTGCGCTCGCCGGGGGCCACCAGGTCATGGCGGATGTGGCAGAGTGCGGCAGAACCTCCCAGCCTCTGACCAGCCGTGCCCAGCTTCCTGTAAGGGCAACAACAACCTTAGATGACCAGGAAATTGTGTGTGTACTCGTGTGTATGTGCTACATCTGGAAGAAACACTGTGTACCTCTGCATGGTGAGGAAGGTGTTGGTCATGTAGTCTTCCTGGATCTTGCTCTTGTGCAGTTCCTCGGCCAGGACGTCTCCCATGGTGCACTGCAGCAGGTAGGGCACCTCTACATTCCGGTCTCCATCAAACACCCCGTACAGCGCCTCCCTGCTTCCACAGAAACTATCCAACGCCAGGGCTGCCACACACAGCCTGGGACAGAGACAAGGACACACGGTAGGAACATCAACACACACATTGAAGGAAGACAAACCCAACACTAGCAGTGATGGAGAGAGAGACTGACTTGTTTTTGACTCCAGAGGCCTCTGTGTATCCGTGGCTCCAGACTGCCGGGCCCCCCGTCCCCTCGCTGCCACAGAGAGACGAGGGAGATGGATCCACTCTGAAACACCGGATATTACTGCTGGAGGAGAGGAGGAAAGACACAGGCACAGTGGATTTACCGTGTTAGCACCAACTGAATTGTGCGCACGCTGTAACGTGCGTACAGGCTGGTGTGTGTGCGCTGTAACGTGTTCTGACTAGGTTCTTACTTAAGCAGCTCCAGGTTCCGGTGATCCAGGTTCAGGCGGGGGTTCCCGGTCAGATCCAGATCCTGGAGTTTAGTGGGCAGAGACTCTGGGAGGACCAGCTCACATAACTCATTACAGCTCAGATCCACACACTGCGCCAGGGAGGGAGGTGAGTATTAACAGTGTGTGTGTGTGTTTGGACAGTAGTCGTCTAATATCTACGGAATAGGTGCGATTCAGGGCGCGTCAAGAGCACAGCCCCCTCCCAATAACAGAACGGAGCCCTGCGTGCGTGCGTGCGCGTCCTCTACCTTGATGTCCTGTAGCTGGAGAACCTCTGGGAACACAGTGATGTTGTTGGAGTGGGCAGACAGGGTGTGCATGTGCCTACAGCTCAGGATGGTGGTGGGCACGGCCCGAAGACGGTTCCCACTCAGATCCAGCTCCTCCAGCTGCTCCAGCCGAGCCATCTTACTGCCAGGGAGAACGGACCGAGGCAGAGGAAAGGCCTGTTATTCTGCTGTCCTACTCTGACTACGCATGCCAATGAATCCTGTGTCAACAGAATCAAATGAAGGAGGAGAAAATGACCACCAGACAGGGGCGTGTCATTCACCTGGCTGGGAAGGTCTGTAACTGGTTGAAGGCAAGGTGCAGGACCCTGAGGTGGGAGTGGCCTGTCAACAGAGGGACTGTCTTGTCCGTCAGGCAGTTATTGGTCAGATACAGCTCCTGCAGGCTGCTGGAGCTCTCCTCCGATAGGCTGGCTGGGGGAAGGCTCTCCAGCCTGTTGGCTGACGCGTTCAGATAGCGCAAGCTGTGAGAAAAATCAACGGACAACGTTAGCAGGTAGCTAAGCAAGCTGATGTGTGTATGTGTGTGTCTCAGCATATGTGCGGGTGAGTGTGTGTGTGTGTGTGTGAGCAGCCAACCTCTGGGCCTTGATGAACAGGTTGTGTGGGAGGTCCTCCAGCAGGTTGTGTTGAACGTCCATCACCTCCAGCTGAGATCTCTCCAGCCTCTCCGGGAGAGCACGCAGACGGTTCCACCCCACCAGCAGCTTACGAAGACCAGCACGGCAGAACAGCCTATCAAACACACAGGGCCGCGCACACAGACACGAGTGGAATCAAGACATTGTTCAGGTTATCCGTCTGTAGACACAGACGAGGACTGGGCTGTGTGTGTGTGTGTGTGTGTGTGTACAGTCAGGGTCTGCGCCTCACCGTACGGGAAGCTCCTGGATGTCATTGTGGCTGACGTTCAGGACCTCCAGTTTGACGCTGTCACACACCCAGTCAGGAACACAATCCAGGCGGTTTCTACAACACAACAATCAGTCAGAGCCCCCCATCGGATCCTGTCAGAGCCCCCCATCGGATCCTGTCAGAGCCCCCCATCGGATCCTGTCAGAGCCCCCCATCAGACCCCCCCCCCCCACCACCACCAGATTCTCTCTGCTCTTTTCACCTCCCGACCATAATCCAAGAGGTCAGTAAAATCAATCTGTCAGTTGTAGACGGTCAGTCATTCATTGTGAAGCCTCACCTGGACACATCCAAAACAGTGAGATTCTCTGGAACAGGAAACACTTCCAGCTCTCTCAGCTCTGAAAAAAAACCACACAGACATCAATACAGCTTAGATCTGTGTATCAATAGAATGTATTTTGCATTTCAGGGTGGAGAATAGCTAAGCTATATAAAGTGTATGTGTCCGTGTGCTTGTACCATTATGTGCTGCGTGCAGGCTTTTGAGTGCTATCCCGCTGACTCTGAGAAATGTGAGCGTGTTCCTGTCACAGCGCAACAGCTCCAGTCTGGACAGGGGCCTCACATCCAGCTCCTTCAACCCAGCGTCCCTCACATCTAACTGGGCCACATGGCTCAGCAAGGAAGCCTCCCCGAGCACGACCTTCTGGAGCCCGTTCAACCTACAGCACAGAAAACAGTCGATGGTGGGGGGGGCATTATTTTATGTAATATATATTTTATGTAATGGGTGATATATATAACAACGTTTCCAGTTAAATTCTAGTCATTTGGCATTAAATATAATCCTGAGTAACAGCCGTGTAGTCCAGATGTCTACTCCTCATCTATGTAGAGCCAGCCATAGTGTCCTTCATTAGACTTGATGAGGCACTTAAATCCAACGAATTGAGATGCAATGTTGGGTCACATTAATCCAGTAAGTCCAAAACACGGGAGCATTCACTGAAGGGATTTCCCAAGGGGATGTACCTCAGATCAATGTGTCGATGGGGTAGCCACTGAAGCCCGGCCATGTCCAGGGAGGAGAGCTGATTTCCGGCGAGACAGAGCCTCTCCACTCCCCTGAGTCTCTCCAGGGCTGGAGGCACACTGCTGAACAGGTTGAAGGACAAGCCCAGGTACGTAAGGGCCTCCAGGGAGCCCAGCTCAACAGGCAGGGAGCTTAGAGAGTTACCATCCAGGAGAAGGGTCTGGAGGCTGGGAACGAGGAGAAGGACGGTTAGTATGGAGCTTGGTGCTGAGGGTTGGGGGACATGGGAGTGTCTTCGGTCATGCCTCATTTACTGTGATATTTTGGAAAATGTGGTTATTTCTACAACTGACATGAAATATCACCAACAGAGACTAAAGGGTGATATCTTTCAAATGTGCATGGCTGCTGCAACGGAATCGGAAACCCACTGGGGCTATTGAGATGTACCCAGTCTGCCAATCAGCTGTGGAGTCATAGGGAGGTCTATGGCTGTAATATGTAATGGTGTACCAGTTGCAACCGGGGGGGGGCAGTAGGTCTCTGTTAGTGAGTCATTGGTATGCGTTTGCCTGGCTACTCATCCATACTGCTCTAGCAAATGAACGTTTGTTCCATGGACCAGTGGAATTTAACTCAGTGAATCATCAGGCAATTTTGAACAGCCTGGCAGCCAATTAATCCCTCAATCCCTCTCTCTCTCTGGATGGCTGACAGCTTTAGCAGGGAAATATAAAGCCAGACCACCCACCCACAAACCCACCCACACAGTCCGTGGCCAGTTTATTAAGTATACCAGCCCGTTCACAAAATTGTACCGCTACGAAAGACGGTGAGTGGTGAAAATAAGAAGCGGTTTTAGAGGCGGGGTGTCCGACCTGGTACTAGACCGCTTTACATAGTAAACAGACCTATGAAGGAATGCACGCGCAAACATGCACGACTCTCATATCAGGTCATTAGCTGTACACGACCACGGGTCTCTGTCCACTGTTTGCCGACCTTTCATTTGAACCCCTGTGACACCTGACCCCACCCACCTGTGCATGGTCCCCAGGGTGGCAGGCAGGGAGGTTAGACGGTTGCCTTGGAGGTTGAGCTCCGTCAGAGAGGTGAGGTCACACACAGCGTGGGGAAACTCCGACAGAGCGTTGTTGGAGAGGTTCAGGCTTCGCAGCTTGCAGAACCTGTGGACGGAGGGGTGATGGGTTCACGTTGACACTTCTGTCAGACCAACCCATCCAGAACGACAGTACGTGGGAAGGGAAGAGCCTAACGTTGTTCAGTATGATAATAGAACACTTTTGACTGATGCACACTGATGGTGTAGCACCCCAAACAGCCGCGTGTGAGAAATGTTGGTGGGGTGTGGTTGACTGAAGAGTCCGCTCCTTCCTGGCCTAACTAGGCTAAGTCGGCTGAGCGTGGGGACAAAGCGAAAAGGCGTTGTCAGTTCCGCATCTTATCAGAGGAAAAGCTGCTCGTTCACCGAGCTGCAGGAAGAACACATTCCTGAAGACCCTGGGAAGGCTGTGTTTATGGAGGAACAATGGGGGCACAGAGCTACTCCTATCCTGAATCTAGAAAGTTTGTTCCAGCAAGACGCTTTTTTGATGCTGAAAGGCGATCGTCAGTGTGGCCATAAGTACCAGCAGTACAACCCCCGCCCAGCTCCCCCAAATGAACACAGCAGGTCTGAGTCAGGAACATGGTGCACTACACAGAGAACAGTCAACGTGCACCACGCAAATTATATAGAACACTGTTCCAGCCCCGTAACCGTCCAAATTCAGAGCCCGGGGCTGAGGGTAAATGGACCCCTGTCGTAGATGGATGAATGCTTCAGGGGGAAACTGCATCTTTGATTTCTCCTCTTAAGTCCGCTGGCGTCTGTCTCCAATCAACCACAACCTGTTTTCTTCCACCAAAATCAATCCTACGGGAACACAGAAGTTGAACCTAATCCTCTTAGTGTGTGAACATATGGTGATTCGGAGAGACGGAGGACTAGCCAGCCATCACAGCACCACACCCACTCGCTTCCCCATCCAATCTCCACTTGCTCCCACTGATAACCGTCAGCTAGTTGTGTTGGAGGTGTGTTACCTGGTGAGGTGTGTTACCTGGTGAGGTGTGTTACCTGGTGAGGTGTGTTACCTGGTGAGGTGTGTGAGGCCGGTCAGGTAGTTGTGTTTGAGGTGTGTTACCTGGTGAGGTGTGTGAGGCCGGTCAGCTAGTTGTGTTTGAGGTGTGTTACCTGGTGAGGTGTGTGAGGCCGGTCAGCTAGTTGTGTTTGAGGTGTGTTACCTGGTGAGGTGTGTGAGGCCGGTCAGCTAGTTGTGTTTGAGGTGTGTTACCTGGTGAGGTGTGTGAGGCCGGTCAGCTAGTTGTGTTTGAGGTGTGTTACCTGGTGAGGTGTGTGAGGCCGGTCAGCTAGTTGTGTTTGAGGTGTGTTACCTGGTGAGGTGTGTGAGGCCGGTCAGGTAGTTGTGTTTGAGGTGTGTTACCTGGTGAGGTGTGTGAGGCCGGTCAGCTAGTTGTGTTTGAGGTGTGTTACCTGGTGAGGTGTGTGAGGCCGGTCAGGTAGTTGTGTTTGAGGTGTGTTACCTGGTGAGGTGTGTGAGGCCGGTCAGCTAGTTGTGTTTGAGGTGTGTTACCTGGTGAGGTGTGTGAGGCCGGTCAGGTAGTTGTGTTTGAGGTGTGTTACCTGGTGAGGTGTGTGAGGCCGGTCAGGTAGTTGTGTTTGAGGTTGAGGTGGGTCAGGTCCTGGCTGTAGAACAGCTGGGATGGCAGCACCTCCAGACTGCAACAGGACAGATCCACAGAACTCACCCTCTGTGACACAATCTGACGGAGGCAGAGAGGGAGGGAGAGGAAGTTCTTCAGGATTCAGACGCACAAACCCACGCACTCACACTCCCCCGCACGCACTCACACCCGCAAACCCACGCACTCACACACACACACTCCCGCACGCACTCACACCCGCAAACCCACGCACTCACACACACACTCCCGCACGCACTCACACCCGCAAACCCACGCACGCACTTGCGCGCAATCCCACCTGCGCAAACCCACCCGCGCACTCACTCGCCGCAAACCCATCCGCGCACGCAAACCCACACAGGCACTCACACGAGTGCGCACCCACACACTCGCATGCACAAACCCACGCACACACACGCACGCACAAACCTTGGCAGCGTGTCTGTGCCAGCGGAGATGTTCAGTGTAAGAGTCATAGCTGATGTAGTAGGTCTGACTCTGGGAACCAGAAGAACTGAAGGCCAGGCAGTGACTGTGTCTCCTCACCTCCTCCACCTGAATGGACACACAGACAGGATTACCTGTGACATTAGAGACCACATTGACTGGCAGTCAGGGAAACTAACAGGAGAAATGACACTGTGTGTGAGAGATGTGAGGGGCGAGTGTTAATAAGAAAAGTGCATAGTTGAGGCACTTAGAGTAGGAGTAGCACAGACTGCGGTGTCGGAGGGCTGCTACACTCCAGGCAGGAAAAACTAGGTCAGTGTTACTGGGTCTACAGGGACCATAGACTTACAATAGGAATCTTACTGGACTGGACACGGAAAGGTACTGCGCCAAAATCAATACGGTGAAACTCGGGATTGTTATGTCCTGTTCTGACCAACGTCCGGGTGTTTATCTGGGACCCGTGAGGGTGGGTGTGTCCGGTACCTTTCCTCCGATCAGGGGCAGGATGTGCATCTTGCCGGTTTCAGCGTGCTTGACCGAAGACACGATGAGACAGGTGCCACTCAGGGTGACGTGTCGTCGCGACCAGCGGTTGACAGGGAGGGCCAGTTTCCCCTTCCTGACGTTAAACACGCCACTCAGCTGCACCCGCTCGGCTCCGCCCACACACCGCGGCTTACCTAGAGGGACAGGGCTCATGTGAGCATGAGGACCGGACGACAACAAACAGCCACATTCATGTCACATGCGCTAGAGAGAAGCCAATTACGTATGCCCGGGTCTGAGGGGAACTGGTGTGGACCGGACTGGAGGGGTCGAAGAACGGCCTCAAAACAGAGCGGTGTAGAGGTCAGCCAGGCCACTTTGGGCTGACCTTCTTAAGTAAATTAAACAGTCCCTCTCACAACCCCACCGACCCAACACACAAACACACAGGTACGCACTATCAACCAACCCACGTAGACTCTCCCCGAGAACAAACATACATCCCAACAGTGGCTACATGTGTACAATAGTAGGCTACTGAACACCACTCCGGGCTCATGAGTCAGAGCTCAGAGGGAAAAAAAAAATGACATTAGTATGCTTCATTGGAGAGGAAACAGGGGAAAAACACAGAGACTTTATGGATACAGGACTGGGCCGGATGGGAACCCATGCTTCAGCAGTATAGGTGTAACTACGCCTGACTGGATCACAGCTCGGCTGGGGGTGTTTTGAAGCAGTACTACAGATGTGTGGAACAAAGAAATGTGTAGTCTGTTGCGAGCGGGCGCTCGTTCATGTTAGGGTGTGACACACCAGCACGCTAACCAACGTGTGGGAGCCAGTTTGGGTTTTAGAAAGGAAGACAAGGGTGATTACGTAAGAGCATTAGGCTACAGAGCACAGCCCGGCCGGGGCAGGACAATCAGGAACGTACCAATGGAAATCAGTGCAGACACTGCCGTTATCACAATACATTATATCATTATATGCCATGTCATAGCCTAAAGATGTGCAATGTTAATAAAACCAGGAAGAGGTGAAAGAGATCACACATACCCGGTGAGGTAGAAATTACAAAGCAAACATATTCAGTTGTGTTCACCAGTTTAAAGTAGTTCCTAATTATTAACTAAATGACTAGATGAAGGGAGAACTAACCAGTGACCTAAATTGATAAATGTTCACTTCTCAATTTAATTTAAAATGTGTTTAATTGGTCACCAGTCAATCCATTTATTTTTATATTGATGTTGTGTGTAAACTTCAGTTGCCTGCTATAAGATTCTAAATGCTGTTGAACCTTTCCCTTTTTCTTCTTATATTTTGCCGGTTCAAATGGATAGCACCGTCTGAGTTTGGGGGATTAGCAGTGGAATGTGGTTGCCTTGCCTTCCTGTAGTGGCTTGGGTGACTGCAAGTTCAATTGGTGCAGACCAGATAGTGTTCCTTCTGTCTGTAGACTTCCTGGTTGAGCAAGCAGTGTGATAAGAACCAGAATGCTAAGAATGTGCTTCGGAAGACACATTTCTCAACATCGACTGTCCCGAGTCCTTTGGGAGTTCTGATGAAGCAGGGTAATAATCACAAATTATATAAAATTTGGGAGGAAAATGTGGTAAACATTTTTTTTCCCCAACAGACTTGTCTATTTCATGTAACATCCATTGCTTTCTAATAAGTTGAATATTCTTACAACATTTGTAAGTCAACTTTTTGGGGAATATACAACCCTGCACACACATCAAAAGTGTAGGCTAATTTATAGTCCGTCCAATCTGTCAAACATTAGAGTTGTGATCTGGTATGCATCCATCCCATTCATAACAATGGAATGAGTGTTGCTGTAGTGTAGGGCCAACGCCAACGCCAAGCCTGAAGAAGGACTTGACCAATTAGTAACCAATGCATTCCAGCTCAGAAAGCTTAACAGTCAGAGACAGAAAAGAAAGCCGAGATGCTGCTGCCCCCCCCCCCAAGGGGCCACACTGGACTACTTCTTTTCCCTGCCCTAAATATCTTTCTGCTCTGAGTGGGGTAAGCTGTGAGGGTTGGTTGTCTCTTGCGTTACCATGCCGGATGTTATGGAAGAACCGTGAGCTCAGATGGAAAAGACCGGTCATGTGAGTGAGAAAACTTGGCGACCGAGGCCGCAGACAAATGCAATGTTATGATAAAAGGCAGAACCGGCCATTTTAAAGCAAGATCCACCGTCCTTTCGAACAGTCGCAACAACTTCGCCTTTTCAATCTCTCTCCACTCAACTCTTGGGAATATTTTGCACGGTGCTCTAGCCAAATAGTGCACTAGGCCTCAATAGGAAACAGGATTCCGTTTGGGAAACAGTTTTGAACTCTTCTTGGTAACTATGGCATGCCCCGACCACCACAGAATCACACACTCCCCCACCATCACCCCGCCCCCATTCTCTGAAGCCCAGAGAAGGGATGGTGTCATTCCAAACAATGCCCCCTCAGAGAAAGTGGCGTGTCCTCATTAGCAACTCCTCCTCTCTCGCTGTTGCTCCTTCTCGGGTTTGCTCCCACAGTTCTGAGAGTTGGTGGGGGTCGGGAGTGGGGGACAACCCCTCCCTGGGTCTGTTTCAGTTTCCAGGCGGACCTATCTGGTCTGCTCTCCTCAGAGCCCCTTCAAGAGCAGTCTTTCACCTTTTCAGACAAGACAGCTATTAAAAGAAGTTATCATTGTTTTGTTTTTTTATATCCACACACTTTTCTCTTCCTTCTCCTGCAACATCACCCCATTCCGTAGTGAGCAAGTAATTTTTTTCTATAAACAACTGAGCACTGTCCAATCAGTAACATGGTCATCTTTCCTCCCGCCTGCCCTACAGTCTATCAGGTTTGCCTAATAAAATGCAACCTATTCCATTATATTTAATCTTGTTTACTAGAGCGGAAATACGGCACCATTTTGGCATGGGGTCTTGATGCGGTGGCTCTCCCCAGATCCATCACCACAGCCACAAACCACAGTGGGGAGGAAAGCCGGAGTGGGAACATTCTGCCAGACGTGTGAGTAACTACACAACACGTAACACACAGTGCTATAGGCTCCTCGTCCAGACACAGACCTTAATGTACCATCCCATAATGTAAACTCAAAGCGGAGTACATACGCCCTTTCCTTCCGCCAATTTCTCCCCGCAGAGCAACATCCTGTCTCTCATGACCACTTCCTGTCTGAGATGGAGTTGGACAGAGAAGACATTCTTAGCACTTCTGATGTTCTCGCCCTTCCTATTCTTAGGTCTAAGAACCTGGTAAAAGCATCCCAAACGCACTCCTCCAATGTCCTGTGTCCAGAAGGCCCCGCCCTTTCAGTCACACATGCCTCAAGCAGTTGTTAAACAAGACAAACTAAGTATTTTGTACTTTTACATTGTCAACACAAACACACCATCCAATTAGCAACAAACACTTTCAAAAATATGCATGAAGAAACATTTTCACACAGCTGTTTGTTTCCTTTGCATTTTCAATAGTTAGCAAAAGCACTGTATGCTTTTGCTAAGTTGTAGCAGGAGGACCACAGAATATATAATCATGTGATTATCATGTTTACTTTCAAAGAGAAGAATAACAACAGTTCTTATGAAGGCATTTCCCCTTGTCAATTCTAACAATTATTAGTACACAAAAAACATCCCACCTTAATGGCCAGCATATTTAGTTTTGTCTGCATTTGTTAAGTTTACAGACAAATGAGTGGTTTCCATTGGGCGTTTCTTATCCTGGCACTCCACTTGCATTAAAGCATGGATGGAAACCTGGTTATGGCACGTTCTTCTCATCTATCAACAGGAACACAGACAGAAGGACATGGTTTCTTTGGGCGTGGCCTGTGTGGCTGTCAAGCTATACCTTCACCAGGGAGAGACAACCCACTAGCAGGATCCAGGGCTGTCTGAGCAGGGCACCTGGGCCGGGTGGAGAAAGAAATAGAGCAATGACCTCTGGGTCATGCAGACCTCAACTGAAGGGGAGCCAAAGCAGTGACCTCTGGGTAATGCAGTCATCCGCCTAAGCGGAGCCAGGGAGGCAGGCAGCCGGCTGTTCTGTCTGCTGTCTCAGGTAATCACTAACACTGAGGAGGTGAAATTTGAGTTCAGCGCAGCTCACTGTTCTCTCTCTGTCAGCAGAGCACACAGTGTGTGTGTGTGTGTGCGCCACCGAAGTGCCTTTCCAGGGGGCATTCAGAATTAGCTGAATCAGACGGCTCTGACAGGCAACGATAGGCAGCTCCAGGCACAACAGACAAACTATCACTTTACACACAATGCAAAACCCCAATACCCAGTCTCCAATAACTTGTACACACCTAGAATAGTTATACTGTTTAAATCGAATAGCCTTGAGCTGGCACCCTGAGACAGAGGCCAAAACACACACAGACAAGATATAGCCTTCGCTGTTTCACACCCCAACGCATGAATACATGTCATATAAACAGCCATTTTCTCACTTTGATAATGGCTAGCCTATATGACAGCTTAAAAGAGACCACTTAAACAACACACTCCCATGTCAGCTGGTGGTTACATGAATGATTAAAAGACCACTATTAATGGAATGGATACTTCCTGAATTTCTTGAACTGGCACTTGGCAGGAAAAGAGGATAGGAGAGGGGATGGCATGAGGGAGGAGAGATCAACTACAGCGAGAGAGCACGACAAAAGGGAGAGATCAAGAGCAAGAAAAAAATGAGAAAGTAGCAAGAGCTTCAGTCCAGAAACCTCAATGAAATAGTATGTTCCAGATAACAGGGAGATCTGCCTTCTCTACTCCTGGATCATGTATCCCATTCATACCAAGCAACACCAGCAATTTGAACGTATTTCTTTCATATATGAACCCGGAATAGGGGAAGGAATGTGGAAAGATTGTGCATTTGTTTTCGGTAATAGATCTAATGATGATTACCGTAAAGCACTGTCTTAGTATGAATGGAGCAGCAATCCTGTGATAACATTTTCTAACCAGAACACTACCACACTGACTCTGAAGTCCTGGTTCCTGTCGGTCACTGGGTTGAACCAATCACAAAGTTTCCCAGAGATGATGCACATTTGCCTAGCTTGTTGATATTTCTGGACAGGGAAACTTGAAAATCAGCTCTAACGTTGTTGGCTGTTTGGAAACACTGTTCACCGGCAGAACTCAATGTTCCTCGTGCATGCATCCAAAAAGTTAAGAAACTTACACAAACCTGAGCCAAAGAGGCTATGAACATAATGTCAAATGTTAAACACTTGCATAGCTGGCTTGATATTTAGGTTAATAACGATTCCCAAATGGCATGTTATCAGCAAGTCAATTAATGTTGGCCAACACTACAAAGCTGCACTGTATTAGCTAAGTCGTTCATGCACCAGTAAGCTTAAGACCATACTGGCAAGACATTTTGTGGATTGCTAAAGTAGATACATTTTTCTTATGCTGGTATAGCTAGCATGTTGTTTAGGGTGCAGACCTAACACTGCCTGTGTATGAACACCTTACACCATCACTACAATGAAGTTTGGTGGTGGCAACATCATGCTGTGGGAATGCTTTTCATCAGCAGAGACTGAATGGAGCAAATTACAGGGAATTACTACAAAAGAACCTGCTTCAGTCAGCTAAACAACTGAAGCTTGGGATGAAATTCACCTTTCAAGAGGACAATGATCCTGAACACAAGGCCAAAGCAACACTGAGTGGTTCAAGAACAAAAAGGTGAATGTCCTACAATAGCCCAGTCAAAATCCTGATCCTGGGCCAAAATCACTATGACATTGTGTGCCAAGCTGGTACATACCGACAGTAAAGGCCTGACTATCCATTTATTCCACTGAATGTTCGGTAATTGATACATGTGTATTGATGGAAGGAACATTTGTTCACAACATGTTTCAAAGAGTCTAACTCCACTAGTAGTTCACCCCATCCTTGCTCCCATGCTGTGTCTTTTCTAGAGTGAGTCTCTCCTCTTTAGGCTTTGTGTGGCATTTGCGTGTGTGGACGGTTAGCTGTAAGGGCCACTGGTCTGGGCACACCAAGCTTTGGCCTGTTAATGTGTGGGAGCGGGCCAGGGATGGACGGAGGGGACAGGAGGACGAACCAAGGGGGAGATGAGGAAGAGCACTGGCTGCATGGCTTTGTTGACTTTCTGTTTTCTTCATAAGAGGATACTGTGCCCCTGAACCGGACACACTAGTTCTTCTCCACATCCCAGCCTAAAGGCAGGCCTCTGCATGTGACACCAGCTATTCTCCCACATACTGGCACAGGAACGGCAGTCGGTAAACTGTCAGTAGACTATCCCTGCCCTGAAGAGATCTGGAGCCATTTATCCCATCGCGTAAAACACATACTTTATATCAACATTAGGGGTGTGTTTATTAGTCGAGAGTAGGTTGCAAAATGTTTCGCCTTTATGCACTTTTCTTTTGGACAAACGCAGGTACCTAGGTCCATCTCTGTTTTGTCCTGTAACTTTTGATGGCTGCCAGTATGTTCCTAGAGTAAATGATAAACAGCTTCCTTTTCCAAATGTTTCACAATGGAATCCGACTAGTGAACACACCCCAGCCATTTGTGGGCTAGGGATTATTTTCTTCATTTGAATGCCTGTGGTTCAATCAGATAAGGTTATAAATAAATCTACTTAGTGTTAACCTCAAAACATACAACCCCCCCATCCCACGATTAGGCTTGTTACAACAACAACAACAACAACAATAACCTCAAAAAACAATACCACCACACACTAACACACCCACAAAGAAACATTTATTTTTAGAACAGTGATTCCCGACAGCCATTGTAGTGAAGGGGCACCATGTCAAACAGACACACCTGCTACCTCCAGATCTGTCTCCCTATTCAGCCCATGGGGGTGGTGGGTGGGTGGGAGTGGGGGGGGGTGGGTGGGGGGGGGGTTGGAGGGTCTAGTGGGGTTTGGAAGCACAGCGCAGGCTATTGTCTCAGGCCGCGGGAACAATTCAATCATCTTTTTGTTGGACAGCCCGACTGACTGTAACAACGTCGGCAGTCATGGCGGTGGACAGACACGTGGACTGTAGTACCAGGAATGGGCTGACATCCCAGTGAGCCGTGAGCAGGCCATGTACGACCCAACCAACTGAACGATAGCCAGGGCAGGGACAGCGGGGACCGAGGGAAAACCCTCCTAAGCTTAGCTAGAGGATATGACGAGAAGCTGCTTGGGCTTAGTCCTAATTCGGCGCTGGAAACGGTCACCTGACGCTCCCGAACCAATCACCCCCAAGTCTCCCTCTCAGACAAACACAGAAACACTAGCACTCAATCACGGACGTGAGTTTGCCAGGTGGGCGTCCCCAGGTCACACCTACCTGCATAGAAGCGTATAAGGCAGCCTATTTCCGGCTCCATGCCCTCCTCCTGTACTCTCCACAGGTCTCCGTAGCCCAGGCTGGACAGGTACTCATTCTGTATCTGCAGGGGCCTCTCGTCGTCATCCAGCCTCCTCACAGCTCCGCCGTGCAGCTGGAGGAAAAGGGACGGGTGCGGGGAGGCTTTCTCCATGCCCAGCCCCTCCCTTTGCTCCCCGGGGTCAGCTGGGTCCACCGGGTCACACTCAACTGCTGCTCTGCCTGCAAGGGGCCGGGTCAGGGAGGTACCGCCGCCACCGACGAGGCTCGACTGCGGCTTCGTCGGGCTGCTGGACTCTCCTCCAGAGCGCCCCTCCTCCCCATCCTCCTCGGCGGCGTGGCGGTCTACCGGCGTTTTTGACTTCAACTGGCGATTGTCGAGTGCGTCACAGGCTTCGGTTAAGGTGACCGCAGACCTCCCCTCCCGGGTCTGTTGTAGAGAGGCAACAGGGATGCCGGCTGTGCGCGTTGGGGAAGGGTCGAGCTCGACTTCGTCCGAGGAACTCTCGAACGGGTCAGGCTCAGATCCGAAATTGGGGCTGAGGGTCGAGGAGTCGCACACCAGGGGAGAAGCGTCAGTGAAGGAGTCCCGGCGCTGGCTGGGCCCAGGACCTCCCGGGCTCAAATCGTCAAAGGTGTTCTCCATGTCTGAGCCCGAGTAGACTCCACAACTGTCTGCCCCACTGAGGCCCACATCCGCACCCTCACTGTCATTTAGATACATCTCTGACGAAGAGGTGCTCGGTATCTTGTAGTCTGAAAGTAAGATATTCGTGTCCAGGTAATATTGCGTGTGGTTGTTATTGCTGTGCAGCCGCTCACTTGGAGAGAATGGACGGTTCTCCTCTGACCCAGAATTGGAGATCACAGAATCCGGAAAGGAGGTCTTTACGTTATTACTTTCATTCACACCAAGTTGGTTGTCAATATGCCCATGTATACCATTGCAGTTACCGTTCAGGTCAACGTAAGCACTTGCTTTACGAGTCACTCTCAATATTCTTCCACATTTACCTCCAAGCTGTCCCAGAAGAGCTGCTATCTCCCCAGCGGTGGTGTCCACTGCGCAGAGTACTGCCAGCGGGTAAGAGGGCGTGAGTCGGTCATGGACGTGGATACACCCCCGCTGGAGGTCAGCTCGGACCCACGCCTTGTCGTTGGGCTGGAGCTGCTTTGCTTGTTTCTGGCGGAGCAAGGTCTTTCTATCCAGGCTGAGTGTGTTGTTGACAGACGAGTTGGACAAAGTAGGACTCACTCTCCCGACGGAGGACCCTATGGGCGGACTTGAGGTTGTTGAAGCTGCCGCCGAGAGGTTCCTTTTGTGCCGCCGTCTCCTGGTTAGCAACGAGTTGACGCTGGTGTTGCTGCTAATCGATACGAGGCTGTAGATGTTAGATGTTTTACCAGTGGTCATATTGAGATTGGCCGCACTACCAGCGATGTTAGCGGCCTGGTTTTGGTAAATTCCGTTCCGAATAGCTATGTGAAGTAGGGAGGTGGTAGCAAATCCCTTACCCAAGAGTTTTGTTTCCCCGCCCCTGCTACCAGCATCTTCTTCCCCCGTCGCAGATCTTTTTCCAGTGGGAAAGAGTGCACCACCACTGGCCTTTAAAAACTTGTTGCCACTTGTTATGTTTCCAATTTCAGATTCTGATATTCCATCTGATGTTGAGAGGGAATCCAGATTCACATCCAACCGGTTCCCCTCCAAAGCCAATAACCGCGCACTTTCCATCTTTCGCAAGTGAATGAGCTAGCTAGTAAGCTAACACCAATAGCAAACACTTCTAGCTACGAACTCCCCCCAAAATAAATCCAGATAGTTCCAGTAGAAGCTTTTCACAAAGTTTAGTATTCCGACCGTCGTTACATTCTTCCACATGCGTGTGCCTGCTAGCCATGGGAAGCTAGCGTTAGCTAGCCAGCCAGGCAGTGCAATTTGTTTTCTTTTGGTGGCTGGTGAAATCGCCGGTCAATGCCCCTCTGTTGCTATCGATACCGCCATTACGGAGGATGGTGTGCTGCGGAATGAAACTACCCAGTCAAACATAATGCAAAGCCATGGTAAGGGCGGGGTTCGGTAAGCTCATTAGATATGTGACGTATTTGATAAAGCTGATGGGATTTGTCCACTTGCTTACGCTTGCTTACACTAACGGAAGCTGAATATGTATGAGTCACTACAAGGATTTATGGGAAACGTAGTTTTCGTTATTTTTAACTAAATCGTATCTTTTCTATAGCAAACTCATTGCACATGCTTGCTTCATTTTATGCATGATTTATTCATGGTTTATGAAGACTTATAGGTACGATTTGTTATTTTGTCTGTTTTCTATGTATGTTATGTATATACAAAACTATTTCAAATACTTTTGGTTTATTTTATTTTATATATTATAATAATATTATATTGTATTTCTGGTTATTTATTCCATAACTCGACATGAATTCAAAACAGAACATGTCTGTGTGTCTATATATAATACAATAAGAGTACTGTGTAGTGTGTAGTGTGTATACATGTCTTCGCCAACATTTTCTAGCTGCCGACTCCAACAACAGCCATCTGGCACCATCTAGTGGATACTTGGTTAAAACAATAATTTGCTATATTGGATGTCCAGGTTTATTCTTTCTTGGTCTATGAGAGTAATAAGCAGAGTAAAAAAAAAAAATTCAACCCCATTCTTCAACTTTGTAACAAAACAATTGGCATGATTGCTTTGTTATAAATTAAAAATGAAGGATGCCAGTTCTTATTTTATTGCCCAATTTGTAGCAATTCTGTCTTTGGAAGGCAATGAGAAAACTGTACCTTGGTACTAACTGTGTAGTTTGAAGTAGATATGTAAACCTGCTTAAGAAAGTAATAAAATCCATGACATACACTCCCATACACATTTACACACACACACAAACACACACACACACACACACTTGAAAGGGGCAAAGTACAGTAAATCTGTCTCTCATCATAGTCTCCACCCCTACACACCACCCAAGCTTCTTCCCTCCCGTACCTACAGACATAGAGAAGGGCAGTGGATATTATTTGGGAGTTTTACAGTTTATGGGAGCAGAATCTCAGGTAAGCCTCTGCTTTCTTGTGTGTCTTTGTGTGCATGTGTGTGTGCGTGCTCTCTACAGTAAGCTCTCTCCCTCTAGTGTTGACTTACACTGCCTCAGTGAGGTGGAAGTCATTTTTAAGCTGCCTGTTTCTAGCAAAAATGCTTTCGCTTCCTAGTGCTCTAAGCTGGGGGTTAAGGAGTCCTATTTCAATTCTCCATGGGAATTCAGTTCATTAGATGTAATGTGGAATCAAGATGGAATTGATCCAAACTCTAAAGAGACATAAGGATAGAAAGAGGGAATTTGGACAACCAAAAGCTTGCACATTCTGTGTTCAGATGTGCAGAGGGGTAAAAAGAGGAAGGAAGACAGAGCCTTGGAGCGTCAGACACTATTGGCAGCCACTAAGGCTCTTGGGTAATAATGCTTATTATAATTAATATTAACTGAAAATATGTATTATTACTCATTATTACATAATACATTATTATTATAAAAACACATGTATTACATTTGTAAAGAATAGCTGTAAGTGCATATTAGCAAAGTGAAGACTAATTATTATTTTGAGTTTGCTATGTGGTGGGGGTCTGTCCATTCATCATGAGTAAATAAGTTAATAGTGAGTTTGCTGTGGTTTTACTGCCATTAGTAGGGTAAGGCTGTGGGATAGAGACTCCCCCGCCAACTTGTGCTTTCTATTAAAGAAATGAAAGAATTGGTTAAAGGAGGTCTCCATTATGGGACACATTCCTTGTAAGTGTGAGGTAAAGAACTTATAATTAGGCATGGCTAGTTTGAACTGTGTACACTGAAAGCACCATATAGAGAATGTCTGTGTGTTTGATTTCTGTCTCCTTTTTCCCATGGACACATGGATGGTATACTGCTCCAAACATGTTGAGTAAACAGACCAAATATTATCACTGTGGTTTCATTGAGGCATTTGTTTGTAGTATTTACATAGCCTGGGAATTGTTTTTTAAATTATAAATTGTATAATGTTCTTTAACATTATCAGCTGACGCAATAGTTCAGACTGATGTCATCATTACAGGACATGTGTGACATCATCAGTATTGTAGGCTAATTTGTCTGACTGATGTTGTGGACCCTGAGTTTTTCATTATCTAGAGACACTCAAACATGGGTTTATACTTATGTATCTCCTGTTCCATACACACACACACACACACACACACGTGCACACACACACACACACACACACACAAGGTCTGTGTCTAAGGAAAGACAACCATCCAGCATAGCACGTGTTGCAGCCGGATATGCTGCTTCTAGAGAGATATTTAAATATATTTTTTATTTATCGTAGAAACAACGTGTGTGTGTGTGTGTGTGCTGTGTATGTCTTTATTTGAGTGTGTACTCTTGCAATGTTTCCACTCTTTCTGGCCACATGGTGAAGGCTGTAGTGATTTTTTACTTTGCTCTTGTACCTGATCACACAGACCATGTTAAATGGAATGAAATGGGAGACACCTACTCTTTTCTTAGGCCGATCCTGTGTATTTGTGTGTGTACATAAACTAGTTTCCATGTTCTGAAAAGACAGAGATACATCGTGTTTGTCACACATTGCAAGGTCACACAATTAGTTAGTGTAAATATAAAGTGAAATGAACCACTTTCATATTGAGCATTGCTAGTTCTGTAGAGGAAGAACTTACAAACACTGAAGTATGTACAATGAATCACAGAGGGTGAGTAGGTACCAAAATGTCTGGATGACTTCATCCATGTTTCTGGCAGTATGCAGACATCATCATCCTTCCAGACACAGCATCATCCACATCTGCCTCAACTGACTGGAGTTGTGGGTGTGTGTCTGCCTGTTTGTTGATAGGTGGTTCTTCATGAGACACTATACTGTAAATGCTGTCATATTCTGTGCCCTTCACCTGAAGTGTTGTTCACACCTGTGAGTGTTTGTGTGTGTTTGTATGTGTGTGTGAGTGAGAGAGAGAGAGATATCCAGGTCTGTGCATACATATGGGGACTGTAAGTCCCTACAAAAATAATAAAAACATGCAAAATGTTTTGGTCCGGTCTTTATTAGGAACGTTTTATTCATGGCTCTGTGGTTAGTTTTAGACTAAAACATACACTTGGGCATAACGTTTGGCATTACAGGTTAGGTTTAGGGTTTGTGTGTGAGTGCGTGCATATGTGATTGAATTAGTGAATTAGTGAGAGAGTGACGGGGTGGGGGACAAATATGTTACTGTATCTCTAATCTTTTCATCTGTAGCCCTCCAATTCCACAGTTATCACCTCCCATCAAAGGATTTAGGACTAAATCGTGCCACAAAATACATAATACTTTCTGCATGAAGACTCATTTCTACTATTTAATAATTTAAATAGTAGAAATATACATTTAAACACCCCACTTCCCCATCAAATACAAGTTATCATTATTCACACTACTGTACTAGTATGTTGTCCTTATCATCATTTTTGCATTTACTTTAATATTATGTTTGTCGTGAGGGAATTTTGTTGAATGGTCCAAAACTTGTGTAGCTTGTACATTTGACAAATAAAATTTGAAACTTGACTGGATTTTAACTAAACTATGTCTATGTGGGCAGAAAATTACTTCCTGCTAGCATTGAATTTCTGAGGATGTAATGTTCTGAGGACATAATGTGCAGTTCACATCTGAAGTAAAATTGAACTGAGAATAGTTCCTTAAATAAGACATTCTAAACTTGACACTTTACATTCTTTCACTGTCGTGTTTTCTCTTCCCCTTTCCTTCTTTCTCTGACCCTCCCTCTCAAGACTGATTCCAGCCATGGAAGCAGAATACAGAATTGACTTGGACTACATCACGGAGCGTATCATTACCGTATCCTTCTCCAAGGCAGTTCCAGATCAGATCTACATCAAAAACCTACAGGATATCACCCAGATGATCAAGTCCAAACATGGCCATAACTACATGGTGATGAGGGATTGTTTAATACCAGTAAATCTACATAATGATGAGGGATTGTTTAATACCAGTAAATCTACATAATAATGAGAGGTTGTTTTATACCAGTAAAGCTACATAATGATGAGGGGTTGTTTATTACCAATAAATCTACATAATGATGAGGGGTAGTTTAATACCAGTAAAGCTACATAATGATGCGGGGTTGTTTATTATCAAGACATCTACATAATGATGAGGGGTTGTTTAATACCAGTAAATCTACATAATGATGAGGGGTTGTTTAATACCAATAAATCTACATAATGATGAGGGGTAGTTTAATACCAGTAAAGCTACATAATGATGAGGGGTTGTTTATTATCAATACATCTACATAATGATGAGGGATTGTTTAATACCAGTAAAGCTACATAATGATGAGGGGTTGTTTAATACCAGTAAATCTACATAATGATGAGGGGTTGTTTAATACCAATAAATCTACATAATGATGAGGGGTAGTTTAATACCAGTAAATCTACATAATGATGAGGGGTTGTTTAATACCAATAAATCTACATAATGATGAGGGGTAGTTTAATACCAGTAAAGCTACATAATGATGAGGGGTTGTTTATTATCAATACATCTACATAATGATGAGGGGTTGTTTAATACCAGTAAATCTACATAATGATGAGGGGTTGTTTAATACCAATAAATCTACATAATGATGAGGGGTTGTTTAATACCAGTAAATCTACATAATGATGAGGGGTTGTTTAATACCAATAAATCTACATAATGATGAGGGGTAGTTTAATACCAGTAAAGCTACATAATGATGAGGGGTTGTTTATTATCAATACATCTACATAATGATGAGGGGTTGTTTAATACCAGTAAATCTACATAATGATGAGGGGTTGTTTAATACCAATAAATCTACATAATGATGAGGGGTTGTTTAATACCAGTAAATCTACATAATGATGAGGGGTTGTTTAATACCAGTAAATCTACATAATGATGAGGGGTTGTTTATTACCAATAAATCTACATAATGATGAGGGGTTGTTTAATACCAGTAAATCTACATAATGATGAGGGGTTGTTTAATACCAGTAAATCTACATAATGATGAGGGGTTGTTTAATACCAGTAAATCTACATAATGATGAGGGGTTGTTTAATACCAGTAAATCTACATAATGATGAGGGGTTGTTTAATACCAGTAAATCTACATAATGATGAGGGGTTGTTTAATACCAGTATATCTACATAATGATGAGGGGTTGTTTATTACCAATAAATCTACATAATGATGAGGGGTTGTTGTGGTCTGCACGATGTATGGAATTGGATGTCATTTCGGACGCAGAGGGTGCTGGCCGTTAACTGATCTATGCTTTGATTATTGTCATCATCATCGTCGCCTTTCTCTCACCTCCATTTTTACAGAAACAATAGTCTCCATTGTGTCTTTTCAATTCCCAGGTGATCAACCTCTCAGAGAAGAATGCTAGCCTAACCCAGATGAACCCCGAGGTAAAATGAATACAGATATTATTGCTCCCTGTGTGTAAAACTCTAGACTACTGAGCTAAAGCCGAGGGAAATAACCCACGCATGGTATTAACGTGGACGTATGTGTGTGTGTATGCCAGGTTTTAGACACGGGCTGGCTGGACGGATTGGCACCATCTCTGGAACAGATGTGTGATGTGTGTAAAACCATGGAGAACTGGCTACAGTCACACACAAAACATGTACTGGTCATTCACTGCCAGGTAAGAGTGCAACCCCGTCCCGCAGCCCGGCGATTTCTCGAGCCCACACGTCTACACCTTGACCTAGATCACATGCGTGTGCTCACGGATCACCCTTTCCTATCGCTGTGTTTGCTTTTCTCTCCATTGATCTGTTGTTCTTTGTTCATCTCTCCATCATGTGCCGCATGTTTTGATTGGCCTGATGTCTGAATGACCTTTGGATCTGTGTCCCTGTCTCCCCCCGTAGGGAGGTCAAGGCAGAGTTGGAGTGTTGGTTGCCACCTACATCCACTTCAGCTGCTTATCAGACAGGTAACAGTGATGCTAACAAACCGTAGCATTTTTACCAAATCGCAACCCAAGTAAGGCTAAACCTAGCCTCAAGGATAGTATTGTAAGGGGTTTGGACACGGCCTGGCAAGCAAGTAGGCTGGGGTTTCCACTAGCCCAGTCGGAAAGTTCTAACCTCAGACATTCCTGGAATATTTTGGTGTCCTCTTTGAACAAAGATAGCGTCCTGAATAGATAAGTCATAGAAGAATATACCTTGGTGTAATTTTTGGGAATTTGCATAGATCCCAAATAAACCTGACCTATCACCCAACCGGCTGACCACATCTTGAAAAAAATGAGAAGCAATATAAAATATTGATAGGCAAAGATACAGTGTTAGAAATCAACCATTTGGTATAGTGGTTGTAATAATTAACGTATATTCATATTGTAATTGTTAATGCTCAGATTCCACAAGAGCCAATGCTGAGGTAAAAGCTATATATATCATAGAAGGAAACCAGCCACACAGTCTGTCATGTTAGGTTGGAGCTGTTATGCTATAGGTCTTTGGGCTTCATACTCCAGAGTTTAAAAATATTGTTTGTCATCTTTTATTTAAATACACACAAATACCAAAAATATATGTAAAGTAATAGTTTTTTCACCACATGAATTCACCATGTGGGTGCATAATCATCCAAATGGAGAATTTCTTTAAGTCAACAGAATCCAGACCAGCTATTGCTTTCAAAATAAAAATCTGTTGCCTTTTAATCTAAATTAGTATTCGGAAGATACGTGATCATCTCCTTTTATAAGCCGGTTGACCTTTTGTTAGCTTGTCCATCAAAAAAGAAAGAGAAACCAATGGCATACGTTCAATTAGTTACATAATGAACATTCAGAGGACATTCAGTTTCCCTTGTAAATTTCCATTCAGGGAAGCTGAATATGCACAAATGTCCTTCCACATGGGGAAGTTGTATCTACACACAATGTCCTCTATAAAAAGAAATACTATATTTAAACAGCCTTCTTAATTATTTGGACAGTACAATGTATGTGTTAATACATGATATACAGTATATCTACTCTCAGTCACAGGTGGCTTTGAACAATCCCTGAGTCATTTCAATACAAAGAGCATACATAATAAATGACGAAGACTTTGTACTGTACTGTTATCAACCAGTCTTTAGATTTTGGGCAGGGTTCATGTGGTCAGGGCCTACCAGTAGGAAGAAATGCAGAGGCCTATATCCGTCTTAAACCAAATAAATTGTTTATCTGTAGATTTTTTTTTTTGCGTAATATTTCCTGTAATGATCTGATCCATCTCCATGGTGTGTCCCTCAGTTCTGTCTCCTCTGAGGGAAGACAGATGTGTGTCCTACCAGAGGTGACTTAAATATAGGCATCCCTAATCGTGCTCTACTCCCTACCTTGTGCACTCTGGACTCTGGTCAAAAGTAGTTGACCACAAAGGGAATAGGGTACCGTGGGTGGCATCGGTGGGGCCTCGTAAGCCCAGGGGTGTAGTGATTGGGTGACCTCAGATGAGTTGGGATTATGGATCATTAGATTTGATTAGATTCAACTTTATTGTCACTGAACAAGTACAAGTACGGTACAACGAAATGCAGTTAGCATCTAACCAGAAGTGCAAAGTATCATGGAGGGGTCACACCGGGCGGGGATGACACTGACCTCTGGATAAATGCAGGAAAGAGGAAGTGTTTCTTTTCGGTGTGTGCGCGTACGCATGTGAGGGTGTGTTCACCATGCTTGTCAGGTGACGGTGTTGTGAAATTGCTGATTGTGGACTGCTGATAGCATTGTTCCGTTCCTCCTAACTCAGTGTCAGCATCCCTGTGTTTTACTTCTGTATTATTACACTCATTAATACTGTATATGACCATTCAATATTTAGGTAAATGTGTTTCCCTCAGTGCAGACCAGACTGCAGACTAAATGTGTGTATCTCCCTCAGTGCAGACCAGACTGTAGACTAAATGTGTGTCTCCCTCAGTGCAGACCAGACTGTAGACTAAATGTGTCTCCCTCAGTGCAGACCAGACTGTAGACTAAATGTGTGTCTCCCTCAGCGCAGACCAGACTGTAGACTAAATGTGTGTCTCCCTCAGTGCAGACCAGACTGTAGACTAAATGTGTGTATCTCCCTCAGTGCAGACCAGACTGTAGACTAAATGTGTGTATCTCCCTCAGTGCAGACCAGACTGTAGACTAAATGTGTGTATCTCCCTCAGTGCAGACCAGACTGTAGACTAAATGTGTGTATCTCCCTCAGTGCAGACCAGACTGTAGACTAAATGTGTGTATCTCCCTCAGTGCAGACCAGACTGTAGACTAAATAAGTGTCTCCCTCAGTGCAGACCAGACTGTAGACTAAATGTGTGTATCTCCCTCAGTGCAGACCAGACTGTAGACTAAATGTGTGTATCTCCCTCAGTGCAGACCAGACTGTAGACTAAATGTGTGTATCTCCCTCAGTGCAGACCTGGCTCTAGACCACTTTGCCATGAGAAAGTTCTACAATGACAAAGTATCATCCCTGATGTCTCCCTCACAGAAACGGTAAGAAATTGCCTCAGAGCAGCTAATTCTATTGGTTGACTGGATCAAATTCAACTTTCATGTCTGCAGGGATTGTGTCATGGTGGCTGTAACCTTTCTTCTAATGGAGTTTTACCTCACATTAGCGAGGTTAACAATGAGATTTTTGTTTTTAAATCTCTTGACATTCTCTTTTTATTCCTTTCACTCCTTTCATCTCACCTCTGGACTCCCTCTTTTCCCGCGCTCCAGATATGTGTGGATGTTCAGCAGTCTACTGAAAGGAGTGATGAAGATGAATCCTTCTCCTCTCTTCCTCCCATGTGTCCTCCTTCACGGCGTGCCCGTCCTCACTCCAGAGGGAGGTAGAATCAGTGAGAGAAACCCCCTAGTACAGTACAAAATCTCATTCCAAACCCATACACAACACACCGTGTACAGATATACAACCCTTTCTGTTGCGCTGCCAACTGATCTCTCTGTATTTCCATTTGTGTCTGTGTGCAGGTCGCCGTCTGTTCCTGAGAGTGTACCAGAACCTGCAGGCTGTCTGCACCTCAGCAGTCCAGTGAGATGATGCTTCCGCTACGACACATTCAGGCTATGCTTTTTTCCCCAGTTCTGGTAAACCAGAAATGTTACTAACAGGGTTTTATCTTTGTGTATGTGTCACAGTCAGGTCGGACCCGGACGCACAGACAGTGTTTACTTTGTCCTCCAACCAGCTCAGCTGCTGAAGGGTGACATCATGGTGAGTAATGGTCCCCTTACAGTAACACCAGGCACTTACCAGCCCGTGCAACATTGTACCAGCACATACTGTATGTATACATGGATTTAAACCCACCTGGTAATGGGACAGGGTGACTGTATGAACCTTTCAGACAGTCAAATTAGGTCTCTCTCTGCTCTGGTTCAGGTGGTGTGCTACAATAAAAACCCTGAGGCTGCAAGCCGAGAGGTCATTTTCAGGCTCCAATTTCACACAGGCGTTATCCACGGACACCCCATGCTATTCCCAAAGCAGGAGCTCGACATAGCCAATAAAGGTATAGTAACAGTTGAGGTTTTGAAGCCTAATTTCAAAGACCTGTTTTGCCACATACACACTCTCTCTCTCTCTTTCTCTCTCTCGTCATTCTCCGCCTTTCTCTCTCGCACTCTCCTTGCTCTATTTTTGTCTCTTTTACAAATATTGTCAAAGGCTAACCTTGATCCAATCACCAGGTGGTGATTGCAGGTGTGAAATACACACCAAAGCAAACACGCTCCCACACGCGCTATCTCAGACGCTCATGCAGTCACCCACGCACAGATGTTCAGTTTCTGTTCCTTTTCCAGATCCGAGGTTTCCAGTCGATGGGAAGGTTGAGCTGATGTTCTATGATAGTCCCGAGAAGATGCCAGGTAAGTTTCTGTCCATCATTGTAGTCAGCATAATCGGGAACTCTCAACCCCCCCCCCGTCAATGAACACCCACCTGGAACAGCACTACATCTGGTGTGACTGATTAGCCCCCAACAAGCCCGGCCACCGTGCAGTCACACATGGTGGTAGTCATCGTCATAGCCACTCACGCAGGACTGTTGTACCTGCCGGGCCAAGCGGAACAGACATGACTCAGTCACAAAGAAAACCCTTCCTTCTAGGAACTTCAGCGTGGTTCACCGGACTTGTTTGTGTCTGAAAAAACACACCCATACTTATTTTTCCACTTCTCACCATATGTGTGTGTGTAAGCGGAAAAGTTTGATGACTCCAGGCTAGCTTGCCCAAATCTAATTGTCCGGCCTTCCTGTGCCTCCCTGCTCTGGTCAGAAGGGGGCAGTATACAGCTCACTTCAGAGTCTGAGTGGTTATTTCCTTAAGGGGCTTACTTGAATGAGAGTGGAGGCGCGTTTGCACACACACACACACACTGATACTTTTCCACTCAACAGGAAACAAAGATTCATATAATACGCACATCACCCAGCAATGCTGTTCTCAGACACAGGCAGGAAAAGAGATATCAGAACTGTACAGAGCCCTAGATTCAGCCAGCCAATAAAAAGGATCCACCCCCACACAAACATTGTGTGCATGTTTAATCACATACACGCACACACACACACACACACACACACACACCCCCCCCCCACACACACACACACACACACACAACAAACCCTGAAATAAGTAATTCTTCCTCACTGACTCTAAAATGTTGAGAGTAAAATAAATAATGTTCAATAGGGATCTGCTGATTTTGTTCCAGTGTGTGTGTGTGTGTGTGTAATCGTGCACAATGCCAGGCTGTTGCTGAACAAACCCATGACCCAGACAGCCTGTAACCCTCGTCGGTGTCTCTCTGATTGTGTCTACATGGTTCTTCCCATTGCCTGAAGGAATTGGTTGCTGGAAAAACGGACCCTCTGTGATGATCGATTATGACACCTTGGATCCACTGATTCGACGGGACTCCTATGAAAACATCTCTCCAGATGGAAAAGGTATTGTAACATGACATGGCCCAACTTAAAGGTGCGTTACAGGACGTGTTTTTATTTTCTTCAAATATGGTACAAAGTGGATGACATAGTACATAGCTGTTCTGGCACTTGGACACTTCTTCCTGGTCGAGATAACAAGAAAGCGCAGTAGCGCCTCACAGAAAACATTTGAATTTGAAGAAGCAGTTCAGTAAAGGCAAAAGCGCTAGTGTGACTTCTTGCTGTCAGTACCCAGGATGTTTCTTTTCGGGTAGCTGTACCCCGTCTACAAGTCTATGTTTGCACTTAATAATTAAAACGGGGTTCACAAGCAGCTTTGTCCATATATCAAATCCATTACGTTTTTAAGAGCCTCACCTTCAGACCACTGTATTAACATAACCGTTCTATAGCTGCTTGTTATTTTGGTTCATGGAATTAGGTATTAGGGAACACTTGGTTTACTATAGGATATCTATGGAGTGGTCATGGGAATCTGGTGACATTCTGATTCCAGTCCAGTGGTATGATATACTGGGATTATGATGAGGCTGTGGAACGGCAGGCCGGTCTGCCATCAGACACTTCAGTGTTACCAGTGTCTCCATGGGAGTAGTAAAGAGGTCCTAAGAACAGTAACTGGACTGCACACATTCCACAGCTATGGATTTACAGCTGCTACTTTCTCGGGAGGGTTTTCAGTTAGGGTGGATGAAAACACATTGGCGCATGGAAATACCCAGGCGCGCACACACAGACAGCTGCATCAGTCACAATAGATGGTGACTGAGGTTGGAGTCCCAGCTGTTTTATACCAGGTCTAAATCGGCATAGAGCAGCCATGTAATTTAGACAAACTGGGCACCGGGAAACAATGTGGCAAAGCACCACGCCGTGTTACGAGCGTGTGAACACAGGCACCGACAGACATGCACATTTGCAGAAACACATGCTTGCACGCACACCTGCACATGCATACACTCACACACACACGTACACGGTCTGTGAGAAAAAGGGTGCCAGCCTAGGAAAAAACATTGAGAAGAATGTTGCTCTTAGCAGCAGATGGTTCTGTTTTACCCCCCTCCTCAGGCACTCTTTAAAGCATATCACTCTCTCTATCCTACTCTCACTTTACCTTTCACATCTTTCCCTCTCACTCTCTCTGCCTTTCACGTTTCCCTCACCCCTCTCTCTCTTTCTCTCTTCTCTCTCTCCTCCCCCTTCTCTACTTTGTCCGTTTCAGGTTGCCATCAGCCCCCCCCCCCCCCCCCCCCCCCGCCACCACACACACACAAACCTAGCAAGACCCAACCCCCATGTTTACATTCCCCTTGACATATTTGGGCAGCTCAAGGTTTTCCGTGTGTGGTTTGTGTTTATAAGTTTCTGGATGCTGGGAATAGAATAATCCTTCCTTCAGCCTTTCTCCACGAGTACACTTAAAGCCACGCAACTCTGTTACCTGCGTCCAGAAGTGCCAAGAGAGATCCAGACAGAGGGAGGGACCTGGAGCAAAACAGACAGGACACAGTATGCTGGGTGGGTGTCCAGCGCAGAAAGGATCAGTAGGAGAGTTGGAATGACATATTTCAGTACAACAGAAGAGAGAGAAGGGGTGAGTGAAAAGAGAGAGAAAACAGAGACAAAAGGACACGGAGAGAGAAAGAGAGAGAGAGAGAGCGTAGGGGTACCCAGGGGGGCAGTTAGCACCTCTAGAGAAAGAGAGAAAGAATGTTACTCAGCTAGTCTTCCTTTAGCAGCCTGAGAGACTGAAGACAGGAGAGAGAAACTCCACACACAACCTGGTCCAACGGGTACCACTCTTTTCTCTCTCTGTCTCTCTGCTCTCTTTTCACCTCCTCTCGTCTTTGTTGAATACTCAAATTTTTCTCTGTCTTGATGTTTTTCACATTTGTCCTCTTGGTTCTTTCCTGCTTACATTTCGAAGGCGATCTTTGCGTGTTGTTTCCAGATGTAGTGGTGATGGCTGTGTATAGTCGGTTGTGTGTGCTGGGGCTGGAGGTTTCACTGTTGGTTCTAGTGAATGAAAGTAGCGTGTGGTTCCGTGTAACTTACTGGGTGTAGTTTTAGCGTGTGGAGCAGCTCCTGTATTGAGTGAGGAGGGATGTTAACACGCTGCTGTGTGTTTGTTTTTGTATTTACTTGTGTGTTTAAGGTGATGGGTGGTGTCTGTTAGGCCAGCTGTGATGCTTTACAGTGTATGTCTGGTCTGGTATGTGAGACCTCGCTGGACTCAGAAGATTACACTTATCATTGTTTGTGTGTTTGTGCATGTCTGCCAGTTTGCTATGATTGATTACATCCATCTGGAGATTGTGCTGGCTCTGTAAAAATCTACACGTTTCAGGTTATCATGTTATACTGGTAGAGACATGAATCTCTCATTTCATTTAAATGAAACACATTTTATTTACATTGCTAAAGTTACATTGTATTTTGAATGAGACAATAGGTTCGTGCTGTAAATGACACCTTATTTCCAATTATAGTCCTATAGACTTAGTCAAAAGTAATCCACAATAAAGAAATTCATTTTGGTTTCACACCAGCTTTAATTCCTGAAAAGTCTCTGAGGAAGAGGAATCCAGATGTTCCAGAACAGAAAATGTCTCTTGGGAGCCTAATCCCTAAAGTCAACATCCAGTGTCTTTTTATAGCATGGTTATTGGGTTTAATGTATGTGTTAATGAAAACATAATATCCAAAGCACACATTTTTCAGGAAATGGAAAAATACATCTTTATTTTCCCAGACATCGATCTCTGTGAAGACATTAAAAGCTACAAGATTGTCTTTAGACAGGATGTGTGGATGTGTTTGTAACAGCATTTAGTGATTGGACTTCAGTAACACGTCCCAGATCCCCCCATATTTTATCAATTTTGATAGGTTTGTTAATGCTCTAAAGCTTTGTTATCCGTCATATCAGAGCCCAGGTAGAGGGAGGTGTCCATTGCCAGACATATTCTTTCCATGACACACACCCAAACACTCACAACGCAGCGTAGAACCCACACAAAGACCCTGCTATTATCTAGATAGATTGGTCTGGTCTGGAGATAAGGAGAACATCTGTCAGGTGGGTGTGTCTTTAACGCACACACTGGTGTTTCTCAGGATGACTCAACAAAGAACATGAGGGTTGTTTAACTGTTCATCCTATCTGTCTGGCTAATCCATATCATGGCTGACATTCTTTCTCTTCTTTTCAGATCTGCCTCTTAGTCCGGTTGATGCCAGACTCTATGTGAGGAAGAGGAGCACTGACGAAGGAGGAGCTCTGTTTCCTCCTGCATCCAGTGGACCAAACCCCGTTGACCTCAACATGTCAACCAGCAGTGACTCAGGTCTCTCTATTGCCTCCCAGTGGAATGGAGCGAACCCCAGGAGAGGGCCCAGCCAGGACAAATGTACCCAGCCCAGGAGGGTTCTCTCTGAGGTCAATCCGGAGCCGGCTCAATGTCTTCCAAAGGACATGGCTGAGCTTCCAGGCTCCAGTAATGGAGGGGAGGGGTTGGTGGGAGAAGGGCAGCGCATCAAAGGGGAGCCCTTACCCAGCGAGAGGGAGACAGACATACTGGATGACTATGAAGCTAGCCACAAGGCTACTCTGGCCCTGGGCAGGCCCAGCGAGGCTAGCATTGGCCTGCTGTCCTCAGGGACCCAGCGATTGGTCCAGAGTGGAAGAACATACTCCACCAAAACCACCCACACCACCCAATCGTGGATACAGCAGCAGCAGATGGTCGACGCCCACCCGCAAACCTATCCGCACACGGATGAGGAGGAGCTAACCGACAGGCGGCGGCTCATCTCTCCTCCGATAAGTCAAGAGGCTATGTCTTTTCCAGCCACGCCCAGTCGGGGGAGCAGCAGTAGAGAGGCGGTGCTGAGAGTTGTAGTGGGAGGGGTGGGAGGCGGGGAGTTGCTGGTACCGAATGACACTGACACAAAGGCTGAACACACTAAACACACACTGCACACCACACGCCCTACACACACACCGCACGATACACACGCTAAAGAAACGCTACCTGTCTCAGGGGAACCCTGCGGGCAGGAGGAGCTGGCGTTGTTAGCGACAGACATGGATGAGTCCATTGAGCAGCTCAACCAGCTTATTTTAGACTTGGACCCCACCTTTATACCCGTCCCCACCCGACACCACCCCCTCCACTTGTCCTGCTCTGCCTCCCTCTACGCCAATGGGACTAGCCAAATGACCACCCACCCCAACGGCAGCCAATCAGGTGAGAACAGACTGATGTCATATTAACCAGAGTGGCGTTCCATCCCTTGACATTCATATGACATAATATTGATGAGCCATTAATTGCTTCAAATTGTAAAACATGTTTATCCTGTTTAAGATACAATAGAAATCCAGTTGAATTCCAGTCGAAGACAAGGGAAGGCTCTGTCCCTGAATTAAAGCATGCATATTAGGAGGTTATAAGTGGTCATAGTCAAGGGTATAGGAGCATGGGGGACAGGAGGACATGATCGCTAGCAAAAGTAACTTTCCAGTAAACATTTTTAGCAACACGTTACTGTATGTTGCATGTTAAATGGTTAACACTGAGTAGCTCTGGCTGTGCAAAAAAACTGATAGTGAATTACTGAAGCGAACCTATTAGCTGTATAATTACCTGCACAATGTCTTAGTCTGCATTACTTTGTTAGCAATGGAGGTACCACCAGCAATCAAGAAGAACTAAATAGGCTAGTTTTAACGTAACTATGGATCATGTTCCAAGTGTTAAGATTTCAGTGCTGTCGTGATCATGATCACACGCGTAAACAAACAGGCCAGCAGAAAGGGACAGACAGGTAAGATGGTGAATAATGCGTCACTAAGCTCATTGACTGACAATCAGTTATTTTGTGAATCTCTCAGATTTTTTGGGATATGATCTTGAATGAAAAAGCAGCATCTTAAGTCTAGAGGGTATATTGTATCTGTTAACTGTAGGCAGGAGAGAGGCAGCCACAGACAGAAAAGCCTTTAAAGAGGTGGAGAGAGTTTTCACACAGAATGTCATCCTCAACAGTACAGTTAGCTTAAAACTAAGATGAGGCATTTTCTCCCAGACACCTGCCAAAGGAAGAATACGTGATCAGTGGAGCTTCACAGTTAGACAGTAAATCAAATATCTAACTCTCCTGAAAAGACCAAAATAGCTAAACTGACTAGTGGCATGTACTTGGAGACCAGAAGACATTTAGCAGGACTTTTCATCAACTTTCATCAGGCACTTGTTTAGTGAGGAAAACTTTCTAGAAATGGTTCTCCTAGTAAAAGGCATTTTATTTTCTTTCTGTAATTTTCCAGATATTTCTATGGCTTATTTGACAACATAGTAGGAAAGCAGTAGAGAGTTTTTTATGGAAGAGCAGTCGGCTAGATACTCAGGCTGCAGTAACATATGTAACCCAGAGACAGCAGCTCAGACCACTTGACCCCCCCAGGCCACAGTCTTACAAGCTTCCCATCTGGACAAAGCTTCCTTGTGTTTGCTATTGCTTCTTTTGAAGCTGGGGGAGAATGTTGTCAGCCATAGAAACAATAACAAATATTTATTTCAAGCAATCAACGAACATCAACCTCTGATATGCACTGCGAGGCAAATTTGTTCCTTGTGATGAGAAGAACCTTTGTATTGAGTTTTATGTATTTTGGTCAAATGAGAGGAGCATTTGCATTTTCAATACTCCTTTATAACGCCACCTTCTGGCCGATCATTTTATTTGTGTAAATGTTACATCTATATGTCAGACACTAGCTGTGATAGGTGTGAATGTGTCTGAAGGTGGTGTTTTGCGACACTAGCTGTGATAGGTGTGAATATGTCTGAAGGTGGTGTTTTGAGACACTAGCTGTGATAGGTGTGAATGTGTCGGAAGGTGGTGTTTTGAGACACTAGCTGTGATAGGTGTGAATGTGTCTGAAGGTGGTGTTTGGAGACACTAGACAGTGTTAAAACTAAGGAATACGTCTGTAGTGTTTGACATTAGATTTAGCTCAATCAGATGTATAAGTTTGTCCCTCCTTTTTGTGCCTCCCTTTCCTTCTCTCAGTCCTCAGGTGGTACATTCTTCTATAGCAGAGAACACTACAATACATGTAAGAGATTGTGTTGCCTCAGACATAGAGGAATGACAAAGATGAGTCAAGGGTTATCCAACACAACAGGCTATTGGCATGGAACACGTTCAGGGTTTAAAATCAATGTATTCCAGCTGTGTTTGTATTGATTTAACTTCTTCAGGCCATAATTAGTTGAATGGAGTCCACCTGTGTGTAATCTAAGTGTTTTACATGATTTCAGGTTAAGTACAACAGTCTCTTGGAGTTCCCACAGTTTGTTTGTACAATTCCTAACAAAAACTACAACACAAAGACAAAGGAACATTCAAATCCGGGATAATGTTCTTCAAAAGCACCCGTCAAGTCACCATTTTGAAAATATTTGGATAATATGGCAAGAACTGTGAATGTGTCTGGAACAGGCCTTAAAATGAGCTGGTAGGGCATTGGTCAGGGAGACCACCAAGGCACATGTGAGATTCTGAGAATAAGTTAATGAAGATTTTATGGACTGATGAGACTAAAATATAACTGACCTCAATGCTTTTGACCTCAACACTTATGGCCTCAATGCTTTTGGCCTCAATGCTTTTGATGCTAAGAACTATGTTTGTCACAAGCCCACCATGGCACATAATTCTCAGAACATGCAAAGCATGGTAGTGGCAGCATCATGCTGTGAGGATTCTTCTCTGCGTTGGGGCCTAGGCAGCTTCAGAAGATAAGGGCAACAATAGATGTAGCAAACTACTGAGTAATCCTTGAAGAAAGCCTGCTGAAGACTGCAAGAGACCTGGGATCTGGTAGAAGATTTATGTTCCAACAGAACAATACAGCCAAAGGCACACTGGAGAGGCTTAAAAACTAAAAGGTCAATGTCCTGGAGTAGCCCAGTCAAAACCCTGACCTCAATACAATCATGAATATAGCAAAATTGCTGTTCATCAAAGGTCCCCATCCAACTTGACCGAATTTAAGCAATTTATCAAAAGAGAAGAAAGAAGAATGGGCATACACTGCTGTGTCCAGATGTGCAAAGAGGCTTATCCAAATAGTCTCATGGCTGTAATTACTGCCTCTACGAAATATTGACTAAAGGGGGTATATACTTCAATTCACTTCTCTCTCTCTCACATTCTCTCCATTTGATGTTTAATGGGTTAAATTCTTTGAAAATATATTTCATTTTATTTTTCAAAAATGTTACCTGTTAAACAATAAGTAACACACAGACACACATCATTGATAAACCCCAGCCACTGCAAGTAGTATTGTCACGCCTCACTGGCTCCTCCCCTCCTCAGCTGCACTTCAAAGCTTGCTGTCATGGTGATATGAATCTGGCTGCCATGGTGATATGAATCATTGTAAGTTACTGCAAGGCCCAAGGTGGGGTGTTCGAAAAGGTGTCTGGAATTTCCATCCCTTTTCAGTGAGTGATTGGTCTCTAAGGTAGATATGGAAACAAACTCTTTCCATTCTAGATTCCCAAACATTCCATGATATTTACAGTCCATCATCTAGGACTGGGGACCAACTGATCTGGGACTTGTTTTCAGTCCATCATCTAGGACTGGGGATCAACTGATCAGGGTCTTGTTTTCAGTCCATCATCTAGGACAGCGGATCAACTGATCAGGGACTTGTTTTCAGTCCATCATCTAGGACTGGGGACCAACTGATCAGGGACTTGATTTTAGTCCATCTGGCTAGGACTGGGGACCAACTGATCAGGGACTTGTTTTTAGTCCATCTGGCTAGGACTGGGGACCAACTGATCGGGGACTTGTTTTTAGTCCAACTGGCTAGGACTAGAAACCAACTGATGAGGGTCTTGCCCAGCTTACGCCCTGTTTTTGAGCTGCTCATATGCACTTCTCGCTCTGTATGTCTCTCTACCGGTCTCTCAATTTATTTTCAAATCATTTGAAGGGCTTCACAGAAGAAATATATAAGAAATAAAGAGATTTTGGTTATAAGTACAATGTTTGTGCTCTACTGGTAATGGATACAAAGTTTCAATTGGGTCTGTCCAATATTATGAATTTTGGTTGGTCAGTGTAGCCACAAACTCAATGACTCTGTTTTAAGACAGATCTTTATTAGAATATTGTATGTTTTTTGACCCTTTTCCCAAACCAGGTCCCTCAGATCAATAACAGCCTGGTTGAAGTTGTCCGTGGTGATGTTTAGGCTGAAGTGGGTCATTTCTGAGTCGTTATTCTTAGTGTAATCAGTGTTGTTGTGGTTGTTATTGTTGTTGGCGTGGCCTGATGAGATGGCTATTTTTGAGGTCTTCTAAAATAGAAGATATATTATGTTGGCTTAGGATGGTTGAGCATAGAAATGAACACAGCACTGGGACTGGGTTTACACCACAGTAATGTTCCTTTGGTGAAGCCCTGGGTGTTAGACAGTTAAGATGTTTGTGGTTTTGGTCAGTAGAGGTCAGTAATCGGCTCTGATTTGAATATGAACAAGGGGTTAATACTCCATTCCAAGGGTATTACCCTACGAGGTCCAGAACCTGCTAATTTTCTTTTCTACCTCATGATTAATTCCACCCGCATGGTGTCCCAGGTCTAAATAAGTCCCTGATTAGAGGGTTGCAATAAAAAAATGGAGAGGAACTGTCTGCGAGGTCCAAAGTTAAGTTCTTTTAAGGTTTATTCTATATTCTCTTTGGTTAAAAGGACCCATATGTACAATCCTGCCTCTAACATCTGCAAGACGGAATTCAAGCAATGACATGACATCTCTTCCTCCCCATCCAGTATATGTATCTTAAGGAGAAATAGCTGTTTAGTTTATTCTGTGATTTTGTTCAGTTTTTCCAAATTGTCAAATAGGACATGTTATTTCCGTTATAATCTAGTTTATTTCTCTGTGTTTATTGAATAGCTGTTTTTAAGGCCCTGCGATATCAGGATTCCACTGTTGGGTGCCCAGTCCTTTGAACAGTTGGGAGGTTTAAGTGCTTATATTTAAATTGTCTTAGTTTTTTTCTGTTTCTCTGTTTTCAGGAATAAATCACATACAGGCAAGCGATGTCACAGATTACCCAGGCTTCCACAGTCCTGGTTGGGCAGGAACCCAGACATTTCAGAACTTTCCGCCATGCTACAAGCCTAACCTCTCTCCTTCCCAGGTACACACACACATGCACACAAACACACATACACACTGTTTAGTGGTCAGACTGTTTAGTGGTCAGATTGTTTGTTGTTCAGACTGTTTGGTGGTCAGGCTGTTTCATTGTCAAATTGTTTACGGGTCATACTGTTTGGTGGTCAGACTGTTTGGTGGTTAGATGGTTTTGTGATCAGTCTGTTTAATGGTCAGGCTGTTTAGTGGTCAGATAGTTTACTGGTAAGGCTGGTTGTTGTTCAGACTGTTTGGTGGTCAGGCTGTTTCATGGTCAAATTGTTTACTGGTCATACTGTTTGGTGGTCAGACTGTTTGGTGGTTAGATAGTTTTGTGGTCAGTCTGTTTTGTGGTCAGATTGTTTAGTGGTCAGGCTATTTGACCCTTCTAATTTCACTATAGTTCCTTTGACCAGAGTTCTATTTTGACCAGAGTTCTATATTGACAAGAGTACTATATATATCAGACTCCAATAAAGGCTCTTGTAAAAGTAAAAATAATAATGTATTCAACTTTTATAGGATTGTTCATTACAGAGAGAATCTCAAAGAGCTTGAAAAAGCAAAACAACATAAACAGTGTAGGTTTGGACTACAGTTGAGGATTTTCAGTTGTTAAAGCCAGCCAATAGACTGACAGAAAAGAGTGAACCACATGGCTTCTGAAGAGGGACAATGAGGGGGATGAGCAGGTCCTCCAAAAGCAAGCAAGCAGGCAGCACAGTTCATTACATTTTAGGTGTCTCACCAGCATCTTGCCATCCCTGTCATCTGATGGGGACTTCTTCAATTATATTAGTTGAAGTTTGTTTCTGTGCTCTCCACTCAATCAGTATAATAACTGCAGGCGGCTCAAAACTTTGGGAATCCGCTTGGGTATGAAATTGTCACTTTCTTATTGTTCTACTCCTAGAGACAAAAAAGGCTTGTGTACTACAATTAAAATGCACTCATCAACCTGGTAGAATCGCTAGCTTGCGGATTTGCTATTAATAATGAGCAGAAAACAAAGACATGTGGTTCAGACTTAGTTCAAACACATTTGCAATGAAAAAGAAAAAAGAAAGCAAAAGATTCAAGGAAAAAAACACTTGTTTTTCAAATGTACAGGAGTTCTCTGCCTGGGTTGCCTCACAGAGCGACATTTGAAAAGCAACACATTATTGTAAATAGCCCTGCTCTCACAACCATTGTCATGGACATCATGGAAGCTTGTAGGCCGGCAGTGTGTGTGACTGTATGTATTTACAGCATGGCCGTATCTATGGAATGGACAGTGTGGATTATCAAGGTCAGACCACAGTGATGGACGGTTATGGCGTGGTCCCCCCCACACCTGCATTTCCTGTCACCCCTCCAACGCCATATGGTAAAAGAGTATGCCTTTTCTTTAAAAAAAAATGGTGTTATGTGTACTGTATGTGTGTGTGTGTGTGTGTGTGTGTGTGTGTGTGTGTGCGCAGTGCCGGCCCTGGCCTTTTGGAGGCCCTAAGCAAAATTTGATTTTGGGGGCCCCCTCTCCCCTAGTGGTCTGTGGCTCACTAGCTGTCCGGGGCCCCTTGGCGGTCGGGGGCCCTAAGCGGCCGCTTATGTCGCTAATGCCTTGCCGGCCCTGTGTGTGTGTGTGTGTGTATGTCTATGTGTATGAAAGAGCGAGAGTGTATTTTTGTACATTGTTATTGCACTGTATCAGATGTATTGTTTCTTTCCCAGTGAAACATTTTCCAGTTACAGCCTTCCCTTACCTGAAGTCTGGAGAGGGACAGGGGGAAATGAGCAGAACATCTCGAGGTACCTATATATTGTTACTGTTCTATTACTGTATGTGTTTCTGTGTATTTGATTGTGTGCATGTGTGTATGCATGTCCATGTACGTGTGAATAGGTTTGTGTGTTTTTATTTTAGTTTTTGGGTGCGTGTGAGAGTAAAACAGAGAAAGAACAGATGAGAATGAGAGAGGCCGTGCCAGACTTATGGCCTTCTTACTCAAACTTCATACTCTGTACTAACTGTACTACATATGAAGAACCGACTCTTTAGTAAGTACAAGGGAACAGTAGACACGTTCTATCCCATTATTGATGCAAAGGTTTACAACCCTGGGCCAAACATCATCATTATGTAATTTCCATGAAGCACCATTTAACCTATTCAAAGTCAAGTTAAGGCCAGAGGTGTCTGAAATATAATTTGTTAGAAAGAATCACATCCCTGAGCATGTGTGCCAATTTGCATCATTCAAATAATTCAAGCCATTGGTGTTGCCCATATGAATGTAGTTGGAAAAATCTCAGTGATCGCAACATGTCATGACTGATTTATGTGCATTTATGTGTCAGACCACACCCGTGAGAAAGTTAATAGGCAAATTGCAATTTTGTTTGAGTAAATCTGAAAAATATTACATTGATCAACATTTGTACATATATATATTTTCAATGTGTTGTTATAGTGCAAACATTTGTATTTTATAGTGCCAATCAGTGTATTTTTGATGTTTTTTGGAAATCGCACCTGTGCTGTCTAAGATATGCATACGACATATACGCACAGAGACCAATACAGTGCCCTCCACGATTTCATTATAGGGAACAAAAAAATATCAACATACTGGTCTCCTCAACCTTTACCCTTCAGCAACAGTACAGTATCAGTTTGGAAAGTTTATCTGTGTAATGTTTACCTTGAATTTAATTATTTATTTAACCTTTGTGATTTATTATTTGTATACTTTTCCCCCAATTTCCACTTGCTTTGCCAAAAAAGACAAATTGAATTTCACTTGAGAAAGAAAGAGAGAGAGAGTGTGAGAGAGTGAAAGAGAGAGAGAGAGAAAGAGGTTTTTGCATGGTTGGAATAAACCAACACCTAACCCAAACGCTAAAAATGCTCAAAATATGTAGTATAGGGCAATACAATTTTTTTGTGTGATTCACTGAGGTCACATTGTCCTGTTGAGGATATTTTAAACTGCGACAAACCAGAGGTAACAGGGGACGAAAAAGAGATAACAGTTAACCAATCCAGCTAATACTATAATTAGCCTGCCATACAGAGAGGAAGTGGCCTCTGTTGGCAGGATGTCCACTCACTTCCTGTCCTGCTGTGTGAAGGGCTGAGTGTAACTGCTGTGTTTTCTTGTAGAGAACTCTGGAGAACAAAGTCACAGTGTTTGTGACAAGAAAGGTGAATGCACGGACAGATCAGTGTGTAAAAAAACTGCATCCCAAATGACACCCAATTTCCTTGCACTACATTCAGCCTGACCAAGGGCTCCAGTGACCCACACTGAATAGGGATTCATTTGGAAATAGGCCACTGAAGTCTGAATCTAGACTTGTGTATCCACACAGACTGTATTCATACAAGGTCTTTTTCTCTGCAGTTTCTGAGCAGAAACAGCTTCCTGTTTTCCCTGCACTTTCTGGGAGACTGCAGTCATAGTAGGTCCTGACTGGTATTGAAATCTAATTCCTTTAACTCATCTAATTCATTTTTGTTATTCTGTTTACCCTGAGAGCAACACCAGTCACCAGCCTGGCTGAATGTCGCCCCCCCCCCCCTGCCCATCATACCCCTGGAGCACAGGTTCCACTGTTGTTGCCCCCCCCCCTTCCCCAGGGCAATTACACAGGGGTAAGGTTTAGGGAAGAAGGGGTGTGTGTGTGCTTTTTATATATGCTTGGGGAGTGGGGGAGTCTGGAATTTCTTATTTGCTAGTGGACATTAAATATCCTGGATTTATGCATTTGACTGATGAACTGTTATTTATATGGGACTGCTGTTGAATGTCTGGGAAAAGGAATAAAGAACATAACTTACTACAGTAATACTGTGACCTGTAGGATCAGGGATGCATACATTACTACAGTAATACTATGACCTGTAGGATCAGGGATGCATACATAACTACAGTAATACTATGACCTGTAGGATCAGGGATGCATACATTACTACAGTAATACTATGACCTGTAGGATCAGGGATGCATACATTACTACAGTAATACTATGACCTGTAGGATCAGGGATGCATACATTACTACAGTAATACTATAAGCAACATGACGAGGGATGCATAACAGAAGATGTTTGACCCAGATTCCTCAAACATTCCTGACTCACAACCAGCCGACAGAGAATCCATAGAAAAGTATTCAGAATATACAATATATTTTGTGCAAAGAATAGAATAGAATATAACTTTATTGTCCATCCACACATGGACATTTTTCTGTGGCACCAACACACGTTGACATCACAAGCACATGCATTCTCACACATTAAAACTATCAAAAACTATAATAACATTAAATAAATCAATCATTATATTCAGTTAAAACATGAAGGACATAAAATCTTAATTCACAGCCGACCACTGCCCTAGCCTGGATTGATAAAACCTGAAGAAATAAATAGCAGCTAAGAATCTAAGAACACATATGCATGTATGCATATGTGTATGTGTGTTGCTATTGTTTTTCTTTGAATAAGATTTCATACTGTTGGGTTGTGTCACTTTCCTTAGTTTGTGTTGTTTGAGAAGAATGTTTTAATATTTGTGTATTTTTGTCTTTGAGTAGTAAATCTAGTGCTGAAGTGGATTACAAGACAACCCTGTAGTTTTACTTTCTGTGTCCGAAACCCTAATGAATTCAACGTTGAGATGTTTAGGGTGAGAGGTCATATAAACATCAGGGGTCATAGCAGTAGGAATGAAAAGACAGGGAGACCACTCAGGACACTGTCAGGTGGGTTGGTCCATAAGAAAGACACAGAAAAGACATCTTGCGGGAGGCGAGAGGACCTGCAATGTGCTGTCAAATGATGATGAAGTGAGTGCACAAAGGCCTCTATTGTCCTTTATTTGAACATGACACCTCGGCTTTGATATTAAGCTGAATAACATTCCTAAGCAAACAAGATTTGTTGCCCTAGAATTTAGAATAGGAGAAATGGGGTACATGTCAGCCACTGGATTTTAGGATTTACAATGTTATTTATGACGTGTTGAAGTTCGACACAGAGCAGAAGACATGGGCAATATGTCTCCATGCCTTTGTCTGCATGTGTGTGTATTGGTGAAGTATTGGAGAACAGATGGTGGGAGTGCCGACACATGCCCCGACAGAGTGGCCATAGAGCCCTGAGATCGACCCTCTCCACAGCCATAAAAGGACAGGCGCGACCCATGACCTTCAGGGTGCCTTTTCATTGGAGGATATAGATTGATGCAGGCTGGGCAGTGAGAGGCAAGGGTGTGGGGGAGGGGGCCAATCCTTTCTAGATGGCAGGATGGGGGAAGTTCTCTCCCCGCTCGCTCCCTTCCTCTCAACCTCCCTCTAGAGAATGTGGATTCCAGCGGTGTCACAACGGACAGCGAGGGTAGTGGAGTAAGGTGACGTTGTTGGTCTCTGTTGTGTCCCTCGTTCAGCCTGTTGACAACCCCAGGAGTTAACCACAGCCCACACCATGTCAATGGACAGATTGGAAAGACAGAGGGTAGAGTGAAGGGAAGAGAGGGGCAGAGAGAGAACAGGAGGGAGACAGCAAAGGGGGAGAGGGGGGAGAGAAAGAGTGAATAGGGGAGAGAGTGAATGGGGAGAGAGAGGGGAGAGAGCGAACCCGGTCAGAGGAGAGGGGCAGAACAGTTAGTTCTTTCGTTTGAAAATCCCTTGCTTGTGCTGGAGGGAGCCAGCCAGTCTTCAGCCGAAGACACACGACAAGCAGAGCCGGAGGGAGCGAACGGAACGAGGCACTGGTTGAGAATACAGGACAGAGAGAACAAAGAAGTTTAGAGTTCAAGAGCGAGAGAAGGGAGAGGAGAGGGTATAAACTGAAAGAGAGAGAGAGAGAAAGGGGCAGCGTGCTGCGTAGGAAGTGGCTGCGCTCCATTTATACTGTGGGATCGGTCCCTTGGACGTCGCTCCATCATGACCACTTCTTTCGGTATGTGCTGTTACTGGACACAAAACCTGTGTGTGTGTGTGTGTGTGTGTGTGCGTGTCGGTGAATGGAGTTGTCAGTGTTTGTCTGTTGATGTCTGTGCATTTGTGGCTCGAGGTTTTGTGTGTGTGTGTGTGTGTGTTATTTTGGTTCTTTTTGTGGATCTGTCGTGTGCGTGTGTTGCTGTGTTTGTGTTTGTATGTGATTACGATAGCACTCCCACTGCCGTGTCTCCGTTCGGTGCTCCCAGTAGTGACATCACACCCTACACTTGCAGACTCATCACATCTATCCATTAAATTCCCTGTCTCTCCGATTTCTCCCTGTTTTTTCTCCTTCTCTTGGTTTTCTTTAGTTGTTTTTTTCCGCTTTCTTTACAGCTTTCTCTATCTCTTTTTCTTTTTTCCATTCTTTTTGCTCTTGCCATTCCTTTTGTGTGTATATATAGTGTCTCCATACTGCCTGAGGATCGTTGAGGGACACATATTTACACATGGAGTTTGTATTGTGTAGTTGTCTAGCAGATGCTTCTCTCTCTCCTCTGTTTCTATCAAATGCTTGCTCCAGCTCCCTGTCTCTTCTTCTCTTTTGGAAAGGATGAACCGTGCTGTAGTTGTTTTAGTTTAATCACAGCTGTGCCATTAGTTGTTTGTGTGTGGAAACAATTTGGGACTATTGATTACAACACAACAGTGCCAACTCTATATTGCTAAAACTCATAATGGAAAATGTGAGATGAAGTGTTGCTCTGTTCCTCTGCTTGGATATGACCTCACCCTGTAATAAACTTCGAAAGAGCTTTTAGTTGGTCAACGTCAAGAGTCATAAACCACTGGCTGTCTGTCCAGCTACCTGCTTTTGTACATGCTTGCCTGTCTGTCTGTGTGAAAACCTGTTACACCTGTCTAAAATGACCCCAGTGAATCCCCTAACAAAGCACTGGCCTTCTGTCCCCAATACACACAGAAGAAACCAAGAAGTTGTTAGTATCACCTGGCTTTCCTCGGCTTGGCCCGGAGAAGTCATACTGACAGGAAACACAGTAGGAGTCTCTCTCATGGGTCATTGATCACTACATCCTCCCTCTCCTCCTGTTCGCCCTACTGTTTGGGTCGAATAAAAATCCCCTTCGTGTGTGTAGGTTAAGCTGTCAGGCCAAATCCAGCAGAGAGGGTTGATTTAAATGGATCCGCCTCCCACTGCGTCTTCTGAGCAGGCGAGTAATCTAGACAGCCCTGAGAGGTCCTGTGAGGAAGGAGAAGGTGGTATTGTGCACTATTCAGTTTGATGAATAACTTCCAAGAGAATAATGAGCGCTGTGTGTGTGTGTGCATTCCTTTCAGCGTCTGTGTCTGTATATGTGTACATGATATGTGCAGGAATGTGTGACTGTGGGTGGTGTTCTGCATTGTAATAGAATGTGCTAAAGCAGTAGCTCATCCCACCATGTCGTAACCACAGATCCTCTTCGTAGTGAGTAACCTAAAAGGGAATAAGCATCACCCAAACAGGGACTTGAACCCTCAGATTAAACGTCTGATGCTATATTGACTGAGCTATCCAGGCTTTGAAGAACTGTATTTCCTTTCTGTATTGTTCCTCCCTGCTTTCTCTCACTTCTTCCCTTATTTCTCTCGGGCAGAGATCTGTGGTCACACTGAACAGCTGTCAGACTGGGCCTCTCAGTGTGTTTGTGTGTGTGTGTGTGTGTGTGCGCGCGTCTGTTGGAGTGCAAGAAAAAGCACATTCCTGTGGTCAATAGGGAGTCTGTGAGCCCTCTTTAGAGGAGAGGAGATGGATGCTCAAGCTTTCGTCCCTGCTGTGTAGTGAGTGTGTATTTGAGAGAGGGAATGTTCAGAATTCACTGTTGATCCATGGGTAGTCTTGGGTAGCCAGACCTTGTGCAACCACACAAAGTCTGGTAACAAAGCTGGCTTTTCGCACATTCAGAAGCGGAGAAATAAATGGTTCCAGGGAGTACTCTCTTCAGACAACCGACTCTCACAACAAATGACAAGTACGGGTAGGCAGGTCGGAAACTTCCGGATGGAATCGTGTTCATGCAAACTCAGTTGTTTTCTGAAGCGCTAGCAAACAGGCAGTGACGTCACTTTTCATCAGTGATTTTCCCCCGACTTCTTAACTGTACTCATTGAAAGATTGCAGAAGTAGCAGTCTTGCTTGAGAGCCTAATCCACCTGTGGCTAAATGCCTACTACATGGCAGAAGCGATTATAAACAGCAGAGCTGGAGGCCAACACATGTTTTGCCTACTGCCATCTCCACTGGACTCTGGACTGTAATACCACACCAGCCAGAGCAGAAGTTCAGTGCAAGAAGACAGGCTGCTTTGCGACCTCAGGGCCTGGTCAACTTGCCATTATTTTGTCAACAATTCATTTTATATTGGACCAGAGAATACTTGACGATAAGGTGAGGCCATCTGTCAAAAGCAGGGTTATGGAATGGCTGACCCAAATCTCAGATCTAAATCCTATTGAAATGCTGTGTGGGTCTTGAAGTGGTCCGTGCATGAAAGATAGCTTTTAAATGTATTTGAAGCAGTATTGTATGAATTAGTTGGCAAGAAAATAATTTCAGTCAATGTAAAAGACTGATAGACAATTACAAGAAATGGCTACATGCAGTTTTTTCGGCCAAAGAAAGCAACACCAGGCACTGACGCTAGGGGTGTTTTCATTTTTCTGCTCTATGAAAAAGCATGAATGTTCATTTTTTATTAATAAATGACTGAAAAATATTATCCTACAGTGTCATTTGAAAAACTAGGTGACCTATACATGTCAATAGTGTTGAAAGGAAGATGACACGTACATATGTCCAATTATGTTAAGACACTTCCAGGGGTTGTTCTTAGTTTTTGACATGACTGTAAGAGACAGAACTGGTTTATAAGTAAAGATGGAAGGTAAGTCCCCTGCGCTTCTTAATACAATGTTGTGTGAGTGTGTGTGTGTGCGTGTTCAGTTTAAACAAAACACCCATACACTCTAGAGTGACGTTTTTCACTGGCGGCGCATACGTAGCTATGGTTGTGGTGTTGCTTAGTCACAGTCAGGACCGCTGCTGTGAGAATGTAGCTCTGACGACGTAGACTGATCCATCAGGGAGTGACAAACCCACTCCCGAGAGTGGTCTGTCTGAAGTGGGAGAGACTGGTGTGTGTGGCGTTGGGTGGGTTCGGCGTTCCCAGGGCAGTGTCCATCTGTAATTATAGGGAAGGCATCAGGGATGAGCTCTGAAACCGGAACACCAAGACAGACCGACAGCTAAGACCGCAGTCAATAAGACGGCCGCTTTGACAGGGGATTCCTACGTCTCCCACTGCTCAAGGGAACAGGGATTGGTTTGGAATGTCTCAAGAGTTATCCCACTGTGGGAAAGTATTAGAGGGAATCGCCCTCATGGGGTGTGATGCTTCCTGTTGTTGTCATTGTTTACCACTTTGTTTATAGTCCTACTCCAGTTGTCCATGGGGTTGACAACCCTGCGGTCATGGGTGCCATTCTCATGGGGACGGGAGTCTATTATGAAAATACATGATTACTGTAAGTCCCCCTGGATGACAGTGTCTGCTAATGTCTTCTGCGTAAATGTGTAACTGCTATAGGGACACTCCCTGTTAACAGAGAAGATGATTGGTTGGAACAAGGGGTGTGTATGCGAGATCGCATCCTGGAACTAAGTTGCTGGCCTTTGATTGGCTGAAAATGCAAGCAAACATTGACATCAGCTCCTATTGACCTTTCATCTCTAGAATTCTTGGCCTGTGTCTGATGCTATTTAACCTCAGAGGGGTCAGTACAGGTTCAACACACAGGGCTAGGGTTTGAACGTGTTGGTCGTCTAACGGTAAAGCACATATTAACCTCCATTACTCTGCAAGATGTGCTGAATTCACTTCATTTTGCCCCAAAGTTCATGGATCTGGTTGAAGAGCGAGTCAGCAGTAATGTTTCCTTCCCCATGACAGAAAAAGAGAACAAGGGGAAATAGATTGAATATGGATGGAGGGATGTGATCCATATTCTACAGTAGGAATATATGGGGGGGGGGCATTGACTTTGGTGATTTCTCTAGCTATGACCACAAACACACAATCTTCTGCAGCCCAGCTCTCATGATACATTTTACAGAGTGAATTATGACCAATTGCAAGGATACAAAAACATGCAAACTGGACCCCTATGAGAACATTGGGGGAATCTAAGGTGCAATACAGGTTTAGGGTGAAGTTGAGATTGAGGTTAGGATTAGGTGTAAGGTTCAGTTTAGGACGCATGGAAATACAAATGAGTGTTTCTGTGTGTTTTCTATAGTTACGTAAGTTAGTACTGAAGTTTTCAGGAGGAGGGGTTTATTTCAGCCTTTGGTCAATGGAGGCAGAGAGAGAGAGAGAGAGAGAGAGAGAGGGAGAGAGGGATGAGAGAGACAGAAGAAGAGGAGGGGGGAGGGGGCTGTAGAGGACACAAGTAGGTCTTTATGATGGCTGAATGTTTTCTCCATTACTCACTGCTTCTCTGGCCTAAAAGGGCCTGGTGAGGGATGTTTGGGCAACTACATCAATTGTTCAGACTTGCAAAGTAGTCTCCCTTCCTCTCTTCTCTCTCTCTATCTTCTTCTCTAATTTCCTCCCATCTCTTCCTCTCCATTTCCTGTTTCTCTCTCTCTCTCTCTCTCTCTCCCTCTCTTTCTCTCTCTACATGTGTTTTATTACCTGACCATATATGTAACATCTCAAATGCAGAAAAAATGGCTCCAGTGGTGAGCTTACATATATAGCCTGGTTCGAACACACACAAATCGGTTCCTAAGGACAACGCAGGAGGAAATGATAGAATAAAACCAATCAAAAGGAGATTTAAATTTGGGCGGTGGTGAACTGATCGGGCTAGCAGGACGAATGGCTTCAATGTCTTCCTGCTGGCCTACAAAGAGAACCAGGCAACCTACTCTGTAGCCTTGAAAGCAGCGTGATCAGCCTTCTACTCTGTCAATGCTGACAGTGACAAAGGTAACCCAAGAACCCTGTTCTCTACCATCAGCCGTCTTTTAACCCTTCCACACTCATGGTCCCCTGGAGTCTGAGCAGTGCATTCGCTAAGATGAACTGTACCCCATCACCCGAGCACTCAGCAACTTTACAATGGCCACATTCTGCATTCAGTGAGCTCTGAAAAGCCCACCCCTTTTCCCCTGTGACCTTACTTTTGTTATCACCAGACAGATTCACAGATCTAACTTCCTTTTATCGAAACGTGGTTTAAACAAGGTTCAGTAACAACTGTCATCTAATCTTTCTTCTAAACCTTACACAGCCTGCTGATTGGCTGATGGCCACCGATTCTACAGTCCTCCTTGTCGATGTTGGTGACAACATACTGGACCACAACATCCTTCTGTGGTGTCTTTGAGAGCAGGCCGCTATCTCTGGAACAGTTCTGACTTAGTTCTCCTAGTTCTACCTGTCCAATAGAAAAGCAATACATCGCTTACTGTGACCGCTTACTTTGTGCCAAAATCGCAGATATTTTGACATTAACGTCCACTGCTTCACTGATCATACCCATGTATACATGAAGGATTAAGTGTACATGCCTCTGCCTGTGCAAAATGAAATGGGAATTTCAGCTGAGGAATGAAATGGGAATGGATGAAATGTCTTGCAGGTGAACAGTAAAAATGAACAGCATGCAAGCTATGAAATGACTTTCTAATTATAAGTGCTATACAAACAACATTGGTTGCAGTTATTATTATTAATGGTATGCTCTTTCCATGTTTCTAACAGACTCTAGAAGTTTCCTGGGCAGTAGTATGACCCACACGCCAGCCTCATCGGACGGGGAGCTTTTCCACCCTGATGTGTCTGGCACTTCTGCTTCCTGTCAGATCATTTTTGGATCCATGCCATCTGTATCATCAGGGAGTCCCTTCCCACCCACTGACTGGTAACCACAATCAATCACACTGTTGTCTGTGTGTGTGTGTGTTTGTGTGCGTGACTTTGAGTGTATGTGCGTTTGTTGAGTGTATGTGCGTTTGTCAGTGTATATGTGTAGAGACTTCTGTTACAGATATTGAGGAATTTGGAACCAGAACTACACTGCAGTGTATTTTGAACAAGATATTTTAAAGGACTGTATTTTGTATTTTCAAAAAGTTTTCTACATATACTTGTAGTCTTGCCGGTAAGTTATATCATTAGAATAACAACAACTGGAATGGAGTGTGAGTGTTCTTGTATACTAATTTAGGTCCTTCAGTTTCCTAAACAACTTGAGTAAGTGAAATCTTAGGTAGATAAGCAACCACAGATCACAATCTGTTACTGGTTCTGAGAATATTGAATGTTGAAATACAAGGTACTTGCCTTTTAACAAGATATACTGATACTTGAAAAAACTTTACTTTGTATTTTTTTTTATATATATATATATACACTTTAGACTTTGGTTATTTTCAAATTGTATTTTGTAATGGTTGCCTCTGTATGTATGTAGGAGGTGCTGTAACTACATCCCAATCCCTCCCTCTTCTCCTCAGCCAAACTCCACCTCCGGTATGGTCGGACAGGACTCCCACATCTGTGTCCTCCCCGTTCCACCTCCGCTCTTTCCCCTCCCAGTCTCCTCTCAGCCTCCCCAATGCCCACAGCTCCCCACAGTGGCCTTCGAGGAGCCCGGAGGTTCCTGGGGGTCAGAGCCAGGGTGAGAGGAGCGAGGGGGACCAAAGACAGGAGAACTCTCTGCTGCTGGGAAACTGGGGTCTGGAGCGCAGCCTGTTGGAAGCAATGGAAGGGCTGGATTTGGGACTGGACCTGGGGCTTGCAGAGGACCGACTGGGGGGACTGCCACCTCTGCTGCCTGAGAAAAGGGTCCTGGGGCTGGGGCAGGCTGGGTCCCGTTCCCCCTCTCTTAGTGGGTTCTCCAGTCCCCTTAGTGGAAGTTGTCTCAGCATCCCTTTCCCCTCCGCCAGCACCCCTGACCCACTCAGGGGACCCAGCACTGCCGGTGGTGGAGCCCCCTTGCTTGGATCAGGTAAACACCAACACAGGCCACATAGAAATATAATACATAGAACTGGCTCCAAACCTTTTACCCTGCTGGTGTACAGTGTGGTAAAGAGGTTAATGGAACTCAACACAAACAATGGAAATGTCATGATAACGTGTGGGGGAAAGATGCCGTGGGTTAAAGCTTGTGAATCTCCTCCTTGACCTCCAGCAAAATTTGTTATTTCATATTTTCTCTGGGTTAAAACAGAAGTATGATGCTTGTATGGATATCAATTCCAATATATGTTCATGTTATTGTGTACAATCCACTGCATTACAGCAAAAAACTACTTTTACTACACCTATCAATTTATTTTTGCTGATTATGCTACCAACATATAGGAATAGCGTGTTGCCATTAGCAGTCAATTTTTAACTTGAAAAGGACAATTTCTAAATCTTAAGCCCCAAAAACAAAGAAACACATACTATATCAAACTTGAATTGTGTGCTTGTTACAATCAAACAAGTTGTAAAGGATTTCTATAAATATTAACTTGTTTGATGAAAGTTCTTCACTGTGCACCAATGACGTGTCCCAACGATCTGTGTTCCATTGACCTCTTTACCCTATCTACGTGACCAAACCCACGGCTACACACAATGGTTACTGTGAATGTCATTTCCATGGTAATGTATAATGTTTTATCTAACTGTTGTGAATATATCAATGGGATGTATTTGTTGTGATGTCAGTTGAGTTTATCCAAGGAATCACAGATTGATGGATACACTTACTGCTTTACTTGTTGGCTGCTTTCTTGATTAAACAATATATTTAGGGAAAGAAATAATAATGTGTGACCACCTCCATTTTGGGACTCCATTTTAGCATTGAAAACATGACCAGTAGTCATAATATAGTTATAGTATATAGTTATAAGCTGTTCACGGATGTATTTACAAATTAATTGAATGACAGTAGTTTGCTGACATTCACTACTGGTATGTAAATTTTTGTGCTGTTACCTTTCATATCCAGTCATTCGAGTTGCGGAAGCTGATCCCATGTTAAATAATGGCACAAAGAGTTTTTGTTGGTCATAGGCTGCTTTGCTTCTGTTGGTTCACTCGCAATGGCCGCTTGTCAAACCATTATACCATCACTGACTTGAATGGCGATGCTCATTCTATTCATTCTCATTTCCAGGTGCACACACACACACTCACAGAAACACGCACACTCACACAAACAGGACAAAGCACATCAAAACATCTCCTAACAGTTAACTGCTAATTAAAAAGCTGTGCTATAAATAGCAAAGGAATTATGTAATCTTTCCGTACATATCCCTTAATATCATATGCACACCACTTTGCATATTGTACATAAATGTATGTTGACGTAGTCAGATTTTGTCTATAATGTCCCTGTATGTTATGTATCACTAGCAGCTCCTATAAAACTAGTAACATTCTTGGTATATGTGAATGTAGTTGGCAAATAGAGATTATTCTGATTCTAACACTCCCTCTGCTGGTCAGGAGGGGTTTTTACACACCCAGATTGTCCCATGTTTTTATAACAATGTACAGACAAAATAAGTTGACTGACACCCATGTCAAGACCAGGGCATGCCTTATTTCAGAGTTAATTACACTCTAACACACATCAGTAACGGTACCTAAATAATATATACTGTACATACCACTACTGTACTGTCTTAATACAGATGAGTCAGACTCAGCAGTTGCTTTTGTGTGCTTGTTTAATTACAGATACATTTGCCAGTAAGCAGGACACTGTGAAGTTTGTACAGGACACGTCCAAGTTTTGGTACAAACCCGACATCTCCAGAGATCAAGGTGAAAATAATCTCAGGATATTTGACTGGTGCCGCAAAAACTGTGTGAACGTGTATGTGGCGTATGTTGGCATGGATCTTTGTGCCTTCCAGCATGTCGGTGTTGACCCATGTTGTTCTCTGTAGCCATCGTTGTGCTGAAGGACAGAGAACCTGGATCCTTCATCGTCAGGGACAGTCACTCGTTCCGTGGAGCCTATGGATTGGCTATGAAGGTGTCCAGCCCCCCTCCTTCTGTCTTGACACAGAGCAAAAAAGGTTGGTGTGATAGGCTGCGTTGTCCCGCGTCCCAAAGGCACCCATTCCCTTTTAAGTGCCCTTCCTTTGACCAGGAGTAGCATTTGAGACGCAGGGTCTGAGAGACCCATCAATTCCAATATAGTCTCATGGCAGCACCCCTAGTTTAGAGAAAAAGAGCAGGTCGTAACCCTTGGCTACCTATTTGCACTTATTGCACGGAAGAAAATCTATCTGGCTACTTTAAATACTTAAACCTATTTATACATGTGATACATACATTGCATTTTCCAGAAAATGTCCAGAAACAACTTGTCCAGTTTTCTTCCAGATATCTCGACCCAACATGTTTTTTTTTTCTGAACTTCACACATACTCTCCCTGCCCCACACGCACTCTCACACACCCCACTCTCTCTAGTATGGAAGAGTTGGACACTTTAGTTGTAGTTCTACCTCCAGCTGGCCGGTAAAACACAGTTGCTGTCCAAACAATGGATTGGAACTGTGGATCGCACCTCGATACAACACCACTAATCACACTGGCTTTTTGATGGCTGTCTGGAATGTCACAGTGACATCTAGACGGTTTCCATACAATTCATATCCTTCTAAAAAATATATTTGCTGTGATGCTGTTATTGCCATTGGCCCTTTAGGACAATAGAGTAATCTGAATCCATTTCTTCCTCTATTTAAATCTCAGCTGTGCAACAAATTTCATCTATGTAGTCACCATTGTCTCTAAATAGGGCTACCTGCTGCTAAATCTAAACCTAGCATACTTACCTCACTTCTGTGTGGGGAACTACCATATTCTCACGCTTCTCTGATGTCCCTTCCTATCTCCACAGTGAGTGGTGACCTATCCAATGAGCTGGTGAGGCACTTCCTGATTGAATGCACGCAGAAAGGGGTGCGGCTTAAGGGCTGCCCCAACGAACCCTACTTTGGTGAGGAAATGTCTTTGTTGCATGTATGCCCTCATTTACTATACATTAAGAGTGAATAGGTAAATGTGGGCAGAAGAAACAACAAAGACAACAAAGACTCTGTTTCTCTCTGTTTACCTCTAGTATACATAGAGTAGTATCTACAAATTCTGCACAGTACTGTTAGAAAAATATATCTCTAAGTGAGTGTTCCCTTTCCCTTGGTCTCTTAGGACAACACCAAACTGTCAACACTCAAACACCTTAATTCAGTAATGTTTTACAATCACACACTGAACAGGGCCAAGTTCCTTTCTGATTATCCCTGCTCTCTAATAACAAGCGGCAGCTTTCGGCTGAGCAGCTGGAAAACGTCTGACAAGTTGATGGGCTGGTTCCATGAAAATAATTCAGACGAAGGACCAAAGTAGAGGAATTACCAAAATACTTCAGTACAACACCATAATGCTTGTGGTTCTGTCTTCAGCCAAGCGGGAGGAAACTCCACATGTTGTTTATGCAGCTTTCTTGGAATTTGCCCAAAGTCCCTGGTAGCTTAATGGTCAAGTCACTAGTCTGCTTCGCCTGAGGTGGCTGTAAACAGTGTTTCAGCGTGGCTGGTTCCTGGTGAGGATCTCCATGGGAGACGCAGGAAGGGCAGGTGTTGCCAGGCGGGGGCAGAGGTCATCTTGGCCGGGGTCTCCGGCTGTAGCACCCGGGCATTTTTCAGACCATGGCTGAGGCTTGTGCTTCAGAGGGCAATATCTTACACCTTAGACATTTAGTCACGCATATCATGACCCCCGGGGTACGTCTGGCTGGGATGATGTACACCCCCCCTCCCCCCTGAGGGAACTGAAGGTATAGATCTAATTTAGGTTTTCCTGTTCCTAACAGGAAGTCTGACTGCATTGGTCTGTCAACATGCCATCACACCCTTGGCCCTGCCCTGCAAACTCATCATCCCAGGCAGAGGTAAGAATATGTAGCAATCTCAGTGTTTTCCTCCTGCTTTCATAAAGACATGTTTATTTCAGTTCCCTCGTAACGCCCTGTTCGTTCACACGCGGTCAGACCCTCTGGAAGAGACTAGCGAGTCGTCAACACAGACAGCCACCAACTCTGCGGCAGACCTTCTGAAACAAGGAGCAGGTACTTCATCATCTCTGTTGTATGCATCGGTCTCATTGTGTAACACACGTTTCCTTGTTCGGTCCCCGGGCTCAGTAAAGCTGGAGACTACATCTGGGAACCAGGTTATCTGTGTGTAACGTGCGTGTCCCTCCCCAGCCTGTAACGTGTGGTTCCTGGGCTCCGTAGAGCTGGAGTCCCTAACGGGGTACCAGGCGGTGCAGAAGGCAGCCAGTCAGATGCTGGCCATGGATCCTCCTCCCACCTCCACTGTAGTCCACTTCAAAGTCTCCACCCAGGGCATCACCCTGACTGACAACCAGAGGAAGTGAGTCGTGCACGCGCATCTTGTGGCCACACACACTCACACGTGTGCATTCTTTGGACACAAACACACACACTCACACAAATGCACAAACTGGAAAGAACCTCCACCAATGTAATCAACCTGTCCGTCCGTCTCTACCTCTGTCTGTCCTTCTCTGTCTGTCTTTGTCTGTGGGTGTTTGTCTGTAGGCTGTTCTTCAGGAGACACTACAATGTCAACACTGTCATATTCTGTGCCCTTGACCCACAGGACCGCAAGTAAGTATCGTACACCACTGTGTGTTTGTGTGTGGGCATGTGTGTTTGTGTGTGGGTATGTGTGTTTGCGTGTGTTTGTGTATGTGTATGTGTGTGTGTGTGTGTGTTTGTGAGTGTGTATGTGTGTTTGTGTGTGGGTATGTGTGTGTGTGTGTGTGTGTGTGTGAGTGTGTATGTGTGTTTGTGTGTGGGTATGTGTTAGGGCTAGGGAGAATAGATTTCTGGGTCTTGGTTAGGTCTCAGGTTCCCAAAATATAAAGACAAACGTGTGTGTGTTTCAGAAAATCGTGAATGATAATTAACAGTATGATCTCCTCACCAGGTGGACAAAAGATGGCTGCACCTCTGCTAAGTATGTCATTCTACCTATCTATCTATCTATCTATCTATCTATCTATCTATCTATCTATCTATCTATCTATCTATCTATCTATCTATCTATCTATCTCTCTGTCTGTCTACCATTACATATCAAACTCCCTTTATCTCTTTTCTATGGATTTACATTGTTTAGTATGCACCGTATCCAGCCAAATGGAAAGGTAGTCAGTTATTGGTTCCTCCTCGGTTTTATCCAATTAATTTTAGTTTGGTTCTTATATGACCCAGCCTGGATAATTCCTGTTTGGTTGTCTTACTGGAATTGTTTGGTGGTTCTCCTGCTGTCAGGATCTTTGGTTTTGTGGCGAGGAAGTCGATGAGTGGGGCAGAGAACGTATGTCACGTTTTTGCAGAGCACGACCCCGAGCAACCCGCCAGCGCAATCGTCAACTTCGTCTCCAAGGTGATGATCGGCTCAACAAAGAAATAAAACATGGACACACACACACATGCACACAATCTATGTATGTCCTGCTGGTACATACTGCACTTATATAAATGCAGCTGCAGAGAAGACTATTGCGTTGCATTGTGGGTTATAACCAGCAGAGGGTAGCAACAGCTTCACCTGGCACACCCTGGGGGTTTAGGGTGACCTTGCCTCTGGAAACTGACCCTGGCTGAGTTTTGTATTCTCCCCACAAGTAGTTAAATCTACGATTGGGACAGGGGAAATCTGATCCTGTTTCCAGGATAAACTTCACCTGGAAGCACATTGAGGACTTAACCTTCTCAAGAAAACCAACACTTGTGAAAAAGTATGTTCTGTTCAGAGGAGGCTGATGGGAAGTGATATGTTTGTTGGCTGCTGCACAGGAAGTGATAAAACACACATGGTTTGATGCTATTTCTCTGCCCACCAGCCACTACGGATGTTTATGACATTATTGTGAAGAGAATCTTTCCTTTATAATGTACAGGTTTTGAAGGAACTTCATTTGTTTAACTTTATCTATGTGATATTCTGTTAACTCCACATTATTATCCCTTTTCCAGAAATACAATACAGCTACAGTAATGTGTCCTTAGAAGCAACTGACAGTTAAAAAATTGGTCCATGAAAAGTGACTGTACACTTCCACACAAGGAAATTCTGCTCCAGCATAGAATGTTTAGCCTGACATCGATAAAATATGTGGATTCATGTGATACTTTTTATTCTGTTTAGTTACGTTAGGTTGACAAGAAGCATTTTATTTCTACTATATATCATGGTATGAATGAAAATGAATAAAACATTTTAACAGAACTGTCAGCACCCAAGATGCAGAAAGACAGGCTGCGCTAATGCAGTTGGAGACAATTTGATTGACAGTTGTGGTCGTCCAGCGATGGACGTAAGTCCCAATTCAGGCGCGGCATTTCTCTCTTTACAGACTAAGGAAATGTCGGTACACTGGCGGTTCAGAACCACATCCAGAGAAGATTTCCTACCTGCACTTAAAAAGCGCTAGTGTTGCCTTACAGATGTACAACTGTCATAACCGAAGCGCTTCGGAGGCACCACAGTCTATATGTCTGAAAAGAGTATTAGTCTCTTTATCTGCTTTCCACAGCCACAGGCTCTCAACAAAGAAATGGGTTACTTTAGTCATACCTGGGTTGGTTGAGAAACACTTTTTAGAACTTAGTTCAGCCCAATCAGGGAGATGTGTCATAGCTTAAGATCAGAGCTGGAGCAGTAATCACTAAACAATTCAGGCACCAACGATAATCAATAGAAAGCAGCTTGTGGCTCTCATTATATGTGACCACAGAACATAGACAATGCTGTTTTTTTTTTTTTTTTACAAATATTCCTAACTAAACGATGAATGGAGTACATTTTTCCTGGTAAACTGTTCCTGGTAATATGATGACAGGGGTCAATTTAGATATTCTTGGTAATAAGATGAATGGGTTCCAATTAGTCAATCCCCAGCTCATTATGTTCTGTGCTTGGCTGAGGTTTAGTATATTGTATCTTCCCTTCAAGACAAAAGCCAATATCCAGGTGTCCCGGAATTCAGATGAAATATTAATTACTGATCATGTATTTGAATAAGTGTTTCTTTAAATACAGTATTTGATAACGTAATTGTCTCTATATTTTGAAAGAAGAATAACCACAGAGAAAACAAGCTACACTGAAATATGGCTGTGAGGGGTATTTTGATGACATCTTGCTCTCAGAAGTGGTGTGGTGTAACCATGATGACTGTTTGAGGAAGAATGTATCCCAAATAGCATTCTATTCCCAATAGTACAATGAAGTATTGTACTTCTGGTCAAAAGTAGTGCACTATGGGAAACTTGGTTTATTTTGGTGCGTCCCTGATGTCTTTTACTTGTTGTTGGAGAGTTGTTGGGATTGCTAGAGAACGTTGTTGTAAGAATGTGTAAATTAATATTGTATAGTTCTAGCTGAAGTATCCTCACATTTTTTTGAAAATAAAAAAACAATAACCTTAAATACATTGTGCGTTAGATTATGGTCACTATGGCAGCGTTGAAAGAGACAGCTCAATTCATTCATGTCTTCTTACCAATCACATCATATCCTATTCCCTCAGATATTTTCAAAGCTGATTTGATTGGTCCAAAGTAAGTGTAAACGGAGCAATAGTCCAGATCACTGGGATTTATCTAAATGCTTTTTATCTGTTCACATGTCTCAAAATGAACATTTGATCAACAAAAACAGACCAGATTGATTTTGAAAACATGCAAATGTATTTATACTTTTCTAAGTGCTTGTACCAACATTATATTTTTATTTGAATATTACTGCCAGTAGATGGCGATGAACAATCACAAAATGATGGAATAAATGATGTCTTTGGTTTGTGTGTTTCCAGGTCTAACAATACAAATCAGTCCCCACACAGATAGTAAAACCTGACAAATCAGTCCCCACATAGATAGTAAAACCTGACAAATCAGTCCCCACACAGATAGTAAAACCTGACAAATCAGTCCCCACACAGATAGTAAAACCTGACAAATCAGTCCCCACATAGATAGTAAAACCTGACAAATCAGTCCCCACACAGATAGTAAAACCTGACAAATCAGTCCCCACATAGATAGTAAAACCTGACAAATCAGTCCCCACATAGATAGTAAAACCTGACAAATCAGTCCCCACACAGATAGTAAAACCTGACAAATCAGTCCCCACATAGATAGTAAAACCTGACAAATCAGTCCCCACATAGATAGTAAAACCTGACAAATCAGTCCCCACATAGATAGTAAAACCTGACAAATCAGTCCCCACATAGATAGTAAAACCTGACAAATCAGTCCCACAAGGTTTTTTGACCACTTATTGGAAAGGGAACATGGAGAATTGGTTTTATGGTCCCAAGAAGGATAGAAAACAAATGTGTGTGTGTTCATGTGATACAGTATTTCTTTAGTTGGCAGCTTGTGGATTTTAGGCTAATCCTTCAGAAAAGTGATGTCAGTCTGTTCACTTTTCAGAGCAGGTGACACACACACATTTGTGTCTGTATGCTTGTGTGTACCTCAGACTTAACCCTGACCCAGAAATCTACATTCTCTATTCCCTATCACTAAACCTAAACCCAAAAGCTGAAAACTAACACTAAACCCAAAGCATTTGTTTTAAAACTAACCCCTAAACCAGAAATAGCCCTTTTCCTTGTGGGTACCAGCAACAATGCCTAGTGAGGAACGATGTGTCAGGTTTTACTGTTCTCACAAGTGTAGAAAAACCAGGATCACACACACATACCCTTTCTCTCAATCAGGTTCTGTGTCACACATGGGACATAATCACACTCATACTTACGCAGAAACACACAAAGATTTCTCTTTGCATGTCTGCACACGCTTGTTCAACCACGCTTGTTCTCTTATTAGAATAAAATGTGTGTGTGTGTGTGTGTGTGGGGGGGGGGGTCAGTGTGATCCATGTTTATGTGTACTTGTGGGGACCAGATGTCCCCACAAAGATTAGAAAAAGCCTGAAAAATGTCTTTAGACAGATATATCCCCTCTAAGGAACATAAGAATTCTGGTTCAGAGTTTTGGTTTAGGGAAACATTATCAGTTGGGCATAGTGTTACATTCTGGGTAGCTTTCAGATTGGGGTTAGTTTCGTGTTATGTGTTATGGTTAGATCAGAAAATACATACAATTAGACTATTGAGGTGAAGGTTAGGGTTAAGCTAATGGCTAAGTTTAGGTTTAGGGATTGGAAATAGGGAACAAGGATATCTGGGTCAGGGTACATCTCAAGGTCCCCATAAGGACAGAAACATTTGTGTGTTTGAGTGTGGTGCATGTGCGTATGTATGTGTGAGCCAGTTAGTGAATAGTGGGTGTTCATATGTCGATGTGTACTGTGTCTGTGTTTGGATGTTTGTTTTATATGTCTTTACAAGTGAGTTTTTCATATAGTCCCATCAAAGATAGCGAAACATGAAAAATAGGTCCCCACAGGGTTCTGGAAGCTCATTGGTTAGGTTTAGGGAAAAACTTACAATTGAGTATAATGTTATCATTGGGGTTACTCTCAGCATTATTGTTATGTTATTATTCTAGCACTACGGTTAGGGTTAAGTTTAGGGCATGAAAGTTAGATTATTGAGGTTGGGATTAGAATAGGTTCAGAATTATATTAAGGGCTGGGGGATTGGGAAAATGGATTTCAGGGTTAGGTTTAGGTCTCAGGACCCCAAGTATTGAAATGTGTGTGTGTGTGTTTTTGTATGTGTAAATTGGGAACATGTGTGTCAAGCATACACGCTTGTATGTGTGGGTGTATGTGGTCACGTGCTTAGATATGATGTTCGTCAGTTTTTGCATTTGTGCATTTATACATAATTCAGTCTTATGAAGACACAGTCCAATGATGTCTCCTCTCCAGGCATGGCTGTGACTGTGAGTTAAAGGCCAGATGACTTAATTGAATGGCTCCCTATTCATTGCAATGCCCCTGTGGATACGAAGAGCCAGAGCAGGGCCACGTCCATGTCAGACTGCCTAGCTGCCTGAAGTCCTGCCTGGGCAGGAGATGGGCGGCAAGCGGGGTGGGGAACGGGGGGGGGGGGGGGGGGGGTGCGGATGGATGACCTCACCGCCATGGGAGACTTTCCCACAGCCTGCACACAAAGAGGGCCGTCAAAAGGTGAAAAGGAAGAGAAAGAGAAGAAATTGAACACAGTCTGTAAAAAAAACAAAAAAAAAACACACTTGAGTGGAAGAAGAAGCTAGGCTGGAGATAAGAAGTGGTTGTGAAAATGTGATGGATCTCTTAAATCTCTAACCTGTTAAATGCACCTGCATGCTAAACTGAGATGTAATTGTCATAAAAAGCCGTCAAGCATTGCCCAGCAGATTGGTTGGCCTCTCTTTACCATGTGAAGGGGATTTTGCTAGCTGTCATCCAGATTCCCTACTCCCGCCCATAATGAAAGGACAACCTATCAGGTGGACTAGATAAACTCACGCTGAGGATTCTAAACTTCTTAGGCCTATTACGAGACCAGGTATGCGATCATTATTTCACCACTATACAAAAGGCTGAATTTCGTACAATAACAATGCTATATCAACATACAGTATTTGGTCTAAATTCACTTCAAACATTTCTCTTAAAATGGTCCCGTTTTTCATATAGAATAATTTTCAGTCATTCTATGAGTGTATTTTCAGAATTAATTTTTTTTAACAAATTCGGAAATAAGACACATCCCTGATACAACTGCGAGTGGATTTAAAACGGGCTTGGGGCCCTCTCCCATTAACAGGCAGACTATTCTGGCCAATGGCACCTCCCTCTGCAAAACCTCTGGCCTAATCCAGGAGCAAGGATATGAACCCATGCAGCTCACTGTGAGTCAGTAACTCCACCGCTGCACTTTCAGGGGTCAGGGTGTAGTTTTTAAATGTTACAGTTTGTTGCAGAGAAATGAATGCAAAGCCCTACTTGGCATCACTGCTGTAGAATGACCCATATAGGTCAAACTAATCACAGTTTATTTGATTGCACATTTAAGCAATGGACAGTCCAGATATGTTTTGCTCTGATCTTGAGAAGAAATTAGCGTTTTTAATTATTTGAACAGGTTTTGATTGTTGAACGTGGGATCAGCTGGTGTTTCCTGGCTCACTTTACACATACTTTTAGTGTGGAAGCATCGTCCAGACAGTTGTTTTGGTCAAAGTTCAATTGGTGAGATTTATTTGTCTTTCTGTCTTTCACAGTTTCTCTAACTCATGGTCTCTGTCTTGGTCTGTTTTGTTCTCTGACTCTGTCCTCCCTGTCCCTGTCTGTCTGCCTATTTTTCTGTCTGCCTGTCTGTCTGTCGATCAAAGTTATTTCACTAAGCCCTTTTCGCATTACCAGTGTTTGTACAGATGTCCAGCCTTAAACCCCAAAGAGCGAGCAAAAACAGGACATTGATGCACGGCAATAGGAGTTGTTTCGCCAGGTAGTCCTAAGGTGTAGTCCAAGGACTTAGGTCCCCATAAATGTTTCTGCTCCTGTCTCTGTTCCAATCTCTTTGTCTGCTCCTGTCTCTGTTCCTGTCTCTTTGTCTGCTCCTGTCTCTGTTCCAATCTCTTTGTCTGCTCCTGTCTCTGTTCCTATCTCTTTGTCTGCTCCTGTCTCTGTTCCTATCTCTTTGTCTGCTCCTGTCTCTGTTCCTGTCTCTTTGTCTGCTCCTGTCTCTGTTCCTATCTCTTTGTCTGTTCCTATCTCTTTGTCTGCTCCTGTCTCTGTTCCTGTCTCTTTGTCTGCTCCTGTCTCTGTTCCTATCTCTTTGTCTGCTCCTGTCTCTGTTCCTGTCTCTTTGTCTGCTCCTGTCTCTGTTCCTGTCTCTTTGTCAGTCCCTGTCTCTGTTCCTGTCTCTTTGCCAGTCCCTGTCCCTGTTCCTGTCTCGGATGAGTTAGATGAATCAGATGATTTTCGCAATTATTTGGTCCCTCTTTCACCAGACCTTGCTCTCTTAAGATAACATTCTGGACACATTTCCACAGTGTGAGCACACACACACACACACACACACAAAATACACATCACATCACACACTTACACGTGGCCATTAAAAAACATACCAGGGAACAAAATGTTATTGTGTTCATTAAAGTTTCCCGACTTACATGCGACAGTGTCACTTCTCACGAATACACTCTCTATGCGTTCTCTCTCAGTGACAAGACACCTACCAACACGTACAAAGCACACATTCCGCACAGTATTGCCTACGTGCTCGGAGGCACATTCTGTGAAAGCACTGCCTTTACAGCTCACCTCCATTTGCATTGTCTCTAGTGACACACACGCACACACCCACAATCTGTCCCTCATTAAGTGTATTGTGGGGATGCTGATGTAATGGAAGTTAATCTGTTGGCCTGTGGTTGGCTGGCCAGCCCAGCAGTACATCTTTGTTACTAACCCCACCCCCTGCGGACAGGTTCATTAAGACTGTTGCTGATACCCAGGCAGACTGCAACTCTTTGTGTGTATGTGTCACCAGAAAAGATCCTCCATAGTTCTAACTCATGTTGGGGGTTTTATAGAAACCCTTTTATGGTTATGAGGAATGGTTCTATGAACTACCTTTCACAATCTTAGAGATCAGAACCTTTCTGGAGGTGCAGATAGTTTTTAAGAACTGATTCAACTGGTTAGCCATAATTATTTAGTTGATGTTGCATGTGCATTTTTTTTTTTTTTTTTACCGTGTTGATTTTCTGGTTGGATACAGTTGCTACATTTGAAAGAGATGTCCCTGAGGAGTCGACTTTTCTGAATTGAAAAAATAATGTTATTTCAAGAACCCATCACTGGATATAATCACATTTAATGGCATAAGACAACATATTAGATGACCTCATCTAATACCAAGGCTACACAAAACAGTATTTCAAATTATTTTCATGAGTCCTCTTCCCTGCAATTTAATGATCACTAAAATACCAAATAACTGTTCAATACTTAAAGGGAGTCATTACAGATCCAAATAGAAACATCTCTGATCCTGAAAAAGAATGTTAGTGTTTAAGGCTCTGGTCAAAAGATTTGATCTCAGTATCATTTGGGACACCGTTGATATCACATGCTCTCTCTGTTTTGCTCTCTCCCTTGATGGCTTCTTTCTCTCTTTAATTGTCTTTCATCGTCTGTCCATCTTTTTATTGTAGGTAGTTCATTAGAAATACACTTTTCTATGGCTTTGACTGCCTTTCTCGTTCACCCCAGACCACTCCATCTTAACAGCATTCACGGTCACATCACTATTCGTGTGCGACACAGTTCCAGAGAATTGTTTTAGTTATTTTTGGAAAGTCGTGTCCCACTCTTCCTCCTCCTCTCTTCCTTTTTCTGTCCATCTCTTTCTCTTCCGATCAGTCTGCTGTCGGGGCAGCAGTGTAGAGAAAGGATGGAGGGGCTGGGAGTGCAGGATGAATGGAAGAGGGGGAGGGGGTCCTTTCGAGTCAACAAATAAAACAGAAGGACCAATTAATCAGAGAGTGAACCGGAGAAAAGACAGAAACAGAGAGATGAGAGAGAGAGGTTTGGAGCGAAACGCGGACGTCTAGTCGGAGGCAGGGTGGAGTCAGGGGTGTAAAAATAGAGCGGGGTCGTTGGTGATGAATGGTGGCACAATGGGCACCAGTGTTTAGGGACGCCAACACCCCCCACCCTGATTCACCAGGGGTCGTCCGGGGCAACTACAGAAGCCTGTCGCCTGCATAGAAAGGCTCCCCCGCTGCCAAACCCACTGACCAGCGCCATCGAAGAACAGACATTTGCCACAGAGAATCAAAAGGGAGAGAGTGAGACAGGCAGGGAGGGCGAGGAAGAGAAACGTTGAGTAATTCCTGTGTTTGGAGACATCTGTGCAGGAAAGTTAGGGATGACATTTTTTTTATTGCCTGAATGACGAAGCAAGTATCTCCAGATCCCATGCAGTGTATCACTCTCTCACGCCATGGAATTCCCATTGCTTTACAGACCTCGCTGAGACAGAGGGACACCTCTACGTTATAATATTTGAAGGGGCAGCCAGGGAGAAGACAATGCTATAACCAGCAGGCTGACCTTTGACCTTTGACCTAGTGCTGGTGATCAAGAGGTCGTGCTCCCAGTGAAACCTCCTGAACTCCTTATACTTGCGGGAAGTGACCTAATGTCATACAGCTGAATGGATTATTTTCTCACTGAAGAAATATGAAAAGCGTATGCATAACCATTGTTAGAACAGAAAGGGAACAGTTTGGAGATTGTGGGGAAATTATTTGACCAAAGATTGTGATAAAACAGTACATCTGACACAAGACTGAATTCAAACAGTCCATCTGACACAAGACTGAATTCAAACAGTCCATCTGACACAAGACTGAATTCAAACAGTCCATATGACACAAGACTGAATTCAAACAGTACATCTGACACAAGACTGAATTCAAACAGTCCATCTGACACAAGACTGAATTCAAACAGTCCATCTGACACAAGACTGAATTCAAACAGTCCATCTGACACAAGACTGAATTCAAACAGTCCATCTGACACAAGACTGAATTCAAACAGTCCATCTGACACAAGACTGAATTCAAACAGTCCATCTGACACAAGACTGAATTCAAACAGTCCATCTGACACAAGACTGAATTCAAACAGTCCATCTGACACAAGACTGAATTCAAACAGTCCATCTGACACAAGACTGAATTCAAACAGTCCACTGTTGGTTTGATTTGTATTTTACATTTACTGTAGTTTTCAGGAAAAACATTTCATTGTCCCGCAGGGTTCAGTGCTGGGCCCCTTACTCTGTCATTATTTGTTTAATATCTCGTCACTTTAATCTTGACTTCCACTGTCCGACACCACTCAGAGCCTCCTCAGCACCAAATGCCTCTGAAACACATTGAATGCTCTCTCTCTGAAATAAACCCGGGCACAGCAAAACCTCTAGAATCTCCACAGTATAAAATAAATAAATCCTCCCCATACTCACCAATCTCGGCCCTTACCAAAGCTGGTAACGTCACCTTCTCACCACTGACAACACTGCAGTCTATCCCTCCATCTATACAGGCAGTTTTGGTATCATGACTCCTCCCTCTCCTTTGACCACCACCACACAAATACTGTCAAATTCTAATTCGTCCACCAACTACAATAGGGCAAGTCCAGTCCTGTCCTCATAAATGTATTCATCTACTCCAAATGTACCTCCACATACTCCAAAGGGTTCAAAACTCAGCAGAAAGCCTCCGTCCTTCCTGAAATAATAGGAATAAAAAACATCATTTTGCATGTTTTCACAATGAATGCATAGTTGATCCTGTGCACCTAGCTGTGACAGGAAAGGTTTGTCTGTGTAGATCAGGAATTGTGCATCCTCATCTTTGCCCGAGGATTGCAAATCGGTTCATCAACACTGCCAGTGCAGCAATTCGGGTTTTGAATAAGGTTGGACTTAAACTGAACCCATGGCTCACGCCCGTTCTTGTACAAGAATGATGTACTTTTATTGTTCACTTTAAGTAAACAGACGTAATGATGTTGTATTACTTCAACCCAAACCCCATTTTAGAGGATGATCCATCATGCCAAATGGAATGAAAAGCATTCTTCTTAAACTCTAAATGGGGTTGACAGCACCCCCTGGTGGTAGTACAATTGCAGAAACAGGAAACAGTTGCTACAACAGGAAATATATATTTTTTTATTGATACTGAAGATTTTGGTAGGAAGAAAATGCACATTTATAAATAATATATTCAAGCTGAACAACCAATTATAATAATAATACACTTTCAAATTGTTGAGCATTTCACGATTCATTTCCTGTAAGCTAACATTGTAATTCACCTCCCTATGCAGTTTGACCCAGGGCGTCAGCTGCTTCATCTCTGCATGTAACATGTATGTTGGGAGACAATGCTTCATACTCAAATTTTACCCACAAATGAGAGGTCTCTTCAGAGATGTTGAATCCTTCATGTGTTGCCTGGGTTTTCAGGCTATTCTGTGCCATCCTTTTGATTTTGGTTTGAGGGCAGCAATAGATACTGAACCGAAAAGAAGACAGCTGAAAAGAGACAACTTCTGCTGGTTAAGAAGCCTGCTTACACATCTAACAAAACACTTGAGGTAACAATGGGTATTTTGTTAAGTCTTGTGAAGTTATGGTAAGTATGGTGTGTGGATTAGCATAAAGGTACAGTGGCATTCAAAATTATTGAGACCCCTTTGTTGTATTATTTGCTGAAGGCATTTTTTTCCCCCATCGATCGACAATGAAAGTGAAATTTGCGCCAAATGTATTGAACATAAGAAAGGGAAATATCTCATGTACATAAATATTCAGACTTTATTGTCGTTGAACACTACAAGAACCGTACAACGAAATGCAGAAAGAATCTAACCAAAAGTGCAAATAAAGGGCAGAAAATGTACAAGTATTTACAAGTATTAAGTATATGTATATTACAAGTGGAATGTGTAGATGTGCGATGAAGGCAAATGCAGTACAAATTACAATACTAAATGTGCAATAAAGGCAAATAGAGGAGGGCGGAAATTTACAAGTATTAGTTATAGTGTATGTTACAAGTGGGATTACAGTTGTTTTGGTGCAATTGGCAATTTCTAAATGGCATACAAGATGTGCAAACAACACAAATGAAGGAGTTCTGTAGTAGGGTAGCATTAGCAGCCGTGAAGCAGTGATACTTTGGAGACACAAACAAGTATTTGATACACCGCCGATTTTGCAGGTTTTCCTACTTACAAATCATGTAAAGGTCTGTAATTTCTATCATAGGTACACTTCACTTCAACTGTGACAGACGGAATCTAAAACAAAAATCCAGAAAATCACATTGTATGATTTTTAAGTAATTAATTTGCATTATATTGCATGACAGAAGTATTTGATCACCTGCCAACCAGTAAGAAGTCAGGCTCTCACAGACCTGTTAGTTTTTCTTTAAAAAGCCCTCCTGTTCTCCACTCGTTACCTGTATGAAAGACACCTGTCCACACACTCAATCAAACAGACTCCAACCTCTCCACAATGGCCAAGACCAGAGAGCTGTGTAAGGACATCAGGGATAAAATTGTAGACCTGCACAAGGCTGGGATGGGCTAGTTCTGGGCCCAGAACTACATGGTAGGACTTGGTCACTGACCTGAAGAGAGCTGGGAACACAGTCTCAAAGAAAACCATTAGTAACACACTACGCTGTCATGGATTAAAATCCTGCAGCGCACGCAAGGTCCCCCTGCTCAAGCCAGCGCATGTCCAGGCCCGTCTGAAGTTTGCCAATGACCATCTGGATGATCCAGAGGAGGAATAGGAGAAGGTCATGTGGTCTGATGAGACAGAAATTTAACTTTTTGGTCTTAACTCCACTCGCTGAGTTTGGAGGAAGAAGAAGGATGAGTACAACCCCAAGAACACCATCCCAACCATGAAGCATGGAGGAGGAAACATAATTCTTTGGGGATGCTTTTCTACAAAGGGGACAGGACGACTGCACCGTATTGAGAGGAGGATGGATGGGACCATGTTTGCGAGATCTTGGCCAACAACCTCCTTCTCTCAGTAAGAGCATTGAAGATGGGTCGTGGCTGGGTCTTCCAGCATGACGACCCGAAACACACAGCCAGGGCAACTAAGGAGCGGCTCCGTAAAAAGAATCTCAAGGTCCTGGAGTGGCCTAGCCAGTCTCCAGACCTGAACCCAATAGAAAATCTTTGGAGGGAGCTGAAAGTCTGTATTACCCAGCGACAGCCCCGAAACCTGAAGGATCAGGAGAAGGTCTGTATGGAGGAGTGGGCCAAAATCCCTGCTGCAGTGTGTGCAAACCTGGTCAAGAACTACAGGTAACGTATGATGTCTGTAATTGCAAACAAAGGTTTCTGTACTTAATATTAAGTTCTGCTTTTCTGATGTATCACATACTTATGTCATGCAATAAAAGGCAATTAATAACTTAAAAATCATACAATGTGATTTTCTGGATTTTTGTTTTAGATTCCGTCACTCACAGTTGAAGATTACCTATGATAAAAATGACAGACTTCTACATGCTTTGTAAGTGGGAAAATCTGCAAAATCGGCAGTGTATCAAATACTTGTTCTCCCCACTGTAGAAGCACTAAGGTCCTCAAGGTAGACGTGTGTAATAACTGTAAAATACAAGTACAATGGCACTACTAGATGTGCAAAGAGGCAAATTGAATGTACAAGGTGCTTGTGAAATGCAGGGATAGCAGTGGTGAGGTTCATGAGGTAAACATGTACCTTTAACCACTGAAAACTTCCATTATCAGGCACAGCAAGGCAGTGTCAGAGTAGTACAAGGGAGTAGTGCAACAAGGTCCCTGAGAGGTGTGTGTGTGTGGGGGGGGGGGGGGGGTTGCTATGGTAAGTGATGGGTCACAGAGTTCAGCAGGATTACAGTGGATAGGAAGAAACTGTTCCTGAGCCTGCTGGTGCAAGAAAGTTGAGACCTGTACCGCCCTATCTGATGGTAGGAGGGCAAATAGTTTGTGGCATGGGTGTGAAGGGTCCCTGATGATCCCACATGCCCTGCGCAGACACCCCTTGCTCTGGAGGTCTGCACTGGCAGGAAGCTGGGCACCAGTGATGGACTGTGTGGTTTTTACTACCCGTTGCAGGGCCTTCCGTTCAGCTATGGAGCAGCTGCTAAACCACACTGTGACGCAGTTAGTCAAAATGCTCTCGATTGTGCAGCAGTAAAAGTTCACATGCATCTTGGATGACAGGCAGACTTTCTTCAGCCTCCTCAAAATGTACAGGCGCTGCTGTGCCTTTTTGACCAGAGCTGAGAGGTTGAGGGTCAAGGAAAGGTCCTTGGAGATGTGAACACTAAGAAATTTAAAGCTGGACACACGCTCCACCTCAGTGCCATCGATGAGAACTGGGGCGTGGCTGCAATTTTTAGACTTAATTTAATCCACAATGAGTTCCCTGGCATTCTTAGTGTTGAGGGCCAGGTTGTGGTCAGTGCACCATGCCGCCAGGCACATGACCTCCTCCCTGTAGGCTGTCTCGTCATTGTCACTAATCAGGCCTACCACCATGGTGTTGTCTGTGAACTTGACAATGGTGTTGGAACTGTGTACAGGAACGCAGTCGTGGGTGAAGAGGGAGTACAGGAGGGGGCTCAGCACACAGCCTTGTGGAACACCAGTGTTCAGGATCAGGGTGGAGGAGGTGAAGTTGTCTAAACTGACAGACTGTGGTCCAGAGCCCATTTGCAGGGAGAGGGTCTAATCCCTGGGCTGATCCCCAACATCAGACTTGACAAGAGTTAAAATACAATTATTCTGGTTTGAAATGTATTTTTGTGACAATATAGGTAAAGAATTGTGTTTCAGGGATTATAAACTGAAGCTTAGAGGACTGTACATCAATACTTTTAAAAACGACACCAAATGAGAGCATGTTGAACTCAGATAAGGTAAGGTTTTATTGGACAGACCAGAGTTCATCCTGTTCTCATTTGGGGTCCGTTCATAACATTCCAGTGTAGCAGCATCCTAATTGGTCTAAAAGCACACAGGGAAGATCATAATTGCCTACTCCTTGCATCCTCTCCCCTCTCCTTCTCATTAAAACCTATTGGAGAAGAGGCCAGAGGGGAGGGACTCAAGGAGTTTGCACTTGAGATCTTCCCTGTGTGTCTTCTCCCAACAATTAGCTTCACCTTACTTGAGTGCTGCCAGCTGTGGGCATGTTCCTTGACATACCACTTAATCTGCAACAAAAAGGGAGAAAGCCAAAGAGCTAAGAGACCAGGCTGGGTCTGTCATGCTAATAGTTCTGTTGTTGGCACAGATGCTTTGTTGTCTAAAGGGTGATGGTGGAGTTGGGTGTCAGAGAGGAGAGATCATAAAAAAGAAAGCAAAAACAAGACAGTTATTAAAAGAATATCACAATTGATTAAATTATAACCTGTTTTTATCTAATGTAAAGACATGACTGTGTTTTATTTTTCTTATACTGTACTGTAAATAGCAATCCTGTGTAATCCAGTCTGATGTACCTAGTTGTTGTTGTGGCACAGGAGTCCATTACGTACTGTGTTTGCATGAGTTCCTGGGGAAAATTGCAAGAGATCCAGTGGCTCCAGGAAGTATTTAGACCCCTTCACTTTTTTCACATTATTATGCAGTGGACTGAATTTATAATACCTGAAAAAAATACCCTACAATGACGGAACAAAAACAAGTTAAAAGGTTCACGTTTAAAATAAAATTAAAAAATATCTAACATACATACAGTTGTGCTCATAGGTTTGCATACCCTGGCAGAAATGTTGGCATTGATTTAGAAAATATGTCTGATCATGCAAAAATTAACTGTCTTTTAATTTAAGGATGGTGATCATATGAAGCCATTTATTATCACATAGTTGTTTGGCTCCTATTGAAATCACCCAAATGGCCCTGATCAAAAGTTTACATACATTTGAATGTTTGGCCTTGTTACAGACACACAAGGTGACACACACAGGTGAAAATGGCAATTAATATCATGGAGTCACTCTGGGGAGATCTCAAACGTGCGGTTTATGCAAGACAACCAAGACTTTGCTTCACCTGGAGGCATTTTGCCAAGACGAATGGGCAGCTATACCAACAGCAAGAATTTTGGGCCTCATAGACAACTATTTCAAAAGACTGCATGCTGTCATTGAATCTAAAGAGGTCAATACACAATATTAAGAATTAAGGGTATGCAGACATTTTAACAGGGGTCAGTTTTTCTTTGTTGCCATGTTTTGATGATTGTGCCATTCTGTTATGAACTATAGTTGAATATGAATCCCATAAGAAATAAAAGACGTCTTCATGTTTTCTTTACAAATGGTACATATGTTACCAATTCTTCAAGGGGTATGCAAACTTTTGAGCACAACAGTATGTTGCTCTTAAACCTGTATATATTGTTCAGCATTAATGGTGCCTTCACAGATGTGCAAATCACCCATCCCATGTGCACTAATGCACCCCATACCATCATGGATGCTGGCTTTTGAACTGCTGATAACAAACTGGATGGTCCCTTTCCTCTTTAGTTTGAAGGATGCGGCATCCATGATTCCAAAATTGAATTTCAAAATGTTATTCATCAGACCACAGGACATTTTCCCACTTTCCTTTAGCCTGGAGAAGGTGACGGCAGGTCTAGATCTTGTGTTAATGGTATGGTAGAGATTTAGCTTGCATTTGTGGATGCAGCAACATACTGTGTTCACAGACAATGGTTTTCGGGAAGTGTTCCTGAGCCCATGCAATGATGTCCACTACAGAATCCTGTCTGTTTTTAATGCAGTGCCACCTGAGGGCCTGAAGATCACGGTCTTCCCATACTGGTTTTCCACTTTGTCCCTTACAGAGATTTCCCCAGAATCTCTGAATCTTTTAATTATATTTTGTACCATAGATAATGAGATCCCCACACTCTTTGCAATTTTACGTTGAGAAATGTTATTCTTAAATTGTTGCAATAATTGCCTACACAGTTTTTCACAGAGTGGTGAACCCCTCCCCATCCTCAATTCTGACAGACACATCCTCTCTGGGATGCTCTTTTTATACCCAATCATGTGACTGACCTGTTGCCAATTAACCTAAGTAGTTGTGAGATGTTATGTCAGGAAACATTTTCAGCATTACACAACTTTTCTAGTCTTTTGTTTCACCTGTCCCAGCTTTTTTGAAACGTGATTCTGGCATCAAATTCAAAGTGAGCAAATATATTATTCAAGAAACAATAACATTTCTCAGTTTTACCATTTGATATGTTGTCTTGGTACTTTATTTCTATTGAATATAGGGTTTAAATGATTTACTCATCACTGCATTCTATTTTTCTTTACATTTTACACAGGGTCCCAACTTTTTGTTGTATAACACAACAGCCAATTTCATGAGTACAATTGTGTTTAACACTAGGGTAAATACATTTTTTTTTTGCTTCAAAATGTTAGTGGTGTAAATGTCAACAAACAGTGTAAAATGTGTCAATATGAAAAATCTAAATAATAGTGTGCACAGCATTTAATCAGATAGTTTAATGCAATCACATCTGCTGCCGATGTGTGCCATCCTTTTATGGCCTGTACAAACTGTCCGGCTGGACTGTTCTGGAGCTGTTGTTGTTAAACAAGGCATTCTGAGCTGTCTCAGCCTGGCTGCCTTGTGGTTGTGTTTTTGCGCTGGCTACAGCCTCATCTTCGAGTAGCTGATTAATGTGTTTATCCTGCTGCTAATTTGGGGCCTCAAGTGTCCGAGGACTCAGTCTCAGTCGTGAAGTTCAGGGACACAGTGTGTGCTAGCCATTTGGTTTCTCTTCCCTTGGAAAAATCAGAATACAGGCAGAGATAATGGCATACAGTATGAAAAGACACACACTGCTAAACAAACCTAAGGGAAGCTAATGAGAACGCAGTCTTGTTCTCACGCCATGTGTTTGTCTAATCAAACGGCATACACATGGTGTTCAATAATATTCAGGAAAGGCCAGTGTGGGATGTGCCAGATCTACAAAACAAACACACCCATTCCTATATCTACCACATGACCTTAATAATATTTAGGAACCACCATATCATGACAAAGTGGATTGCTAAACAAAATGAACACGACAATCCATTGACATTGAACTGTTTACCAGTGAATGGACCCTCAGCATCTGGGAATACAGGGTTCTGGAGGAGCAGAATCGCTGACAGGCCCTGGGAACCAGAGGCACAGAGATCTGTAGAGGTTGCTTCATTACTCAAGCATGCAGCGTCCTCTGAGTCCAAAGGTTTCCGCAATGTCCTCTGAAATGTGCACCTTTCTGTTGTGCAAACCTGCAGTCTCATCAGCTGTCAATGTGGCTTGTCTCAGAAGAAGTCAAATGTAGAGGTCCTGTCCTGGCGTGGTTACACATGGTCTGTGGTATTAAGGCCAGTTGGATGTACTGTCAAATTCTCAAAAACAAAGTTCAAATGATCTGTGGCGTTGGTGCTGTGTGACAAAGATCATAAACAATAGTGGCCTTTTATTGTCCCCAGCACAAACTGTGGCTTTGTAATGATCAGCACCCCAACGTACCACACCTGTTAGGTGGACGGATTATCTTGGTAATGGGGAAATGCTCACTAACCGGGTTGTAAAGACATTTGTGAAAATACCTTTTTTGTGCATATGGAAGATTTCTGGGATCTTCAACTTCAGCTCATAATATGTGATGCATTTAGATTCTTGTTCAGTGTACATTCTGTATCTTCCCCTCAGCTGGATTTTACATCACTCAGTGTCTGCACGAACACAGGGCACAGAGACATGTAAAACCACATTGCCTGTCAAACATATGGAGCGGAAATATTCTGCTAAGGCCATTGGGGAGTTAAAGAAGGGCCTTAACACTTCAGACTGGAGGTACGCCACATGTCGATAGTGTGTGCTATTCTCAGCCCACATACACAAAACACACCGAGACGTCCCTAACCCTCTTCCTCACCTTCCAGTACCCCTCCCCCTCTTCCTCCTCCTCTCCTCTTCCTCCTTTTCTCCACCTCATCCTCCTCCTCTTGTCCTCCCCCTCCCCTTCCTAACTACTAGTCATGGAACAAGCCCAAGCCTTGTGTGGGTTCCAACAATGTCAGTGACACTCTACACTGCCCCATCCATCGGCACTAATTGTTAGCTCACAATGCTTTGTGGTATTGTAACTCAACAATGGTCACTCTGAATAGGGATTCTAACCTACTTGTATTGTCGCTAATTGGTGGTTCTTGAGAAAAGGAGAAATGGAAAGAGAAAAGGACAGAGAAAAGGATGAAAAAAGGGGGTTTGGTAATGGACTGGGGTTTCATTGGAGAGTGGGAGGTGTATGGGAAATAGCATTCGCGAGAGGTCACAGTGGGGTCAAGGGTTAAAGATTACAGGTTAAGAAGATGTGCATCTGCACACTCAACATAGAGTGGATGGATGGACAAGAAGCGACAATTATATTATTCAGTGGCTCTGTGAGATCTTCAACTTTGTGCATGGTGGTCGATTAGAGATGCAACCAGCGTTGTCCCCTCATTCACCATTGGACTGAACTAGCCAGGCAGAGGTGTCTCTGCTTTGGATGTACTAAACATCCATAATACTCCAAACTCATCCCTTTAGAATGGTGAGAAACAACATCTGTACACTGAATTGACTCATCCCCGGACAAAATGACAGAATACAACAAACTGTCTATTTCGGAAAGATTTTTTTTAATCTTTGAAAATAAGATCAAATTGATCAGGAATACAGTGTAGACACTGTTATTTATTGCAAATCGCTTTCGTAGCTGGAAATTGCTGCTTTTTAATAGAATATTTACATAGGCTTACAGAGTCCCCTTATCAGCAACCATCAGTCCTGTGTTCCAGTGGCACGTTGTGTTTGCTAATCCAGGTTTATCATTTTAAAAAGCTAACTGATTATTAGAAAACCATTTTGCAATTATATTAGCATAGCTGAAAACGATTCTACTGATTGAAGAGCAATTAAACTGGCCTTCTTTAGACTAGTTGAATATCTGGAGATTCAGCAATAGTAGGTTCGATTAAAGGTTCAAAATGGCCAGAAAGACAAAACTTTCTTCTGAAACTCATCAGTCAATTCTTGTTCTAAGGAATTAAGGCTATTCCATATGAAAAATGTACAAGAAACTGATTGATCGCATACAACGCTGTGTACTACTCTCTTCACAGAACAGGGCAAACTGTCTCTAACCAGAATAGAAAGAGGAGTGGGAGGCCCCGGTGCAAAACTGAACAAGAGTACAAATACATTAAAATGTCTAGTTTGAGAAACTGACACCTCATAGGTCCTCAACTGTCAGCTTAATTAAATAGTACCTGCAAAACACCAGTCTCAACATCAATAGTGAAGAGGTCTCAGATTGGCCTGTAAAAAGAAATGATGGCCAAAAGAAAAAAGTTTGAGGTGTTGGGATCCCAGAGAAGAACATTTGTGAGATGTGAAAAGATACTGTCAAGCATGGTGGAGGCAATGTGATGATCTGGGGGTGCTTTGGTGGTGGTAAAGTGAGAGAATTGTACAGGATAAAAGGGTCTTGAAGAAGAAAGTCTATGAATCCATTTTGCAATGCCATGCCATACCCTGTGGATGGCACTTCATTTGAGCCAATTTCCTCCTACAACAGGACAACAGAGATGTTCACAAGTTATTTTTTGGAAGTCCAAGGCGAGTCTCAAGTCTTTTGCCACACGTCCAAGTCAAGTCTCAAGTCTCTCTTGCCATCTGATCTGTCCCTAACACTGTACTGTGACATCTTATGAATTCAAAGCATGTCCTGTAGCTACCATCCATACAGTACAGTAACAAAATCAGTTGTAGGATAACTCTATGGGGTCTACTGCAATGCAATCTGAAGAAAAACAAATTAAGAACTTTCAATTTTAACTTTCAATAACTGTATTTTTCAAAATTTGGGTACCTGCACCAAAGAATACATGTTTGTCTGTGTTACTAACTGGCTGTAAAGCCCAACCTCATAACCCCAACAACAATTTGCGATGGTTAGCTTGTTACCTGTGACGATATATGCTAAATGTAATGTTCACATTAGAAAGTGACTGACCTATCTGGGTGCGTTTTGAGGAGCCTGATGAAGTTTGACGTTGTTGATCCGGCATCATTTATCTTGGTGCCACACACCTTGTATGTAGCTATTCGCTTACCGCCACTGTTTTCAAAGTTATTGAAACCAAAACTAATGACAAAAGGCACAACTCCGGGAGGACTTGGTGTCGCCATCGTCAATGTATATTTTTATATGTGTGCGCGCACATAGGCATAGCGAATGCGTTACGTTGCACATTATATATAGCAAAGGTCATGGGCACATCATACGCTTCCCCAACGTATATGCGCCGATAGAAGAAAATAGAAATACATTAATTAATTTCGATTTAAAAAGCAATAATTGCATGAAAACTGGTTGTTGACGAGTCTTGAAGCTCGAGTCTAAAGTCTTTTGGGTCGAGTCGCAAGTCAAGTCTGGAGTATTTTGGGTCGAGTCGCAAGTCAAGTCTGAAGTCAGCTGTTTGTGCGATTTAAGTGCGACTCGAGTCCCCATCTCTGCAGGACAATAATCCAAAGCATAGCTCCAAACTATGTGAGAACTATTTAGAGAAGAAGCAGTCAGCTGGTATTCTGTCTATAATGGATTGGCTAGCACAGTCACCTGATCTCAACTCTATTGAGCTGTTGTGGGAGCAGCTAGACCGTAAGAGGTGCCCATCAAGCCAATTGAACTTGTGGGAGGGGCTTCAGGAAGCATAGAGTGAAATCTCGTCAGATTACCTCAACAAATTGACAGCTAGAATGCCAAATATCTGCAAAGATGTAACTGCTGTAAATGGAGGATTCTTTGATGAAAGCAAAGAAAAAATATATATATATATATGTTTTCAATTAAAAAAGAATATTTCTAACCTTGTCAATTACTATATTTGCTGTTCATTTTGCAATATTCCCTGTTGAAACTCATTTCATTCATGTTTTCATGGAATTTAAGGACATTTCTAACTGACCCAAAATGGTTGTGTACAGTAATGAAACTAAAAATAAAATAAAAAGTCCATGTACAGCTCCGGAAGAAAATAAGAGAATTGCGCTTTTTTCTTTCCTTTCCAAAAAAGTTGTAAAGGAATGTTTTGAGGGAAGGAGAAGCGTTCAATTTGCAGTGAAAATCCTGAAAATCACATTGTATGATTTTTAAATAATTAATTTGCATTTTATTGCATGACATAAGTATTTGATCACCTACAAACCAGTAAGAATTCTGGCTCTCACTGACCTGTTAGTTTTTCTTTAAGAAGCCCTCCTGTTCTCCACTCATTACCTGTATTACCTGCACCTGTTTGAACTCGTTACCTATATACAAGACACCTCTCCACACACTCAATCAAACAGACTCCAACTTCTCCACAATGGCCAAGACCAGAGAGCTGTGTAAGGACATTAGGGATAAGAAGGCAACAACTGTTGGCGCAATAATTAGGAGCAATTATGCCTGCATCAGCCTGCACAAGGCTGGGATGGGGTACAGCAGCTTGATAAGCAAGCCGCTTGATGAGAAGGCAACAACTGTTGGCGCAATTTTTTGAAAATGGAAGTTCAAGATGACGGTCAATCTCCCTCGGTCTGGGGCTCCATGTAAGATCTCACCTCGTGGGGCATCAATGATCATGAGGAAGGTGAGGGATCAGCCCAGAACTACACAGCAGGACCTGGTCAATGACCTGAAGAGAGCTGGGACCACAGTCTCAAAGAACACATTACGCCGTCATGGATTAAAATCCTGCAGCGCACGCAAGGTCCCCCTGCTCAAGCCAGCGCATGTCCAGGCCCGTCTGAAGTTTGCCAATGACCATCTGGATGATCCAAAAGAGGAATGGGAGAAGGTCATGTGGTCGGATGAGACAAAAATAGAGCTTTTTGGTCTTAACTCCACTCGCCTTGTTTTTGGAGGAAGATGCACCTCAAGAACACCATCCCAACCATGAAGCATGGAGGTGGAAACATCATTCTTTGGGGATGCTTTTCTGAAAAGGGGACAAGACGACTGCACGTATTGAGGGGAGGATGGATGGGGCCATAGATCTTGGCCAACAACCTCCTTGCCTCAGTAAGAGCATTGAAGATGGGTCGTGGCTGGGTCTTCCAGCATGACAACGACCCGAAACACACAGCCAGGGCAACTAAGGAGTGGCTCCGTAAAAAGAATCTCAAGGTCCTGGAGTGGCCTAGCCAGCCTCCAGACCTGAACCCAATAGAAAATCTTTTGAGGGAGCTGAAAGTCTGTATTGCCCATTGACAGCCCTGAAACTTGAAGGATCTGGAGAAGGTCTGTATGGAGGAGTGGTCCAAAATCCTTGCTGCAGTGTGTGCAAACCTGGTCAAGAACTACAGGAAACGTATGATCTCTGTAATTGCAAACAAAGGTTTCTGTACCAAATATTAAGTTCTGCTTTTCGGATGTATCAAATACTTATGTCATGCAATAAAATGCTAATTCATTACTTAAAAATCATACAATGTGATTTTCTGGATTTTTGTTTTAGATTCCGTCACTCACAGTTGAAGAGTACCTATGATAAAAATGACAGACTTCTACATGCTTTGTAAGTGGGAAAACCAGCTAAATCGGCAGTGTATCAAATACTTGTTCTCCCCACTGTATTATGGGCAGTTAGGGTGTAGTGCCCTGCTCAAGGGGACAACAACAGAGTTGTCACTGAGTCGTCTCAGGGATTTAAACCAGCAGCCATTCAGTCATTGGCTCGACTATCAATGGGGTATTCACTTTGAATATGTGATGGACCACTGCATTGTTCAATGATTTTCCATCTACAAATGGTAACAGCATTTTCCTTCTGCAGTTCATTGGTAAAAACAATGTGAAACATTTCATTTCACTTGTTTCTGGCTGTTTTTCTAAGTCAGTGTGGCTCTCTCATTCCCACTGTCTGTTTCTGGCAGATCTTATTTCCCCATATCGCCTGGCCTACTTCGTAAGTATGTCTCTGACTGCATCCCAAATGGCATCCTATTCCCTGACTAGTGCACTGCTTTTGACCAGAGCCTAATTATAGTGCCCTACATTTGACCAGGGCCACATGAGCTCTGGTCAAAAGCGTACAATCAAAAAATAGGGTACAGTTTGGCATGCAGTCTCTCTCTGCTTGCCTGGTGAGAGACATGCACACAAACACACACCCACACACAGACACACACACACACACACACACAAATACAGGAACACAAACATCCATACACATTATATAGTGCCGTGAAGTCCCCAGGCGGTGTTTTTGTTTCCGTTGTAAACATAACATGTTAAATGCAGTCAGTGCTGACAGGTGATTTTAGGAGTAGGAGACATCCTTTGAATGTGTGTGAGCATGTTTGGTGTGTGTAGTTTTGTGGGTGTGTGTTACTGTACTTGTGAGGACCAGAAGTGAAGGCACTTTGTAAGTCCTGACTTTGCCAAAGGCTATTTAACGCATGGGGTTAATGTTAGGGTTGTATTGAGGTTTATGGCTTAGGTTTGGATACTAGGGTTAGTCGTTGATTTGGGGAGGGTGTTGGATGAATGGTCATTTTTGGGGATAGGATAAAACATTTTTTTCAGGGAAATACATTTTGGTATCAGAAAAGTCCTCACAAGGGTAATATGTGTGTGTATGTGTTTTTTGTGTGTGTGTGTGTGTGTGTGTGTGTGTGTGTGATATAGCTATGAATGGCATGTTCCAGGGTGCAACAGTGCATGTTGAATTGAAGAAGGGTTGTCATCATGGTTTAGAGGAGGTCAGACAGACCCTGACATAAAGGTCAGGGTCATGAATGTGTACACACACACACACAGACACACAGCAGGAAAATATATACATTTACACACATACACACAAACACATCCATGTAAGTTTCCCCACAATGTATAAAGTGATGCTAGTTAATTTAATGCTTTACCATTCATCTCTGGTGCTCTAATGTTGATTTTGAATCTCACACTTCTTATGTTGGGGATCATTCCTACAATTCTGGAGTTACTGGTAATTATACAGTTGAAATTACATAAGTATTTGATTACCTACCAACCAGTAAGAATTTCGGCTCTCACAGCCCTCCTGTCCTCCTGTGCATTGACTCCACTTGTTTGAACTAATTACCTGTATAAAAGACACCTGTCCACACACTCAATCAAACAGACTCCAACCTCTCCACAATGGCCAAGACCAGAGAGCTGTGTAAGGACATCAGGGATAAGAAGGCAACAACTGTTGGCGCAATTATTAGGAGCAAGTATGGCTCTGTAAGAAGCATCTCAAGGTCCTGGGGTGGCCTAGCCAGTCTCCAGAGCTGAACCCAGTAGAAAATCTTTGGAGGGAGCTGAAAGTCCATATTGCCCAGCGACAGTCCCGAAACCTGAAGGATCTGGAGAAGGTCTGTATGGAGGAGTGGGCCAAAATCTCTGCTGCAGTGTGTGCAAACCTGAAGAACTACAGGAAACGTCGGATCTCTGTAATTGCAAACAAAGGTTTCTGTACCATATATTAAGTTCTGCTTTTCTGATGTATCAAATACTTATGTCATGCAATAAAATGCAAATTCATCACATTTTCTGGATTTTTGTTTTAGATTCACTCACAGTTGAAGAGTACCTATGATATTACAGACTTCACATGCTTTGTAAGTGGGAAAACCTGCAAAATCGGCAGTGTATCAAATACTTGTTCTCCCCACTGTATAGTGTACATATGCATACATATACATTCCATACAATACATTCCATTAGGCTGGAAAAAATCTGTCAAAAATCATATAATTCAAAAGGGCTAAATATCAGATTCTTTGTTGTTCACTGTTGTGGCTTTTAGACATCTAAGCTTCATGTCATTTAACTTAAACCTGTAAAAACTACACAAACAACATGTACAGACAGAGATGAAGGAAATGGAGACAGAGAGATGATGGTTAGAGCAGTGAGGTAAATTTACTGGTACTTTCTGAATAGGTAGGTAGAGAGTGAGACGGGGAAAGTATTAATTCTTTCTGAATAGGTAGGTAGAGAGTGAGACAGGGAAAGATATCAGTTCATTGCGAATAAAGAGGTAGAGAGTGAGACAGGGAAAGATATCAGTTCTTTGTGAATAGAGAGGTAGAGAGTGAGACAGGAAAGGGTATTAGTTCTTTGTGAAAAGTCAGGTAGAGAGTGAGACAGGGAAAGATATTGGTTCTTTCTAAATAGGCTACGTGGAACACCAAATCCCCTCAGTAACACAAATCAGCTGACACTTGCCAAGTAGCAGAGGGGCAGGTCTCATGATTTTCTTTACAGACAACTTCTCGCTATGTACACAACCAAACACACATTAACTTAACTATTTAAATGGGGACACCAAAGTTGACTGTCCTTAAGAAAATCCTTGTTTTACTAATCCTTTCCCTAATCTTAACCTGACATTGACTAACCCTTATCCGAAACCTATCCGATACTCAAACCCAAATTCCAATTGTTTCCCCCAGTTGTAACCTTTGCCCTAAACTTAACACTTAAGCCAGAAATTGCCCTTTTAAAAATAGGGACAGGAAAGAAGGTAAGAGAGGCAAGAGAGAGTGAGATTATTGAGCCTGTCTGCTGGCTGTGTGTTGGCTGTTGAAGTAATAAGTCTGGATTATTTATGCTGCCTTTATTTGACAGGGACATCATAGCCAGACTGCTTCAATCATACCTTCTCTGTCTCTGCTTCCATTCCTGTCCTCTCTTTCTTCTGTCTTCCACAGTGCTGGGCTGACCACATGTTGTAGATGTTTGATGAAGGAGAATAAGTGTCGGGCAGCCTGTGTGAGGGAGAATGAAGAAGAACAAGTGTGTATTCTGCTTAAAAACGGGTATGAATAAGAAGGCCTTCTATTAGACATCTTCTCCCTATCTTTCTGCCTTAATCATTCCTCTTTATCTTTCTCTTCATAGGGTTCTTAGGGGCGTAATTGGAATGGGAAGCATATTCTAACATCGTCCAAGATAAACATTAAACACAAAACGTATTCAAACTGAAACATATTTGAACTATTACAATTATTAACCCTAACTGACTGCTCTCCATCTATCTGTTCCTCTTTCTCTTTATCATTTTATTTGTCACTTCTCATCATTCTCTATCCCTCTTTCTGTTTTGCTCTCTCTGTCGCTTCTTCTTTCTCTCTTTCTTTTTTCTTCCTCTTTCCAACTCATCTGAAGTCCAGTTGGTTTTCAAGGGTAATAGACAATTTATGAGCTAAGCAGAGGGCCATGCTTTAGAAATATCTCTGTTTTGCTGTTTTTATCCCACTTTCTCTGTTTCTGTTTCTCTCTTTCTCCTCCCATTCACCTCTTTCATATAATCTCTCTCAACTCTTCTTCTTGTCCATCCATCTCTCCCCTTCTCTTTCTGTGTAGGGATGGTTTGTGTATCTGGGGCTGTGTAGAGATGGTTTGTGTATCTGGGGCTGTGTAGAGATGGTTTGTGTATCTGGGGCTGTGTAGAGATGGTTTGTGTATCTGGGGCTGTGTTGAGATGGTTTGTGTATCTGGGGCTGTGTAGAGATGGTTTGTGTATCTGGGACTGTGTAGAGATGGTTTGTGTATCTGGGGCTGTGTAGAGATGGTTTGTGTATCTAGGGCTGTGTAGAGATGGTTTGTGTATCTGGGACTGTGTAGAGATGGTTTGTGTATCTGGGGCTGTGTAGAGATGGTTTGTGTATCTGGGGCTGTGTAGAGATGGTTTGTGTATCTAGGGCTGTGTAGAGATGGTTTGTGTATCTGGGACTGTGTAGAGATGGTTTGTGTATCTGGGACTGTGTAGAGATGGTTTGTGTATCTGGGGCTGTGTAGAGATGGTTTGTGTATCTGGGGCTGTGTAGAGATGGTTTGTGTATCTGGGGCTGTGTAGAGATGGTTTGTGTATCTGGGGCTGTGTAGAGATGGTTTGTGTATCTGGGGCTGTGTAGAGATGGTTTGTGTATCTGGGGCTGTGTAGAGATGGTATGTGTATCTGGGGCTGTGTAGAGATGGTTTGTGTATCTAGGGCTGTGTAGAGATGGTTTGTGTATCTGGGACTGTGTAGAGATGGTTTGTGTATCTGGGACTGTGTAGAGATGGTTTGTGTATCTGGGGCTGTGTAGAGATGGTTTGTGTATCTGGGGCTGTGTAGAGATGGTTTGTGTATCTGGGGCTGTGTAGAGGTGGTTTGTGTATCTGGGGCTGTGTAGAGATGGTTTGTGTATCTGGGGCTGTGTAGAGATGGTTTGTGTATCTGGGGCTGTGTAGAGATGGTATGTGTATCTGGGGCTGTGTAGAGATGGTATGTGTATCTGGGGCTGTGTAGAGATGGTTTGTGTATCTGGGGCTGTGTAGAGATGGTATGTGTATCTGGGGCTGTGTAGAGATGTTTTGTGTATCTGGGGCTGTGTAGAGATGGTTTGTGTATCTGGGGCTGTGTTGAGATGGTTTGTGTATCTGGGGCTGTGTAGAGATGGTTTGTGTATCTGGGGCTGTGTAGAGATGGTTTGTGTATCTGGGGCTGTGTTGAGATGGTTTGTGTATCTGGGGCTGTGTAGAGATGGTTTGTGTATCTGGGGCTGTGTAGAGATGGTTTGTGTATCTGGGGCTGTGTAGAGATGGTTTGTGTATCTGGGGTTGTGTAGAGATGGTTTGTGTATCTGGGGTTGTGTAGAGATGGTTTGTGTATCTGGGACTGTGTAGAGATGGTTTGTGTATCTGGGGCTGTGTAGAGATGGTTTGTGTATCTGGGGCTGTGTTGAGATGGTTTGTGTATCTGGGGCTGTGTTGAGATGGTTTGTGTATCTGGGGCTGTGTTGAGATGGTTTGTGTATCTGGGACTGTGTAGAGATGGTTTGTGTATCTGGGGCTGTGTAGAGATGGTATGTGTGACTGTGATGGTCGAGGGAGGAGGCCACGGCACTTGAAGTAGGTCTTGGCTGAACACTCAGATTCTTCAACTTTTTTGGACCTCCTCCTTCCTTCCAACCCCCTATCCCTATGTCCCCCTTGTCCCTCACCCCTCCTCTCCTTCCTTCTGGAAGAAGTTTCAACTCCCCCCCCTCTCCCCCCGTCCCCCCATAGTCCCTCTACTTCTTACTTCTCTGAATGAGAAGGATATTTCCTTGCAGTGGGCAGTAAATCTCCAGTCATCCCTCAGCTCGTCTTACTCTGGGTCATCCCCTGACTTCTTCTCCCCTGTCTGCCAACCCTCACCCACCTCCCCCTCTCTCCCTATCTCTTTCCTTATGTCTGCCTCACCCACCTCCCCCTCTCTCCCTCTCTCTTTCCTTATGTGTGCCTCACACCCTTCCCCCTTGCTCCTAACCAAATGCCTTAGTGGGTTCTGATTTTGATCTGATATGATTTGTTAACAGAATATTCTTGAATTATTTTGTGCTGAAAATGAGCTGAATTGTTTTGAACTGTGATTATTTGAGCTGTACTGTTATGAACTGTGACAAACTGTGCTGAATTGAGCCGTACTGAGCTTATCTGTGATAAACCGAGCAGTATATTCCAAACACCCGTCAGATCCAGACCCAGAACCCCAGAAGGAAAATATTATAAAAACCCAACATTTGTGTTTTTGGCATTTGCATTGCCTGATAGCCTCAGCCTCATAGATGGAGAGTAGAGGGAGATGGACACAGAGGGTCAGAGCGAGAAGAGGAAAGTCAAGGAGAAAGAAATAGTGGGAGGGAGGGAAGAAGAGAGGGAAAGTGAGGTCTCAGGAGAATTACCTCTACATATATTTTTATTAACCAGATTATCTGCTGGGTCTCAGACCAGATGGCGTGTGTGTGCACGCGTGTGTGTGTGTGTGTGCGTGCGGGCATGCATGTGTTATCGTGTGCATGTATGCCACCAGAGCATTCAGAAGTTGAGCAGAGGCATGTCAACAAACACAAACACCCACCCACACACGCATAAACACAAGCACACACACATCCCCAAACTATTGTTTTGTATAGGCTTGTCTTAGAGCTTCACAACAGCAAATTGCTACCATGTGAAAATCCTCGGGTCGTAGAGATGGTTAGAGGACAGTGAGAGCAAGGACGGCCAAGTAAAAGTATTCAGCACGCTCAACTTACTAAACAGACCATAGCTGGAAAGGTTCTGTACTGTTACTAACACAAAGTATTTCAGAGGTCAGCAGAGGTCAGATACTTTACAACTACACCTTTCCCTGATGCTGCTCAAAACATATTACAGTATGTGAAGGTTCCTCTTCATTTCGGAAAATAACGTTCTGGCGCGGCCATGACCACTGAAGGCAATGTTTCAGTCAAACTAGGTGGCCCTAACAGTGACCACAACTCCATCCAGGTCATCAGGAGGGATCAGCCACTGGGATGTACTGACACTGATCACTTCAATGTGTGGATGACTTCAGCAGGGCTGCCTGACGCCGGAACAGACACCCTAATATCACAGATATACAGATGACACCGCTTTCTGTCTCCATGGCTCTGGTTTGGTTTGGAACAAGGTATTACCACACACATATATATATATATACACACAAACACACGCATACACAACCACACACATACACAGAAACACATTAAAAAAAAATCTCCAGAAAACCAAAAATTAGCAATAGCACTAAACCTAGCCCTAATTATAGAGAAGTTATGTGTAAACTTTACCATTACACCAACCCTAACCCATGATGCCTAAACTTAAAAGTAGCCCAAATTTAAATGCTATTCCCAATTACAAGTTTTTTCTTGAATCTTACCCTTAAGCCAGAAAACTTTTTTCGGCGACCAGCTAAGAAACCTTACTGACACACACATAAAAATGTTGGTTTTACTTTTAAGGTGAGGACCAGCAATTTAGTACCATTAAAAATAACTATTTTACCTAACCCCTAACTCTAACATTAACACTACTAACCTAACCCAAATTCTATGCATTATTCTAACCCTAAACTTAATCTGTACTTGTACTGCTCAATGACAATTAAGTTGAATCTAATCTAATCTAAAGTGAGGACGGGCATAAGGACATTCCATGTTTTAATATTGTTTATAGTGAAACAGAAAAAAAAAACACACACACAGACACACATATATATATTTTGGGGGAGGGGTGTGGAGGGAGTGAAAGTGAATCACTGTTGGTGCATCTTGATGTCATCACTCCTCACACAAACACATACACCACACACACACACACACATGCACACACACACACACACACATGCACACGCATACACACACACACACACACACACACATACACAAAGGGAGCTAACCCTTGCAGAGCCAACTGGTTGGTCTGTGTATAGGAAGGGTCACTGTGCTATAAGAACATAATGCCATTAGCCATGAGCCCATAGGCAGATGGTGCCCAGCTCACAGCCCTCCCTTACGCTGCCAGACCCATATTGATCAAATATAGACCAATGGTATGCACAGTGTCACAGTGTCCCTTACAATCTCACAATAGCAATGTCATCTCTAATGCCGTAGTGAAGTGGGGAAGATGAACCCTGAAAATACAGAGGGACTGTATTATACTGTTCATGGAGGTCAACCATTTGATTATGCATCAACGAGAGAGCGAGATAGAGAGACAGCCCAGTACTCAGGGCACCAGACTCAACTTGGTGACAGAATATGATGAGATCAAGACCCACAGAATGTGTTCTATTATAATACACCCTATGTGTATTCTGTGTGGAATATTGTTAATCCTCTCAGCAGAAGCGAGGACGGACGGAGGTGGGCTCTGTAACAGCTGCGCCGGAGTGATTGGCAGATTACAACGCTGGCCCGTGACAGGCGGATGCAAACCTGCTGATCAAGCTCCACCAGTCCCAGGCTGCCGCAGTTCAGGTGACCCATCACACCATACTGCGCCACATCCTCATAGAAGGTGACAAATGATAACCGATGTTACCAGTAGGTCTTGTCCTTACATTTCAGTTCCCGAGGAATGACATCTCACCAGCTAAATGAAAGGAACGCAAAGATTTGACTTGCCAAATTCTTACCTGCCACCTTTCCGTTTTGGATGAATGTAATTTCACAATGAGAGCCTGTGAGGTAGAGACGAGTGCCTCTGAACCCAGTGATTTGTAATTGCTTCAATAAGAAACGACATTGCCTACGTGGTAATTGTGTGTGTGAGTGCCTCTCTGTCTCTATGTGTCTGGCCATTCTCAGTAAAACCATGTCATTTTGTGGTACAGCGCGGCTCTTTTAACTTAATGTGGGCATGTTCTGTCTGATTCATTTAGTCTAAAATACATGTTGTACGGATATACCAGTGTGCCATTAGAAATCACTTGAGGGAGACCCAAAACAGAAACATCCCTCTACACTCATCTTGTATTTCCTCTTTCTTTCTTTCTTTCTTTTTCTCTCTCTCTCTCTCTCTCTCTCTCTCTCTCTCTCTGTCTCCCTCCCTCTCTTTTTCTGTCTGTCTCCCTCTTTCTCTGTCTAAGTCTCTCTCCGACACACACACACACACACACACACACAGAGAAGAAGACCACTGAACAGGCATGTGCTCTGAACGAAGTGAGAAGGCCTTGAAAAGATTTCTTTCGTGCCTCATGGCTGAAAAGGGACAGAGAATTTCTGTGTGGTCCCATGTGGCTCATCTGGCAGCAAAGTTGTTCTACAATCCCAGGATGTATATCCTAACTGAATGGTGTCTGTAAAAATGTCCATCCAACACTCACTAGACCTGGTGATTGTTCTTTAAAATCAATACAGACCTGACTGGGACTCGAGGTCATCCAAAAAAAAGAATCTAAATTGGGTACCCATATTGACCTGTTAGATTGAAAATGCTACCTTTATTGGCACACAAGCCTGAAAAATTGTCATGACTTGTCAGGCGGTGAATGTTAATGTCACGCAATCAATGGCTTGTATATTGGCCTATCTAATAAAATATTTATAGTATACAGCCATACAGTACATTTTAATAATGGCTAGCCCTTATTGTGTGAGACCTGTCTTGAGACCTGACCCTGACCCAGAAGTCCATGTTCTCCATTCTTGAGCTCTGAACCTAACCCTATACTATACACTAACACTAACCTCACCCTTTATGCCTAAACTGAACCCAACCAAAACACTTGACCTGAACTGTTAACGCATAAACTTGAAAGTAACCCAATTCTAACACTGTGCCCAATTGTATGTTTTTCCTTAGACCTAACCCCTCAGTCACATTTTTCCTAGTGGGCACCATCCAAAAACCTTGATTTTTCTATCTTTGTGGGACATCTGGTCTCCATAAGTACACATGAACGTGAATCAGGGACACACACATAAATGCACAGACATAAACTCGCACAGACAGACACACACAACATACTGTAAACACACTCAGAGACACACATACATTCACAGGTGGTGGCATATGGCCCCAGACAAGGCGTGTTTTGATTAGTCATGTGGTGATCAAAGAGAGGACAACAGGTAGCCTGGGGTTATTCTGTCAAAGCTCTTCTCCTGACTGCAGTCCAAACCACACAGCCTGAATGTGAGATTCTGGGAAACATGTTGTTTATCTAGAGGGGAATGTGTTGTATGTTGCGTGTTTGTTGCCACACTGCAGAGGCCATTGTGTCAGAAAGACACTTCATTAATCACACAGTCATTAGTGGGAAAATATGACATTTGTTTGGGAACTTTCAAGGGCTGGTGAGTTGGTTGGCTTCATAAGGAAAAATCCTGACTAATATAAAGCTGTAAAGCATTTATTGTCTTCTAGAGAGAAATGGTTTATATATCCACCCCCTGTAAGGAGCGGAATGACATTTACACACTCGAATTGGCTGTAAATGCTTTTTATTTGAAACCATGGTTATAATTAGAAATGGGTTGTGGCTTTCCAAGATAACAAGGTTTGCGTTTTATTTTTCTTGGGTCTCTCTTCTTTATCAAGCAGCTTCCAGACATTTTGTGCCAGAAGTAAAGTTCATGTGATGAATTTCACAACTGTTCAAGGTCAACATGCATTAGACTATAGCAATGTGGCCATAAAAGATAAATCCCTGTGGGATCTACCAAAGGCTATATGTTAGGGCTTAAGAGAATCATTTTCTCCTTCATTTCCCATTGTTATGTTTATCTGTAATGTAAAACATAGGTTTTTTTTCTAGATTTCTTTTCATATTATGTCTATGATTTTATTTAATTTGAACCAACATTCATATTTTGCAGTGTTTAAATTAAATTCGCTGGCCTTTCTTCAAACCATCAACACCCAGCCAGCTTGGTTGTATGTGTCCTCGATGCACATTTCACCAAGCTTTATTGCTTCTTTTCACTCACTGTGGAAAAAACGTTTTGTAAGTAAGTGTTATAGAATGCAATATCTAAATGAACAGGCAACCTAAGATTTATTAGTCCACTTGTTGTCAGCATTGGCATGAAAACATTCATGGGTATTCCAAGATTAGTTAGAAAAATGCACTCGGTTACCTTAGTTTGTGCTGAAAAGAAAAACTTTTGATCTATATTTATATTACATTTATTTTAGAAATATACTATAGGATCTTTATCCTTTTCATGCTTTTTATGTCTTTGTTAAAATCTTTTTCCCTTCCTTGAACCTCTGCTGCATATACTGTAGAGAATCTGTAAGGTTTCGGACTCCAAAGAAGTGACATGATATCCTTCTATGATATTACCAGCGCAAGACAATTCAGCAAAGGTTTCTGTCATAAAACACACATTTTGCATTTTGAAAAACATGCAGTTTATAGCCGACTAATCATAGCTTAGCTGACGCAACCCCATCACCACACAGCAAATAGCTGTTACTCACTGGTCTGGGAAGGTCGGTGTTAATAAAATCTGAATGTTCTGGCAAAATCTGTAAAATCCTTTGGATTGGTTCCGCATTATTTGCATGTTCAACGCAAGAACAAAAACATTTCAGCCCAATTACAGCCATCAGTCTGTTGATATTCCGTCACTGACCAACTGACACACTCAGACATGGACTAATACCCACGGCTGATAAAACCTTTGGAAACAGTTTCATTTCTCAGTGAAAACATACAATTTACCACAGAGAATTTGCATGTATTTTGATTAAGTTTCAGTCAGAGAGACATTATGAATACACTTGTGTATATTTAACAAACCTTGCAATAGTCAAGTCATAAGGCTCCTGTATGGGAGAAAGACATCTATCCTCTGAACCAGGTGTACTGTTCTGTTACTGTATGGGAGAAAGACATCTATCTTCTGAACCAGGTGTACTGTTCTGTTACTGTATGGGAGAAAGATGTCTATCCTCTGAACTAGGTGTACTCAATGAATCAATCAAATGTATATTTAAAGCCCTTTTTTCATCAGCAGATGTCCCAAAGTGCTTTTACAAAACACCTGGCCTTAAACCCCAAGGAGCAAATAACAGTAGTGTTGAATTTCAGTGGCTAGGAAAACCTCCCTAAGAATGCCAAAATGTTTGAAGAAACCTAGAGAGGACACAGGATCAGAGGGGTGACCAGTCCTCTTTTGGCTGTGCCGGGTGAACATATCAAGATTACAATTGTAATAAATGTATAGAGTCTATTTAAACTTTGTCCAGGTCGCAGGCATGACCTGATAGTGTCAGCACAGTGGCAGCTGAAACCGTCAGGCATCGTCTCGATCTACAACACAACCAGGAGGACTCTGGACAGGGACAGCAATGGGTCCCCCAAGCCAGGTACTCCGCAGATGTGGGCCAGGACCTCATGCCCTCCTAAGTGCAAAACGGGAGGAGAAAGGGAAAATTCAGAAAATGCATTCCTCATATCAACAAGGATTTATAGTGGAGAATGAGAACTGACCCTACTCCCCCAGCACAATAATATAGCAACGTAAGACCTTGGGACTGAGACAGGGGGGTCCGGCGACACTGTGGCCCTATCTGGGGGAGGCTCCGGACAGGGGCCTAACAGGCAGGAAATCAATCCACCCACATTGCCAAGCATCAACAAAAGGGACACCCACCAACCGCAAACACCCTGAATGAGGGTCAAGTATTGCCAGCAGAGTACAGCCCAAGTGCGCAGCAGAGAGACAACAACAAGCCAGTGACTCTGCCCCCGAAAGACATTGTAGGGAGGGCATCCCAGTGGCGATGAGAGCCCACCTGGCAAAACTGCCAGGGTGGACAGTATCAAGCCTTTCTGGTCACCTTTACGCCCCTGGGACAGGCTACACCTAATCATAGACCGTGCTGTAGAGATGAGTCTTTAGTAGACAGTTGAAAGTTTGCACTGAGTTTGCATTTCTAACCTTTATTGGCAAATCATTCCACAGTAGTGGAGCTCTGAGAAAAGGCCCTGCCTCCGGCTGTTTGTTTAGAGATTCTAGGTACAATTAAAAGGCCGGCATCTTGCGATCATAGGTTACGTGTAGGTATGTATGGCTGGATCATTTCAGCAAGGTAAGTAGGAGCAACTCCATGTATTGATTTATAGGTTAACAATAAAACAGGCAGCCAGTGTAAAGAAGCTAGTACAGGAGTAATGTGTTCAACATTTTTTTTTGTTCTAGTTAGGATTCTAGCACCCGTGTGCAGCACTAATTTAAGTTTATTTATTGATTCGTCAGGGTAACTGGAAAGTAGAGCATTGCAGTAATCTAGTCTAAAAGTAACAAAAGCATGGATTAGGTTTTCTGTATCAGTTTTTGATAAAAAGTTTTAGATTTTTGCAATGTTTCAAAGATGAAAATAAGCAACTCTTGAGACATATTTTATATGTTCATCAAAGGAGAGGTTAGAATCAAGGGTAACGGCGAGATTCTGAAAAAAAATTGGGGATACAACCATGCAGCCGTCGAGGTTCACAGTGAGATCTGCTAACAACTCTCTTTGTTTCTTGGGTCCTAAAACGAGCATTTCTGTTTTTCTTGAGTTTAAAAGCAAAAACTTTTCTGTCATCCACTTCCTAATATCTGAAATGCATGCTTCGAAAGTAGCACATTTTGGGGCTTCTCCATGCTTCATTGAAATATATAACTGTGTGTCATCAGCATAACTGTGAAAGTTGAAATTGTGATTCCGGATTACATCACCCAGGGACAGCATATATAGTGAGAACAATAATGGGCCCAGAACCAAGCCTTGAGGAACACCAAAACATACCTTTGACTTGTCAGAGGATTTGCTATCCACACTAACAAACTGATATCTTTCAGATAAATAAGACTTAAACCAGGCTAGAACATGTCCACGTAGCCCAATAATGGTTTCCAGTCTCTCTAAGAGAAGTGAGTGATCAATATTGTCAAAAGCAGCACTAAGATCAAGAAGCAAAAGAACGGATGCTGAACCTTTGTCTGAGACCATTAGAAGGTAATTTGTTACCTTCACGAGTGCAGTCTCAGTACAATGATAGGGTATGAAACCAGACTGGAGCATTTCATTTTATTTGTCTTCAGGAAGGCATTCAGTTGTTGTAAAACACATTTTTCTAAGATTTTTGAGAGGAACGGGAGGTTCGATATTGGCCTATAATTGTTTAATATGTCAGGATCCAGATTAGATTTTTTTTAGAAGAGGCTTAATTTCCTAAATTTTTTGTGAGTTTGTTACACATCTGGAGGAAAGGGAGCAATTTATTATGTTCAACATTGGCTGACCTAGCACAGGAAATAGCTCCTTAAGTAATGTTGTTGGAATCAGGTCCAGCTGACAATTTGTGGGTTAAGAACTCATTACAAATTTAGTGAATGTGTCGAACGATACAGTATCAAAAAATTCAAGTTTCCCCATTGACACCTGGTCAGGGAGGTTCAGGACATTCTCAGGACAACTGAGATTTTGGGGACTATAACTATTTAAGGAGGAGTCAGTTATTTGTTTTCTAATGGTGATGATATTTTCATCAAAGTAGTTCATGTATTCATTACAGCTAAAGTGAAGACCCACTTCACTTGTTGAGCGTTGCTTTTTTATTAACTTTGCAATTGCATCAAAGAGACAAACAGTGTACAATCGCCAGCTGATTCTTTGGTCTAATACTGAGGGTAATGGAATCGCCAATGACTAAAGTATGCCTGCTGATCATTCCCCTCCGAATCCAGTGGGATAAACCTGTTGAAAATCTCAGTTGGCTCTAGCAACGAGTCAGGTTTAATTGGTCGACGGCATTTCTTCCCAGTGACCAAGAGAAAGTTCTTGCCTGGCTGCAGGAGCTGTGCTGGGGGGTTAACAACACTATTGTTTCTTCCTGGTGGCACAGATGCAGTTTTTTCATTTTTACACTAACATAATCCTTGCCTGACATTTTCGTCTGAAGCCGAGCCATCTATCTTTTGAACCAGGTGTACTGTTCTGTTACTGTATGAGAGAAAGACATCTATCCTCTGAACCAGGTGTACTGTTCTGTTACTGTATGGGAGAAATACATCTATCCTCTGAACCAGGTGTACTGTTCTGTTACTGTATGGGAGAAAGACATCTATCCTCTGAAGCAGGTGTACTGTTCTGTTACTGTATGGGAGATATTTATCCTCTGAAAAACTTTCAGACAAAGCAACAAAATTACTGAGGGATGTGATTCAGGTAGTGGGGTAACTTGACATTTTATCGTTCCAAGAACCCATGTGAAGAATAATTCCTCGACTAAACTTAGGCATTGTCATGATTGCAGAGGCAGGACAGAAGCGCAGGGAGAATGGAGGACATTCAATTAAAGAACGAAAACATGACAAAAAAAAGAACAAATGGAAGAACCGTAACACAAGGCTTATGCCAAAAGAAACACCAACAAGATACACTGGGAAAGGAGGAACTTAAATAGGAACAGAGATTAGGGAAACATGTGAGGCCGATAAACAACAAAATCCGATTGGATCTCACTGCCAGGACGTGACAGGTATACCATCATGTGAAAAAGTACATAATCTGGAATTTTTTAAATTAAAGACTGGAACCATTTAATCAATTAATAAAAAGGAATGCAGTTCCTAAAAAATTAGCGCACCCCTACATTCATCATCACATAAAATATTAGAGTCAGGTGCAAATTATTTTATAGTCATGAGATAGTGACTTAAGTGAGACTAGAAATTTAGTTTAGATTGTTCTTAACCATGTGGAGAACACACATCATGCTGTATGTTAAGACAACATCTGATGAGAGATTGTTGTTAAAATAAGTAAAGATTTTCTTTATACAAATCAAAAAATACTTGGGTTTTGCAACAGAGCACAGACATTACTCGTTAAACATCTGATTATAATTGAGAGTGATCAGTCAATCCACAAAATGTGTTACTGGGGATTTCATTTATATACATCTAAAGCACATACAGTGGAAATACAGGTTATTGTGATGTAAAAGTATGCGTCAAAGATAAATCATGTCAGACCTTTTCCCACCTTTAATGTGACCTATAACGTGAACAATTCAAACTGAAATCTTTGAGGGGAAAAATAAAAAATAAAAAACTCACAATAACCTGGTTGCATAAGTGTGCACACCCTTAAACTAATACTTAGTTGCAGCAGCTTTTGATTTTATTACAGTGCTTTTTGGGTAGGAGTCTATTAGCATGGCAGATTTTGACGTGGCAATAGTTGCCCACTCTTCTTTGCAAAAGCGCTCCAAATCTATCAGATTGCGAGGACATCTCCTGTGCACAGCCCTCTTTAGATCACCCCACAGATTTTCAATTGGAGTCAGGTCTGGGCTCTGGCTGGGCCATTCCAAAACTTTAATCTTCTTCTGGTGCAGCCATGCTTTTGTGGATTTGGATGTGTGTTTTGGGTTGTTGTCATACTGAAAGGTGTACTTCCTCTTCATCTTCAGCTTTCTAACGGACGACTGAAGGTTTTTGGAACTGTTTATAATTCCCTACACCCTGACTAGGGCCCCAGTTCCAGCTGAAGAAAAACAGCCCCATAGCATGATGCTGCCACCACAATGCTTCACTGTGGGGTATGGTGTTCTTTGGGTGATGTGCAGTGTTGTTTTTGCGCCAAAAGTTCCTTTTGGAATTATGGGCAAAAATGTCAACCTTGGTTTCATCAGACCGTAACACATTTTCCCACATGCTTTTGGGGGACTTGAGGTTTGTGTTTACAAACTTAAGCCGGGCTTGGATGTTTTCCTTGGTAAGAAAAGGCTTCCGTCTTGCCACCCTACCCCAAAGCCCATTCATATGAAGAATACGGGAGATTGTTGTCACATGTAGCACACAGCCAGTACTTGCCAGACATTTCTGCAGTTCCTTTAATGTTGCTGTAGGCCTCTCAGAAGCCTCCCTGACCCGTTTTCTTCACGTCTTTTCATCAATTTTGGAGGGATGTCCATTTCTTGGTAATGTCTCTGTTGTGCCATCTTTTCTCCACTTGATGATGACTGTCTTCACTGTGTTCCATGGTATATCTAATGCTTTGGAAATGATTTTGTACCCTTCTCCTGACTGATATCTTTCAACAATGAGATCCATCTTAATCAGAGTCACTTTAAATGATGACAGGTGTGTAATGACTTCTATTTAACATGAGTGTGAATGTGATTGGTTAATTCTGAACATAGCCACATCCCCAGTTATAAGACGGTGTGCACACTTATGCAACCAGGTTATTGTAAGGTTTTTATTTTTCATTTTTCCCCCTTGAAGATTTCAGTTTTTCTGTTGTATTGTTCACATTATAGGTCACATTAAAAGTGGAAGAAGTTCTGACATGATTTAAATTGGTCTAATATTTTTACATCACAAAGAAATTGCATTTTAACAGGCGTGTGTAGACATTTTATATCCACTGTATCCTTTAAACATGTAAATCTACAACAAATAATTAAAACCCTACTGCAAATAAAACAATAAAATATGCTATGTTCTTAATTTACACAAAATGTTGGTACTGGCCAGTGATTAGAAAACACTGTCTGAATTTCTGTGTTAGCCTGGTATAACAATTGAATCTGGAAGAACTAGGGTCAAATAGATATATCTCTCTCACACATTTATTTCACTCAGAAACATTGGCTACAGGCCCAGGTCAATGATAGCCAAATTAGTTTGTTTGAATCAGACCACTTTCATCCAACATAGAAACTCAGCCTTCAATATCAGGCGTGTCTTTAATTTCATGCAGTGACAGAGATTGTATTATGAGGCCTTGGTGTGGAAAAGGTTGCAGCTTTGGGACCCCCATCTGGGACAGGAATGACCCAGATGGGTTCCGGGGATGGGGGTGGGGAGGGTATCCTAAAATGTAGTGGGATGGAGGTGGTGAATGACAATGTGGCTGGCGATGATCCAACCTCACAGCATATGAAGGATGATGATATGAATGATAAGTACCTGAACCTTGTGAACAGTACCCTGTACCTTGTGATCAGTACCCTTTACAGGGTTTTGCCAGACCTTAGGCTAATGGTTGGGGCTGTGTAGAGGAGGGGTGAGGTGAGCCTGGTTTACCAGTGCTGAAAGGGGCATGTTGCGTGGTGCTTGAATAATCACTAAATAGTAGCTAACAATATCACACAAAGAATTTCTAATGCGTGCAGGTCATAAGTGGTTAGTTGACATGAAAAGAAATACACAGGGCAAATGTTTTGCCTTAAACTTTGGTTTTGAAACACAGCGTTCTGCTTCTTGATATGTTGACAAATCTTTTTCCATCCCTCATCGAAGTGGCTAGTTCACGTAAACTCCCTTCACTATAATCAGCGCAAATGTTTTGCCTGCAAACGTTGGTTGTGAAACATGGCATTCTAGCGTGTCTGCCCCTTGATACGCTGTCACCTTTGTTTCTTCCCCTCTTCGATGTTGCTAAAACGATCACTCATTGAAAACAGAACCTCATCCCTGGTGCCTTGAGTCCGGTTTTCTACACATCCTGTGACAGCGGCCCTCGCGGATGCCTTACCCCGGAGCCTTACCCCACTACCTCCCACTAAACCACCCCCGTCCTCCTCCCCAGCTCCCCGAAGCTCTTCAAGGCCATGGGTGGAGAGGGCAGTGTGAGTGGTGGTTGTGTGCAGGGGGGTGAGATGAAGGGAGTGTTACTCTCTGGGATGTGACTGTGGATGGATGACTCACAAGACATGAATCTGTTGTTTGATGGGAAATGTGTTCAAGGTCCTGTCCAGCATACCAGTGAGTCAGATATAAGCATCAGCCAGGGCGAGATTACATTTTTATTCTTCACTTTTTCCATCTCTCTGTCCCTCTGTCCTTCCTTTGGTGTGATCATAGAAAGGAGACTAAATGCACTTGATCAATTTCCTACTGTCATAGGACTCATTTCACTTTGCTTTTTTGATTTGTCGACCCTGAAATACTATTCTAGCTCTTTCTATTGTTATTTTTTAGGTGAGGAACATACCGTTCTGTTGTAATATGTTTACTTGCCAACCAATGAGAACTGATATGACACAAACACACACTACCATGAGTTGGTTGAAAGGAAGATTACTTGACATCTGGAAATCTAATTTCCTTGCAGTACAATGGTACCATAAATGTTATGTTTGTCTAAGGATGAAATATAGTAAGATATCGATTCAGTTGCATTATACATTTTTAGCAAATATTTACAATTTGGTGAGTAATGAGCTACTGGAGAAGCAACACAATTAAAATTGAAAACTTTACTCAAGACATTCTGGTGGGTTCACTGCAAAAAATATCTGTCTTATAAAGTATATTTAACTTGTTTTCAGGTTAAAAAAATCTAACCATCCTTAAAATAAGATACATTTTTCTAAACAAACTAGAATATACCGCTTATTTTTAGAAAATATGCCTTGAATATTGTGTAATTTGTCAGATTATTTCACTTATTTCAAACAAATATCTCCTCAAAAATAATTAAGTTGTCTTGTTCCATTGTCGCCATTTTTTGCAGTGTACCGATTTATTTTTTATCAACATGTATAAGGCTACTATTTATTTGTCTTCTAGTGCAACAAGTTCTGACAATACAAAAGTAACTCGACATGCCTAAGCTTATAAGACAAACTTATGTCTTACGAACACATTTCTGCAGGAACGTGTAAGCGGTGCCGGCCATGAAGAGTGAATGTCTCTGACTGAGTGAGTGACTGACTCCCCCATTGTTAAATAGTGTAGGGGTTAGAGACACAGACTGCCACCCACTAGACTGGGTAATGAATCTGGCCAAGGACAAGAAAGGTTAGTTGAGGATATCCTGGGTAAAATCATCAGTAGCTGCGTATAGTACAGCTAACCCCTAACCCTGTAAATCAAACAAGGCAATGGGAAAATACAGCCACATCGGCTGAACTGTTCACGGAGTTAGGAAATCCAACTCAAATGATGGTCATGTTTACTAGTCTTTGAAATGCAGAGCTAAAATGCAACAGTATGGAATGCTTTTGGGTCTGGATCCTGCAGAAATGTGTTTGTAAGACATAAGGTTGTCTTATAAGCGTAAGTACCATGACTTTATAACACAAGAACAGACAAGCATTTTAATGATATTGCAATACAATATTGGCAATCTTCCACATTCTAACCAAGTGTCATGAAATAGATCTAAGCTTTGTCAGTGGGGAACAATGCCATAAACATGGGCCTGCACTCCATCCTAGAACACTTGAAAATGCAGAACCGAATGTAATAGCTTAAAAGCATAGGCTTAACTAACTATGTTGAGGAAGGGAATGGGAGTGTTATCCCTTCCTTCTAGCCACAACCAAAGCCCTGAAGGATGCATTTCCTGCACTAACAATTGTCCAGGCGTCATTACATACATACTGATAAGTCATTACACACATACTGATACATCACTGTGAAATATGCATTGCAAACAATGTAATCCGGACCCAAAAGCATTCCATACTGTTGCATTTTAGCTCTGCATTTCAAAGACTAGTAAACATGACCATCATTTGAGTTGGATTTCCTAACTCCGTGAACAGTTCAGCCGATGTGGCTGTATTTTCCCATTGCCTTGTTTGATTTACAGGGTTAGGGGTTAGCTGTACTATACGCAGCTACTGATGATTTTACCCAGGATATCCTCAACTAACCTTTCTTGTCCTTGGCCAGATTCATTACCCAGTCTAGTGGGTGGCAGTCTGTGTCTCTAACCCCTACACTATTTAACAATGGGGGAGTCAGTCACTCACTCAGTCAGAGACATTCACTCTTCATGGCCGGCACCGCTTACACGTTCCTGCAGAAATGTGTTCGTAAGACATAAGTTTGTCTTATAAGCTTAAGTACCATGACTTTATTACACAAGAACAGACAAGCATTTTAATGATATTGCAATACAATATTGGCAATCTTCCACATTCTAACCAAGTGTCATGAAATAGATCTAAGCTTTGTCAGTGGGGAACAATGCCATAAACATGGGCCTGCACTCCATCCTAGAACACTTGAAAATGCAGAACCGAATGTAATAGCTTAAAAGCATAGGCTTAACTAACTATGTTGAGGAAGGGAATGGGAGTGTTATCCCTTCCTTCTAGCCACAACCAAAGCCCTGAAGGATGCATTTCCTGCACTAACAATTGTCCAGGCGTCATTACATACATACTGATAAGTCATTACACACATACTGATACATCACTGTGAAATATGCATTGCAAACAATGTAATCCGGACCCAAAAGCATTCCATACTGTTGCATTTTAGCTCTGCATTTCAAAGACTAGTAAACATGACCATCATTTGAGTTGGATTTCCTAACTCCGTGAACAGTTCAGCCGATGTGGCTGTATTTTCCCATTGCCTTGTTTGATTTACAGGGTTAGGGGTTAGCTGTACTATACGCAGCTACTGATGATTTTACCCAGGATATCCTCAACTAACCTTTCTTGTCCTTGGCCAGATTCATTACCCAGTCTAGTGGGTGGCAGTCTGTGTCTCTAACCCCTACACTATTTAACAATGGGGGAGTCAGTCACTCACTCAGTCAGAGACATTCACTCTTCATGGCCGGCACCGCTTACACGTTCCTGCAGAAATGTGTTCGTAAGACATAAGTTTGTCTTATAAGCTTAAGTACCATGACTTTATTACACAAGAACAGACAAGCATTTTAATGATATTGCAATACAATATTGGCAATCTTCCACATTCTAACCAAGTGTCATGAAATAGATCTAAGCTTTGTCAGTGGGGAACAATGCCATAAACATGGGCCTGCACTCCATCCTAGAACACTTGAAAATGCAGAACCGAATGTAATAGCTTAAAAGCATAGGCTTAACTAACTATGTTGAGGAAGGGAATGGGAGTGTTATCCCTTCCTTCTAGCCACAACCAAAGCCCTGAAGGATGCATTTCCTGCACTAACAATTGTCCAGGCGTCATTACATACATACTGATAAGTCATTACACACATACTGATACATCACTGTGAAATATGCAAAACATGTGTCTAATGGCTACTCGGCATCAAAACAGTCATTTCTACCCTGCGGGCTGGCTGAACTGGGCCTGCTTAGTTTTTATTTCAGGTTTCTTTCAATGTTTAGATTCAGTTTTTCCATTTTCTTTGAGTCTGTCCCCTACAAGCAGGGCCGGCTCCAGGCATAAGTGACATATGCAGTTGCTTAGGGCCCCCGACCACTAGGATGCCCCCGACTGCTAGGGAGCCCCCGACTGATTGAGGAGAGGGGGACCCAAATTAAATTTTGCTCAGGACCCCCACAAAGAAGCTAGAGCCGGCAATGCCTACAAGCCTACTGGTACAGTGTTGGGAATCTAACCCTAGTAGCCCATCTTCTAACCTCTCTATACATTGACCAGGCTATATATGTATCCCAGCTTTTTTGGTCTTTGCAAGTAGATAATTGTATGCTTGTAACCTGGACACGGCATGTTATTCTCTCTGGGGCAGCTGACTGTTTAGACATAATGGTGGGTCTGGGGAATCCAAAATACTTTGCTATTGTTCATGCTCCAAAACAGGTATACACAGATAAGCCAGAACCTGACCACCTGCCTAATATGCTGTTCGTCCTGCTTGTGCCACCAAAACAGCACCAACCCTCAAAGGCATGGACTCTACATTACCACTGAAGTTGTCCTGTGGTACAGTATCTGGCGCTAAGACATTAGCAGCAGATCCTTCAAGTCCTGTAAGTTGTGAGGTGGAGCTGCCGTGGATTGGACTTGCTGGTCCAGCACATCCCCCAGATGTTCAATTGGATTGAACTGTCCATCATGTTCCTGAAACCATTCCTGAACAGTGTGTGCAGTTTGGCAGGGTGCATTATCCTGCTGAAAGAGGCCACCGCGGCTCTGCAACCCCATACGCATCAGGGTGCGATGCACTGTGTGTTGTGACACATTCCTCCCATAACCACCATTAATATGTGACTTGGGCCACGGTTCGGACCAGACGGGATAGCCTCTGTTGCCCTTGCACATTGATGATTCTTGGGCACCCAATACCCTGTCGCTGGTTTCTGGCTTGTCCCTCCTCGGACCAGTGTCGGTGGGTACTCACCACTGCAGACCGGGGGAACCACACAATCCATGCCATTTCAGAGATGCTCTGACGCAGTTGTCTGGCCTTAACAATTTGGCCCTTGTCAAAGTCGCTCCTCCTGCCTGTTAGTCTTTTCTCCTGCCCGTTTTTCCTGCATTTAACACGTTGACTACACTGCAAAACATTTCTTTAAAAAATAGGAAAACTTAAACTTAACTATGTCTGAGGAGATAAATGACTGAAATAATCTGCCAATGGAACAAAGCAAATTGATATCCAAGGCATATTTTCTAATACCAAGCAATATTATCTAACACAACTTCAGCTTGTTCAAAAACATTTACCTTATTTTAAGGATGGTTAGATTTTTTTAACCCGACAACAAGATAAATATATTTCTTAAGACATTTTTTTTTGCAGTGTACGAGAATTGATTGATCACTTGCCATCTAATCTACCAAGACCTTGACATGTGCCCTTGTTAGGAGATGATCAATGTCATTTGCTTCACCTGTGAGTGCTCGTAATGTTTTGGCTCATCAGCGTATAACGCTCGCCCTTTCCTTTACACTCAGTGACTGACTAAACAAGTGGGACTAATGACTCCCTTCTATAGAGTAGCACTTATGAAACAGACCGTGCCCCATATGTAACATGTATGTGTATTCCACCACTACTCACCCGCCGCAATATGTGCTGTGTTTATATGCGCTGTGTGAGTGTATGCATTCTGTTTATAGCACCACCACTTATGATCTAGAGCTATGCAGTCTGTGTGTGTGTGTTTGTATGAACATCTGTGACAGTACAGTATATACCAGAATATAGGTGGGGTTGAATGTTGGGGTTGGGGGGGCATTCACATCACTTAAACATAGATCTCCAATATAACAGACATGTCTTTCCTATACAACGTGTCACACTCCCTGCATGTATGAGGCTGGAGCCATCCATTATCTCTGCGCAGAAATGGGCTAAAATCATATTTTCACTGGGCTTGACTGAACTTGCCGTCATGGAACTAGTGGAATAATCACAAGTGTCGACCCCATCCATCTAAAGCAGATTTTAAACACATTCCTAAACTATTGTAAATATATCAAATACTATTTAAAACCAGGTCTGTACAAAATAGCAAGCCCCTGCTTTGGAGAGCAGGGCGATATGATGCATTAACCAGGGTTAGCCTTTGCAGCTGGAGTATAAAACAGGTGTTAGCTGCCAGTGTGCGTGTGCGTGTGTGTGTGTGCGTTTGTGTGCGTGTGTGTGCGCGTTTGTGTGCGTGTGGGTGGCTGTGCGTAATTCAGCTCTGTGTGTTCATGTGGAAAAGATACTAAAAGATAGTAAAAACTGAACAATTACTTACCACAAAGATTATTTTTGGCAGGTATGTGATTTCTGGCTCAGGGCTTAGGTTTCAGGAAAAACATGCAATTGAGCATAGTGTTAACACTGGGTTTGATTTGAGGTTTATGCATCACTGGTTATGTTCAAGTGATAGGGAGCTATGTTAGGTTTAGTTCAAGGTTAGGATAAGGGTTCATTTTAGGACTAGGAACCATGAATATCTGGTCAGGTTTTGGTCTTAGGTCCCCACAAGGATAGAAAGAAAAAGCTGTGTGTGTGCGTGTGTCTCTTTTTCTGTGTGTACGTTATACTACATTGGTCGGGACCATACACCCCAGCAAGGATTGCAAAACAAGAAAAATGCTACCTCATGTTGAAAGTCCCCCTGAGAACAAAGAATATTTTCAGCTTAGGTTAGAATTGGGGTTAGAGTTAGAATTAGGGTTTAGTGGTTAGCGAGAATCTGATTTTTGAATTGGAATAACTGTTGGGTTACCCATAAGGATAGTAAAGCCTAAAATATGTGTGTGTGTGAGTGTGTGTGTGTAATGTGGGTCCCAGTGGAGAAGAGTCTATCGATGTCAGCTTAATCAGTCAGCCACAACCTAAGCAAAACGTCAAGTAGACGGAGGGTTCAGGCAATCTCCCTCACAGTGGCTGGTTACGGGATTGGATGTATGGAAGAGAAATGGACATACTCTTGACTTGCTTTTAGCCGTGTGTATGCACACGCTGACCTAGGCACCTGCTCAGTGTTAGGTTAGGTGTGACCAAGTGTGCATCCTCTACACATCACAGTGCACTACTTAAGGCTATTAGCCTTACAGGGCTCTGGTCAAAAGTAGTGAACTATAAAGGGAGTAGGATGCCCTTTGGGATGTAACCCATGTGTCAAAATATACAGGGGTTGCAGCCTGGCTGTAAGTAGTTGAGCTTTACAGCCTGCTGCAGGCCTATGCATGGTTTTTATTGTGCTTACATTGGGGATCTGTAAGACGTGGTGTAGGCTAGCTGAGCGAATTACACTCTTAGTAATGTAATGCTAACGTCATATGGTACGCTAACTCACTATCTCTGCCCCCTCTCCTCTGTTGCTGCCACAAAGATAGGCTAATCCATCCACACTGGTGGCTATTATGACATTCCTGTGTTCAGTGTTGAATGAAGAGCGACCACAAGAACATGGGTAAAGGGCAGCGTGGGTCGTGAGAATGGACTAATCTTATCTTATTGCCTCTCACTTCACTTTTTTAAGAGAATAATCTTCTCCACTGCCATCTCCCCTTTTACGACCATGACATGATATGCACACCTCTCTTTATCCCCTATGTCTCTCTCTCTTCCTTTCACGCTGCCTCTCTTTTCCCAACCATAGTCTCTTATCTACTTTCTTTCTTAAAATCTATCATCACTCTCTCTCGTTCCCTCTCTCTCCCATCCCTCTCAGCTATATAGAGTTCCTTTTCCACAGCTCCATTCAGTGGGTTCCTCCAGTCTAAAGGATCTGTCTTCTTGGCACAGATGCCCTGTCTCTGCTCCAAATCAAGCCCTATTTCCTTTGCAGTGCACTACATTTAACTAGAGCCCATATGGGTTCTTGACAAAAGTACTGAACTACATAGGGAATAGGGTGTCATTTGGGATACTAGCCCTGACTGAACTCCGGAGGTGACATCATCGCCCAGCACCATGTGACCTGCTGTGGGCAAACCTTCCCATGCTGGTTCACACCAGGATTACAGTTCAACTCTCTCTCTCACCATCTCTCTTTCTCACACCCTCTCTCCATCTCCAGATCTCTTCTAGAGAGACAAGTCCTAGTTCAACCTAATTTCTTTATGGTTATATTACTGTTCCTGTAAACACAGAGCTATAATGTAGACTATTGAATAGTTCACCTTTCCGTGTGCACGTGTGTTTGTGTGTGTGTGTGTGTGTGTGTGTGTGTGTGCGTGTGTGTGTACATGTGGATCACATGAGATTAAGGCCTATATTAGAAAGTTTGTCCAGGTGGGGAAAACTCTCCACTAGGGGTGTGGGTTTCAATGGACTGCCCACTAAGCGGTTAAGGTACAATTCTGGAGACAATGGTTTAAGGTCTAAATCCTCTTAGTGAGGGCTCTGGCTGCATTCCATATCCCCTATATATTGACCAGCTGGTCAAAGGTAGTGCACTAAATTAGGAATAGTATGACACTTGGGATGCCTCTTGTGTATGTACCAAGAACTGAGACGAGGCATTCTGATCCTGTTTATTTTCCAGGCGTAAAGCTAGCAGGTTTCAGGAACTGAGAGCTCTGGTCAGAGGGCTGTGCTGTTGGAGGATAGAGGTGCTCTGGTCAGAGGGCTGTGCTGTGGGAGGATAGAGGTGCTCTGGTCAGAGGGCTGTGCTGTGGGAGGATAGAGGTGCTCTGGTCAGAGGGCTGTCCTGTGGGAGGATAGAGGTGCTCTGGTCAGAGGGCTGTGCTGTGGGAGGATAGAGGTGCTCTGGTCAGAGGGCTGTGCTGTGGGAGGATAGAGGTGCTCTGGTCAGAGGGCTGTCCTGTGGGAGGATAGAGGTGCTCTGGTCAGAGGGCTGTGCTGTGGGAGGATAGAGGTGCTCTGGTCAGAGGGCTGTGCTGTGGGAGGATAGAGGTGCTCTGGTCAGAGGGCGGTGCTGTGGGAGGATAGAGGTGCTCTGGTCAGAGGGCTGTGCTGTGGGAGGATATAGGTGCTCGGGTCAGAGGGCTGTGCTGTGGGAGGATATAGGTGCTCGGGTCAGAGGGCTGTGCTGTGGGAGGATAGAGGTGCTCTGCAGCGTGGCAGAGTCATGGTGTACCATGTTGAACTGTGACCTTTGCACTAGAGGCGTCCCGGCCTTGTGGTCTCTGTGGCACTTGGTTGGTTGTTATTTATGTCAGGACGGGAATGGGAAACTGATCCTCTTAACAGGCTGGAATTGGCCCGTATTCAGGAAGGTGTCACTGTCACAATCGTACCTGGGGTTGGGAACCTGCAGAGAGAGAGAGAGAGAGGGAGGCGTGGGGGGCGGGAGAGAGAAATGCCTGAACTTAATATGGCTTTGTTGTTTTGAAAAATTACAGTACTCTGTGTATTATTGAATTTTAGAGTAGGAGATGGATACAAGCAGATTAGCAGGTAGGGTTTCAGAATAGGACAATAAATTAAGATACTATAGCGGACTGCACAGTACAATGCTTTACTACAGTATCTAATGGACTGGATTGGTTTTTCAGCCCTCAGTGACGGGAACCATTTAGATTCATGTATGATAACCAATCATATTTAGTCCCTGGGTGCTGCTGGTTAGTCCTTGTTCTGCTGTAGCAAACTGGACTGACCAATAATCATGGGTCTCCCAAATGACAAACTATTCCCTTCATTATGTGCTACTTTTGACACCCAGAGAGAACAGGTACATCCCAACAAACCTCTCTGCTCCAGCCTTGTTCTCTCCACTCCTTCTCTGTCCATCTCTACATGCCCACAACTAAACCAGTATTCTTAACTAATCCACAGTCAGTTTCAAAATTGTTGTCTGAAGATTTTTTGGAACCTCCTCTCCCTCTTGCTCCCTCTCTACTCTCTTGCTTCCAGATGTTTCTATAACCACGTGTTAACTATAAAAAGAGAAGCAGCCAGGCCAAGATAACACTCATTCAATTGATTTATCGGAAGCAAATACTATCACTCTGTTTTATTTTAAAGAGGAGTCCTCCATTTCCCCAAAACCAATCAATAACGAATGGTTCGTTTTATTGGGCATGTACAATGAATGTGTAATAAATCTCAGTTGAAGTTGACACAACATTGACAAAACGTCTGTAAAATAGAGAATGGCTCGTATTACAATGTCATTGTAATGCAGTACCAGCCTGTATCCGCACCATAAAACCCACATGAATCCACATCAGAGACAATATGGTTTACTGCATCTATACAAGATGGTGTTCAACCCTGGGAATTCAGATACTGTCCAGGGAAACGTAACACACGGTACATCACCAACTTATTTTCCTAGAAAGCAAAAGAACATACGAAGAAGAAAAGAACACACAGCAAAACGTTGTAAAAAAACTGTAAAAATAAAACCCACAAATAGAGAGTGGTTTAGAGCTAAAGTAACGAAAGGAAGGAAGGCTTGGACGCATTCGCGACTTCCTGTTTGACGTCCCGCACTGCAACCCCAGGGCTGCTCGGTGCCGTCGTTGTGGCGCAGCACCTCGTGAGGAGGGAGTGCTAGAGTGCACCGCCCTCTATGAAATCTTATATCACCCCTGAAAATACCCCTCTGGTATCCCTGCGGCGGGGTTCAACTCCCGCAGTAATGTGTCCATGGTCTTCTAACTTAGGTCCATACCAACTAACCCATGTAGAACCCAAGTTACCAGACCATCAGAGAGAAATGTGGTCCCAGCACCATGCGGCTAGACCAAGAGTTAAATCTGTCTCTGCTGTGGCTGGGACCAGAACAGACCCCTGTAGTGCTACTTATTAGGTTGACGTGATGTGGAGTCACTAAGTCACTGAGTCAGAGCTGGATCGGGCCGGGTCCCTGACATGATTGACGGTGTCTGTCTGTTCTGTCAGCACCCCCGCTGAGTTAGGGAGCTGCACATGATTTTCCTCAAAACCGATTTCCCTCAAAACCAAACAGCTGGCAGCAGATGCGAATGGCTTGTGTGGGAGGATTATTTACGTGTTTCCCCATAAAGCGAGGTCAGCGGCGGATGCCAGAATCACATCTCAGTTATTACCATGGTGGGTTGGTCACCACGAGCCAAGAAAGCCATGACTTGCGATAAACACAAAAGTAATTACAATTTAAGGAGGCCTCTGTGTTGTTCCAAGCAACAAACGCACGATACAGGCGGTGTGAAACGACAGCATTTGGGTTCCACGTCAATCTGTGTGTCTCCAGAGTTCAATGTGTATATGCACCTGCATGTGTCTTTGCATAGCGTGTGTGCATCCGGAGGAGTTTGGGTCGTAACTGTCCTCCTCACCTTGTCCGCGTTTATGTTCTATGGAAAACTTTCAGGTTGCATCCCAAACGGCAGCCTATTCCCTCTTGAAGACGTGAAGAGACTCTCTCTCAGTGCTTTCATGACATAGCAAAATACACTTCTGGGTCAAAGAGTTCAAAGCTGAGAGCAAGCCAACTAACCCTGTCGCAATGCCAAACATCACAGGCTGTAAAACTGGATAAAGGATCTCCTTTCATCTGAGCCGCATTGGGCTTTCTTTACACGTATAAAAAAAAATATCTCAGTTTACTATAGTATTCTGTAGTAAACTATAATTGCTAAAACAGCTGGTCAAACTAGCAAAATGTGACAGAATATCACCATTTGCGTCACAACGAAATTTCATTAACATTTATGTTCATCACTCACCATGTTAGGCCGTCAGATGCTCCCCAAAATATGTCTTTGCAAAAACAAATCAATGATAGTTAACTTGCTAACTCTTTCATCATTGGAACTGCATTCACAGTATCCAATTTTGGTTTTTGTGTGGTAGTTGGTCAACATTTCTGTATATTTGCACCAAGTAGATTCTGTGCATGAAAATGTCCAATAACTGTTCTAGCTAATTGGAAAATGAACTGCCATTTTAGAATACACTTTGGACGAATTAATGAAAGCTCCTCCACAATTCTGTGGTACAACACATCATGGTATTGTTCAATCGTGTGATGTACTTAAATTACAGAATTGTGCAGAATACTTTATAATATTATATTACACACTGCAGTATCCCTTCATCATGTAGTGCTAGAACATAGTAGTATATTGGAGAATACTATACTACAAACTGTGTTGAGGTATAGGATTTCCTGTGCATTTGTCTCACCCCTCCTCCCCCAGTCTTTATGACTAGACACTGTAAAGAGGGGTAGAAAGTTGCAACCAGGCTGGTAGCAAGGGGGAGCAAAACAGTTGAAATTTCAGTGCATTCAGTTTTACGTCCCAGTATAAAAACAGAGAAGTTCAAATCATTTTTGGTGTAAAATATGTCAGCACAATGGAAGAAGCCTTTGGATTTGCGTAGTATGGCAAAACAAATGCTGCATCTTTAACCATAGTCTGTAATATTAGATTTTTTAGGGCAGAATCTAGTGATGAAGCTGCTTCACTAAACTCAGTCTTACGTGCCTCCACAAAAGAGGTTACATCCTAGCTTTCACTGTTAAACATTAATAATAGTCATCGGCCATAGCCAATTATCCCGAACCAGCTAATTTCTCACCACAAAAATAGATATCAGAAATTGGCATTGCCGAAGTACCTTCAGTATACAAAGGAGTAGGTGGGCAAGCAGTTGCAGCAGCGTTTAAACCGCTGAGGCAGAGCCCCGCCACAGCGATAAGGCTGCCTTGTTCCAGCTAGCTCCGTATGGATTCTATCTCCTGTTCCACAAGCGCAGCCAGGAGAATGGCTCCACAGCTCCCCCAACCTCAGACTGTTCCCGGTGATCTTAAAACAGAGGCACTAGCCTAAGTTAGCCTAGATTTCTATCTCATAGCAGTCGGTTCAAAGCGCTTCTATTGCTTCATTGATCACATGAGAGTCAGATCCACAGATATATATGGTTCCGTATCATAATGTTGCTGAATCTTCTGAGGGTCTGATCTTCCACATTTGAAGCAGGACTATGGATTGAAATAGCATGATTCATAATCCCTGAAAAACCTTTCGGCACAACTGGAAGAGCATCTCTTTGCATGGTTGCACCCGTCAATACTTCCATGGGGGACATGTAGAGTGGAATTTCAATACCTTCGGTTCAGTGTAGGCTTACCCCACCTCAGTGTTTTGATGGCTATGGAAATACCTATAGGACAAGTGGACTTCCATCAATGTTTGCTTAATATTAGCAGAGCTGTTCTGCCTGAATGAAACACAGACTATATTTGAAGCCATTCCAAAATCAATATCACATTTTAGAGTTTTTGGGGGATGATAAGGCATTCATTATTAAGGTGATAAGCCTGGTATTTGGTAAGACTGTTGTCCATGGCTGCATCTCACTTCTTCAGGCCATTACATAGTGGTTATTTGGATGTTACTGTTTCGTTTGTTTAGTGTTAACCTAGCCTTTAGTCTCCTTTTGCATATTTGTGGCCTTTTTGTCTGCTTGAATGAGTCTGGTCATTCTCCTCTGACCTCTCTCACTAACAACTGCCCACACAACTGCAGCTATTTGGATGTTTGTTGTTTATCACCCAATTTTCTTTAAAGTAAAGCAATTGCAGTGAGTGAAAATCCCAGGAGGTCAGCCATTTGTAAGATGCTTGAACAACTACGTCTGGCACCAACAATCACACAACGGTCAAAGACGCTTAGATTCCTTTCCAAAAAAGTTCTCTTAATTTTAACCCTTCTTTTCCACACTGAAAACCTACCTTTTCGACTTTTTTGGAAAGGAAAGAAAAAGATGCTGTGGTCTCTTAATTTTTTGTATGTTGAGTTGCAGCCCCATGATTTGCTGTTTGGCTATTGGTGTTAACACACAATAGTACATAATAAAGTGACTGGTGAGACTAGCTGTGGTATAATTGTACTGTTCTGTTTTGTTATTTTCTAAATTATTCTTCAGCATCTAAACTGCTATTCAGAATTTCTGTCTGTGTGAATTTACCCCACTTTCAGTGTTTTGTTCAATTGTTCTGGTAAGCCAACTCTGCCTATAGCTGCATTAACATTGTTTGAAATTAGTAAATGACTCTTTGTTTGCTGTCCTTGGTGTGTTGTTATGATGGGGCTACACATTTCAGGACACATTTTCACCTCAAATGTATTCAGTGGTCTCAGCATTTGAACTTCAGTAGAGTGACAATAAGCAGAATTCAATGCAATTCCAATGCTAGAACTGAAAATAATGTGACCCCATGCTGATTTGAACTGCCCTCTCCGTTCATCCAGCAGCCATGCCTGGTTGCAGCCCTGAACTGACACTTACAAGTCTCAAGTTTCTTTCTCACAAAACAGCAGAAGAGCTGAACTTTTAACCCTTCAGTCCATACAGTAGTCCTGTTTTCTAACAGGTTTTGGAACACATGTTCTTTTAGGATTGCTTTTCCAGACTCAGATTAAAAATAACCCCTACTGAGATTTTCCACTGAGCCTGATCTTTTGACAGGGCTAGACTGAATCTGAAGTCAGGTGTCTGCGTTGCCTTCAGAACAACCTGAATGTTTTGTTTTCTGGATTCTACAAGGTTGGGAAATGCTCCACAGGGATGCTGATACACATCACTGACATGACCGTGTTACACCGTTGCTGGAAGTTGGACGTCAGAATATTCATAAAAGCTCTATTTGCTTTAAGTCTGGTGACTGCGCAGGCTATTGAAGTTAACTGAACTTGTTGTCATGTTCCTGAAACCTTCTGAAGCAACACAAACATTGTGACATGTGCCACATATTCTCAATGTATCCACGTGGCACTGGGTAAACTGTGGCCATGAAGGGTTTCACCAAGTCAGACAAACCGGCACTAAAATGTTGCTCAATTTGTATCAAGGGACCTACAATATGCCAAGAAAACATTCCCCACACATTACACCATCACCAGTACCGATGACACCAGGCAAAATGGATCCGTGGTCTCATGCTGCTAACGCCAAATCCTG